>NC_086444.1:859028477-859628477 GCF_028390025.1 Pseudophryne corroboree | reverse complement strand
GTACGAGACACCTCTCATATTTGCTTTAACTATTGAGCCCTTGGCAGAGAAAATTAGATTGATGGCGGGTATCCATGGTCCTATTATTGGAGATGTCTCTCACAAAATCAGTCTCTTTGCAGATGATATCTTCTTATGTTTAATGAATACTGAACTTTCCCTCCCTACTCTACACCTAGTTCTGAAACAATTTTCTGAAGTGTCATATTACAAATTAAATACCTCAAAAACTGAGGCCCTTCCTCTTCGTATTTCCGCAGACCTATTACAGGAATAGTTTTAGGTATGTCTGGCAGTTTAAGTTTCTCAAGTATTTAAGTATTAACCTTGCTAGAGAATGTGATTTAATTGATTGCAACTATAAACCGTTATTGCAGGCCTTCGAGACTCTGACCAAAGATTGGATGTTGCATGAAGTCTCCTAGTTGGGCCGCATAGCGGCCGCTAACATGGTGCTACTGCCAAAATTGATGTATCTTTACAGAGGTATTCCAAGACTTCTTCCAAAACCATTACATAAGTTTAATCAAATTCTAGTTAAATATGTATGGAAGGGCTCTATACCTAAAATAGCCAGACATATCATCTCCCTTCCGAAACTCAGAGGAGGTGCTGCCTTTCGAGATCTTGAGGCGTGTCATTCAGCCTGTTTAATGAGCCAAATTAAAGACTGGTTCTACTCCGGATCCCTTAAACAGTGGGCTGTTATTGTGGGTTCCATGATGTCCCCTTTTAGTCTCCCCGATCTCCTATGGTTGCCCGCTAAGGTAACTCCCCACAAGACCCACACCTATAAGGCGGTTGCCACAACTCTCCAGATATGGCGTATATTTATATCCACTCAGGCAGGAAAAACGCCTCCTCTGCCCGGCGCCTCATTGCATTGCATACCCTTGCTGAGCGAGTTGCAACGGCACTGGCTGCAAACATTGTGTCCAGCGGCACAAAGCAGAGTACATATATAGCAGGGATGGGAGCAGTCATCCTCCTTTCCTGATGCCGAGGTAGCAGATGGGAGAGGAGAGAGCAGGGCTCTGCACAGTCACACAGGATGGAGTGGAGCTGGGAAGGGTGCCCATGGCTGGCTGGCTCATTAGCAATTAATGGAGAATGATAGCTTCTACGACCTGGCCGCTGCTGCCTTGTGGCCACTGCCATGGCCACATGAAGTATTTCGGGACTACTATGCAATTTTACCGGGCGGCACCCTCCCTTGGCTGGCACTCCTGGCGAGTGCCATCCTGGCCAAGGAGTAGATACGCCCTTACACACACACACATACAGTAAATACACGCACATATACACTTTCTTTCTCTCACTCACTATTTCCATCCACTAACAATCTGGCTGTCTGGCTGGCAGGCAGGATCTGTACCAGCCTGCTGCTATGTAATCCCACCCCCTTTTCGGCCGAACTCTACCTCTGTCACAGAGAGGAGGGAGGAGGCTTCAAGCTGCCGGTGGCGCTGCCCGTCAGTGTGACAGGCACAGCAGTCGCCAGCAGCAGCAGGGGGACAGGCGCAGCAGCAGCGGGGATGCAGAGCGCCTCTCCACCTGCTCTGCATCATTTTGCTGAGCGGGTTCCGTCTGGGCCTGGGGGGAAGGTTAGGTTTAGACACCTCTGGGGGGTGGTTATGGTTAGGCTGCAGGTAGGGAGGGTTAGGGGGATGGGGAGAGGGGAGGACATCCCTTACTTACCCGTCGGCTTCTTCAATGTCAAGATACAGGCGTCAGTATTTCGAGAGCCGGGATCTCATACTGATCCCGTTGTATAGTGTGTAATCAATAAAGCTAAATGGGAAATTTTCTGAGAATTTTATAGACTGTGGCATATACTAAACTTGTCTGCATCTCTTGACCTGTGTTGAAAGTAACACTTGTCCTAACCAACTCTGTATATTTACCTTTATTTTTATGTTTGGATTTCATGTTCAAAGATACTGTACAGTTTAGTGGCATGGTACATAGAGTATTTCATTCAAATTTTGAGGGGAGATGGACCAGTTCTTGTGATAGCAATACAGTCATGTAATATACCTAATGATCTATAAAATTCCCTAAGGTCTGTCCCATCTCCTAAACGCATAACCAGTGAAAGCCAGGGCATGCGCCTCCCCTCCAACGGGGACGTAGTAAGTATGGATGTGGTACAAGGGAGGAAGGGGGGGGGGGGGTTTGACAGACAAGGGCGGATTACCGTGGCGGATGGAGGGCAGGATGAGCAGCAGACAGAGCCAGGGCCGTAGTGGAGCAGACTGAGGTCTCCCAGCATATGACTGATCTCTCTAATACTATTCTATTAATAAAATTAAGGCCACATACGCAGTGGTGTCAAAATACAACACACACTTATGTTTTCTTCAGCTAGAATAATGCATGTAGATTTGAGTAACTAGAATAACTAGAACACATTATTTTAATTGCCCATACCCACTTGTGTTCATTCATTAACTATCATGTCACACACATATTCCATACATAAATGATACAGGGGGCTGTACTGTGAACCAAGTATTAAAATGTAGCAAACCATACACAGTTTTCAGGAAAAAAAAGGTACAGAAAGAGCCTGAACAGGTCTAATAAATCTGTTGTTTTACCATAGGCGTGATGATGCACTTAATTAATCCACACCCCTTGTGTTATCAGATTTTTAGGACTGAGGTTAGTAAATCCAGTCAGCTGATGGTCACAGTCTGACTCTGCAGGGGGAATGCAATAGCCTGCAAGAAGCAGGAAGCATGAGACTTTGTGCGAGTTCTCCCGTTTTTTTCTTTAAACGGCAATTATTTACACGGCAAAACCGTCTAGCACTTCCTGCTTCTCGCAGGCTATTACATTCCCTCCCCTCCCACTGTATGCAGTCATCAATCAACTGTTCTGCTTTGGCACTTTGTCACAGTCATTCACCCTTATCACTTAGGGGGAGATTAATCACAGGCCATTTAATACAGAAAGAAATCAGCAAAAAAATACAAATTTCCTGAGCTGATGGCGTGGATATGCATGACTGCAAGCTCTTACTTAACTGTGTGTACATAGAATTTTAAAATCAACAGAAGTTGTCCAGAGAAGTAGTTTGCATTATAAATTACATTAGAGACGGATATAGTTAGCTCTAAAGTACATTGGAAACGTTTTGAATGCTGATTAATGTTTGTAATACAAAGCTACATCTTGTCTGATTGATTTAACTTAAAAATACACAGTAACATCAATTTAATTGTACCACTGCATTCATTTTTCATTTACTCTACACTCCTAAATAGTGTTGTTCAACATTTCCTCTATAAATAATAATTATTTAAGTGGCAAAGTTAATAATGATACTGGACATTAAAGGAAAGTTCCTCTGGTAGGCCTGTAATGTCCCTGTTTAGTATGTGTTATATCATTATGTAAATATTTTGGTTTTAATTAAAACATAATTGACATTTTTTGACAGCACTGTTTTTTCATTCTAGTAATGAAACATGCTACAATTCCTATAAGTCACATACACCGAGATACTGTAGGAAACAAAAAAAATAACTGAAATGTCTAAGTGCTACAAGTTTGTCAATATTGTCTGTATAACAAGACACTGAAAATGTATAGGGGCAAACTGCATCATCATGGATCATCGCAGCAGAGGTGGGGCCGTCATGACCCAAACTTGCTTGCTCATGCTCTCAGCACTTGCCCTCCAAAACGGTATCTGGACTCTAGGTCGACACCAATTAGGTTGACACTCATTGGTCGACAGTGGATAGGTCGACACTATTAATAGGTCGACATGGCCACTATGTCGACATGAACAAGGTTGACATGCGAAAAGGTCGACATGAGTTTTTCACAATTTTTGGGGGGGACTTTTTCACACTTTACAATCCACATGGACGACGACTGGGAACGGTAACCTATGCCGAGCGCAGCGAGGCACCCTGCCCGCGAGCCATGCAAGGGGACACGGTGCACTAATTGGGGTTCCCGATCACTTGACGGAAAAACCCCATAAAAAAACTCATGTCGACCTTATTTCATGTTGACATATTTCTAGTGTCGACCTACCCACTGTCGACCAATGGTTGTCGACCTAATGGGTGTCGACCTTGAGTCCCATACCCCTCTGGAACTGCCCTTACAATAAGCAATTATCTTAACCCTGCTATAAACATTAAGATAAAGCTCTACTGTTGGCACAGAATGTATATATTAATGTGATAGAATAACAAAATAACAGAATAATATGTCCCTTTTGTGATTGAAAAATGTACAGATACACAGATGATATGTCCTTCTTGTATTGTTTATGGTCCTTCTAATAATCTTGTTATTCTAATTATACTTAATGTACTTCCTCAAATGGGAGGTGTAGTACATATAGTAAAGACAAAGAGAGACCAAGCAATGCGTAATATATTCTAAAGGCTAATGATTTTTAAAATATATTCCTCTCTTAGGGGGTAATTCCAAGTTGATCGCAACAGGAAATTTTTTAGCAGTTGGGCATGTGCACTGCAGGGGAGGTAGATGTAACATGTGCAGAGAGAGTTAGATTTGGGTGGGTTATTTTATTTCTGTGCAGGGTAAATACTGGCTGCTTTATTTTTACACTGCAAATTAGATTGCAGATTGAACACACCCCACCCAAATCTAACTCTCTCTGCACGTGTTATATCTGCCTCCCCTGCAGTGCACATGGTTTTGCCAAACTGCTAAAAAAATTCCTGCTGCGAACAACTTGGAATTACCCCCTTACTTTTTATTGCAAGTGTATCTTTGCAACGTGGTGACAATTCTAGAGTAACCTACCTATGGGCTGCAGCTGCACCACGGATAGTGTTTCCTTCAGCTTTCATTTACAAATGATCCTTAACCCTGAAGGAATCCCCCAAAACAACACAAGATGGGGACTGGGCAATGAGATCCCCACAGTTAAGAGTAAAAAGGGTAGTGGTTAATTTGTAAAGTTTTCCAAGCAAATGGTATAAATATTGTAAAAAATAAATATTGGGTGGGATTCAATTCTTTTCACCCCTTTCCACGCCCATTCTGTCTCTGCCCTCCGGGGCATGGTATCATTATTTCAGCTTGCTACCCTTGGAGGTGCGAGGCACCCGACCCTTTACACAGCTAAACCTGATTACTATGGGCGTGATATGCATGGTAACGGAGATCATTTTAGACAGGAGATTGGGCGTGATATATCATTTGAATTCCACCCATGTGTCTTATATATTGTACATTTATTCATAAGTAATATGTACTTATTCAGTGTTGGTATTCATGGAAAAGTTCCAATTTCCAAACACATACAGTACATGTGCAATACTGACAGAAAAATAATAAAATGGAAATGTTCTGCTGTTAGCAGTGACATCATTTTCTGTAACCTCCTTTTCAAATATGTGTCATTTTACAAAATACTTACATATTTACCCATATAATAAAACATAATAGAAAAGCATTGCAGTGTCTGTGCCAGCTTTTCAAAGCACACATATACATGAAAGATTAATAAATTCACTAGAAAAATGAACAGATGGTAATACAAGCTTCCTATCCTTATAAAATATTGATTCTGTTCACTGAAAACAGAGTGCATATAAAGTTCACAAATTAATTATCAACGTTTATTGTGTCACTTTAGGGATGGTCATCAATATTTTAAAAGACATCTTAATCTGAAACACATTGACCAAAAAATTATTTGTGATATAAAAAAGTTTAAAAAAAAAGTGAATTATTAGGTCTCCTGTAATAACTTTCATACAGTTGATCAGATCTTTCTGCAATCAATTAAGGGCCTACACACCTGGCGATTGGCCGCCGAGGTGCCCGACGGCCGATACAGCAGGCGGGCAACCCGGCGGTGGGGGGAGGTGACGTGGGAGTGAAGTTTCTTCACTTCCCCCGTCACCCGGCTCCATAGCACTGCATGCTAATATGGATGAGATTGTTCATATTGGCAAGCATGTTTAAACGAGCCGGCACCAATGATGAACGAGCGCAGGGCCACGCATCGTTCATCGTTGGTGCATACACACTGAAAAATATGAACGAGAGTGTTCATATCTTTAAGTGAAATCGCTAAGTGTGTAGGGCCTATTACTCTTGACAGAAACCCTGTTTATGGCTGGCACTGACTGGTAAGAGTACATTGTTGGTAGTATAGGTTCCTTGAATTTTTATGCAATATACGCTTTAAATTTTGGTAGTAGAAAACAATCTCCCACATACTGTATGAGGCGCTCATTGGAAAATAGGCACATTACACATCTACATGGACTTTGAATTTTTCAGCCATCAAGTAGCTTCTCTCATCTTGCGTCTACTTCCCTAACGTCTGGGTTGGTATTAAAATCTCAACAGTCACTTTCTCGTCTTTCAGAATGTCGACAGCGGCATCCTGAAAGTCAATATCCTGATGGATCCAAGTACTTTAACCCTACCCTTAACCCACTCCTCACACAGCCTAACCCTAACCCACTCCTCCCACAGCCTAACCCTAACCCACTCCCCCAGCAGCCTAACCCTAGCCACAGCCTAAGACTCCCCCTTATATCTAACCCTAACTCCAGTACTTACTGTCAGGATCCCGCTGTCAGTATTCTGACTGTCTGGATCCCAACTGCCGGGACCCTGACGCAATCCCTAACTTCCAGCATATAGTAGTGGCATGGCATGTGCCTATTTCTCACCAGCAGCAAAACACAAATCCCTGGTATTATGGTGGTCATTCCGAGTTGTTCGCTCGCTGCTATTTTTAGCAGAATTGCTAATAGGCTAAAATCCAGCAGTTCTGCGCACGCGCTAAGCAATTTCACACAAAACTATGCTATTTTACTCACGGGCGAACAAAGCTGTTCAGTCGCTCTGTTGATCGGAGAATGACTGACAGGAAGTGGGTGTTTCTGGGTGGTAACTGAGCGTTTTCCGGGAGTGTGCTAACAAACGCAGGCATGCCAGCAGAAAACGCAGGAGTGGCTGGAGAAACGGGGGAGTGGCTGGCCGGACGCTGGGCGTGTTTGTGACGTCAAACCAGGAACTAAACGGACTGAGGTGATCGCAATCTAGGAGTAGGTCTGGAGCTACTCAGAAACTGCAAGGAAATAATAGAATTGCTAATATTTCGTTAGCAATTCTGCTATGCTAAAATACACTCCCAGAGGGCTGTGGCTTTGCATTTGCATTGCTGCTAAAAGTAGCTAGCGAGCGATCAACTCGGAATGACCACCTATATTTCAAGACATATCTAGTTCCAAAGGGGAAAAGAGTTATTTTGTGACATGTGCTGCTTTTCCACTGAGCCCCCTCATATAGTAATTAGACTGTTATATTCTAACATATATAGCAGTTATATATTACCATTTAAATGTATTTTATAATAATACAAATACATATAAAAGCCAGAGAAGGAGTAGCAGGTCATCAGTACAGCAACATAACGGTCTCTAGTGTACATTGAATCCTATTGATAACCTCCATGTACCTTTAAATAATAACCAAATGGTATCTTTAAAAGGGTTAACTTCACCTAATTCCAACATAATAAAATCACTTGACAAGATATTGGAATAATACTGCCTCATAAAAGAGTGTCATAGTCCTAATATTTTGGGAATAAATAATAATATAGTAACAAGATACGGTTTCTACTCACAAGTAATATGCTGGTGTGTGTGTGTATATATATATATATATATATATATATATATATATATATATAGAGAGAGAGAGAGAGAGAGAGAGAGAGAGAGAGAGAGAGAGAGAGAGATAAAGTACCTTAGTATAATCAGAATGCCACCTCCCAGCTAAATTAGGTTATTGGTTTGAAACGTTTATTGCTCATACAGATGAGCATGATTGTAGAACATGCTCATACAGCATTCAAGATTAAACTGTACAGAATTTTAAATTGCTCTCCTTGGGAGATGGAGATGAGCAGGTGTGAGGCATGGGGGAAAGTAAGAACCGTGTTTGGTGTAGACATACACTGCGTCCGCTATGAGAAAAGGATAAGGTAAACAACCAAAAAGGTCTAAACTGAAAATAAACTGCTTTTGGCACCTTCAAAACAAAAATCTGGCAAAAATTATCACGGCTATAGATACCTCTAGCCCTGCATTATATGTTGCATATTTTTTTTTTTTTTATTACTGGCTCTTTATATAAGGCAACTTGTACTTGAGGTCTAGTTTTAATTTAAGTGCGCATTACATTTGCATTTTTATATTTTTGTACTCAGGAAATAAGTTACATTTCCTAATTAGATTTTTCTTTTTCTTTCACTGCTTTAGATAATTTCAGTTCCCTCAACTCCTTGGCAGTTCTAGGAAATTCATTAGCAAAGAAGATTTTACATTTCTTAAATACACTCTCACCTGTTATTCCCTTTCCACTGAATTACATGTCAGGGAAATAATGTACATTTTCGCTAACTGTGTCTGCCTCAATAACATGTCAAGTTTGACGTTGTCATGGCGACAAACGGAATGGGAATTAATGTATATTCCCTATTAAGAGTGTTTCGCTGATTTTCAGCACATTATCGCAAGAATGGTTTTAGCAATGCATTTGCTAAAAACCAAGGTAGATTATTTTTTACATACAGTAGGCCAACAATAACAATATTGCTGCCATAACAACACCTATAGCAGAAACCTTGAACTAAAATTGACAAAATCATAAATCCATATGACAAACATGAGGAAAGTATATGAAATACTGTATAACACAAGCACAGAAGAGGATCAACATTGTAGTTCCAGAAATAAGATTTATAAAACATATATACTGTATATAAATGCGGAGTCAGGGCGGGATGTACTAACTTCTACCACTGCGGCATCTGGCTTAACACATCCTGTGTTCTCTCCTCGGTAATAGGATCGCCGCCCACTGCTATCCGCAGTTTTCTCCTCACTGTGCTTCCGCCTCATCACCACTGCGGTCCCTCAGTCCTGAACTGTCATCAACTAGCGGTTGATCAGTGCTGCGCACACTGGTTACGGCACACAGCAGAGACAAGTGCGCATGCACGACTGATAGAGGGAGCGCAGCACTGATCAACCGCTACGGAGAGTTCAGAACTGAGTGGCCATGGCGGTGATGAGGCGGAAGCGCAGTGAGGGGAAAACAACGGGCAGCGATCCTATTAACGAGGAGACCACACAGGATACAATAAACCCGATACCGCAGCGGGAGAGATTAGTACATCCCGTCGCCTGATCCCCACAGCACCCGCCCCTCCCCCACCTGCGGCACCCCCCCACCCACGGCGCCCCAGCACCCGCCCTCCCCCAATCACAGCGCCACTGGACCACCACCTGCAGCACCCCCGCACCAGCCCCTCCCCCACGGCGCCTCCAGACCTCCTACCCAAACGGCGGCACCCCACACACGCTATTCCACTACCCGCAGCACCCCCTAATCACGTCAACCCCGCTCCTCCCCCACCCGCAGCACCTATGGAGCCCACCGAGAATCCAACTTAAAGGTGAACTGCAAAACAGATAATAGCAGGTGATGTGTGTTTGCTTGCACTGGGCTCTTTAGGGAATCTGCTTGCTTGCTGCTTTCACTTGTGTTACCTAATGTGACCAATCAAGGAAAGTCCCTGTCTATTTAAACCGCTCAGGTTCACACCACATTTCATGTGCGATAAGTACCTTGATCAATTCCTTGCCATTTCCGGACTTGAGTACACTTCCAAAGCTGACAATCACAGTTGTAGCACACAACCGATACTCTCACTAATGGGGACTGTCACAGTGTCTTCCCCAACCTGCACTCGCTGGGAGACACACCACTCACTCTACTACTTATTTCATCGTATCACTTCCCTTATAGTTCCCATAACGTACCTGACTTACTGTAGCAGCCTGTCTTATTATTAAACCTGTCTCATTGGGATATACTGGGCATCCCGAAGGACGGGACCCTGGCGTCAGAAAACCAGTGCTAAAATCCCAACACCTGTCAGAATGCAGACGCCAGAATCATGACGTAAGTATGCCATGGAGGATAAGGGTTAGGCTGTGGGAGTGAAGGGTTAGGGGTAGGGTTTGGGTTTGTCAAGTTCCTCGCAATGTCGGGATTTTGGCAGTCGGGATACTGGTGTCCGTATTTTTACCGCAGGCATCCTCACTCCCGGTATCCCGTACTCAACTCATTAATCACATGGAAACAGCCGTTTCCACATGTTTATGACTAAATTAAGTAAACCTCCCATTTAACAAAGACATCTTTAATGGCATCCCCATAAAATGTATAGCGATGTTGCGATTGTGCTATTAATCAAGCTCCAAAGTTCTGACTGGAATAGCTAATGCCAACTACAGTTGGTATGTCCTGGAGAAAGGGGTGTACTATGGTATGCCGGCGGCCGGGCTCCCGGCGACCAGCATACCGGCGCCGGGATCCTAACCGCCGGCATACCGACAGCGTGGCGAGCGCAAATTAGCCCCTTGCGGGCATGGTGGCGCTCCCTCCAGGGGGGGTCGTGGACCCCCAAGAGGGAGAAAAAGTGTCGGTATGCTGGCTGTCGGGATTCCGGCGCCAGTATACTGTGCGCCGGGATCCCAACAGCCGGCAAACTGAAGACCACCTGGAGAAAAAGCTAGCAAATTGCTAAGATGGATCATTTCACTTCCTACAGCTATCCTAGTGAGAATGCATGCCCTAAGTACGTGTATGTACAGTAACTCTGATGGCACAGAACACAGTAGGTGTGAAATATTTTGAGAATGTTGACATAGTCATAATGTCGGCATGCAGCATGTAGGCATTCACTACGTCGACAGTGACCTCTAAACCTATTCCTAGTGGTAAAAGTATAGGTTTTAAGATTCACTGGAACAGTTGGGACAGTCAGCTGCTTACTGGAACTGTCCCAGCAGAAATTCATAGATAAATAGCACTGGCAACCAATCAGCTGCTCCGTACAATTGTATAGTATGCAAATTCTAAATGTTTCTTCAATGCTGATTGGCTGCCATGGGGGAACTTCTCCACTGGATCACTTCTCCACACTTTTCACTGCTTCTTGAATAGACCCCACAATTAGCTAACAGAACAGCATTGGGATAGAGGCATTTTATAGGATTCTCTCATCACAAAGAAAAGTAAAATATTCCGGTCCCAGTAACACTATATTGGCATACACTATGCATCCCAAGTCAGCCAGTCACTCAAGAAGATTCAAACATGGAGTCGTTACATAAGGAATCTAATAAAAATAACCTACATGGAGCAATGGGCATTTTTTTCCTTTAACACAGGAGTCCTGAAATGTAAGGTATTCTAATTAGCTAAACATCAAAGGAAAAACACGAGAGGGCAGAAAAGACAGAATTCATAAAAAGGCTACTTTCACAGAGCGTATATGTTATTTTTGCCAACCTTACCTCCAGGTCTCACACAGAAACACAAAGCAAAGAGATCTTGATATACAGTACTGACAGAATATGTAATGCTAACTGTCTCCAACAAATCCTCCATCCGGAATAGCCTCTGCAGCCCTGACATTTCAGCACTGTTGAAGTCTGTAGACTGCTTAGACTTTATTTTTTGCCTATAAGCCCTCAGAGCATCTTTAGGGAGCTACTGACTGACTTTTTACACACTGGAAAAATAGGCAATAAATATTTTTCTATTGGGTTTACATTTACAAACAGCATGTCAAATGTAGGATCTGTGGTCCACTGCATTTGAAGAAACGGTTTTGCTTCATGCCTTCATAAACATGACTAAACTTTATACACATATTTGTTATGACGGTGTAGGTATTTTAAAGCACCTGCCATGGATAAATATATATATATAGCGGAGTTAGCAATTTTTACATTCTAGGCAAGTAATCTATATTCTTTAAAAGGCACTTAGACATGTTTTATGAATTTTCCCTTCCTGGTACATAAGTGTCAAATTTATAAATTACATTTTATCAAAATAATTATCGATAGATAGAAAGATAGATAGATAAACCAGTGCAAGATATTATTATTATTATCCTTTATTTATATGGCGCCACAAGGGTTCCGCAGCGCCCAATTACAGAGTACATAAATAATCAAACAGGAAGACAGTAACTTACAGTTGATGACAGTATAGGACAAGTACAGGGTAAATAAACATAGTTACATCAGCAGATGACACTGGAATAAGTATCAGGTGGCAGAAGACTGCTGGAGTTGATGCAGTTGAAGATTATTAAAGTAAGAAAGGATAAGCACATGAGGGAAGAGGGCCCTGCTCGTGAGAGCTTACATTCTAAAGGGGAGGGATAGACAGACAGGGGTGACACAGATGGGGTACATAGAGAGTGTAGAACAGAGGGTTAGGATGAGATTTGGCTGGGTTTGGTGAAGAAGTGGGTCTTGAGAGCCCGTTTGAAGTTTTGTAGAGAGGTGGAGAGTCTGAGGGGGAGAGGTAGGGAATTCCAGAGAAGTGGTGCAGCACGCGAAAAATCTTGGAGGTAGGAGTGGGAGGAGGTAATCCGTAGGCAGGAAAGTCGTCGTGCATTAGCAGAGCGAAGAGGATGGGTGGGAGTGTAAAGGGAGATAAGATCAGAGATGTCAATGGGAGAGGAGTGGGTGAGGGCTTTGTAAGCGAGTGTGAGAAGCTTGAAATGGATTCTGAAAGGGAAGGGGAGCCAGTGAAGGTCTAGTAAGGGAGGAGAGGTAGACATAGTGCGTTTGGTGAGGAAAATGAGCCGGGCAGCAGCATTGAGGATTGATTGGAGTGGAGAGAGGTGTTTGTCAGGAATGCCAGTCAGGAGGAGATTACAGTAATCCAGTCTGGAGATGACCAGTGAGTGGATAAGAGTCTTAGTAGCATCCTGGGTCAGAAAGGGTCTGATCCTGGAAATATTTTTTAGATGAAAACAGCAGGTTTGTGAGAGGTGCTGAATGTGTGGTTTGAAGGAGAGGGAGGAGTCAAGGATTACTCCAAGACAGCACACTTGGGGGCTAGAGGAGATAGCAGTGCCATCAATAGATAATGAGATTGTAGGAGGTGAGGTTATGCCGGAGGGAGGAAAGATGATCAGCTCGGTCTCAGACATGTTAAGTTTAAGAAAGCGCTGGGACATCCAGGAAGAGGTAGCAGAGAGACAGTTGGAGATACGAGTGAGGAGAGCAGGGGAGAGGTCTGGAGAGGAAAGATAGATTTGGGTGTCATCAGCATAGAGATGATATTGGAAACCAAAAGAACTAATGAGCTTACCTAGTGAGGATGTATAGAGGGAGAAGAGGAGAGGACCAAGGACAGAACCTTGGGGTACACCTACAGTTAGTTGAAGTGGGGGGTAGGTGGAGTCATGAGAAGAGACAGAGAATGAACGGTCAGAGTGGTAGGAAGACAGCCAAGAGAGGGCAGTGTCGCGCAGACCAATGGAGTGAAGGATTTGCAGTAGGAGAGGATGGTCCACAGTGTCAAAAGCAGCAGAGAGATCAAGTAGAATAAGTATAGAGTAGTGTCCCTTAGATTTAGCAGCATGGAGGTCATTGCAGACTTTGTAAGGGCAGTTTCAGTGGAGTGGAGAGGACGGAAGCCAGACTGGAATGGATCAAGTAGTGAGTGTGAGGAAAGAAAGGAAGTAAGGCGGTTGTAGACAATACGCTCAAGGAGTTTGGAGGCAAAAGGGAGGAGAGAGATGGGTCGGTAGTTGGAGAGAGTGTTTGGATCAAGGGTAGGTTTTTTAAGAATAGGAGAGATGAGTGCATGCTTGAAGGCAGAGGGGACATTGCCTGATGAGAGGGAGAGATTGAGAAGGTGGGAAATATGGGAACAAGCAGAAGGAGAGAGGTAGCGGAGGAGGCGGGAGGGGATAGGGTCAAGTGGGAAGGTGGTGAGGGGACAGGAATGAATGAGGGCCACGACTTCCTCTCCAGTTGCATGGGAGAAAGAGGTCAGAGTAGGTGGGAGGGATGGGGAGGGGTGGTAAGGGATGGGGGAAAGCTGGTTACTGATGGTCTGGTGTGATGTGATGTCCTTACGTATGGAGTCAATTTTGGATGTGAAGTAAGTGGCCAAGTCAAGAGCAGAGAGTAAGGAAGGGAGACGAGGTGGAGGTGGGCAGAGGAGTGAGTTGAGAGTGGCAAAGAGGCGCCAGGGGTTGGAAGACTGGGAGGAGATAAGGTTCTTGAAGTATGACTGTTTAGCAAGAGAAAGGGCAGCACTGAAGGATGAGAGCATAAGTTTGAAATGGAGGAAGCCTGCCTTAGAGCGTGATTTCCTTCAGTGTCGCTCAGCAGTACGTGAGCATTTTTGCCGATATCTGGTGCATTTGGTGTGACAGGGTTGAGGTGTTAATTTGCGAGGGTGAATAGTGGTTGGTGGATCAACAGAGTCAAGAGCAGAAGTAAGGGATGCATTGTATATGGAAGTGGCTTGTTCAGGGCATGAGAGAGAGAGAATAGGAGAGAGAAGTGAGTCAAACAGGGAGGAAAGGAATGTGGTGTCAATAGCCTCACTGTTACGCTTAGTGATGGTAGCCTTGGGAGGTAGAGATGGGGAAGTCGAGAGAGATAGGTTAAAGGAGAGCAGGTGGTGGTCAGAGAGGGGGTAAAACCACTTAACTATAACAATAATGAAATAATGTCAGAGAGACATGTATAAAGGAAAAGGAAGGTCAGTTTATTTACATGTAAATTATTCCTAACTTTGTAACTATTCAGGAACTAACTGTAGAAGAATGAAAGAGCAGATGAAGTATGGTGGCACAGAATGAATGGCCCCACTGAGCAATATCCCCATCTGCATACTCACACAGGGGTAGGGTGTGGTTGGAGTTAGTACTTAACCCATTACCACACTCAATGTATATCCACCTCCCACCCTGTATATATCACATATATATATATATATATATATATATATATATATATATATATATATATATATATATATATATATATATATATATATATACACATACATACATATACACATAATATATATATGTCATTATCTCAGTAGGGGACACAAAAATGTGGGATTTTGGATAAGGGATACTCAACCTGTATATATATATATATATATATATATATATATATATATATATATATATATCCCTTGCAAATCCTGGGTTTGCCCTGCATTCAATCCTACACCTCGACCTTGGTCAGAAGCCTCATACTGCCAGGTAATATTAACTTTTTCTTGTCTCTTATTATTCTGCTAGCGTGAAATACATTCCACAGCTGAGGTCAAAGAACAGCTCCAGGTGTAATATATAATGGCAAGTGACGTGCTTATAGTAATCTTCTTGATTGCACTTACGGATTTTGAAGGAATAGATCTAGGCCTAAATAAAGTTGCTGTCCACCAAAACAGCATTTCTAGAGTTATTTTATTTATAAGAAAACTGCTCCTTTCACATCTGTGAATGTATTTAGCAAGCTAGGCAGCTCATTTTGACCCAGAGGGTAAATTGATGCAATTTATGACAAAATTGTCAGTATTTATGCAGTTGGAAGTGTCAAAAGCTAATGTCGCCTAATCTGTTTAAACCACTGTGTCATGTCATGCTACTGAAAGAACTCTCACAGGGACTAGCATAGGTGCTGTTATTGGTTGCAGAATCAAGGACAACCAAATGTATGAGTCTCACTGTGCTCCTTTGTACCTGACCTAGCTGTCAGTTTTGAAAACATTTACTCATAGAAAGTCATTTCTGCAGAAAGGGATATTTTAGATGGAAAATTACTTCCTTGCTTATTTTGAGGCAAATAGAAAACCTCCTGTATATTAAACTAGCGTTTGCCCGCGGCTTCGCACGCGTGGATGTCTGTTATTGCTCAGCTAAACTAATTTTTCAAAGACAGTAGTGGCATCTAACATTGTGATGTATATTTTATATTGTACACATTGATCATAAAATGCCTTTGTAAACAATATAAGTAATTTTTCCTTCAGGGATTAATTAACACAAAAAGATGCTTGTGGATACTAACGTGTGAGCAAGCCATGTAAAGCTGCCCATGGGAGAAACAGCTGGTCCTGAGTTCTACACCTGCAGCCCTGAGCTTTTGTCCCTGTTACAGTACACTGATAAGCAATCATCCACAATTTCTATTTTCTTTTATGTAAACCACAAAATCCAAATAAAGGGGCTATCACTCTCACAGTCTCGCAGGTGTGTCCAGACCGTTTTCGGGGAGGCTGTGTGAAGTAACACGCAGCCGCTCTGAGAAAAAAAATGGCACCGGATCGCCAGCCAGCACAGCCAGGCTGTGCAGGCAGGATCGTCCTCCAATAGATGCATCGCGGGGCGGCACAACACATATGCTGGGCGGCCTTGCCTTGTGCTGGGTGGCCCCCAGCATGTGAGTAGATGGACACAGATTCTGCTGCGTCCATCTCTGAATAACCTCCTAAATTCACTTCAGACAAACAAATATTACCTTGTAGAGCCAAAATCCATTGCTTCGTAACCTAGAGTAACACTGAAAGGTTGCAAGTAACATGACCAGCGACTAGGATATGTAGTATTTGTCTTAGTGTGCCATCTACTGGACTGACAAGTATACTGCAACTTCATTTGTCAAGATAAGATGCCTGATTAGTGATTAATATTTATTAGGATTTTCTTGTGAAATAGATACGGAAATAGATATATAGAGTGAGGAGTGACACACACTACACTACTACATTGCTCCTAACAGGATGATGCAGGCATCGGCTGCAGCTACAGCTGAATACAGGGAGTGCCGAACCATTTGCTGGACATATATATGTTTAGATTTCTTTTTTTACACATACATAATTACATATATAACTGTTTATGAACTATAGAGATTTTTTTTTATACAATAAACAGTCCCTAGAAGTATATTTTTTCCCCCCAAAAAATATATTTATATACATATGGTAATTTTTGGCTTGAGGAGTCTGCACATTACATGCGCTGATAGTCTTTTTTTCCCTTTATTGCTCCTCTCCCCGATGTCACATTGAGATAATACATCTCAGTTTCTTGCTAGGTGACTAACCTATGCAATAGTGAAAACATAATCCAAATTCATCCCGTAGTTTTTCAGTAATGGCGGAAAGGGGATGCAGTCAGTTTACCGGCTGTCGGGCTCCGGTGTTCAGGAGAACAACTCCGGAATCTTAACACCCGCCGATAAACCCACTGCCGGCATCCCGACAACTGGCTGTACTTCCCACTCGGTTGGTGGGTCCACGCCATCAACCGTGTGGGAATAGAACCTGTGGCAAGCGTAGTGATCCAGAGAGGGGACTCGCTGCCTCGCCAACAGTTTTTTGGCAGATGGGATGGCACTGTTGGGATACTGAAATTGAATCCCCCAGAAATACCAGACAGGTAAACTAAAATTCTGGAAAGAAAGCTTCTCTCCGTAATTGATACACAGGGGGTCATTCAGACCCCACCGCTGTTACAGCACGCAACGCAGTTTGCCGGTAGTGGCAAACTGCACATGTGCAGTGGCTGCGTGGACATATACATGATGCATGATTGTTTTTCTAATTTGCAATAAACACGCATTTAATTTTAGATTTTTGCAATTTTTTCTTCATTTATTTTATTTACTAACAATATTGCCATAACACCATATTTGTACAATCTTGTGATGCAGCCATAGGGGTATATTCAATTGAAGTCGAAAGCTGCCGTCTGTCGAAAAGACGGCAGTTTTCGACTTTTTAGGTCGGAAGGGGTTCCGACCTATTCAATATATTCGATAAGTCGAGGAATTCGACTTGTCGAAAAGCATGTGGATCGGCGGAATAGCTGCCGATCCACGTGCTTGTGTCGAAAACGGGGCCAAAACCGACAGGTTTTGGCCCCCTTTTCAACCATCTCACTTCGATTTTAAAAAAAGTCGAAGTGAGATGCGGGAGCAGTGAAGGGGAGAGCCGCGGGCAGACGAGGAGAGCAGGAGGATTTCACAGCCGCCGCTCACAGCAGCGTCCTCCCGGCTCCAGCAAGCCAGACCTCGCTTGATGGAGCCCGGTGGACGCTGCCGTGTGCGGCGGCTGTGATGTGGGGCCATGGAGAGGAGGGACGGGGAGAGGCAGAGAGACGGGGGGGGGGAAGGGGGGGAAGGGGGAGAGCCGCAGGCAGACGGGGGAGAGCAGCGCTACAGCAGCGGCTATATAGCTGCTGCTGTAGTGCTGCTCTTCCCTGTCTAAGCTCCCTGCATCTCAATTCGACTTTTTAAAGCCGAATTGATAATTCATTGTATAGTCCAGGTCGGATCCATTCCAACAAATGAATGTCGGAATGGATCGGACTTCAATTAAATATACCCCATAGAGTTCCTACATCTTTAATTACAAAACATATCCTCTGACTCGGCAGGCAAATGGCTGCAATAAAGTTTGCTTAATCTGCGTTGATAAAATGTATTTTTAGGGTTTTCTATTTTTTTTTTAAAGAAAAACGAATTAACAAACAGACATGATTTTACTACTAACATTTGTGTTACAAATTACAAGTGGAATTTGCTATGCTGCTCTCTAGAGTAGAGTGGTTTTTTAAGATGAGTACACTCAACATGTATTGCCAGGAGCCATTTTAGAAAGACATATTAAGCATAATGTACTGTGCTACGAACATTTTAACCCAGTACTAATTTCCCAGCAGTGACCTTTGTCATTACACTGCTCTGCTATCCTATAGTGTGTACTTGTAGATGATCTCCTAACCTTAATTTTTGTAGTGGGTGTAAGCAACAATGTGCATGAAACATATAAAAAAGCCTTGGGAGCAATGGCTGCATGATCCAAATCCAGGGTATGGGGGGTATTGACCCCACTCTACTTCCCACATTAGAGAATTGAGAAATCCAGAAATATTACCCCACATAGGACAGTTTGCATGTGAAGTTATGATTTAAACCAGCATATTTCAGCATAATTTATAACATCAGTGGTGCAGAGGTGCTCCCAGGAATCAAATACCAAGTAAATATGGATTGAGAGATCAATTACAGAAGGTGATTCCTACATGGGGCACTCGTTTATAGTGACATAATAATAAAATTCCGTTAAAACATAACTTTTATTATTTTCTTTCTATAAACAGAGTGAATGTAAATGCAAAAAAATATAATATTTTCTAATTTTTTTATGTGTATAACATATATTCATCAATAAAGACAAACATTTGTCTTGTGGTGTTAATTTTTTGGCACTCAAAATGACTCGCTCATGAGAGAATGAGCTGAACAGGCAATAGAAGTCCACAATATGGATGACTCAATGATTGTGTGTAACAGCCACTGGGTAAAATTGTCATGGGTTAATGAGTAAAAGGTAGAAATGTCTGTCCGGACCAATAGGTATAACTTATGCACCAGTGGAATTGCTCCTTACATAACATACAGTACCAGAAACATGCTTGTGTGAATAAATTGGTATCTGCATAAATATCAAGATTATGGCAACACATCGTTATGGTCATAATGCACACCATTACCGTGGGGTACACTCAGAAATAATAACTATTACAAGGTGACTGTATAGGTAAAATGGAATAGAGGAAGTACTGCGCTGTGGTCCCCCGCCACTTCTGCTTCCTCCTAAAGATTTGAAGGCTGTAGGAGAGTCTGATTGGTTGTGGCAGGGATTTGCATAAGTGGGTAACTGCACAAGAGAAGTCTTGTAGTCGAGAGTGACAAAAAGACAAGGATCAGGTCAGAGGTAGATCTAAGAAGCAAATGGGACAGTATTTTGAGGTGAGATATGAATTATGAGGAGGTGGTGGTGACGTTGAGGGCGTTGTGGGTAAAGGTTAGTAGTGTGACACACAGAGCCAGTGTAGGGGGTTGCAAAGTAGAGAAGCAAGTGCTAAAAACTACGGTTATTTACTTTAATAGCACTACATGTCTATGTATCCATAATACTGTTCCATATCCATAAGTACAATTCCAGAACTACTTGACTCAATACAAATGTTATCTTTGTTCATCTTTGCTGCAGCTAAATGCTGTTGTGCAGCCAAAATATTAACTACTTCCACCAGGAGGGGAGAATGCGACAAAGTAAACTCAAATGCTGTATGCTATGGTGATGTTTTGACATTACATTTACAGCATTAAATTAAATCTGTCTACATTAGAATGCAACTGTAATTTGATGCAGAAAATGGAAAAATTATTTTTCCAGTAAATATCTACAAAAAATGTCCACAGGATCTGAAATAAACATTAGAGGATATTCAGAAGGCTTCTCTGTTATAAAATCATACAAATTTACATGGTTAAATTGAAAAAGCAACTCTAAACTTCAAAGACATTCTTCATTTAGAGCAAACAGCTTTTTCTGGATTTTTTTATGGTTGCAAGTTAATAAGAAAGGAAGCTTAAAGAGAAAATCCAACTAAAATATAACTTTGCGTTTGATGGGGCTCAATAAGTTAATATAAAATGTTGGTGTCCACATGGACTGTGCCATTCTCACAATCTGATCGATCTCACTAGATTATCATTGATCCAGCACTGCTTATGCTCCTTCTCTGTGATCCTCTGGGATGTACAGGAATATTATATGAAATGTTTATTAGTAACATGGTTTATTTGTTTTATATGTTGCGGTTTATTACTAAATAATTTAGTACACAGAATATATTTCAGTAGCTAATCAGCGTTAAGACGGGTAAACACTAGACGACATGCAAATAATACGATGTCTCTCGCAACTTCCCTTGAACTCCATGTAACGCCCTAACAAACGATATTGTGCGTACACACTGAGCAATTTTACAAATGACCAAACTATATATACGAGAGTCGTTTGACATTACCAAATTATTGGGTTCCAGCCTAATTTAAATACCGGGCAAGAGTTTCAGGAAGGGTGGGCAGAACTTCAGGAGGAGATAAATAGACGGTGAGCAGCAGTAAAAATTGGATGGCATATGTGTGGCAATTGTGTGACACATATTGGTGGCCATGGTAAATGGTGGCTTCTTGTGGGACCCAAACCCTTCCAATGAGCCACACCCCTTTTGAGTGTGCATGGGGGGGGGATTGGTGCAGTGACTGTACTGACCTGGCAATAAGCCGCAAGCCTTAAAGAGGTCTCTGCTGGGTCACAACCAGGTTGGACCCATGAACGCAATCCCAGCTTTTGTAATCTGAAATGGGTATAACTGGGGTATGTCTAAATGTATCCTAGGAATACTATAGGCAAACTATGACAATCAACCTATTTCATTGCGATCTTTGGCCCATATTTAATAGCTTGTGAATTGTGCGTCACTGGCAGGAACCAGCATGATTCTGGCAAATTAGCCTGTAGATTTAAAGCAGCAATAATTCAAAAGGTAAAACCAACCTGGTTTTGCCTGTTATATATTACTGATACTTTAAATCTACAGGTTTAACTGTCAGAATTGTGCCAGCTCCTGCAACCTGCGGGATACTACAAAGAGACCTTTGTCTGCATTATTATTTATTTTATTTATTAACAGTTTCTTATATAGCGCAGCAAATTCCGTTGCGCTTTACAATTTGAAATAACAAAATGGGTAATAACAAACAGTCATAGAGGTAGGAAGGCCCTGCTCGCAAGCTTACAATCTATAGGACTTAAGGTACTGTACATGTTTATAGGTTCACACAATCAGTATCATAAGATGAAATACATTCATTTAACTCCATACTCTTGGCTTTGACCAAAATGTACAGAAGTTGCCTTAATGTTGCAAACTTTAATGGACAGTAAGGATTATACTATTTTTATCAGCACAGCAGATATAAATTAAGTCTCAAAGACATATCATTGATAAATATAGTAGAGTATATGTGGAAATATAACACAATTGGTGAAATAAATGAATGTCCTTGGTCTGAAATACTGTATTACATCCCAACGTTACACACAGTATGCAGAGAACATGAGCACAGAGACGTCATTGTTAAACAACCCACAAACATAACAAGTTTCAATATACTTTATACCTTAGCGTGAAAAATGTGTCAGTCCTCAGCTGAACTTTCACATGAACTAATTCCATTTAACCCTGTGATCTCAATCATTCTTTGGACTTTTAATGGCACAGCAATGTTTCACTTTAGAATTGAGCAAACTGTTCCAGACAGTTGCAGGTCTCAATCAATTTAACAGAACAAAACATGGCTTGGTACAAATTTAAAGTAGGCTGAAAGGAAATAATATCTGCAGATTGGAATATTCTATCACAAATGTGCAGAAACCCAGATAATAACCTTGAGCAAAACTTTGCATAAAGGAGTAATTAAAATAAATACTGGAAACAGCCAAACCAATAAAAGCCTCACAGGGAAGATTCCCAGAATACTGAACTGAGTCTGATACAGTATTTGTAATTTTTTTTCTGCCATTAACCTTTATTATGCTCATTTATGAGCTTTCTAATAGTTTGGGAGTCTGCAATGGTATTTTATACCAAATAGCCTATCTGCTCCATAACAAGGACGCAAACTATTATAATTGTATTTGTGGTATTACTATAGTACACCAAACATTAAAACAACAGGGAAAATAAGTCTAGCTAGTAATTACAAGTCTCAATGTTTGTCTTGATGCTTTAACAAAGAAAAAAACTGCAGACTTTTACATTTTTCCATTAACAAGACCCATTGCCATCGTCATACATATTAATTTCAGTCCTGGAAAAGCATTATAAAAAAGCTCTTTACCGAGGAACACATTATCTTTCACCATTCAAACATTCAAAGTGAATGGGAAATAGATGCTTACATTAAAGCTACATTGGGAGTATAGCCTCAGTTGTTGTTTGTGGGGTTTCTTTGTTTTGTTTTAAGTGTCCCTAGTACAGGAAACTGTATATAATAGACATTGTTTTACAGTATGTGCACATTGTGCCTGATACAAAGTTGGCTGCTGGGGTTGGGCAAGAGGGCACAGGCGGGCCTACTTTACTCTTCCACTCCTGTGAGCAACATACCCCCCCACCACCCCTCCACTTTGACAGGAAGAGCAGACATTGTCCAACAAGTTTTAGGATGCTTCTGCAGAGGTTCTGCGACATGTTTAATGTATGGTGGGCACCTCTTCTAGCTACAACTTTCTGTAACAAACTGTTTTCATGTTTGTGGCTGGAGGCCCGTTCCACATGATAAACTCGTGGTTTCTATATGTAAAGTGTCAAGTAGGATCAATATATATGTGAAGGCCCTCACTCTCTGACTGACTGACTGACTGACTGACTGACTGATCACTAATTCCAGATATGTTAGGAAGCTGAAATCTAACATAGGTATTCTTCAGGTGGGAAATAGGAAACCTAGGTAATTAGTAGTTTAGTAAACCTCCCCTAAGGGGATGAAAAGGGGCTTGACATAATGACGTCATTAATGATGCCTGGCTTACGTTGCGTAAACGATAACGCCCATATGGACAATCAGATCAAAATTTAGATTGCTCCTCCGGCGTGTAGAATTTCATGAACTACAAAAATGGTCCTGTCACTTTTTACCGTATCTGCTACGGGTGCTCCTCGGTTAACACCAAGAACCATGGATTAATATTTACTTACATTAAGATGTCTCAAATTTACAGCTCTAAAGATTTATCAAATTTTTAACACTCATTTATATTTACAACCGTGAAAATCAAACTCCTGTGCGAAGAACAGGTAGAACAGCTAATGTATGTATGTATGTATGTATGTATGTATGTATGTATGTATGTATGAGGACTCGGTAGACAGTTTTTCCTGTAAAACACAGTGTCCTTATGGACATCAGACACCGTATATAGCATACACAGTTTTGGGCCTGGTCACACAGGTACATACAGAAAATAATCAAATTAACATAAAGGGTCTTTGTATTTCCCTTGTTTAACAATCCTTCTGCTGCAACGGCCTGCAGCCACCATCTGTTAAGCTCTCCTGGCACAGCCAACGTCCACAGTCCCTGGCACTACAAAACTGCGTCCTACTTGCTGGCCCCTAGTAGGCATCAGTGCCATGTGTTGTGGGTGTATGAGAGTTTTAAACCCCTCTCCTGCTTCTGACTTCCTGCTTGCTACGGGTGAGCTGGAAGATCCGGAACTCTATTTTTCCACTTTGAGCTGTGCAATCCATAAACCCCTGAGTTCTACGCTTCTACTGCAGGTGTAGAATGTTCAGGTCTTGTTTTCCTCTCTCTTGTAGGGAGCCGATCCCACAGAAATGTGGCCATTTGTAGTGAGACACAAGCCCTCTTACCACAATATATGTATGTACCCACACACTAAAAGCCACTACTCAGGAACCTTTGTCCTAGTTTGCTTAGCCTTTCTTTATAATATAAAACCAATTGCCATAATTAATATGGACACATTCTGTAGAAATATTTGTGTTGCTATTTCCTTCTTGTAAGCAATTAAAAAAACAACTAAATCTACCTTTTTATGCATGCCAAATTGGGATTTGCTTTAGTATATGCTTCCTGACAGAGTAATATAATTTAGTTTACTATTTACTAGTATTATTAAATCCTGTTCAGTCGCAGATTTCGCTGTATATATCCCATTTGAAGAATAATTTGGATTTGTGCAGGGGCCAGAATAATGTCTAGAGGCAATCACGCACCACTTGGATCTATTAAGAATTTTTTTTTAACTTATGGCTGTCAGATGTATGTGGCTAGTTTGCATGTTCAGATCACTGATAATGTAATTGCTATTCAGTGTCAGCTCACGGTTTGTTACTTCAGCTATCTTTACCTCAATAGGCATACATTCTTAACGTTAAACCTTAAAAAAAAACACAGAGCCATTGAACAGATATCCAGTGCATGGGAAAACACCCCTCATTACTCATTATATATTACAGCAATGAAAAGACCGTCCAACAATAACTGTCTAAGTCTAGAGCACAACACAGGGCAGCACCAGCTGATGCACTTGATATGATATCTAATCCTGTTCTGGAGAAAAGGATCCCAGAAAATGTCCAAGTCTAAATAGAAGCATTTCAGGAAGCAACAGTCTTTGTAATACAATACCTTCCTGACTTCAAAGATATTCACACACTGCAATATATTACTTTAAAATGGCTTAATGTGGACTACGCCACATGAAAGCATTTTTTACGTATTGCTCATAATATAAAAATACTTAAACAAAGGCTCTTTGCATCCTCTCTGCTTACTTTTATCATATTTGTGCCAAGAGAAAAAAAGTCTCTGTGTTAAAAATTCTATGGGATGTAAAAAAAACAATGTATCTCAATCCTGTGCTCAAATGTGATTGTGTGAAGTGCTTAATGTCAACTAACCCAGAGAAAAAGATACAAAAATGGTATTGTATTTTTCCCAAACACAAGCTCCATGCCTCCACTTACCAAATCCAAAAGACTGCAATAGTCAAATCCTTGTTCTCTTACTGTAGGTGGCACAGTGGTTAGCATTGTATGATCTCCGTGTGTTTATGCAGGTTTCCCCCAGATGCTATGGTTTCCTCCCACAATCCCAAAAAATAGCAGTGGGTAAATGTTATTGTGTGTGTTTGTTGGGTAGAGAATTTACACTGTAAGCTCCACTGGAACAGTGACTGGGGTTAATTGCATCCTAATATGTTAGTACTACAGTATATAAATAAAGGTAATAATTAATTAACATGAAAATTAGAAGCATGAAATAATGTACAACAAGTAAGGTCATCATAATCAAAGAAGGGTTTTTCCAAGGTGCAGGTCATTTTAGACAGGTCTTCATAATCATACAGGGGCTGGGATCCCGTAAGTATTCCAGCTGTCGGGATCCTGGCAGTCAAAATACCAACGCCAGAATCTCAACACTGATCAGAATCCCAAATAGGGACCCAGCACCGTACTCCCGATCGCCGGGATCCTGAACGAGTGTTCGTCAGGGTGCTGGACAGGCAAGCAGTGTGGGGGGTTTAGGTTTAGGCTTAGGCTGCGGGGGGAGGGTTAGGCACCACCAGGGAGGGTTAGGGTTAGGCTGCGGGTGTGGAGGGTTAGGTTTAGGCTGCAGGAAAGGGGGGTGTTAGATTTAGGCACCACCAGAGAGGGTTAGAGTTAGGCTGCAGGGGTTTTACATTTAGGCTGCGGTAAGCAAAGGTTAGGGGGGCATTGGGGTAAGGTAAGTATACTTACCTTGCCCCTGTCGGGATTCTCACCATCGGGATGCCACGGCCGGTATTTTGACTGCCGGCATATCGGACCAAGCCTGCAGATGCTATAAAAAGACTGTAGGATATCTTATTCTAGATTATAAGACCACAGGGGCGTATGGAGACAATGGAAGGCAGATGCCTCGGGAGCCAGTCCTGAAGGGGGCGCACTGACTTCCTCCAGGTTCTGTTTTATGCACTTCAGAGCAGGAATAAGAAGTCCTCCCTCTCCCTGCCGGATGCTGCTGGGATGGTAGAAGTGGAGATAGGAGGATGAATGTGATCTGCAGGAGGCAGGGCCCATCCCACAGCAGCCAGCACCTATGGGGAGAGATTTCCTCATGAGTGCACACTACCCCCACCCCAATGTCCACTCCTCCTCACAGCCGTACAGGGGGCACAAGCGGCCGCACAGCAGGACCCGCCCCCCTTCCCATCTCGTCTCCCCTGGAGAGTGTGTGTGTGTCTGGGTGCTGCTGGAAAGGGGTGTTGGTAATGAATGCAGGGGGGGGAGGGCACCAACAACTATCTCAAAATATATAGAATCAGTGGCGGATGAAGGGCTATAGGATATTGGAAGACACCTCAATATAATATGAAAGATTATACCAAACCAATGCAATTCTTGTTATGCTTCTGTACTGGTTTCCGAACGTTCTAATTTCTCACAGGCAAGTAATACATGAAAAACAAGAATACAGAAAGAAAACAACAATGTATAGCATTGTCATGAAATTAATTGAAACTAAATCTCCCTCGTGCTTAGGAAACAGAGGGTGGTGATCCAGTTTCTTATGATAGTGGACAGAATAGAGCCCTGCCACCACTATGTACAGATAGATGAAAACTCACTTGAAATATATGGTGCAAATACACATAAAGGTTTCTTTTATACCAAAGACTTGAAAGCAAATAGAGACTTGACCACAGAATTAATAATACAGGGTACCCAACTCACATGTATGGCAGTTGGGATTCAAATATAATGGCTTCTTTCTAAAGGCAATCCCACACAGGGTAGTCATAGTAAAAGCAGATTTATTAAAAAAAACACGATTACAAAATATTAAAATGAATGAGTAGGTACAATCCTAAAGTAGTCCATCAACATAGTTCCATATTCCAGACAGATGTTAAAACAAAAATGTAGAGTGTCTAACAGAGTCAAAACAGAAGAAAGGTCCGGACTTAACACATGAATGAAAACCCTAGCACGCCTCCAAACAGCTGGAATAGAGTCTCTGTGATTGTCCTACAAAGCCCAATAGTCCTTCAGTACCAACAACGTTTTGATCCTTGCAGGATCTTTTTCAAGGTCACCATGCAAAAGCATCTCAGGGCTGCGATAGCCTCTGCCTGATTGACAGGCAGAGGAGGTCGTGGGGCGGGAGGGGGCGTGCCAACAGAGCCGCGGCCGGACCGCTGCGGGGGTGGGCCGCGGTGGCTGCGTGATGTCACACGCAGCTGCTACAGCCTGGAATGTGGCGGGTAGCCGACTAAGCACAGCTATGCTGCGCAGGTAGGGAGCTACTTGGCGGGTGCGAAAGCATCACCACCATGCGATGCTTTCACACCTGTGCGAGGTGAGGGGGGGGGGGGGGGGGGATTAGGGCCTGACATGCGGGGCATCACCCCGCATGTCAGAGAAACTGATCATAGATGTGCTAAATTTAGCACATCCACGATCAGGTTTGAATCACCCCCATTGTTGTTTTCTTTCTGTATTATTGTTTTTCATGTATTACTTGCCTGTGAGAAATTACAACGTTTGGAAACCAGTACAGAAGCATAACATCAAGAATTGCATTGTTTTGGTATAATCATAATATCATATTGAGGTGTCTTCCAATATCCTATCGCCCTTGATCCACCACTAATTCTATATATTTTGTGCATATCTTTCTATTGGGTTGGACAGATTGTTAGTAGGTTTGATTGGGCAGACAGGTAATTGCGCAAGAGTCCATTCTTATATTCAACCAACAACTATCTCGCCTCCGGGTTCCTAGTATGAACTTACGTCTGTAAGAGCCATCAGATATTAAATGATGCCTTAAATTCAGCCCCCAACCTCATACATCTAGATCCTTTGTGATGCTTCACTGTAGAAGGCAATGCTTCTGAAGTAGGTGCAAGTGCCATTCTCTGTCACCATCCGCAACTTCTAATAAGCCATACTCTTGTACTTTCTGCGGTAATAAATATTTGCCCAACACAGCCAATTATAATACTGTTAACAGGAAATAACAGGTATAAAAATTGCATTTGAGGAATGGAGACATTGGGCCAGATTCAGGTATATGAGCAAACCTGATAGTTTGTGCACATCTCCGATGTTCTGAAATCTGCACATGCACAAAATCTGCAGCGCTGCGGTTGTGCAGATCTCTGTCTGAGATCGATGGCAGTACTCTATAAGCTGCAGCTGATAGACAGGCTGTGGCCATTTGGGGGTGGGGAATGGGCATCGATGGCCAACATTACAGAAAACGCACCCATTTTCTGGGTATGCAAAGGACAGTAGCTTGTCCTCAGACGTAGCCTCACTGGCCCTGGCTATGTCAAAATACCATCCATCCTCAGTAACCTGGGAGATGACCGATATTCAAGTGTCATCTGATGCTTTGTCTTCGGAACGCACCAGCGGATCACAGAAGCCTGCAGGAGGCACCTCTTTACACAAGACGCCTCCTGCGGCATTAGCTAATGCATCCATCTCTGAATCAGGCACATTATACAGTGGAGGCACTGATGGATTTATTGAAAAATGAATTCCGGAGTTAAATTAGTTCATATTTGACAACTTCTTTCATACAGGTTGAAAAAATCTAAAAGCTGATGCATTACTATGCAGCTTTACTCAGTCCTGGTCTCTAAAACATATACCGATAATCACTTCACCTCAAACATGTTGATAGCCAAAATCAGAGTCCAATCTTAAACATACTGCCAGATAGTTTTTATAGCACCTTGTAACCCTAAACAAGCTGTAATTTCTGAGGCTCCTGACTCAAGGTAAGAGGAGTAGTTTATTCCCCCACATAGGGCTGTATTCAATATCTGTCAGATCCATTCCGACGGAAAGGATCTGACAGGTCAGTATTCAATGCCGGGCCAAACCCCACAGGTTTGGCCCGGTCCCGACAATGGCAATCTGACTTTTTTTAAAGTCGGATTGACATTGTCGGAAACGGAGCTAAAACCTGTCGGGTTTGTCCACTCTTCCGACAATACTGTACATGCGGATCGCCGGATTTCCAACAAGACGGCAAATTCCACCAATTATTAAATACACCCCATAATGTCAAGTCCCTTGACTACTAATTTGTAATGTACATATAGGGTAGTGGGGGATGGAGGGGGGGGGAGGGAGGGGGTGATGATTGATGTAGGTTGGGTAGAGTACCTGGCCCATTGCTGGGGGCGTGCTGGTAGTGGATTATTTTGAGGGTGGATGGATCAACCATGTGGGACCCACTCAATTTGACCTGAATTATAAGAAGGGGTGTCCATATATCATCTTGAGTGTGCTTTTGCTGGAGATGCGTGGAGGTAGCCAGCAGTGGTCACACAAGGGTCTGATTCTGAGGTACTAGTAAACATGTCTTTGGATCTTGCTCAAAACCTTTTTGAACTTATCCTACTTGTCATTTTCTTCTTCTGCCCATCCATGTACTCTTCTGTGAATGGATTTAATGTACTATATACTGTACCAGTGTCTATGGAGTAACTCGAAATTTGGCAATCTATTGATTGGACCATTTGTTTCTCTTCCAAATCGTCTCACGATTTCCCTTGAACTCTGTGTGCTCCCTGGCAGTCCTGGACACATAATTTGGTCTTTTTTTGACACACGATGTGCATACGATATTACGACCCATCGTGTGCCCCTATACGATGGATTGTCTGTCGATACCCCACAAGAAGTATACACTCAAAAGACGCTGACTGATCCATCCATCGAATGATGATGCAGTGTATGTGCATAAAACATGGGGCGTAATTAAGAGTTGATCGCAGCAGAAAATTTGTTAGCAGTTGGGCAAAACCATGTGCACTGCAGGGGGGGGCAGATATAACATAACATGAGCAGAGAGAGTTAGATTTGGAGGATAAGAAATTTTTTAGGTGGAAAAAATGGCTAGAAAAGGATAGCCTGATACTCCCGATCGGGCTAAAATTGCAATAGTAGCCCTTTTTTCAGGCCAAAAAATGAATGGGGCTAATACCCAGAGAAGGATTTACCACAAGACAACCAAGGCGGCTGCATAGGGCCCTGTGGGTCTCAGGAGGGCCCGCTGATATGGCTGTATGGAGGGCATTTCAGGTGGACCAAGACCTCCGCTGACTGATGATATATCAATATGCCATTATACTTTATTTTAAGTACTACTGTGTATTGACAATGGGGGCCTGCCTGCTACAATCAGTGGGGCACTGATATATAATTAATACACTCACACTGACTGAAAATAATGGGTATTATAAAATGCTGATATAAAATACAGTCAGTGAGTGGACATGGTACACTCAGTGAAGGGGGGAAGTAATATACTGTAATAGAGGTGGAAAAAAATAAGATTTTACTCACCGGTAAATCTATTTTTCGTAGTCCGTAGTGGATGCTGGGAACTCCGAAAGGACCATGGGGAATAGCGGCTCCGCAGGAGACTGGGCACAACTAAAGAAAGCTTTTAGGTCACCTGGTGTGCACTGGCTCCTCCCACTATGACCCTCCTCCAAGCCTCAGTTAGGACACTGTGCCCGGACGAGCTGACATAATAAGGAAGGATTTTGAATCCCGGGTAAGACTCTTACCAGCCACACCGTATAACTCGTGATACCATACCCAGTTTAACAGTATGAAAACAACTGAGCCTCTCAACAGATGGCTCAACAATAACCCTTTAGTTAACAATAACTATGTACAAGTATTGCAGACAATCCGCACTTGGGACTGGCGCCCAGCATCCACTACGGACTACGAGACATAGATTTACCGGTGAGTAAAATCTTATTTTCTCTGACGTCCTAGTGGATGCTGGGAACTCCGAAAGGACCATGGGGATTATACCAAAGCTCCCAAACGGGCGGGAGAGTGCGGATGACTCTGCAGCACCAAATGAGAGAACTCAAGGTCCTCCTCAGCCAGGGTATAAAATTTGTAGAATTTTGCAAACGTGTTTGCCCCTGACCAAGTACCAGCTCGGCAAAGTTGTAAAGCCGAGACCCCTCGGGCAGCCGCCCAAGATGAGCCCACCTTCCTTGTGGAATGGGCTTTTACTGATTTAGGATGCGGCAGTCCAGCCGCAGAATGCGCCAGCTGAATTGTGCTACAAATCCAGCGAGCAATAGTCTGCTTAGAAGCAGGAGCACCCAGCTTGTTGGGTGCATACAGGATAAATAGCGAGTCAGTTTTCCTGACTCTAGCTGTCCTGGAAACATAAATTTTCAAGGCCCTGACTACGTCCAGCAACTTGGAATCCTCCAAGTCCCTAGTAGCCGCAGGCACCACAATAGGTTGGTTCAAGTGAAAAGCTGATACCACCTTAGGGAGAAACTGGGGACGAGTCCTCAATTCTGCCCTATCCATATGGAAAATCAGATAAGGGCTTTTACATGACAAAGCCGCCAATTCTGACACACGCCTGGCTGAAGCCAAGGCCAATAACATGACCACTTTCCACGTGAGATATTTTAGATCCACGGTTTTAAGTGGCTCAAACCAATGTGATTTTAAGAAACTCAACACCACGTTGAGATCCCAAGGTGCCACTGGAGGCACAAAAGGGGGCTGAATATGCAGCACTCCCTTAACAAACGTCTGAACTTCAGGTAGTGAAGCTAGTTCTTTCTGGAAGAAAATCGACAGAGCCGAGATCTGTACCTTAATGGAGCCTAATTTCAGGCCCATAGTCACTCCTGCTTGTAGGAAATGCAGAAATCGACCCAGTTGAAATTCCTCTGTTGGGGCCTTTTTGGCCTCACACCAAGCAACATACATCCGCCATATGCGGTGATAATGCTTTGCAGTTACATTTTTCCTGGCTTTAATCAGCGTAGGAATGACTTCCTCCGGAATGCCCTTTTCCTTCAGGATCCGGCGTTCAACCGCCATGCCGTCAAACGCAGCCGCGGTAAGTCTTGGAACAGACAGGGCCCCTGCTGCAGCAGGTCCTGTCTGAGCGGCAGAGGCCATGGGTCCTCTGAGATCATCTCTTGAAGTTCCGGGTACCACGCTCGTCTTGGCCAATCCGGAACCACGAGTATTGTTCTTACTCCTCGTTTTCTTATTATTCTCAGTACCCTTGGTATGAGAGGCAGAGGAGGGAACACATAAACTGACTGGAACACGCACGGTGTCACTAGAGCATCCACAGCTATCGCCTGAGGCTCCCTTGACCTGGCGCAATATCTCTGTTTAGGCGGGACGCCATCATGTCCACCTGTGGCCTTTCCCAACGGTTTACAAACAGTTGGAAGACTTCTGGATGAAGTCCCCACTCTCCCGGGTGTAGGTCGTGTCCGCTGAGGAAGTCTGCTTCCCAGTTGTCCACTCCCGGAATGAACACTGCTGACAGTGCTAAGACGTGATTTTCCGCCCATCGGAGAATCCTTGTGGCTTCTGCCATCGCCATCCTGCTTCTTGTGCCGCCCTGTCGGTTTACATGGGCGACTGCCGTGATGTTGTCTGATTGGATCAGTACCGGCTGGTTTTGAAGCAGAGGCCTTGCCAGACTTAGGGCATTGTAAATGGCCCTCAGTTCCAGAATATTTATGTGTAGGGACGACTCCTGACTTGACCAAAGTCCTTGGAAATTTCTTCCCTGTGTGACTGCCCCCCAGCCTCGAAGGCTGGCATCCGTGGTTACCAGGACCCAGTCCTGTATGCCGAATCTGCGGCCCTCTTGAAGATGAGCACTCTGCAGCCACCACAGTAGAGATACCCTGGTCCTTGGAGACAGGGTTATCAGCCGATGCATCTGAAGATGCGATCCCGACCACTTGTCCAAGAGGTCCCACTGAAAGGTTCTTGCATGGAACCTGCAGAATGGAATTTTGCTTTGCAAGAAGCTACCATTTTTCCCAGGCCTCGTGTACAGTGATGCACCGATACCTGTTTTAGGTTCAGGAGGTCTCTGACTAGAGATGACAGCTCCTTGGCTTTCTCCTGCGGGAGAAACACTTTTTTCTGTTCTGTGTCCAGAACCATCCCCAGGAACAGTAGGCATGTGGTAGGAACCAGCTGTGACTTTGGAATGTATAGAATCCATCCGTGCTGTTGTAGCACTACCGAGATAGTGCTACTCCGACCAACAACTGCTCCTTGGACCTCGCCTTTATAAGGAGATCGTCCAAGTACGGGATAATTAAAACTTCCTTTCTCGAAGGAGTATAATAATTTCTGCCATTACCTTGGTAAAGACCCTCGGTGCCGTGGACAGTCCAAACGGCAGTGTTTGGAATTGGTAATGGCAATCCTGTACCACAAATCTGAGGTACTCCTGGTGAGGATGGTAAATGGGGACATGTAGGTAAGCCTCCTTGATGTCCAGGGATACCATGTAATCCCCCTCCTCCAGGCTTGCAATAATCGCCCTGAGCGATTCCATCTTGAACTTGAATTTTTTTATGTATGTGTTCAAGGATTTCAAATCTAAAATGGGTCTCACCGAACCGTCCGGTTTCGGTACCACAAACAGTGTGGAATAGTAACCCCGTCCTTGTTGAAGTAGGGGCACCTTGACTATCACCTGCTGGGAATACAGCTTGTGAATTGCCTCTAGCACAGTCTCCCTGCCTGAGGGAGTTGTCGGCAAGGCAGATTTGAGGAAACGGCGGGGGGAGACGCCTCGAATTCCAGCTTGTACCCCTGAGATACTACTTGAAGGATCTAGGGATCCACCTGTGAGCGAGCCCACTGATCGCTGAAATTTTTGAGGTGGCCCCCCACCGTACCTGGCTTCGCCTGTGGAGCCCCCCCCGTCATGCGGTGGACTCAAGAGGAAGCGGGGGAAGAATTTTGATTCTGGGAACTGGCTGACTGGTGCAGCTTTTTCCCTCTTCCCTCGTTTTACACGCTTGCATTTCTGAAGCCGAAAGGACTGTACCTGATAATACAGTGCTTTCTGAGGCTGTGAGGAAACCTGAGGTAAAAAAAATTTCTTCCCAGCTGTTGCTGTGGATACGAGGTCCCAAAGACCATCCCCAAACAATTCCTCACCCTTATAAGGCTCTATGTGCCTTTTAAAGTCAGCATCACCTGTCCAGTGTCGGGTATGGACATTGCATTAATTCTGGATGCCAGCCGGCAAAATATCCCTCTGTGCATCCCTCGTATGTAAGACGACGTCTTATGTTCGCAAAATAGTATCCCTGTTTGACAGGGTTACAGACCACGCTGCAGCAACACTATCTGCAGGTCTCAGTCTAGTACCTGAGTGTGTAAATACAGACTTCAGGATAGCTCCTGCTTTTTATCAGCAGGTACCTTCAAAGTGGCCGTATCCTAAGACGGCAGTGCCACCTTTTTTGACAAACGTGTGATCGCCTTATCCACCCTAGGGGATATCGGGGGAACCCACGCTTTTTCACATTTCATCCACTCATTTGATGGGGGAACAAAACACTGCCTGCTTTTTCTCCCCAAACATAAAACCCTTTTTTAGTGGTACTTGGGTTAATGTCAGAAATGTGTAACACATTTTTTATTGCCGGGATCATGTAACGGATGTTCCTAGTGGATTGTGTATATGTCTCAACCTCGTCGACACTGGAGTCGGACTCCGTGTCGACATCTGTGTCTGCCATCTGAGGGAGCGGGCGTTTTTGAGCCCCTGATGGCCTTTGAGACGCCTGGGCAGGCGCGGGCTGAGAAGCCGGCTGTCCCATAGCTGTTACGTCATCCAGCCTTTTATGTAAGGAGTTGACACTGTCGGTTTATACCTTCCACCTATCCATCCACTCTGGTGTCGGCCCACAGGGGGCGACATCACATTTATCGGCATCTGCTCTGCCATCACATAAGCATCCTCATCAAACGTGTCGACACAGCCGTACCGACACACCGCACACACACAGGGAATGCTCTGACTGAGGACAGGACCCCACACAGCCCTTTGGGGAGACAGAGAGAGAGTATGCCAGCACACACCAGAGCGCTATATAATTTAGGGATTAACACTATATTGAGTGAATTTTTCCCAATAGCTGCTTGTATATACAATATTGCGCCTAATTTTAGTGCCCCCCCTCTCTTTTTAACCCTTTGAGCCTGAAAACTACAGGGGAGAGCCTGGGGAGCTGTCTTCCAGTTGCACTGTGAAGAGAAAATGGCGCCAGTGTGCTGAGAGAGATAGCTCCGCCCCTTTTTCGCGGACTTTTCTCCCGCTTTTTTATGGATTCTGGCAGGGGTATTTATCACATATATAGCCTCTGGGGCTATATATTGTGATATATATGCCAGCCAAGGTGTTTTTATTGCTGCTCAGGGCGCCCCCCCCCAGCGCCCTGCACCCTCAGTGACCGGAGTGTGAAGTGTGCATGAGGAGCAATGGCGCACAGCTGCAGTGCTATGCGCTACCTTGGTGAAGACTGATGTCTTCTGCCGCCGATTTTCAGGACCTCTTCTTGCTTCTGGCTCTGTAAGGGGGACGGCGGCGCGGCTCCGGGACCGAACACCAAGGCCAGTTCCATGCGGTCGATCCCTCTGGAGCTAATGGTGTCCAGTAGCCTAAGAAGCCCAAGCTAGCTGCAAGCAGTTAGGTTCGCTTCTTCTCCCCTTAGTCCCTCGCTGCAGTGAGCCTGTTGCCAGCAGGTCTCACTGTAAAATAAAAAACCTAATTATATACTTTCTTTCTAGAAGCTCAGGAGAGCCCCTAGTGTGCATCCAACCTCGGCCGGGCACAAAATCTAACTGAGGCTTGGAGGAGGGTCATAGTGGGAGGAGCCAGTGCACACCAGGTGACCTAAAAGCTTTCTTTAGTTGTGCCCAGTCTCCTGCGGAGCCGCTATTCCCCATGGTCCTTTCGGAGTTCCCAGCATCCACTAGGACGTCAGAGAAACAACAAATAATGTAAGAGGTATAAATCAAGAAGGAAAATATAGTGCTGTTTGAGGGACGGGGCCCCAAATCTGTATCTTGCTTAGGGACCCATGAGGTCTAAATCCACCTCTGAGAATTCCCCTCATACATATGGAGAGATATATGCGGCGGGGGCCTTGGATTGCACACCCTAATTCTAAACATAATGAGGTGCTATCATGCGAAGATTTGTAGTTCCACACAAGAAATAAAAAGGAAATGCAGGTGCACACTCAATGCTTAACACTGCTAACTTATGTAACAATTTTTAACATTTAAACCTCTCATTAGTGTAAAAGAAAATCAGGCCAGTCTTTTAACTAACTGCCTACTACCTTACTAGAATATATACAGTATATTTCGATAGACGTAACGCTCTATGATATTGAAAATGGTGTCAAAAAATTCTGTAGAATAGGGGATATTTATATGAACACTTTCCCAGACTCTATGCAAATTACTACAACCTTACGAAGTAAGGACTTCAAAAAAAGACTACCTGGTTTGTTCTCACACAGGTTACTTAATTTCTCCCATCTTATTCCCCACGACAGATGGTTAGCTTGTAATCGCCTGGGGGGCCCCGTGCCCATGACTTGAACCTTACTGTTAGGTAACCTGGTGACAGTTGGTGAATCCATAATATTGGCCAAAATTATGCTAAGCACCTGAAATTACTCAGTTATATTGCACAGTTTATTATAATTATTCTGATTAGCAGTGTTTAGTATGTCGAGTGTGCACCTGCATTTTTTTTTCTGCGTGATGCATATGGAGAGAACCAGATTTTTGAAACATAACGTCTGAGATATTATTCAAAGATCAGTGAAATTGAGAAAATGATCTGCCATTGGTCAACTTTTCCTTTAATAGTAGTCCAATAGTCCACCAGTCACTTACTGGGACCTCTATCTTATTGTACATTTACAGTAAGACAGACATAAAAAACAAAAAAATTAAATAATCTAACTTATTTCCTTGTAATAATCATGATTTTTTAAATCTGGCTTCAGGCGAAATTTTGGCCCACCTATATACGGTGACAGCAGGCCAATGACCATGTATTGTTGCATGACTAATTTGTGGTGAGATTAGCAGACAGGAAATTACATACAATAGTTGGTGCAGAATGCTGCAGCTATATTATTATAATATGTAACCAGCCTCCCTTTCACATCCTACAGTGGTTTCCAGTTATTTTAAGACCAACTTGCTGACTTTTAAAGGGTTTATTATACAGTGCTCATACTCCCCTTTGTACGTCAGACAAGAAAATTATCTACATCCAGAATCCCTTTGAAATCGTTTTGTGATAAGGCCTTCTTTCACACTGCAGATTTTTCTTTTTTTTTGAGGCTTATGAAAGAAACAAAAAGCAGTCTAAAATGTACATTTTATATAGTTCCCTACATTATATGGGGAGTATGAGTCACAATTCTAAGGCATTGAAGCAAATGTGCTTCCAAATGTCAGGGGAAAGCACTTCACGCCTTGTAAAGGGCCCCATACACATAGACCGATAATGCCCGATTTCAGCCCAATTCGGGCATTCGGCCCGATATATAATGGGTGAAATCGTGCATTTTCGGTGTGCTTTTCCCCCGATCCGATCCGCGTTCCCGTGTGCATCAGATCGGATCCCCCTAGATCCGACATATCACGAGTGCTGCACTCGTCATAGGTCGGATCCCGCAGTAATGGATGGGAAAGTAAAAGATACATTGTATGCAAAAAAAAACCTGCAAACGATATATCTAATACTATCCTGCCAACGGGGAGGCTGCCGGGAGGTTGGAGGAAATCTTATATGACATGACGTACTGTCATGTCATATAAGTGTATGGGGCCCTTAACATTACTAATATCTCCTTGTATCCTATGAAGGTGCACAGGAAAATTAGCAATGTTCCTGTACCATACTCTACCATGATGTACACACTAAAGGGGAATTAGGACTAGTATTGTAGTTGACATTTTGCAACACAAATGTGAGCACTGCTGTGCAATTTTCATCCAACAAGATGAATTACTGTCCTAGTAGTTACACAGAGGATGGCATACAGAGTAGAGTTTAATACTGGCAATGGCACCCTATGGTGCAGAATGTTCTCTAATTAATTGAAATATTCAGAGCCATTAACAGCTGGACTAATAAGAAATAGTTTGGACTTACGTCTTAATCAATCATGTTGCCTGCATTCATTTCTACTTCATATTGTATTTGCTCTCATCTAATTCACACCCCATTTTGTTCCATTAAGGCAATTGTCTACTACAGAGATATTCAACATGTGGTTCTCAAGCTACTGTGGAACTAGACATAACAGCATACCCTGCCACAGTTTTAGCATGCCCTAATAGCAAAACTGTGACAGGGTTTGCTTGGATGTGTAGTACGTATAGCAGGGTAAGGCTGCATGTTGAATAATACCCCTGGTCTACTTGATCTGTGGAAACCTTCCTTTTTCTAACTGAGACTAGAGTGTCAGTGTCCTACAATTCTATTCTCCGGTTTGTATTTTACATATATCACAAACATGGAACCCTGGAATGATCCTGTAATGTCACTGTCACACGTGATGCTGACCGACAGGCTGCCCACCCTTGTACTAGGTAGCACTTTCAAGCACACATTAACAACTATCTGGAAACCTGCCTTTCAAGATAAAACAAACTCTTTTTAGCTGGAAAATAATAGTTTTCTCTTCTAAATGCCCCACCTTTTCTTTTTATTAATACTTTATATATTTAATATATTTAATTATATATATTGTATTATTTGCTTTTTGCTCTATTTGTCACTTAACAACTTAACACCCCCCCCCCCCCCACCCCCTCCACCCACACACAAGATAAAAAAAAATCCTCAACCATATCTAGTAATTGGGAAAAAAATATTCTACAGCAGAGGTGGTCAGGAATGGTGGTGCCACAAATGAAAAACAGTGGGCATCCACTCCAATAGGATTTTAACTTTTGCCCACCCCCCAAAAAAGTGTGGTTTTATAGCTTAGGTCTAAGTGCCATTTTATAGATCAAGTTCTGATTGCTTCAGAAGGTGTGAAAATAATTTATTCCATTTTTTTATACCTGGAATGCTGGGAGTTGGACATCTCTTAAAAACATTTCTGTTGGAAACTAGAATGTTCAAGTTTTACTTTACTTCCCAGTAAATTTTTAGAAAAGCATGAGCATCAAGTTATTCTGCCGTTGGATTGGAATTATGTTTAACTGTGTATAAATGGGAACTTCCATAGCACTAGCAGTGGTAGATTATAATTAAATGTGGATTGAGGAGACTAAAGGAATTTAAGAGATAGGCTAAAAATCATTAATTTATTTATACTTTGGCTAGTCCATTACAAACAGACAGCCATAGGCGGCGGCAGGGGGGGGGTGCTTGGTGCGCACAGGCACCCCCCCCTAATGTCTGTAACCCCCTCACACGTACCTGATGCTGCAGTATCGGCGATCGCAGAGTGTGCTCATTTCTGTCCTCCCACCCATTGCGCCCGCCACCCCCTCCGCTCAGTCTGTGTGTCATTCATTTGTATGGTGCAGTATCACTGACGTAATCCTACTTCCAGTTCCTCTAACCCAGGGATGGGGAACCTTCGGCCCTCCAGCTGTTGTTGAACTACACATACCAGCATGCCTTGCTACAGTTTTGCTATTTGGCCATGCTAAAACTGTTGCAGGGCATGCTGGGATGTGTAGTTCAACAACAGCTGGAGAGCCGAAGGTTCCCCATCCCTGCTCTAACCTGTGAGATGTGTCGTGATGATGTCATGCCGCGTGCATGCCCGCTTATGCTCCCACCCACGCTCTCTTTCTCTCCTCATCATGTGCCAATGCCACAGAATACAGCATTCCTCTTGGAGGAGGACAAGTTAAAATTCAATATCAATATATATTTCGAGAGATTAGGATATAATCTATGGTAATAAAATATACAAATTGAACATATATTAAACAGATTTTATCTATCTATCTATCTATATATATATATATATGTGCATCAATTCTCTATATTATTTAGTTAGCATTGAATGCCAATATGTGGTGGTGGACACGCCTGATAGGCGGTGCTAAACACGCCCTTCTATTCGTGCACCCCCTAATAAAATGTCCTGCGCACGCCTATGCTGACAGCTAAAAATACAATGGAGAAGAGAAGCATGAATTTATGTAGCTACAAAATCCTACGTATGGTACCTACCTTATGAACTGGTTTCAGTGAAGCTGCACTGCAGAGTGGAGAAGTTTTCTTTTCCTTTTGTGCCAGGGCCTCCCTCACACAGGTGGTAGAAAGGACTTGCAAGGCCTTTTGTAGCATTAATATTGTGTTTTATTGGTGCTTTGGGGAATTTTTGCAATGCTGCAATTGCACTGCACTGTACTTCCAATTATATTAAAAAAAAAAAGGTTTAAAAAGCTACATGCACTCTTGCTCAAGCAGCTTTTGTGTTTCACCTTTTAAGTAATTATTAGGCATTCAACTTGCTTCATAAGTCACTGATTGCTTGGACCTGTCACCGTCCTCTGTTGTTAGTGCTGTATGCATTAACAATTATTAGACAGATCCTGCATTTGGTAATAGTGCCAGAAAGCTGCTTATACAGCAGACATTCAGGGCCCACAGTACGTCATAAGGGTGGCAGAAGCTGCTAGTCTCTATGTGCAATCCAACAAACAAGACTATATAAAATCAAAGATTCAAGTACATATTGTATGTAGAAACTTAATCACTGTTAGGGTGTGTACACACGGTGAGATCCTTGCTATGGACGATTTTCACTTGCGATTTCCCTTGAACTCCCCGGAGCCCAGCACCACCGATTTTGACTAACTTTTCTTGAAATATGAACTATGTGTTCTCACGATTTTGGCTTATGTGAGATTTTGGCTTATGTGAGATGTCATTGACATGTGAGATGAACTAGATAGTACACCGATCTAGCAAGGATTAACTTGCCTGCACAGTCTATCTTTTCTTGCGATGCCGACCTGGGGGGACCGCGCATCGGGATCGAATCGGGATAGCAAGTGGCATAACACCTTGCGATTTGCACTAACTTTTCTTGCGATTTTGACTATATAGTCAAAATTGAAAGAAAATATCTCACTGTGTGTACACACCCTTACATTCTAGTTAGAGATTTGCACCGGACATTTTTCGGGTTTTGTGTTTTGGTTTTGGATTCGGTTCCGCGGCCTTTTTTTGGAATCGGACGCGTTTTGGCAAAACCTCCCTAAAAAATTTTTGTCGGATTACGGTGTGTTTTGGATTCGGGTGTTTTTTTACAAAAAAACCTCAAAAACAACTTAAATCATAGAATTTGGGGGTCATTTTGGACCCATCGTATTATTAACCTCAATAACCATAATTTCCACTCATTTTCAGTCTGTTCTAAACACCTCACAATATTATTTTTAGTCCTAAAATTTGCACCGAGGTCGCTGGATGACTAAGCTAAGCGACCCAAGTGGCCGACACAAACACCTGGCCCATCTAGGAGTGGCACTGCAGTGTCAGACAGGATGGCAGATTTAAAAAATAGTCCCCAAACAGCACATGATGCAAAGAAAAAAAAGAGGTACACCAAGGTCACTGGATGGTTAAGCTAAGCGACCCAAGTGGCCGACACAAACAACTGGCCTATCTAGGAGTGGCACTGCAGTGTCAGACAGGATGGCACTTAAAAAAATAGTCCCCAAACAGCACATGATGCAAAGATAAATTAAAGAAAAAAAGAGGTGCAAGATGGAATTGTCCTTGGGCCCTCCCACCCACCCTTATGTTGTATAAACAGGACATGCACACTTTAACAAACCCATCATTTCAGCGACAGGGTCCGCCACACGACTGTGACTGAAATGACTGCTTCTTTTTTGGTGGGGGCCCAAACCAACCAATCTCTCCTTGCACAAACTGGCTCAACAGAGGCAAGATGTCCACCTCCTCCTCATCGTCCGATTCCTCGCCCCTTTCACTGTGTACATCCCCCTCCTCACAGATTATTAATTCGTCCCCACTGGAATCCACCATCTCAGGTCCCTGTGTACTTTCTGGATGCAATTGCTGGTGAATGTACGCCGATTGCTGACAAGGTGAGCGGCTGCACTAAACACTCTTTCGGAGTACACACTGGAGGAGGGGCAACTTAGGTAAAATAAATCCAGTTTGTGCAAGGGCCTCCAAATTGCCTCTTTTTCCTGCCAGTATACGTACGGACTGTCTGACGTGCCTACTTGGATGCGGTCACTCATATAATCCTCCACCATTCTTTCAATGGTGACAGAATCATATGCAGTGACAGTAGACGACATGTCAGTAATCATTGGCAGGTCCTTCAGTCCTGACCGCCAGCGGGTGGGCTCGGAATTCTTAGCCTTTTCCTCGCAGCACCAGTTGCGGGAGAATGTGAAGGAGGAGCTGTTGACGGGTCACGTTCCACTTGACTTGACAATTTTCTCACCAGCAGGTCTTTGAACCTCTGCAGACTTGTGTCTGCCGGAAAGAGAGATCCAACGTAGGTTTTAAATCTAGGATCGAGCACGGTGGCCAAAATGTAGTGCTCTGATTTCAAAAGATTGACCACCCGTGAATCCTGGTTAAGCGAATTAAGAGCTCCATCCACAAGTCCCACATGCCTAGCGGAATCGCTCTGTTTTAGCTCCTCCTTCAATCTCTCCAGCTTCTTCTGCAAAAGCCTGATAAGGTGAATGACCTGACTCAGGCTGGCAGTGTCTGAACTGACTTCACGTGTGGCAAGTTCAAAGGGTTGCAGAACCTTGCACAACGTTTAAATCATTCTCCACTGCACTTGAGTCAGGTGCATTCCCCCTCCTTTGCCTATATCGTATGCAGATGTATAGGCTTGAATGGCCTTTTACTGCTCCTTCATACTCTGAAGCATATAGAGGGTTGAATTCCACCTCGTTACCACCTCTTGCTTCAGATGATGGCGGGGCAGATTCAGGAGTGTTTGCTGGTGCTCCAGTCTTCGGCACGCGGTGGCTGAATGCTGAAAGTGGCCCGCAATTCTTCGGGCCACCGACAGCATCTCTTGCACGCCCCTGTCGTTTTTCAAATAATTCTGCACCACCAAATTCAATGTATGTGCAAAACATGGGACGTGCTGGAATTTGCCCACATGTAATGCACGGACAATATTGGTGGCGTTGTCCGATGTCACAAATCCCCAGGAGAGTCCAATTGGGGTAAGCCATTCTGCGATGATGTTTCTCAGTTTCCGTAAGAGGTTGTCAGCTGTGTGCCTCTTATGGAAAGCGGTGATACAAAGCGTAGCCTGCCTAGGATTGAGTTGGCGTTTGCGAGATGCTGCTACTGGTGCCGCCGCTGCTGTTCTTGCTGCGGGAGGCAATACATCTACCCAGTGGGCTGTCACAGTCATATAGTCCTTAGTCTGCCCTGCTCCACTTGTCCACATGTCCGTGGTTAAGTGGACATTGGATACAACTGCATTTTTTAGGACACTGGTAACTCTTTTTCTGAGGTCTGTGTACATTCTCGGTATCGCCTGCCTAGAGAAATGGAACCTAGATGGTATTTGGTACCGGGAACACAGTACCTCAAGCAAATCTCTAGGTTCCTGTGAATTAACGGTGGATACCGGAAACACGTTTTACACCGCCCAGGCTGCCAAGGCCTGAGTTATCCGCTTTGCAGCAGGATGACTGCTGTGATATTTCATCTTCCTCGCAAAGGACTGTTGGACAGTCAATTGCTTACTGGAAGTAGTACAAGTGGTCTTCCGACTTCCCGTCTGGGATGACGATAGACTCCCAGCAGCAACAACAGCAGCGCCAGCAGCAGTAGGTGTTACACTCAAGGATGCATCGGAGGAATCCAAGGCAGGAGAGGACTCGTCAAACTTGACAGTGACATGGCCTGCAGGGCTTGGCTTTCCGGTCTAAAGAGGAAATTGACACTGAGGGAGTTGGTGGTGTGGTTTGCAGGAGCTTGGTTACAAGAGGAAGGGATTTAGTTGGCAGTGGACTACTTCTGCTGTCATCCAAAGTTTTTGAACTTGTCAATGACTTCTGATGAATGCGCTCCAGGTGACGTATAAGGGAGGATGTTCCTAGGTGGTTAACGTCCTTGCCCCTACTTATTACAGCTTGACAAAGGCAACACACGGCTTGACACCAGTTGTCCGCATTTCTGTTGAAATAATTCCACACCGAAGAGGTGATTTTTTTTGTAATTTGACCAGGCATGTCAATGGCCATATTCGTCCCACGGACAACAGGTGTCTCCCCGGGTGCCTGACTTAAACAAACCACCTCACCATCAGAATCCTCCTTGTCAATTTCCTCCTCAGCGCCAGCAACACCTATATCCTCATCCTGGTGTACTTCAACAGTGACATCTTCAATTTGACTATCAGGAACTGGACTGCGGGTGCTCCTTCCAGCACTCGCAGGGGGCGTGCAAATGGTGGAAGGCGCAAGCTCTTCCCGTCCAGTGTTGGGAAGGTCAGGCACAACCGACACAATTGGACTCTCCTTGGGGATTTGTGATTTAGAAGAACGCACAGTTCTTTGCTGTGCTTTTGCCAGCTTAAGTCTTTTCATTTTTCTATCGAGAGGATGAGTGCTTCCATCCTCATGTGAATCTGAACCACTAGCCATGAACATAGGCCAGGGTCTCAGCCGTTCCTTGCCACTCCGTGTCGTAAATGGCATATTGGCAAGTTTACGCTTCTCCTCAGACGCTTTTAATTTAGATTTTTGGGTCATTTTACTGAACTTTTGTTTTTTGGATTTTACATGCTCTCCACTATGACATTGGGCATCGGCCTTGGCAGACGACGTTGATGGCATTTCATCGTCTCGGCCATGACTAGTGGCAGCAGCTTCAGCACGAGGTGGAAGTGGATCTTGATCTTTCCCTATTTTACCCTCCACATTTTTGTTCTCCATTTTTTAATGTGTGGAATTATATGCCAGTAATATATCAATAGCAATGGCCTACTGTACCGTACTGCTAAATATTATATACTAGTGGTCAGCAAAATTATGCACTGTCCTCCTACTATATATACTGCGCACAACTAAAATGCACCACAGGTATGGATGGATAGTATACTTGACGACACAGAGGTAGGTGGAGCAGTGGACTACTGTACCTTACTGCTATATATTATATACTGGTGGTCAGCAAAATGATGCACTGTCCTCCTACTATATATACTGCGCACAACAACTAAGATGCACCACAGGTATGGATGGAAAGTATACTTGACGACACAGAGGTAGGTAGAGCAGTGGACTACTGTACCGTACTGCTATATATTATATACTGGTGGTCAGCAAAATTATGCACTGTCCTCCTACTATATATACTGCGCAAAACTTAAATGCACCACAGGTATGGATGGATAGTATACTTGACGACACAGAGGTAGGTAGAGCAGTGGACTACTGTACCGTACTGATATAATACTGGTGGTCACTGGTCAGCAAAATTCTGCACTGTCCTCCTACTATATACTACAATGCAGCACAGATATGGAGCGTTTTTCAGGCAGAGAACGTAGATATTTTTAGCACACTGAGCACAGATATTTGCAAGCACACTGAGCACAGATATTTGCAGCACACTGAATACAACGGAGAAAATGCTGCACACGTCCTCTCCCTATCATCTCCATTGCACGAGTGAAAATGGCAGCAACGCGCGGCTCATTATATAGAATACGAATCTCGCGAGAATCCGTCAGCGGGATGAAGACGTTCAGGCGCGCTCGGGTTAACCATGCAAGGCGGGAAGATTAGAGTCTGCCTCGGAACCGTGTAAAATGGGTGAAGTTCGGGGGGGTTCGGATTCCGAGGAACCGAACCCGCTCATCACTAATTATAGTTATACAATTATTTAACAAAATGGCCAGAAACAGTTTAACATTCATCCAATGTGTAGTAACCATCTGGACCTGATATTTATATATGCACGTTTCCTCCAAGTACTCTTGTACATAAATGTGTTCATGCATAGTTCCTACACAGGCAATTATTCTTAAAATATGACCATGATAATTACTGCACATTATATCTAGCACCTATACTAGAAAGCTGGGTTCGAGATCACACTTATTGTTATTTCCTCTGTTGCGTTCTCAACCACAGATGAAACGCACAGGAAAATTGCAATGCTCTGCCAAAGATCAGGACTTCTTGTATAATAAAGGATCTGATATATAGTAGGAGGGGCATGGAAGCGCCTGGCGGATATATGCTCCTAACAATTCAGGGAAGTTGTTTCAACTTTGTTTAATATAATTTTTTCTATCAATAAATACTACACAGTATTGGTGCCTATATTTAGAGGCCTCACAAAAACAGAATAACATTACTAAAATCAGAATACCCACTGATATTCCCAGAACATCATCTGCCACTGCTCCCCGACTGACAACTCTGCTCTTCTCTCAAAAAAGCAAAACAGATAACTTCTACCAGCAGGCAAAAGAGTAGTCAGCACATTCATCAGACATACAGTAGCACACTCAGTAGAGCCTCTCTCTGCTCAGTAGGGTAGGGTGGTATTACTGGACTCCTACTTTTGCTAAGGGGCCCAGCAATGCACTATTCTGCAACTCAGTAATGGCATTTGCACTGGAGTTAGGCTACTTAGTTCAGGATGCATATACAGAGCTTCAATATAATACATCATATAAATGAACAGCTTTTTTTTAATTATTTCCTAAATTAGAAAGCTATATTGTCCAATTTAAATAAGTAAATATAAATAAATAAAACAGGTTAAGAGTAAATACAATTCTTTGTAAAGGTCCATACACACTTAACGATAAAATGAGCGACGTCGCTCATTTTCCTCCTCCTTGAGCGACGTCGCTCATTTTATCGTCAAGTGTGTATGCCGCCAGCGACGACCGATGCACGGCCCCGCGGGTCGGCAACGATCGTCGCTGTCGGTAGGGCATGCATGAAGGATGTGGACTGTCGTCCACGACCTACATGCAGGGCTGGCGGGGGCGTGACGTCACTGAGCGATATGAGCGGTCATATCGCTCAGTGCGTACAGGCGGCCGCCGACCGGCCGGCCCGGGAGGGGGAAACGTCAGAGCGACATCGTCTAATGTGTATGGGCCTTAAGACAAAAAAGGACTAAAGGTGGGTACACACTTAGCGATAAATTAAACAATGTCACTCATTTTTACCCTTCCTGAGCGACGCTGTTTACTTTATAACTAAGTGATAATGCCGCCGCCGAGCGATGTGCGGCCCCGTGGGGCGTTAACGATCCTTGCTGTTGGCCGTGCATGCAGCTCAATTTGAACTGTCATTCAAAAACTACATGCACGGCCCGGCCGCGGCGTGACATCACCGAGCGATATCGTTTGCATATCGCTCAGTGTGTACACACTGCCGCCTACCGGAACATCGCCTAGCCTAGTGTGTACCCAACTTAAGAAATAAAACAACAAAGGTCCATAGGCTTTGCTTTCAGCAGTACAGTGCAGATGAGATTACTGCAAATGCAAAGAGAGAACTATTTCTGGTGCATTTTTGTGTGGTGTATTATATAATGTGTAACTACATCAAACTGTGACAGAAGTTATAACACCTGTTCACAATTCCCCTTCAGAAATTCATATAAAAGCTGTAATCTGTGACTATCTGCTATGCCATAAGGACACACAGTGCTTGGGTAGCCCCAGAGATTCTACAATTCCCCACTAAAGTAACAGCTTGTAAGATCTACCTCACTATTTAGTAAGTTTATGATGTCATGCAAGAAAGCAGGTGCTCCTTTCAGTGCAGATATCAGACATAGCAACGAAAGGCTCAATATATGCAGATTCGTAGCCAAGGTAAAATCACAGCTGATTAAACTGCTCTATAAATAATGTAAAGGCTACATTTATAACTTACTCTATTTGTATTATGTTTTATCCTCTATTCATCACATAGAAATTATTTTTCTAAACAGTGTATTCGTTTATTGCCTCCCATCATGTTGCAAAGAGGGCGACCCTCACATACCTCTGATACCACACTGTGAGGGATATTTGATTGACCACAATACTTTTTCGGGAGAATAAAATGGGGTTTATCACGATTTTTGCCTGATGTTTTGCTATGGACAATTCAATTATTCCCCGTTTTTTTTTCTATTCAAAAATGATTATTTTTTGTGTGAAAACACATAGGATCCAGGATAAGTTCCCGAACCTATGTATTATGGGGGGGGGAAATGGGTCTGTTAGTTCTGGTTATCGTGTATTTATTTTTTGACTGTCTCAGGTACGCAACTAAAAATCACAGATGACTGCCGGCATCAGGGACAACTGAAAATCAATTAGAGGTAAATTACAAGCAGCCAGAGCGGTTATTATGTAGGAGTAAGTAAGACTGGATGAGTTGTGCTCTCATACACTGAAAGGTGTATGAGAACTACTTAGCTGTACACAGTGTGGTTCAGGTAACATAAAGAGAACGTTCCTGTCGGAGCAAGGGACTACATGGGAGTACAGGACACAAAGGGAGTTTCATCCAACAGCTGACTGCTTCTTTAATAATGATGCTCAGGGAAGGTAGAATTAAATATCATTGATAGTGATAGAATACAAAAGAATAGTGCCTCTTTGACCAAGTCATGACTGAACGGTAGAAATGGTATAAAAAGCAGATCTATATATCTATCGATTTGAACCACACATCTTTCTTTCTGAGATGGGACATTGTCTATTCAGCATGGGGAGCACTGTGCTCAGACTAGTTGTGTTTTAGAAAAACCTCTCCTGTAATGACACCACTTTTGTCACACACAACTTAAAATGATCTGAGATGAGTACAGGTATGTTTCCTGCATTCCATTACTCTTTGCACAATCTTTTTTTATTTTGCAGCAATAAAACATGATTTATGTAATGAAAAAAATAAAATAAAATCAGCAAACACAACATGAACCCTTAATGACCACTTCCTGAAAGCATCATAAGCTTACTATGAGGGCCACATTCTTACAACATGAAAATGTAAGCTCTTTGACAGTCTCATTTAACCTCAGATGACTGATAAAGTGACATTTTTAAACTTAAGTTATGTGTGCACAGTCTGATGGATGATTGGCATCTTATCTAGACACTGATGAAGAAGAAAAAGTTACAGTATGTACCAAAATATATATGAAGCTACATACACCCCCCCCCCCTACCTTCTCTCTCTCACACACACACACACACACACACATACTATTTATTCAGCATTATATGAGCTTACACAGAATTAGTAGTTTGCCCTCGGGTCACCTGAAATACTGGGTGGTATGTCACTTGGTAAACCAACAAATAAGAGACATTTTTTTTTACAGATAAAAAATTATCTATTGTTGTACAGCCTTTATGCACCGGGATGAGCATTTTTTTAATTATGTACACACAGATTCAATATCAGTAATAAAATAAATTCATGTAAAAGGAAAGAAATACCACCACCTACCTTGTGCATCAGAATTCAACGCATGTATCCAATTCTAGATTCCAGAGTGTTGACATAAAATCTGCCCAACAAGAAAAAAAACAAAAACTAAATTCCACATACAAATGTAATTAAACATAAAGCCGATTGGTACTACAAAACAAAGTAAACTTTCATGATATCCCAAAAGAGAGCAGAACAGAAATAAAATGCAGGTTCAGTCCATGAGATTCCTGCATCCAGCACGTTCAGTTTTTAAAACTAGTTGCTAAAGTAACCCTCGCCCATGACTTTGCGTTGGCTGTACTGCAGGTATAATTGACATCGCTATGTAAGAGCCTTCTGTTGATGTCACTGGCATCCTTACAGTAACCAGCATCTTGCGTATAAAATGTATAGATTTAGATTGAAATAATAACCTTCCTAAAAAGAATCTTCTTGCTTCTGTAGCCTTTTTTTGTCCAGAAGATTATCAAATCCACAGACTTCAAATTCACTGGGCAGAGCTGAGAAGTGGAAAAGCAGCCTTCTGTTGCGTCAAAGAGCCCACTGTGAGCACAAAACACTGAACAGTGAGATATTAAACGGGCTGAAGACAGATTTCCGATGTACTTGCTGCATCATCTCACAGGACTAGCTGGAGTCTGTCCCGCATCTCTTACTGAGCAGCTGTACTCTACAGCTTCAAGAGGCAATCTCTCCCCTTCTCTAAACGGATGCTATTCACTGGCAAGAGGCACAGAAAACTGCATTCATGTACAGGAATTACTGTAGGGAGGAAAAGAAATTCAGACCGGCCCTATTCTGCGGAGACAGATGAGCAGAAAGGCTCATTGATTGTTTGTACCTTGGTGGTTCATACCCACATTCCACATAATAACTGCCCTTGTACAACTATTTAAAGTACCATGAGAAAATAAACTTTTCATACCATATTGAGCTCAGTACACAACTTTGCTCCATGGTTGCTTAACCTCTAAAATCTTTAGCCTCAAAATACATTCCACAAAGTCCTTCACCATCTTTTCCTGGTCAAATCATTGCTTCAACTCATGAACACATTCTTTTCAGTGTACTACTGCGAGGAAGTATATTCTTCTACACGTGTATTACTGGAGCAACAATGATATCCTAAGCATTTGTGACAATGGGCCTTATTCAGAGGTGTACACAATGTTTATGAAGTTGAGCGATTATCGTCAGATTGCGCATGCACTGCTCACGTGTCAAGGTACCTTTGCGAAGCCGCTCGCAATGAGGATTTCTTCGCAAAGTAATTGACCGTCAGGGATCATTTGGGTGCGTGTCACAACTGTTTTTGGGGTGATTTTCAGACTACATATGCAAGCTCATATGCAGAAAACATGGTGGCAGCGTCTCCTGCGATCATTCTGTGCAACTCAGATTGTCAATTATCAGAGGCTCTGTGATCATCGCTGTGTGTTTGTACGCAGATGCTGATATTTGCAAGGCCGCTGGTAGGAGTCTCAATCCATTTCCAGGTGGCTACAGCATTAGCATATTGTCGCACATCCTCTGCGTACATGATCTGAATCAGGCCCAAAGTACGTTACCAACATCAACAAGTATCTTAAGGTTGACATAATATTGGAATGACCTGTGTCAGGGAAATTGACTGATACTACATAGCACCAGGACTGCAATCGCGCAGATCTCGAAGTTCTAATGTAATGAGCGCAGAGTCTGATATAATACACTGAATATTCTATAATTCTGCCAGTTATAACATATACAGTGACAGAACTAGTGGCGGTGCATGGCACCGGGGCCTGCAGCCAGCAACACTATAATGAGTCAGACCAACTCATAGTACATTGCTGCTGCACTGCGGACCATAGCACAGAAAAGATGCAGTCCAGACGAAGTATAGGGGCCCTCTTCTTTGCTTCCATGTCCTCCCCTCATCTCTCCCTGAGTCCCCGGTGCTTCCTTCCTCTCTGCCAGTGACTTCCTCTCCTCTGGCTAAGGTCTGCTATGCTGCTCTCCTGGCTGCCTGGTGCCGCTTGCTGCTCTGATCATCCTGCAGCTGCAGTGTGTTGCTGCTGTGCTCAGATCTTCCCCACTGGTGGTCCTCGGTGCAGGCACAGATCAGCTCCTCCCCTTTGGGCTCTGCACAACCCGGTTCCTCTCTCTCCTTGACCCGGGATCTCCCTGTGCGGTGCTCCTCCTTCTTTCTTGGATGACCATCGCTACTGATCTGGAACTCCTCAGCCTGACCTCCTTAGTCTGCCTCTGGTTCTGACGCTTAATACTCTGCTGCCCATGCAGACAGTAGCAGCATTTGGCCAGCTGCTTCCTGAGTTTGTTTCCTGCCTATGTCTTGACTGAACCGGTTGCCGGTGGACTATGCCCCCCTGAATTACCCCTTACTGTGGTATTGATTTATGTGCCCCCTCATCTGTGACTGCACACAGGTTCTATGCGTAGTAACCCAGTCTCTGATACTAGTCTCCCTCCATGCCCCACACGATTTACAGCCTCTCCTTGCTACCGTCTGGCTTCCCCCATCACCCACTGCCTCCACTCATCAACCTCTGCCTGTCACATATCAGATTAATCAGCGTAGTCTTCTGGTGCATCCTAGTCACATTTTCACCCACAGAAAAGCCCAACGCTAGCAGCACCTCACGGTACCTGGTGCAACGAGAGGGGCTGTTTTGAGCGACTGCAGCAATTATGCACAGTATGAGGACACATCTGTACAATGCAAATTAGATGGACATGCCCCTCTCAAATATAAATCTCTCTTCCCCATTTGAAATCTGCCTCACCTCCAGTGATACTGATTAGCCTCTATATCATACCTCCAGCATATGGACTTAGAAAATGGGACCTTTAGCGCACCCTTTGGAAAAAGGGACATCGGGGGTCATTCCGACCCAATTGCATGCTGCACTTCCTCGCAGCCATGTGATCGGGTCGGAACTGCGCATGCGCGGCGGCCGCATTGCACTGGCGTGTCGTTGCCGTGCCGCGAATGAAGAAAGCAGTCGCAGCGGCAACCGCAAGAATATTGACAGGAGGAAGGTGGAACCAGGCGCCAACTCACTGTTTTCGGCAAGTGGTGAGACCAACACAGGCGTGTCCAGGCGTTTGGAGGGCGGATGTCTGACGTCAATTCCGGGACCTACATCGCTGGATCAATCGCACAGGGTAAGTAACTCTTACCCTGGTCTTCTTTTACACAGAGCTTTTTTTTGCATAGCAGCCGCAGCCCTGCTATGCAGAAATACACTACCCCATAGGCGGCATCTAGTTGATTGCACTGGCAGTAAAAAGTTGCGACGTGCGATCAACTCGGAATGACCCCCATAGTCTTTTCAGTATTTACATTCTGTTTTGCTGTGCAATTCAGCAGTGATCAAGTGCTCCCTCTCACCCCAGGTGGGACAGTGAGACAGCAGATCTGAAAAGTGGAACTATCCTGCTGAAATTAGGATGGTTGGGTGGTATGCCTACTATTCCATTATAAGGCATATGATATATTAGCCCCTTCTTAGGAAGTGAAGTTAGAAGTGAGGAAACCAAACAATATGTTTTAAACATTATCCACGTCCTCACTTTTTTTGTGACCATTCCCAACATGGCCACTTACTTAAAGTAAAAGCAATATTACATCAAGTCCACAATAACCAATGTTTTCTAGGTTATGCATCTTTGAATATCAGAAACAATGATAAAATTAGAATGTGCTCCCAAAAAGCTCTGCTTAGTAAAAAGCTGCCTTGCTTCTGTGCTTGTTTGGGAGATTAACATATCAATTAGTGTTCAGCTATAAAAAAAAAAATCAAATCAAACCACATTAAGATAAAAAGAATGCAAATGTGACATTTAAGCATTAATGTTGTGTAAGCATATTGATAACCTAAGGCAAAATATAATAATGTTGTTTTCCAAGTGGAAGCAATCTCCATAAAACACATTTTATTTTATTTTTTCCCTGATGCATGATCCCCACATCAATCTCCAAAGGTAATTAAAAAACTATATAGAGTCTTAAAGTCTCCTAACCTTCTAAAATGGATTCACAATGCCATTAATTGGCAATGCACTATGAATTCTGCAGTTTTTGTTGACATCCAGACGAAAAATAAATTCACAAATTTTGAACACCTAAAATCCTAACGGTATGCCATCAGAGATGAGCTTCCATGGTCTAACCTGCAATTACTGTGATTTTAGTGCAAACTTGCCCCTGAAGGGTAATTTGTACATTGTTGGAATGACAACAAGGCAGAAAGGGTGGTAGCCTATGGTTCCCACTCATAGCATAATCACTAATGGGGGTGGGGGGCACACTGTGGCATATGTGAACAGTAGTTTCTGTATGGTATAAAGTACATGATTCAGATGCAGACGCAACTTTCATGGTGTTGCAACTGAGCGATTATCAGCAGACTGCGCATACATCACGGCCACAGTGCGTACACGCCAAGGTACCTTAGCGATGACGCACACAGTGAGGAGTCAGTCACTGAGCGATTGACAGGAAGAGGCCAATTGGGGGAGGTAGCAAGGAGTATTTGCAAAAAGCAGGCGTGTGGTGGCCATTTTTTTGGCGTGTCTTGGCGCATGACTGCGATCTCGTACACAAAGGATGGCGCCAGTGTCGCAGTTCCCGTGCCATTCTGTGCAACTGTGGAGGCACTCAGGAGTCCTCACGTGTGTCGCGGCTGACGGAGTACGCAGTTGCAGAGATTGTTTTGATGGCTTCAGTGGGTGTCTCTTCAGTTGTGGGTGGCTTCTACACTTATACTGCCTCACAGTTCCGTCACTGAAAAGGATTGCTGCGACATGGGCATTTGCAACAGCATCTGAACCCGAACCATGTGAACTGGGTGCACTAAAGTGTGAACACGTTTGTGCTGCTGAGAGAATTTACCCATTATCATTTTTTTTAATAACATCACCAACATACAATGTTGACAATTGTATTAGTAGGGTCTCCAGAAGTTAAGTGACCCAGGGATCCTACATACCTTAATCTAGCCCTGTATTTGCCAATACGTTGTGCATCAAGAACAATGCAAAGTGCAACTCTCAACTCTGCCACTCTTATACCCGTGGGGGTCATTCCGAGTTGATCGCTAGCTGCCGTTGTTCGCAGCACAGCGATCAGGCTAAAAAAAAAATCGACATTTATGCGCATGGGCCGCAGTGTGCACGCGCGACGTACTTTCACAAAAAACTATGCAGTTTCACACAAGGTCGAGCAAATCTTTTCCGTCGCTCTGTTGATCGTTGAGTGATTAACAGGAATGGGGCGTTTCTGGGAGGTAACTGACCATTGCCCGGGAGTGCGCTAAAAAACGCAGGCGTGTCAGGTAAAAATGCAGGCGTGCCGGGGGAAACGGGGGAGTGGCTGGCCGAATGCAGGGCGTGTTTGTGAAGTCAAAACAGGAACAAAACAGACTGAAGTGATCACAAGGAAGGAGTAGGTCTGCAGCTACTCTGAAACTGCTTGAAAAAGAATTAACCCCGTTCTGCGATCCTTTTGGTCGCACTTCTGCTAAGATACACTCCCAGATTGCGGCGGCTTAGCGTTTGCACTGCTGCTAAAAGCAGCTAGCGAGCGATCAACTCGGAATGAGGGCCCATATCCCCTTACTATTCCTTCCATGCAAACGGTTATTCTTGCTGAAGGTATAAATCAGTATAGATGATTAACATTATTGCCTCCTATAAAAACATAAAATACATATTTATGGTCCTTCTATGTATAACAGTACTACATGAAAAAAAAAATGGCCTCCCAAGAGATGGGAGTAGTGTTAGGAGACTGGGGCAGAGTATAGAACAATGGTTCACAAACTGGGTGCCCTGTCACCCTGGGGTGCCTCGAAGCACTTGCAGGGGCGCCCTGGGTTGGTGTTGCAGGACCAATTAAAATTATTTATGGTCAATGTAATAGGCAAAAACAGTGCTTGTGGCTTCCAATCATAAAATATATGGACAAAACAGAAGTAAATCCTGTCCCTCTCCACATAAATGAACCTAATCATGAAATATATACGCAATTTACTAAATGTAATATTTTTTTCTGAATTTCTCAGTAAGAAACTTTGGATCTAGGGGTGATATGAAAAAAATTGATACTCTAGGACGCCATGATTCAAAAAATTTGGGTACCACTGGTGCAGATGGGCTGGGGCTGAAATGCCGGTGGTCGAGATGCCCGTCCGTGGCAACTTGCTGTTTAGAATGGCTCTCACCATAAACCTCTAAACTTAACCCTCCCTTACCGCAGCCTAACCCTAACCCTCCCCCATTGGTTCCTAAACCTAACCCCCCCGCCTGCAGCCTAATCCTAAAACCCCCCACCCCCCGCAGCCTATTTCTAACTAGTGATGAGCGGATTCGGTTTTACTCGGTTTTACTCTGTTCTCAAAACCGAATCTTATTGGCTATCCAAAACACATGACATCAGTGAGTCAATAAGATTCGGTTTTGAGAACCGAGTAAAACCGGGTAAAACCGAATCCGCTCATCACTATTTCTAACCCTCCCAAGTGGGTGCATAAACCTAACCCCCCTTTCTTACATTCTAACCCTAATGCTCACCCCGCAGCTTACCTCTCAGACGGCCGGCAGTCACTCGATCGGATTCCCAGCTGTCAGGATGGCGTCGCTGGCATTGTGATATCATTTGGGATACCGCCATCAGCATTCTGATCAGTGTTGGGATTCTGGCATAAGTATTTCAACAGCTGGGATCCTGACCGTTGGGAGCCTGACTGGATCCTTGATGTACAATATGGTGCATTTGGGCTTCATTTCCCAGTCCAGAAAAGGGCCGTATTTTTGTATGGGCTCAAGGGGCAGTTGCCCAAGGGCCCCAGGAGTATAAGGGCATTATACTGATAGGCGAGGGTCCCCTTTTTCCAGGGGTACCAGATTTTTGAAAATTGGCTCTGGGGAACCAGAGATATCTGACTTCAAAGTAGTGGTCCCCAACCAAGCCTGTTAATTGCTCCATCTAGCCAGATATCTCGGGTTTTGTCTGACTTACAGTTTTTGAGGATATACTCCAAAAGCTTTCAGTGGACACTGGCAACTTGTCTCTACTATGCCCAGAACCAGTGATATCAGCCTTCCAGCAGCTGGTCCCTGCTCCTGATCCACATGCCTGGTATGCAGTTTTATATTTTTGTTGGTGGATTGCTCTGGCTTCTGAACTCTGATCCCCAAGTCCCTAGTACCTCCTGAAAGGTGGGAATCTCTACTGTTTTAAATCTAACTGAAAGCTAAGCAATCTGTTTACAGAAACTAGAGATGTTTGCAGTCAAGCAAGCTGCCCTTCCACCGAAAATTATGAATATAAAGCCTACTCCAAAATCCACAGCTCCCCTGCATATTAAACACACACTACCACCCTGGAAGTCATGTCTCGGGGCCCCTTCATTCAGTCCTATGCTCCCTTCTACAGTTTAGTGTTCTCCCTAGTGTTGCCCCATATCCCACCATCTGTGCAGTAACGGAGTAATTAGCAGAAATTACTGATCCAGGTCCTGCATGCTGAGCGGAAGATAGAACACCCCCTACCGCCCGCAGGACATCAAAGCTGCCACTGATAGCACCCATTACCCCTACTGTTGGAGGAAGAGTAGGGGCCCCAGTGCATTGCTTTGCCCAGGGGCCTACACTGCTGTTAAGACGGTCGTGGTCTGGAATGGTGTAATACATGCACTGGTGTGTTTAGAGGAGATTAAAATGTGCCAAGAAACCCCACGGTGACTCAATGTAGATTGTAAATATTTTATGCCCAACCAATTTTGCTGTGACTGAGGATATTATTATTCCTTCTCACCCAGTGTTTCCATTGTTATATGCACTGCCTAAAATACACAAATGTATGGTATCTCCGCCTGGGAGACCAATCATTGCTGCATGTGGCTCATTGTTCCAGCCGTATTGGTGTATCTCGACAGCTTGCTACAATCTTGTGTGGTTGGCTATACTAATTATCTTCTTGACGCTACTGCATAATTAAACAGGTTAAGTGCAATCTCTGAGATCACCGTTAACAGCTTTTTATGTATTACTGATATTTTTAGTTTGCACACTGTCATTCCAATAGCTGATGGTTTAAGTGCTTTGTATAAAGTTATTTCTGATAATGTACTCTATACAGGTCTTGATGTGAGGTTTGTTATTGAGTTATTAGAGATGATACTAACTCATAATTACTTTATGCACGATGGGAAGTTTTTCCTTCAACTGTGGTGGGGTCGAATGTAGTCTCATCATACACCAATTCATATATGTTCCAGGCTGAGCGCGAGACCTTTTTTTTTTTTTAAATGTGGACGTATCTTGTCATATAGCCTTCTATGTAAGATATATTGATGATTTACTGGTGATATGGACAAGTATGAGGGACCAAATTATCACATTTATTGATACCAATAATTCACATGATAGTGCATTAAATTCACCTATACTTTAATATTGATGCAGTAAAGTAAACTTGTTCGATGTATAAATTACATTCAATGAGGGTGTAATTAGTACTACCCTCTATCACAAACCTACAGCTAAAAACAGTATCTTACTTGCGGGTAGCTTCTATCCTAAACCGCTGAAATATGTCCTCACTTACTCTCACGTTATCAAAGCATGGAAAATTTGTAGTGATTTGCGGACAGCTGAGATTAAACGAGACAATGAGGCTACATTGTTTCATATAACTATTGTTGGTTCTTACTCCCGCCTTGGTATTGAATAGATGTGATGCTTATACAGTGTAGTGTGAGCAGCAAGGTCACATCTGTGGTCTGGTGCATGTCGCTGCTAAATATGCAATTTGTAATAAGTATGCATTTGGATATTATTGCTACAATTTGATAATTTTTATACATTTTTTATTTATATACTTTGTATATATTTATGCTCTGTTCCATGCTGTTGTGCTTTCATGTGCACCTTTTTGAAAATGTGATTTCCCTGTCTGTTCAGCTGGGATCCGATCAGAATAACCACGTTCGGGATCCCAGCAGTCGGAATCCTGACATTGCTCGGACATGGATCGAAATGCTGACCCCGGGATCCCAAACACCGAAATCCTGATCAACCTCTGCTGGGAGTCCTCAGTGGTATGCCGCGCGCAAGGTGGAGGTTCAGTTTAGGCTGCAGGGGTAGGGTTAGGCTGCGGGTAAGGTTAGGATCCGGGGAAGGGGGGGGGGTAGGTTTAGGCACCACCGGGGAAGGTAAGGGTTTGGCTGCGGGGGAAGGGGGGAAGGTTGGGTATAGGCTATGGGAAGGGAGGGTTATAGTTAGGGGGGTATGGGTACACATACTTATGCGATCCCTGACGGGATTCATTTGACCGCCGGCATATCGTACATATATACAGACATTATATATATATATAGAGAGAGAGAGAGAGAGAGAGAGAGAGAGAGAGAGAGAGAGAGAGAGAGAGAGAGAGAGAGACGTATTATTTGCTTAATCAGAGGGAAATAAAATCACATTTCCTATCCTTAAACGAAAAATTCCTCCTTAAACGAAAAATTCCTATAACTAAAAGTCCAAATTTAGGAACTGAGGCGCTTAATTATTTGAAAAAGCTGAACCAAAGAAAAAAAAAAATCTGTATTTCCTATTGTGTAGTTCTGAATGGGCAAAATCAATATAAAAAAAAGCCCACAACTGGTTCAAGCAATGAACAAAATCAATTTTACTATGGTAATAATGATCTTTTAAAACGCTCTTGTCACTTCCTTCATCTTGTAACACGATGAGCTTACATAGAGGGATTTAATATGCAGAGTACAATAAAGCCCAATTAATTATACAGCAATCAAAATAACGTTGCATAAAGCAGGTATAATACTGCATGCTGATCATAAACTAATATCAGCCATTTCTTTCGTCAGGCAATTGTTAATACTATGTCAATACCATAGTAGTTTAAAAAAATGGTCTTACAGTAAGTTCACATTTATGATTAGAAGTCCAGTGATTACAAAGGACGTCTCTTATCGGGAGAGCTGTCATATCGTATTTCTATGCACATACCCAAAAGGGATAAGAGGAGGTATTGCGGATGTCAAGTTTAGTACATCACACCCATTGTGAGAAGCAGTGGATTTGTGACCAGAGCTATGTGGGTGTGGTCAAACACATGTGGGCGTGTACACTTTACACTATCAGCCCTAATGTCTTCCTAAATACGTAAAAAGCATAATATTGTGAGGAAAATAGTAATACAATTTTAACACCAATCATTTATAGCCAAACGTTTGGCCAACTGGGTATCATCATGCTGTCATGATGATAGGCCTACTTTCATGTGGAGGCTTGGAGCTGTAGCTCCACCCACTCCATTGTTTATCTAGCCCTGAATGTCGTCAGGGCCTCAACCACTAAATTCTTAGAACATAATGCAGAATGCTGGCACAGATTAGCTTGCAGATTTCATGTATGTTTCAGCCTACTGCCTTATCAGTACATTGTAAGGTGCTCTGCAGTTTAAATAACATTGTGTGCTACTAATTTTGAATTTGGCCAGTATGAAGCAAATTCTAGATTTCTGGTTCAGTAGCTATAGTGAATGCACTTGTTGGACTTCAAATATGCAATTAAAATGAAAAAGCATATACTGTAAACTATAAAAAATGTTTTTTTTTTTTTTTTTTAATTATTTAAATTTTATTAAAAAGCATCAAGTGCAACACAAGTAAATGGTTGTAGCCCAGAGAGGTGATGCAGGTGTCTAGTAAGGAGGTTAAAACTCCAGGAATAGCAGGTGGGGCTAAGATAACACTAAATTATAGAATCACGTCATATTTTCCGTCTGTCCCCCCCCCCCCCCATCCCCCCCAAACACACGGACCTGTAATTCCTGGCATTATTCTCCCAATACTGGCCGCTTCAATTGTGGGTTGTGGTTGGACCACCCTCTTCGGAGTTGAAGTATGTTGTAGACACTAAAGATGTCTATTCTATTACACGTATGCTTTGATATAATATTATGAATGATTTTAGAATAGTAGTGCTAAAATTCTGCCCTTAAAGACACCAATACAGCTGCTTCAAGTTCTTAAAATGATGCTATAAGAAACTTTACATTATATCATGGATACATTAATAAGACTGGCATCAGAAAAGGCTACAAAACAGCAATTAAACACTTCATTTATGCATACCATTATAAAAACACAATCTCACAAGAGACTTATTGAAGAATTAAATTAACAAACTAATTCTGTTATTCAAAAACAACAAGAAAAAAAACTTGCTTGTTTTACAGAATATCAATAGAGAGCTAGTAGCAGGGCTGGCTTTTGAGAGGTGCGATCAGCCAGCACTTAACGTGGTTTTCCTAATCTTATTTGTTGTAATACAGTATATGAAGTAGCACATGAATACACACACATACATACCACAAGATCAAAAAGTATGTGGACATCAGAAAATCATAATGATATGCGAGTCTTACATGACCCGTTCCAAAACGAAAGGTATTAATAAGGAAATGGAAGCCCCTCTGTCTCCCTTCCTACACTGTAGTGCAGATGGTATAGCCATGCTTGAGTATAGATGGTTAAATCAAACTGACTAAGGTACTAATTATATCACCTGTGCTCAAGCATGTATATCCTTAAAACCTGGACTGCAATGGCAGAGTTAGGAAACTCTACTGTAGTGTATTTGTCACACACACATCCAGAGCCATAACTAGATATTTTGGTGCCCTGTGCCAGAAAGATAATTGGTGCGCTTCCCCACCCCTCTATCCATACCTAAAATAAGGCCAGTGCCTATGCACTGTGGGCCAAGCACACAGCTCTACAGCAGGGGAGCAATGGACAGGAGCCTCCCAACTGACCCGCCCACCCCCAACACAGGACACCGGGACAGTCAAAAAAAAAACGGAACTGCCCCACAAAAATAGGGTCAGTTGTATATATAATTAAAATAAGAATTTACTCACCGGTAATTCTATTTCTCGTAGTCCGTAGTGGATGCTGGGAACTCCGTAAGGACCATGGGGAATAGCGGGCTCCGAAGGAGGCTGGGCACTCTAGAAAGATCTTAGACTACCTGGTGTGCACTGGCTCCTCCCACTATGACCCTCCTCCAAGCCTCAGTTAGGACACCGTGCCCGGACGAGCGTACACAATAAGGAAGGATTTTGAATCCCGGGTAAGACTCATACCAGCCACACCATTCACACCGTATAACTCATGATATGAAACCCAGTTAACAGTATGAAACAACTGAGCCTCTCAACAGACGGCTCAACAATAACCCGATTTAGTTAACAATAACTATGTACAAGTATTGCAGATACACCGCACTTGGGACGGGCGCCCAGCATCCACTACGGACTACGAGAAATAGAATTACCGGTGAGTAAATTCTTATTTTCTCTGACGTCCTAGTGGATGCTGGGAACTCCGTAAGGACCATGGGGATTATACCAAAGCTCCCAAACGGGCGGGAGAGTGCGGATGACTCTGCAACACAGAATGAGAGAACTCCAGGTCCTCCTCAGCCAGGGTATCAAATTTATAGAATTTTGCAAACGTGTTTGCCCCTGACCAAGTAGCAGCTCGGCAAAACTGTAAAGCCGAGACCCCTCGGGCAGCCGCCCAAGATGAGCCCACCTTCCTTGTGGAATGGGCCTTGACAGATTTTGGCTGTGGCAGGCCTGCCACAGAATGTGCAAGCTGAATTGTACTACAAATCCAACGAGCAATAGTCTGCTTAGAAGCAGGAGCACCCAGCTTGTTGGGTGCATATAGGATAAACAGCGAGTCAGATTTTCTGACTCCAGCCGTCCTGGAAACATATATTTTCAGGGCCCTGACCACGTCTAACAACTTGGAGTCCTCCAAGTCCCTAGTAGCCGCAGGCACCACAATAGGCTGGTTCAGGTGAAACGCTGACACCACCTTAGGGAGAAACTGGGGACGAGTCCTCAATTCTGCCCTATCCATATGGAAAATCAGATAAGGGCTTTTATAAGACAAAGCCGCCAATTCTGATACTCGCCTGGCAGAAGCCAAGGCCAATAACATGACCACCTTCCACATGAGATATTTCAGATCCACGGTTTTTAGTGGTTCAAACCAATGTGATTTTAAGAAACTCAACACCACGTTGAGATCCCAAGGTGCCACAGGAGGCACATATGGGGGCTGAATATGCAGCACTCCCTTTACAAAAGTCTGAACTTCAGGTACTGAAACTAGTTCTTTTTGAAAGAAAATCGACAGAGCCGAGATCTGTACCTTAATGGAGCCCAGTTTTAGGCCCATATTCACTCCTGCTTGCAGGAAATGCAGAATTCGACCTAGTTGAAATTCCTCTGTTGGGGCCTTTTCGGCCTCACACCATGCAACATACTTCCGCCATATGCGGTGATAATGATTTGCTGTAACCTCTTTCCTAGCTTTAATAAGCGTAGGAATGACTTCCTCCGGAATGCCCTTTTCCTTCAGGATCCGGCGTTCAACCGCCATGCCGTCAAACGCAGCCGCGGTAAGTCTTGGAACAGACAGGGCCCCTGCTGCCGCAGGTCCTGTCTGAGCCGCAGAGGCCATGGGTCCTCTGATATAATTTTTTGAAGTTGTGGGTACCAAGCTCTTCTTGGCCAATCCGGAACCACGAGTATCGTTCTTACTCCTCGCTTTCTTATTATTATTCTCAATACCTTTGGTATGAGGGGCAGAGGAGGGAACACATAAACCGACTGGTACACCCACGGTGTTACCAGAGCGTCCACAACTATCGCCTGAGGGTCCCTTGACCTGGCGCAATATCTTTTATAGCTTTTTGTTGATGCGGGACGCCATCATGTCCACCTGTGGCCTTTCCCAAAGGTGTACAATCCTTTGGAAGACTTCTGGATGAAGTCCCCACTCTCCCGGGTGGAGGTCGTGTCTGCTGAGAAGATCTGCTTCCCAGTTGTCCACTCCGGGAATGAACACTGCCGACAGTGCTAACACATGAATTTCCGCCCATCGGAGAATCCTTGTGGCTTCTGCCATCGCCATCCTGCTTCTTGTGTCGCCCTGTTGGTTTACATGGGCGACCGCCGTGATGTTGTCTGATTGGATCAGTACCGGCTGGTTTTGAAGCAGAGGCCTTGCCTGACCCAGGGCATTGTAACTGGCCCTCAGTTCCAGAATATTTTGTGTAGAGAAGTCACCTGACTTGACCAAAGTCCTTGGAAGTTTCTTCCCTGTGTGACTGCCCCCAGCCTCAAAGGCTGGCCTCCATGGTCACTAGGACCTAGTCCAGTATTTCGAACCTGCGGCCCTCCTTAAGATGGGCACTCTGCAGCCACCATTTTAGAGATACCCTGGTCCTTGGAGACAGGGTTATCAGCCGATGCATTTGAAGATGCGATCCGGACCACATGTCCAACAGGTCCCACTGAAAAGTTCTTGCATGGAACCTGCCGAAAGGGATTGCTTCGTAGGAAGCTACCATTTTTCCCAGGATTCGCGTGCAATGATGCACCGATACCTGTTTTGGCTTCAGGAGGTCTCTGACTAGAGATGACAGCTCCTTGGCTTTCTCCTCCCGGAGAAACACTTATTTCTGGTCTGTGTCCAGAACCATCCCCAGGAACAGTAGACGTGTCATAGGAACCAGCTGTGACTTTGGACTGTTTAGAATCCAACCCTGCTGTTGTAGCACTTTCCAAAATAGTGCTACCCCGACTAGCAACTGCTCCTTGGACCTCGCCCTTATAAGGAGATTGTCCAAGTACGGGATAATTAAAACTCCCTTTTTTCGAAGGAGTATCATCATTTCGGCCATTACCCCGGTAAACACCCTCGGTGCCTTGTACAGTCCTGTCTGGACTTGGTAATGGTAATCCTGTACCACAAATCTGAGGTACTCCTGGCGAGGATGGTAAATGGGGACATGCAGGTAAGCATCCTTGATGTCCCGGGATACCATGTAATCCCCCTCGTCCAGGCTTGCAATAACCGCCCCGAGCGATTCCATCTTGAACTTGAATTTTTTTATGTATGTGTTAAAGGATTTTAATATAAATGGGTCACACCGAACCATGCGGTTTCGGTACCCCAACCCGTGTAGAATAGTAACCCCGTCCTTGTTGAAGTAGGGGCACTTGAGTATTACCTTTGGGAATACTGCTTATTAATTGCCTCTAGTACAGCCTCCCTGCCTGAGGGAGTTGTCGGCAAGCCATAATCTAGGAAACGGCTGGGGGGAGATATCTCGAATTCCAGCTTGTACCCCTGACATACTATCTGCAAGAAACAGGGATCCACCTGTGAGCGAGCCCACTGATCGCTGAAATTTTGGAGACGGCCCCCCACCGTACCTGGCTACACCTGTGGAGCCCCCGCGTCATGCTGTGGGCTCAGAGGAAGCGAGAGAAGAATGTTGATTCTGGGAGCAGGCTGACAGGTGCAGCTTTTTCCCTCTTCCCTTGTCTCTGTACAGAAGGGAAACGCCTTTGACCCGCTTGCTTTTCTGAAGCCGAAAGGACTGTACCTGATAATACAGTGCTTTCTGAGTCCGTGAGGAAACCTGAGGTAAAAATATTTCTTCCCAGCTGTGGCTGTGGATACGAGGTCCCAGAGACCATCCCCAAATAATTCCTCACCTTTATAAGGCAGAATCTTTTTAAAGTCAGCATCACCTGTCCCGTGACAGGTCTCAAATACCCTCCTGACAGAATGGACATTACATTCATTTTGGATGCCAGCCGGCAAAATATCCCTCTGTGCATCCCTCATATATAAGACGACGTCTTTAATATGTTCTCATGTTTGACAGGGTCACCGACCACGCTGCAGCAGCACGATCTGCAGGTCTCCGTCTAGTACCTGAGTGTGTAAATACAGACTTCAGGATAGCCTCCTGCTTTTTATCAACAGGTACCTTCAAAGTGGCCGTTCCTAAAACGGCAGTGCCACCTTTTTTGTCAACCGTGTAAGCGCCTTATCCACCCTAGGGGATATCTCCCAGCGTAACTTGTCCTCCTGGCGGGAAAGGGTACGCCATCAGTAACTCTTTAGAAATTACCAGTTTCTAAACGGGGGAACCCACGCTTTTCACACACTTCATTTATTCATCTGATGGGGGAACAAAACACTGCCTGTTTTTTCTCCCCAACCTAAAAACCCATTTTTAGAGGTGCTTGGGTTAATGTCAGAAATGTGTAACACATTTTTTATTGCCGGGATCAAGTCACGGATGTTCCTAGTGGATTGTGTATATGTCTCAACCTTGTCGACCCTGGAGTCAGACTCCGTGTCGACATCTGTGTCTGCCATCTGAGTGAGCGGGCGTTTTTGAGCCCCTGATGGCCTTTGAGACGCCTGGGCAGGCGCGGGCTGAGAAGCCGGCTGTCCCACAGCTGTTACGTCATCCACCCTTTTATGTAAGGAGTTGACACTGTCGGTTAATACCTTTCACCTATCCATCCACTCTGGTGTCGGCCCCACAGGGGGCTACATCACATATATCGGCCTCTGCTCCGTCACCATATAAGCCTCCTCATTCAACATGTCGACACAGCCGTACCGACACACCGCAGACACACAGGGAATGCTCTAAACGAGGACAGGACCCACAAAAGCCCTTTGGGGGGACAGAGTGAGAGTATGCCAGCACACACCAGAGCGCTATATATATACAGGGACTAACTGAGTTATGTCCCTAATAGCGGCTTTTCATATAATATATGTATATATACTGCCAAATTTAATGCCCCCCCTCTCTTTTCCCTCTTACTGTACTGTAGATTGCAGGGAAGAGCTAGGGAGCTTCCTTCCAGCCGAGCTGTGAGGGAAAAATGGCGCCAGTGTGCTGAGGAGATAGGCTCCGCCCCTTTTTCGCGGTCTATTCTCCCGCTTTTTATGGAATTCTGGCAGGGGTATTTTCCTCATATATAGCCCCTGGGGCTATATATTGAGGTATTTTAGCCAGCCAAGGTGTTTTTATTGCTGCCTCAGGGCGCCCCCCCCCCAGCGCCCTGCACCCTCAGTGACCGGAGTGTGAAGTGTGTGAGAGGAGCAATGGCGCACAGCTGCAGTGCTGTGCGCTACCTTGGTGAAGACAGAGTCTTCATGCCGCCGATTTTCCGGACCATCTTCTTGCTTCTGGCTCTGTAAGGGGGACGGCGGCGCGGCTCTGGGACCGAACACCAAGGACTGGGCCTGCGGTCGATCCCTCTGGAGCTAATGGTGTCCAGTAGCCCAAGAAGCCCAATCCGGCTGCAAGCAGGCGAGTTCGCTTCTTCTCCCCTTAGTCCCTCGCTGCAGTGAGCCTGTTGCCAGCAGGTCTCACTGAAAATAAAAAACCTAAGTCTATTCTTTCTGCGAGCTCAGGAGAGCCCCTAGTGTGCATCCAACCTCGGCCGGGCACGAATTCTAACTGAGGCTTGGAGGAGGGTCATAGTGGGAGGAGCCAGTGCACACCAGGTAGTCTAAGATCTTTCTAGAGTGCCCAGCCTCCTTCGGAGCCCGCTATTCCCCATGGTCCTTACGGAGTTCCCAGCATCCACTAGGACGTCAGAGAAATATATGTACTGTATATATACACACACGTACACATATAATGGAAAATTATTAATTCAGCCTGTTACATAATGAGCTTTATTTCCCTATAAAATATAAGTGGTGATTTAGTCTAGAAATCCCTTTCACTTATATTTTCCCTTTATCTATATACTGAGGCACTCTGTACAATGTTGCCTTCCTTTTCTACACTAGTCTCATTTTTATTAAACTAGAAATTCATGTAAATCCAGTTATAATTGATGTATAAAATGTATATGTAAGATAGCTGTAACTTGGTAGCGTTGCTGCTGGTTACTGTGACATCACACACCTAGCCTGTGACATCACAATGCTTCATCCTGTAACATTCTATCTACAGCTGCTGAAGTTTCCAGTCACCATGAAGGAAGACAGGTAGGAGGAGGTGAGTCCTACATAGCAGGGTATGATGGAGGGGGGTAAGGAAGACAGAGTGCAGTATACTCCGCTGAAAGGCAAGACAAGATAGACAGAACAGGGAATAGAGGTACAAGGACACATAATTAGGAGAAGCTCCGGAAGGAATTACATATTTAGGAATAAAAATGTAGCATTACAGAAATAAAGAGGGCAGTATGGAGAACAAGCACACATACAGCAGATGCAGGTAAGTCTCTGAGGCAGGATCTTGCTTTGGGTTGAAAAAGTAAATAAAATAGATAAATGGCAAATTGGTACATTTTAAAGTATGTTTGGTTCAAGGAAAATTGGAAAAGTGGTTGATTCATGGACCTTTTATTGTACTTCTATTTCTATTGCACTTAAACTAGTACTATGCTTAAGGATAGTCTTTTGTGTTTTTTCATCATCTGGCAAAGTTCTGGCAAAAAGATTTGCAGAGTGTCGGGTGACCGGCAAAGAGATCTGCAAAGTGTCAGTTGAAGACAATGGGAGGGGTCGCAGAGGCAGTAAGTACTGGAGGATAACATGCAGGAGGTAAGTTATCATACTTGTGTAATTGTGTGTGTGTGGTGGGGGGTATTGAGAGCACAGTACAAAACAGAGACTACAGTATGGTGGGGGAGAGCGGACAATACAAAACATGCAGAAGAGGGCAGCTCAATATAGGACATACAGATGGTGTTTGACGGGCAGGGGCAGTGCTAGGGTGATCAGCGCACCCTTGCAAACTATAAATTACGACACACAAAAGCACAATCTTAGTCACATTACACCGCACGTAGTGCCCCTGATTCATAGTACACCACATAGCGCCCCTTATTCATATTATGTCACAATGTAGCGCCCCCTAGTCACATTATGCTACACAGTAGTGCCCATTGCACACATAATGCCCACAGTAGTAATGCCCCATACAAATAATGCCCACAGTAGTAGTGTTACTTATACATATGATGCACACATTAGTAGTGCCCCCTATACACATAATTCCCACAGTAGTAGTGCCCCTTATGTACATAATTTCTATAGTAGTGGTGCCCCATATATACATAATGAACACAGTAGTGCTGCCCTATATACACATAATGTCCACAGTAGTAGTTGCCCTTGTACATCTAATGCCACAGAGTAGTGCCCTTTATACATAATGCTTTATACATAATGCCCATAGTAGTGCCCTTATACATCATGTCCACAGTAGTGCCCCTTATTCACATAATGCCCACAGTAGTAGTGTACCTTACACATAATGCCCACAGTAGTAGTACCCATTATACACAGAATTTCCACAGTAGTAGTGGCCCTTACACATAATGCGCACAGCAGTAGTGCCCCTTATACACATAATACCTACAGTAGTAGTGTCCCTTATATATGTAATTTTATTTGTAATATAAAGAATAGTAACAGTAGCCCTATCATTATGACTGTAACCTGCACACTGTGTGTATTGTATGATACTAATATGGTCCTAACACTAGGGAAGATAAAATCTGGAGCAGATGACTTGGGTCTCTATGTGACGGGATCTTGGTTTTAGATTACAAAAGTCGATAAAATGCAAATGAATAAAATTGAAAGTACACAACAAAATGTAGTAGTACAATTATACACATAGTATGTCTGACCAAGAAATTCTGGTTGTTTAGATCGCAGGTTCTCAAACTCGGTCCTCAGGACCCCACACGGTTCATGTTTTGCAGGTGACCCGCAGATTTTTAAAATGTGACAGTTGGTGATACACAGTGCACCTGCCAGGTAACCTGGAAAACGTGAACCGTGTGGGGTCCTGAGGACCGAGTTTGAGAACCACTGGTTTAGATCATCATCTGGCAAAGAGATTTGTAGAGTGTCGGGTGACCGGCTAAGAGATCTGCAAAGTGTCAGTTGAAGACGACGGGAGGGGTCGCAGAGGCAGTAAGTACTGGAGGATAACATGCAGGAGGTAAGTACCATACTTGTGTAATTGCGTGGGTGGTGTGGGAAATTGAGAACACAGTACAAAACAGAGACTATGGTGGGGGAGGGTGGACAATACAAAATATGCATAAGGGAACATCTCAGTATAGGACACACAGATGGTGTGGGGGCACGGGCGGTGCTACGGTGTTCGGCGTCCCCATGCAAACTATAAATTTGAGTCTTCCAATACTTTCTAAAGTGACAGCGAGCTGCCTGAAAAAAAGGGTGTGGTCTCACAATAGTACCCCTAATTCAAATTACGCCACACAATAGCACAATCTTATTCACATTACACCACATGTAGTGCCCGATTCATAGTATGCCACATAGTAGTGTACCTTTTTAACATTACGTCATACAGTAGCGCCCCCTAGTCATGTTACACTACACAGTAGTGCCCATTATATACATAATGCTCACGGTAGAAATGCCCCTTACAAATAATGCATGCGGCAGCAGTGCTGCTAATACATATTATGCCCACAGTAGTCCCCGTTATATGCATAATGTCAACAGTAGTAATGCCCCTTATATATATGCTGCGCACAGTAGCAGTGCCACTTATACACATAATACCCACCGTAGTAGTGGGGAGCCTCTGTTTGTTTCCTCTAATGTTAAAACTGGATAAGCCGATTCCTCTGGAGATAGTGGAATGGCTGACCTTTTTATCAATGAACTGGGGGGCAGATAAACTACTCCTGGAAGAGTGATAAAGGGCCTAATTCAGACCTGATTGCTAGCAAGCGATTTTTGCACTGCTGCGATCAGATAGTTGCCGCCTACTGGGGAAGGGTATTTTAGCTGTACAAGGGTGCGAAAACCTGTGTAGCAGAGCTGTACAAACAGATTTGGTGCAGTCTCTGTGCAGCCGAGGACTTACTCAGCCGCTGCGATCACATCAGCCTGTCCAGGACCGGAATTGACATCAGGAACCCTCCGTGCTAACGCATGGACACGCCTGCGTTTTTCCAGACACTCCCTGAAAACGGTCAGTTGACACCCACAAACGCCTTTTTCCAGTGAATCTCCTTGCGATCGCCCGTGTGAATGGATCTGTCGCACAAACCCATCGCTGAGCAGAGATCCACAATGTAACCGTGCAAGACGCCTGCAGCAATCAGGTCTGAATTACCCCAAAAGTGGAGAAAGAATAACTAACAACCAATCAGTTACTTTTTGTCATTTTTCAAACACAGCCTGTAACATGGCAGTTAGGAGCTGATTGGCTGGTACTTTCTCTCTCTCCACTTTATCACTCTGCAGGGCTTAATACATCTCCCCCATAGAATAACCAAATGATTAAATGGAACAAAATGGTATAAATTATGTAAAATAGAGCTGTAACAAGTAACTATTTCCCTATCTTTGCATATAATAAAGGTGACATAACCCTTTTTCCTAGAGACCCTTTCCTTACCGCACATGGGGCCTGATCCAGATGTGGATGCAAAGCTGTTGTTGCATGCAAGTGGCTCAATGCTTTTTTTTCACTGTGCATCCGTGTAAGCTGCACTGCGCACAAGGGGCCTAATTCAGAGTTGATCGTAGCAACAAATTTGTTAGCATTTGGCCGAAACCATGTACACTGCAGGGGGGGCAGATATAACATGTGCAGAGAGTTAGATTTGGGTGGGGTGTGTTCAAACTGAAATCTAAACTGCAGTGTAAAAATAAAGCAGCCAGTATTTACCCTGCACAGAAACAAAATAACCCACCCAAAGCTAACTCTCTCTGCAAATGTTATTTCTCTTACGTCCTAGAGCAGGGGTAGCCTACCCTGGTCCTTGAGAGCTACCAACAGTGCACGTTTTCCAGGTCTCCTCAGAGTCCACCTGTGTATCTTTTAAAATGTGACCGTTCGTAATAACTGCACATGTGCACCTGCCAGGTGAGACGGAAAACGTGAACTGTTGGTAGCTCTTGAGGACCAGGGTTGGCTACCACTGTCCTAGAGGATACTGGGGTCCACATTAGTACCATTGGGTATAGACGGGTCCACTAGGAGCCTTGGGCACTTTAAGAAATCAATAGTGTGCACTGGCTCCTCCCTCTGTTGCCCTCCTGCCAGACTCAGTTTAGAAAATGTGCCCGGAGGAGCCAGTCACGCTTAGGAGAGCTCATGAAGAGTTTTGTACATTTATTTTTTGTTTGTTATTTTCAGACAGTGCTGTTTGGCAGCAGCCTGTCTGCTTCGTGGGACTTAGGGGGGAGAACGGCCCAACTTCCTGAAGAGTTAATGTTCCTGTTTCTCCGCTGACAGGGCACTGAGCTCCTGAGGGTCCTATTCGCAAGCCCCACCACGGCAAGCGTACAGACCCGCAGCACGCTGCCACCCCTAACAGAGCCAGAAGTAAGAAGAGTGGTGAGTATAATGCTGGCGTCCCGGCAAGCGGGTCACCAGCACAAATGGCGGCCCATGGGTAGGAGCACAGCGCTGCAAGGCTGTGACTCCAGACTTTCAGTACACTCTGCAGTGTGATTGCGCTGAGGGGCGAGCTGACAGTCACCAGATACCCAGAACACTGGCAAGGCAGCCTTACAGGGGTCTTAACCATCTTGTAAGTAAAAAAGTACCTCAGGCCAGTATAAAATGCGGGAAGACCGCGTGCCATTAAGGGGGCGGGCCCTTCACAATGAGCGGATCCAGCAGCTCACCAGCGCTATTTTCTCTCTGCAGCTCACACAGAAAACGCTGGCAGGGAAGCCCCTGTACATCATCTCCAGACTACCTCAGCGGTACCAGGGTGCTATAGGGGGGAAGAGAGGGAAGGGGGGAAAAGCAGATTACATCCATATTAATACCCTATTAAGCGTATTTAGTCTGCGTCTGGCTAAGTTTATTTGTTAGCTAAAGGGGCGCTGTGTGGCTGATTTCCTCATTCCTCTGTGTCTCTCTAAAGGGCGCTGTGTGGAATTGTGCCTACTGCATATTCTCGTGTGTGTGTGTGTGTACCTCACATTACATTGTCCAAGATGTTTCCTGCACAGCAGAATGTTTTTCCTCCCCAGGGGGATCAATACAATGTACTCAGAACAGCACACATGCTCAGGCTACCGGTTCCGAACCTCCTTGGTTGGACTCCATAAGGGGGATGATTACGAATATTTCTAAAAAACTATCCCATACTAAGAAGGAGACACAGTATTTGAGAAAGTCTGTGAAGGATCTGCTGAATAAAGATTCAGCTCCTACACCAGCGCCTTTAACCCCTTCCATTAATCCACAAAAGTGTACACTGGCCCAGATATTGCAGGCTGACACTGATGACGATGCCTCAGATATAAAAGGCGATGATGTGGATTCTGGGGAGGAAAGGGGAGGGGGGTGTGGAGCTCTCACTCAAGGGGTGCAAGCTCTGATAGAGGCCATTAGGGATGTACTGTAGATTTCAGAAAAAGTAACAGTAGAAGAGGAAGAATAATATTTTAATGTAAAAAAAGAAATCCTCAGTTACTTTCACTGCATCAAGAGAGTTAAATTCTCTTTTTGAAGAAACGGGTAAATCCAGAGAAAAAGTTTCAAATCCCTAAAATGTTGCTCACCTCATTTCCTTTCCCTCAAAATGATAGGAAGAAATGGGAAAATCCACCGATAGTGGACGCCTCAGTATCTAGATTGTCACATAAAATTATTTTACCTGTCCCAGGCGCAGCCTCCTTAAAGGATATGGCTGACCGCAAGATGGAGACTTCACTCAAATCTCTGTACACATCTGCTGGGGTTGCTCAAAGACCCATTATTGCTTGTGCATGGATATCTAGGGCCATTGCAAAATGGTCAGGTAATCTAATTGATGATTTAGATTCTCTGTATAGTAAATTGATTTATTCTTGCATCACATTCAGGACTCTGCAAACTTTATGGTGGAGGCCATGAATGAAATTGGCCTGCTCAACGCACGTTACGGCCATGGCAGTATTAGCACACAGAGGCTTATGGCTACACCAATGGACTGTGGATGCGGATTCCAGGAAAAGTGTGGAGAGCCTCCTCTTCATAGGTGAGGCCTTGTCTGGAAATGAACTGGATACGTGGATATCCAAGGTGACTGCGGGTAAGTCGACATATCTTCCTTCCGCAGCTACCCCAGCTAGAAAATCATATTCTGCCCCTACATTGCAGAAAAATGTAAAAACAAATCCAAAAGGTTCCACCACTGCCTTCAGAGGTGGTCAAGGAAAATCCAGAAAACCTGCAACTACAGATTCTCAGGAACAGAACTCAGGTTCTGCTTTCTCAAAGCCTTCAGCATGATGGTGGACCACACTGCCTGAAGGACAGGCAGGTGGGAGCACGTGTAAAGGATTTCAGTCACATCTGGGCAACATCATGCATAGATCCCTGGGTCAAGGATCTTATTACCCAGTGATACAGACTGGAGTTTCAAGAACTCCCACCTCACAGATTCTTCAAATCAGGCTTACCAGCTTCTCAGGAAGCAAGTACAATCCTGCAAAAGGCAATTCAAAAGTTGGTACAGACCCAGGTCATTGTCCCAGTTCCACCTCAGCTACAGAACAAGGGTTATTATTCCAACCTGTTTGTGATACAGAAGCCGGTGGGTTCGGTAGGAGCCATCCTAAACCTAATATCTCTGAACCCGTACTTGCGGGTATTCAAATTCAAGATGGAGTCTTTGAAAGCTGTGATCTCAGGTCTGGTGGAAGGGGAATTCCTGGTGTCTCTGGATATCAAGGATGTGTACCTTCATATTCCGATCTGGCCGCCTCATCAATGTGCAATACAGGACTGTCACTACCAGTTCCAGGCCCGGCCATTTGCCCGTTCCACAGCACCGAGGGTGTTCACCAAGGTCATGGCAGAGATGATGCTCCTCCTCCGCAAACAGGGAGCGAACATAACTCCATACCTGGACGATCTACTGTTAAAGGCATCCTCCATGGAGAGATTGTCGCAAAGCATTGCCCTCTCAACCCGACTACTCCAGGATCACGGGTGGATTCTGAACCTACCAAAATCATACCTGGTACCAACACGGAGGCTTCCGTTCCTGGGGATGATACTGGATACGGAGGAAAAGAAGGTATTCCTTCCGTTGGAAAAGGCATTGGTAATCCAGTCAATGGTGCGGGATGTCCTGAACCCAACTCGGATATCGGTGTATCAGTGCATTCGCCTTCTGGGAAAGATGGTAGCCTCTTACGAGGCTCTGCAGTACAGAAGGTTTCATGCAAGGCCCTTCCAGCTGGATCTGTTGGACAAATAGTCCGGATCACATCTTCACATGCACTAGACATGGATTCGTCTGTCGCCAAAAGCCAGGATTTCTCTTCTGTGGTGGCTTCAGACTTTTCACCTGATCGAGGGTCGAAGGTTCGGGATTCAAAATTGGATTCTGCTAACCATAGACGCAAGCCTCAGAGGTTGGGGAGCAGTCACCCAAGGGGAACAGTTCCAAGGGAAATGGTCAAGTCAGGAAACCATCCTTCCGATCAACGTTTTGGAGCTAAGGGCCATATACAATGCCCTTCTACAGGCGTCGCATCTTCTTCAAGATCACGCCATTCAAGTTCAGTCGGACAATGTGACGGCAGTAACTTACATAAACCGACAGGGCAGAACGAAGAGCAGAGCAGCAATGTCAGAGGTAACAAGGATTTTCCTCTGGATAGAAAGACACGCAGTGGCGCTGTCGGCAATCTTCATTCCGGGAGTAGACAACTGGGAAGCGGACTTCCTCAGCAGACATGATCTCCACCCAGGAGAGTGGGGCCTCCACCCGCAGGTGTTTGAATCCTTGACACGTCGGTGGGGAATTCCACAAATAGACATGATGGCCTCTCGTTTCAACAAAAAGCTCAAGCAGTATTGTTCCAGGTCGAGGGACCCACAAACAGTGATGGTGGACGCTCTGGTGACTCCATGGGTCTACCAGATGGTTTACGTGTTTCCAACTCTTCCATTGATCCCCAGAATTCTCAAAAGAATAACAAGGGAAAAGGTTCAAGCAATTCTCATTGCTCTGGACTGGCCAAGAAGGGCCTGGTACACGGATCTACTGGAGATGCTCATAGAGGACCCGTGACCTCTGCCTCTTCGAGAGGATCTTCTACAACAGGGGCAGTTCGTCTATCAAGACTTAACACAGCCACGTTTGAGAGCATGGAGGTTGAACGTCTAATCCTAGCCCGGAAGGGAATTCTGGACAAGTTTATTCCAACCCTGATCCAAGCCAGGAAAGGGGTAACATCTAAATTTTACCACCGTATTTGAAAAAAATATGTCTCATGGTGTGAAAAGTGGAAATTTCCTACAGTGGAATTTCAACTGGGATGTTTTCTCCTTTTTCTACAGTCAGATGTGGGCCTACGTTTGGGCTCCTTAAAAGTCCAGATTTCGGCCTTATCCATTTTCTTCCAGAAACAGTGGCTTCCCTCCCTGAGGGTCAAACGTTCTTGAAGGGTGTTCTGCACATCCAACCGCCCTTTGTGCCTTCCTCGGCACCTTGGGATCTCAACGCGGTGTTGCAGTTTCTACAATCAGAATGGTTTGAACCTTTACAGGAGGTTGACGTGAAGTTTCTTACGTGGAAGACTGTTACACTGTTGGCCGTAGCTTCCGCAAGGCATGTGTCGGAACTGGAGGCGTTGTCTCACAAAAGCCCCTATTTGATTTTTCATGAAGATAGAGTTGAACTCAGAACTCGTCAGCAATTTCTTCCTAATGTGGTGTCTGCGTTTCATATCAACCAACCTATTGTGGTTCTGGTGCTTACGGGCACCTCTGCTACCTCAAATTCCTTGGATGTTGTGAGGGCTTTAAAGATCTATGTGAAGCGGACAGCTCGTCACAGAAAATCAGATTCGCTATTTGTATGATCCCCAGAAAACTGGGTGTCCTGCTTCAAAGCAGTCTACTGCTCACTGGATCAGGCTTACTATCCAGCAGGCTTATTCATCGGCAGGACTGACGGTTCCTGAAGTACAGGCCCACTCTACTAGGTTGGTGGTTTCTTTCTTTTAGACGGCTGCCCAGGGTGTCTCGGCTTTACAGCTCTGCCGAGCAGCTACTTGGTCGGGTTCGAACACATTTGCTAAGTTCTAAAAGTTCGATACTTTGGCCTCTCAGTTCTGCAGGATAACTCAGCACTATCCCACCCGGTTTGGGAACTTTAGTACATCCCCATGGTACTAATGTGGACCCCAGTATCCTCTAGGACGTAAGAGAAAATAGTATTTTAATTACCTATCAGTTTACCCTTTTCTCGTAGTCCGTAGAGGATACCGGGTGCCCGCCCAGTGATTCGTGTTTCCTGCACTGTTACTTCGTTAAGTATTGTTGTTGATTCAGCTGTTGCTGTTCAAGTTTGGTTAGCATGGCTTTCCTTTTGTCTGTGTGTGCTGGTTCGAATCTCACCACTGTTCTGTTACATCCTTCCTCAGGATATGTCCGTCTCCTCTGGCACAGTTTCCAGACTGAGTCTGGTAGGAGGGGCATAGAGGGAGGAGCCAGTGCACACTATTGATTTCTTAAAGTGTCCAAGGTTCCTAGTTGACCCGTCTATACCCCATGGTACTAATGTGGACCCCAGTATCCTCTACGGACTACAAGAAAAGGATTTACCGATAGGTAATTAAAATCCTATTATCTGCCACACCTGCAGTGCACATGGGGCCTAATTCAGACCTGCATTTTCGTAAAGCCTGCGATCAGGTCTTAACTGCGCAAGTACCGCAATGCGCAGGCGCGTTGGTCCTCAGCGACGGGGATCGGTGGGCAGAGACGGGATGCACGAGAAAAGCAATCGCACGGGTGGTTGCAAGGTGACTGACAGGAAGAGGACGTTTGTGGGTGGCAACTGACCGTTTTCAGGGAGTGTCCAAAAAAACGCAGGAGTGTCTAAACGTTTGAAGGGAGTGTTTCTGACGTCAGCACCGGCCCCGATCATCGCACTGGAAGAGTAAGTCCTGGGCTGTTCAAAGACTGCACAAACTTCTGTTTGTGCAGCTCTCCTGCACATGTGATTGCACCCCTGCACAGGGATTTCCCCCTCCCCCTGTAGGCGGCTACTATCTGATTGCAGGGATGCAAAAAACACACCCTACTGATCAGGTCTGAATTAGGCCCATGGTTTTGCCCAACTGCTAACAAATTTGTTGAATTACCCCCAAGGTGCGATCAAGCTCACATAGAGGATCCCATCGCAAAGTGACTGACAGGAAGTCAGCTTTTGGGGTGGCTAACTGTACACAGGTGTGTCACTTCTGTTCAATCACCTTTCCGAGCACATGTATAAATTACCCATTACGACCTGTGTATCTGCTGGAGAGCCCTGTGTCTAGAAGACTTGCTCAGCCAACAACTGCTCAGACTCACTCAGGGTGGACTGCGATGCAATTGCGAAAGGCAAAAGATTGCAGCAACAATCACTTTAACAACCACAACTGAATTAGGCCCACAATTACACCATTATATTTTACTATTTTATCGCATTTAACAACTAAGGGGTCAATTTAATTAGGTGCGAGTTTGTCTTACAACAGCCGCACTTTCCAATAGCCCAAACTCGCTCAAAAGTGCCCGCAGCCCTATCTGGCCACAAAGGGTGCGAGTTTGGGTGCCGATGCCAGTGTTGAAACGTTGCAGCATTGGTAACTCGTACCTAATTGGACTGGCCCCTAAATGTTAGCAATTTATAGCTTTTATTATTTACTGGTCAAATTTCTTTTCTGAAGGTACCTACTTATTACTATAAGAAACAACTTATCTCCCCCCCCCCCCCCCCCCCCCAATATGTGTATTATATGAAAACAATAGGCCCTTTGGGTTAACTGTCCTTATTTTAGGCATTTTCCATGTCCTTAATAGTTACAGTAACATATTTACACAGAGAGATTTTTCTCTCTACACAACCACACCACTGTTTGCAGTTTGTCTCTCTGCTTGTTCATTCATTAACAATGCTTTTTTTTTTTAATCTCTTCCTCATAGTCTACACAGCAGTTGACCTTTGGCAAGTATAGGCAGGTATAGGTAAGTATAGTAATCCTCCCATTACCTATAACTCCTGGGGGGTTTAGATTTAGACTGTGGGTGGGGAGAGGTTAGGGTTAGGCCACGGGTAGAGTGGGTTGGGGTTAGGCACCCCCTGGGGTGGTTAGGTTGCAGGGGAGGGAGGGTTAGGTTTAGGCAGCGGGGATAGAGGTTAGAATTAGGCATCTCTGTGGTTAAAGTCAGGCACAGAGGGGGGAGGTTAGTGTTAGGCTGCAGACAGGGAGGGTTAAGGGGATGGGGAGAGGGGAAGAAGGAGATTTATGGTAAGAACTTACCCTTGTTAAATCTCTTTCTGCGAGGTACACTGGATTCCACAGGGAAAAACATTGGGGAGTAGAGTAGGATCTTGATTCGGAGGCACCAACAGCTAAAGCTTTGACCTTCTTACCAGGATGCATAGCGCCGCCTCCTCTATAACCCCACCTCCGTGCACAGGAGCTCAGTTTGTTAACCAGTCCAATGCACTAGCAGGTGAGAGAGACGACAACAGTTAGTAGCCACAGACATCACATTCTCACGACAGGAGACGATATCAGCGGCTAATGCCTTACCTACCCAAAGAAGCCAAGTGCGTCAGGGTGGGCGCCCTGTGGAATCCAGTGTACCTCGCAGAAAGAGATTTAACAAGGGTAAGTTCTTACCATAAATCTCCTTTTCTGCAGCAGGGTACACTGTATTCCACAGGGAATAACATCGGAGATGTCCTAAAGCAGTTCCTCATGGGAGGGGACGCACTGCAGCGGGCACAAGAACCCGGCATCCAAAGGAAGCATCCAGGGAGGCGGAAGTATCGAAGGCATAGAACCTTATGAACGTGTTCACTGAGGACCACGTCGCCGCCTTGCAATCTTAGACCTGGTATTAACTAACAATGGGGAATTGGCATCAAATATTGAAGTAGGAGAGCCCATAGGTAACAACGACCACAATATGGTCACATTCAATATCAGTTTTCATAAGCAGTCCTATACTGGCTCAACTAGGACTCTAAACTTTAGCAAAGCCAACTATGACATGATGAAGGAAGCGTTAAGGGACACTGAATGGGAAATTCTGTTTCAAGGAAAAAATACTACAGAGAAATGGGATGTATTAAAATCACTGCTAATTAATACTACTCGTAAATTTATTCCCACCAGCAGCAAAAAAAGGAATAAAAATCCCAAACCAATGTGGTTTAACAAAAATATAAAGGAATTAATGGACAAAAAAAAACTTGCATTTAAAAAATACAAATCTGAGGGGGATGCGGAGTCATTCCAGCACTATAAGAACTGTAACAAAATAAGCAAAAAAGGAATAAGAGCGGCTAAAGTAGAAACTGAAAAACTAGTAGCATAGGAAAGCAAAGCGAATCCCAATTTTTTTTAAAGTACATAAACAGCAAGAGACTAAAGAAGGAGAGTATAGGCCCTTTAAAGGACAAGAGGGGAGTCTTAATCAAAAATGATAATGACATAGCAAACAAACTAAACAAGTTTTTTTCAACAGTATTTACCAGAGTGGACCAAATGCTGGGTTTAACACAAAATCTCAACAAAGATAATGTCCCACTGCTAAATGCTTATTTATGTGAGGAGGTAGTCTGTGACCGATTAAAAAAGTTAAAGATTAATAAGTCACCTGGTCCAGATGGAATTCACCCGAGAGTTCTTATGGAGATGCACGCTGAACTAGCAAGACCTCTATTTTTGATCTTCATGGATTCGGTTAAATCGGGTATGGTTCCCAAAGACTGGCGTATAGCGGAGGTAGTGCAGATATTCAAAAAGGGGAGTAAGGCTGAGCCAGGTAATTATAGACCAGTTAGTCTTACATCTATAGTGGGGAAAGTATTGGAAGGTATTCTAAGGGACAGTATTCAAAAGTTCCTTGAAGCAAATAAGGTCATTAAAAGGAACCAACATGGATTTGTGAAGGACAGATCCTGTCAATCCCACTTACTTGGCTTTTATGAAACAGTAAGTGCGAACCCTGATCAGGGTAAGGAGGTGGATGTAATCATTTTAGACTTTGCCAAAGCTTTCGACACTGTACCACACATGCGTCTTATCTATAAGCTACAGGAAATAGGGCTAGGGAGCACAATATGCACTTGGGTCAGTAATTGGTTAGTTAATAGGGAGCAGCGCGTTGTGGTCAATGGATCATTTTCAAATTGGACTACAGTACTAAGTGGTGTGCCACAAGGGTCTGTACATGTCTACTTTTGTTAAACATTTTCATCAACGACCTAACAGTAGGTCTAGAGAGCATGGTGTAAATTTTTGCTGACGATGCCAAATTGTGTAAGGTTATAAGTACGGAGGGGGATGCTGAGTCTCTTCAGAACGACTTAACTAAACTGGAAGCATGGGCAGCAAAATGGAGAATGAGATTCAACACAGACAAGTGTAAAGTAATGCACTGTGGGGGCAAGACCAAAAATTACACCTACATACTAAACGGGGTAATACTAGGGGATTCTGTACTGGAAAAAGACTTATCGGTTCACATAGATAACAAATTAAGTAGCAGTACTCAAAGTAGGTGTGCAGCAAAGAAGGCTCATAAGATATTAGCATGCATAAAACAGGGAATTGATGCAAGGGACGAGAGTATTATACTCCCATTATATAAATCACTAGTGAGGCGACATCTTGAATACTGTGTGCAATTTTGGGCACCATATTACAAAAAGGATATCCTGGAGCTAGAAAAGGTTCAGAGGCGGGCGGGCGACCAAAATAATCAAGGGCATGGAGACGCTGAAATACGAGGAAAGGCTTGCAAGGCTAGGCATGTTTACATTACAAAAAAGGAGACTAAGAGGGGACATGATCAACATCTGCAAATATATAAGGGGTCAATACACAGAGCTCGGGAGGGACCTGTTTTCTATAAGATCAGCACAGAGGACACGTGGTCACTCGCTTAGGTTAGAGGAGAGGAGTTTCCACACATTGAGGCAAAAAGGTTTTTTCACAGTAAGGACAATACGTGTTTGAAATTCCCTGCCTGAGAGAGTAGTAACAGCGGACTCAGGGGGTCATTCCGAGTTGTTCGCTCGTTGCCAATTTTCGCTATGCTGCGATTTGTTGCTAACTGCGCATGGTACGAAGAGCGCATGCGCTAAGTTATTTAACACAAAACTTAGTAGATTTGCTGGTGTTCGAACGACGATTTTCAGTCGCACTGCTGATCGGTGAATGATTGACAGGAAAGGGGAGGTGTTTCCCAATTTTTAGTCAAATCTGCAGAAAGAGGATAGCGAGCAAGCATCTTCTTATGAGGTGTAGACTTTTTCCCTGGATTTTCCCAGGATTCCTGACGTATGTCCACTAGGTGGTCAGAATGAGGGAAAACCAGTCTGGTCTCCTTCTGATGCTTGAACCTATCAGGTTTCTTAGAAGCATCCTGAGGATCGGAATCATCAGTGATCTGAAGAATCAGCCTGATGGCCTCCAGGAGATCAGGCACATCCACTTGAGAAACCGATTCCCCATCAGTAACATCTGTATCAGTGTCTGCGGGATCAGTATATGCGCGGTCTTCGTAAGATGATGTATCCAGCACAGGAGTGGATTGAGAGGAAACAAGGGCCCGCTTAGAGGGCCCCTTGGACTTAGGTGGGCGAGGGTCAGTTTTCTGTTCTGCCATAGTTTGCTGAAATTGCTGTAACTGAGAGGACAGAGCGTCTGCCCAAGGTGGGTTAATGGTAGGGACAAAATGTGGCTGCAGAGGCACAGGTGGTCCCATAGGGGGCGTGCTATTAGCCACCAGCTTACTCAGCAAGGCAGAGAAAGTAGCCCAAGGTGGGTCCTGATGGGCCCTCGTTGCTACAATCTGACTGGGGGGCAAGGAACCCCCAGCACTGGACCCCTTGGCTGCAATATTATCTTCTAATGGGTCCGTGACGTCAGCACCGTACACTGCGGGATCGGTCCCCGAACCGTCACCCTGCATAGCCGACATGATATGGAGGCTATACCCAGAGTAACACAGTACAAGAAATGCAGAAATAAATACCCCGCAAGATTCCCTGTGCAATGTAGAACACAAACCGAGGATCCAAGGGGTATGAGGTGACTGGAACACACAGAGAAAAATACTATTTCAGTATATCCTGTGAAACGCCTATATTACATTAAAAACCCTGACGCACTTAGCCCCCCAGGGTATAGAATATAGGGATAGCAGTAGGAGTGGGATAGACAGAATAGATATATCACAGCAGCTATATGCAGAAATAATGACAAGCAATAAACTGCACTGGACTAGCAATACGTAGTAATAACCAGTAAAGCTATATATGTCTAGAGATATAACAATGCACAGTAAAGACTGGATGTATATCACAGGGGAAGTTGTACAAAATAGCCCTGCCACAATGCACTATTTCTTAACTAACACTGCCAAAATGCATGTAGAATACTTAAGTGTCCTGTAAAATGCACAGCGCTGAAGAACAGGCGGCTTTACAGAGGAGGATTTGCCCATGCAGTCCCAGAACAGCTTCAGCATGTATTTATGGCGCCAAGCTGCAGCAGGGAGTGAGGGAGAGATAGTGTATGCAGCTCCAGGGCGGGAACACTTATGTAAAATGGCGCCAGGAGCACATTCCCCTTGCTGGGCTTCCACCACCAGGTACAGCGGGCCGCATAAAACGGGTTAATACCCGACCTGTGCCCTGCCCTGTTGGTCTAGTGGGGTCCCTGTACTAACACATAGTCCACGCCAGCGCGCGCGGCCCGCCTCCTACAGACCGCTCCGGATCGCGGTGTGCGGCGGGACCCTCCTGGATGACCCTCTTACCTCCTCCCTGTACGCGGCCACGCAATCCTGGAGAGCAGCGGCGAAGTGTGTGTGTGCCTGACAGAAACCGGAGCGCAGGAGTATGCGCCGCCGCTGGGGAGGTGATGGAGCAGCGGCCAGCAATGTCAAACTGACATCCAACACTGGCTGCTACCCTTGAAGTCTTCTTTCTTCAAAGAAAAAGCTCTTTTCAGGGCTGCCAGGAGGAGCCCTGCTGTTGAGATGCCTGCTAGTGCAGAAACCAACTACAAACTGAGCTCCTGTGCATGGAGGCAGGGTTATAGAGGAGGCAGCGCTGGGAAAAAGGTTAAACCTTTAGCTGTTGGTGCCTCCGGATCAAGATCCTACTCTACACCCCAATGTTATTCCCTGTGGAATACAGTGTACCCCGCTGCAGAAACACCCCTTTCTGCTGCGGGGTACACTGGGCTCCACAAGGAATGGACAATGGGGTGTAGAATAGGATCTTGATCCGAGGCACCAACAGGCTCAAAGCTTTGACTGTTCCCAGAATGCATATCGCCGCTTCCTATATCACCCCGCCTCCCTGCACAGGAGCTCAGTTTTGTAAGTTGGTGCTGCAGTAGCAGGCACTTAACAGAGGGGCTGCTCCAGGCAGCCCGAAGAAGAGCTTTTTTTCTGAGGGAAAAAGTGAAGACTTCAAGGGCAGCAGTGTTACATGTCAGTGGACATTCACGGCTGCAGCTACGGCTCTCCCCAGCGGCGCTGTACACTCCCGAGCCCTGGTTGCCGGGTAACTACAGCAGGAGGCTCCGGTTTTCTTCTTGTCAGGCACACACGACGGGGGATCTCCGGGATCCCGTGGCCGCGCTTCGGGAGGTGGTAAGTGGGTCCTGCTTGCGGGACCCGATCTTTATCACGATCCGGCACGGTCAGTGGGAGGCGGGCCGCGCGCGCTGGCGGTGGACACTGTGGCAGTACAGGCGATCCCACTAGATCACCAGGGTATGGGACAGGTCAGGTTTTCTCTATAAACCGTTTTATTAGTACCCGCAGAACCCGGTGGTTTTGCCAGCAGGGGGATAAGGCTTGGACATGAAGCCCCTCCCCCAGCCCCAGGGTGCCATTTTCTGCAAATGTTCCTGCCCTGGAGCTGCATATCTGTCTCTCCCTCACTCCCTGGCAGTGTCTGTGGCGCCATTATCCCTCAGTTCACTGTTCCTAGGAATGCTTGGGCAAATCCTCCTATGTAAAGCCGCCTGGTTGTCAGTGCTGTGACTTTACAAGACACTTAAGTATTCTACCTGCCTTTTTTTAGTCAGTGTTAGTAAGAAAGAGTGCACTTAGTCAGGACATGCATACCGGTGAGTGGGGGGCCTCCATCCAGAAGTGTTTCAACTCCTAGTGGAAAGGTGGGGCCTTCCAGACGTAGATCTGATGGCGTCTCAACACAATCACAAGGTTCCGGTCTTCGGAGCAAGGACAAGGGATCATCAAGCAGCATTCGTGGATGCGCTGGCAGTACCGTGGAGGTTTCGGCTACCGTACGTGTTCCCTCCGGTGTCACTCCTGCCCAGGGTAATTTGGAAGTTCAAGCAAGAAAAAGGAATTCTGCTTCTCATAGCTCCAGCGTGGCCCAGCCGGCACTGGTTCTCAGACCTGTAAGGCCTATCGTCAGAGCGTCCAATTCTACTTCCACAAGGCCCAGACCTCCTCGTTCAGGGCCCCTGTGTCTACCAGGACCTAGCCCGGCTGTCTTTGACGGCGTGGCTCTTGAAGCTTCCGTCTTAAGGGCTAAAGGGTTTTCTGAGGCGGTCATTCAAACTATGTTGCGGGCCCGGAAACCGGCTTCGGCTCGGATTTACTATAGGGTCTGGCATTCTTACTTTGTTTGGTGCGCATCTAACGATTATGACGCTTCCAAGTTTAGTATAGCCAAGTTGTTGGCTTTTCTGCAGCAGGGCCTGGACTTAGGCCTGCGTCTGGCCTCCCTCAAGGTTCAAATATCTGCCTTGTCGGTGTGGTTTCAGAGAAAAATTGCGACCTTACCTGATGTGCATACCTTTACTCAGGGCGTGGTGCGTATCCAACCTCCCTATGTCCCGCCTGTGGCTCCTTGGGACTTGTCGGTGGTTTTGGAGGCGTTACAAGAGTCTCCGTTTGAACCTCTTGGTTCAGCTGACCTTAAGTGGCTTTCACCTAAGGTGGTGTTTCTGCTGGCTATTGCTTCAGCTAGAAGTGTGTCGGATTTGGGTGCCTTGTCCTGTAGTTCCCCATATCTGATATTTCACCGTGACCGGGCGGTTCTTAGGACTCGTCCCGGCTATCTGCCTAAAGTGGTTTCCTCGTTCCACCTTAATCAGGAGATTGAAATTCCGGCACTTGTTTCTCCTGATCTGTCTCCCAAAGAGCGGTCTTTGGATGTGGTACGGGCTCTCCGTATCTATGTGAAGAGAAATGCTCCTATTAGGAAATCGTATTCTCTTTTTGTTGTGTTTGGGTTTCACAAACGGGGCTGGCCTGCTCACAAGCAAACTCTAGCCAGATGGATTAGAATGGTGATTGCACATGCTTATGTGAAGGCTGGTCTCTCTGCTCCTGATCACATTAAGGCCCATTCTACTCGGTCTACTCTGTTGGACCTTCTTGGGCGGCCCAACGTGGTGCGACCCTTGAACAATTGTGCAAGGTGGCTACGTGGTCCTCTGTGAACATGTTCAGAAGGTTCTATGCCTTCGATACTGCCGCTTCCCAAGATGCTTCCTTTGGACGCCGGGTTCTTGTGCCCGCTACACTGCATCCCCTCCCTTAAGGAACTGCTTTAGGACATCCCCATTGTCCATTCCTTGTGGAGCCCAGTGTACCCCGCAGCAGAAAACGAGTTTTAAGGTAAGAACTTACCTTTGTTAAAACTCTTTCTGCGAGGTACACTGGCTTCACAAGGCGCCCACCCTGACGCACTTCGCTTCTTTGGGTTGGTATGGCATTAGCCGCTGACACGTCTCCTGTCGTGAGAATGCGGTGTTGTGGCTACTAACCGTTGTCGTCTCTTTTCCTGCTACTGCATTGGACTGGTTAACTAAAAACTGAGCTCCTGTGCAGGGAGGCGAGGTGATATAGGAGGCGGCGCTATGCATTCTGGGAACAGTTAAAGCTTTGAGCCTGTTGGTACCTCGGATCAAGATCCTATTCTACACCCCATTGTCCATTCCTTGTGGAGCCCAGTGTACCTTGCAGAAAGAGTTTTAACAAAGGTAAGTTCTTACCATAAAACTCGTTTTACTCACCCTCAGAGGCTTCGGAATAGGTGGGGCAAGGGGGCAGCTCGCCCCCCTCCCAAACATGAGAGGCGCCCGTACACAGGAGGAGCGATGTGCAGTCAGTTTATAAACCGTACATCACAACCTCCGTGCAGCACAGGGACTAGGCAGCGGCGCTCATCCACCCCTAACTCCCAGCAGAGCAGCGCCAAACTGCCGCGAATCGAGGATGTTTTGGGGGCATGGCCTAATGCTGAGGAATGCCCGCCACCTGTGCTGCTGTGTAATCAAGGCAGGTATAACAGTGTCTCTCTCACTCCAACTCTCTCCCTAACACTCTTTCCTCTCTCTTCCTAGCACTCTCTTTCCTCTAACACTCTCGCTCCTCTCTCTCTCCCTAACACTCTTTCCTCTCTCCCTCCCCCTAACACTCTCCTCTCTCTCTCTCCCTAGCACACGCTCTCCCTCTCTCCCTAACACACTCTCCTCTCTCTCCCTAACATTCTCTCTCCTCTTGCTCCGCTCTCTACTTGACACTGTTTCTCTCTACCTGACACTGTCCCTTTCTATCCTGCACTCTCCCTGACACTTAGCCTCTCTCTCTCCCTCTTTCTTTCCCTGACAGTCTCCTTCTCTCGTCCCACCTCCTCCCCACCCTGGTGCTGCCTCCATTTTGTCCCCATAGTATGGCCTCCTCCTCCCCGGCTCCGACCCCAGGGGGTGCCAAATGAAGATCTATCTTGCCCCTCCCAGCCCATAAATGTTCTGACGCCCCTGCTCACCCGTCTGTCTTTTTTGCACCAGAATCCCGGCATCAGTATTACGATCACCGGGATCCCATGCGCCAGGATATCATACTGATCCCCCTATTAGTACACCTTTTAATGCCCAGAGGGAAGGGCAATCCTGAGGCCATGGTTCCCCAGAGGTTTCCCCCCAAGGGTGTTTTTCCCTCACCTGAGTGCTGAAGGATGACGCTTCGCGAGTCCAGAGTTGTAGCTTTTATGCCATAATCAATCTCATGCCCGTCCCTGCAATGTATAAGAAGTAAATTAATCGCTAATGCAAACACTTTACTTCTGGGTTTAGACCCCGGCTGCGCTACTTCACATGTGCATTCGTCAGACTGCATATGTGAGAGCAGACAGTAATGCAGAGGGATCCCAAGGATTCCTGTCCAGGGAAAAATTGCATAATGTAGCCCACGGGCATTGAAATGCATTAGCTGCCGGGCCAAGCTCAGAAATGCTTTGCATTCTGGAGCTTGGTGAGTTTCGCAGTTTACCAACTGCTGTAGAAACTTTTGGTAGCTGCTTTTGTGATCACAATATGAGGAATGCAATAGATATCTCCAATATCCATTGCAGTCCCCAATACATACATTCAGGGACTGTTTAATATTTGTGGGTAGTCTCCAAAACTGACTGTTTTCGGAGATGTCTCTCAAATATTATTTGTTAAATATTCTTCCTTTCTAAACTTTTTATATTTTAGCATCAACTAAAAAATGTTTTATGTATTCATTGACTGAGTCTCCGTTCTTTATTGCATGCTAATTTCACAGGGTCCACAAATTACTACTTTACTGTCCTGCTGGTGCTCCTGACCTGCTGTATAGCAGTGAGACACATATTTTATATATAGCACTCTTGTGGAGATATATCAAGCCTTGAAGAGAGATAAAGTGGATATGTCCAAAGCACCCACTCATCTTCTGTCACTTATCTAGCAGAGTATATGAAATGATACCTGTAGTTAGAAGCATCAATTGCTTTGGGCAAATACCCAACTTTATCCCTCTACGTGGCTTGATACATCTCCCAGAAAATATCATGTCTCCTTTTCACTTAATTAACAAGTTAAATTAATAATTGACAATGTCTTTTTCTTGGAAACAGGGTAAGAAATTCCCAGTATAAGATAATGTTAAAATAAGAATTTACTTACCGATAATTCTATTTCTCGTAGTCCGTAGTGGATGCTGGGAACTCCGTAAGGACCATGGGGAATAGCGGCTCCGCAGGAGACTGGGCACATCTAAAGAAAGCTTTAGGACTATCTGGTGTGCACTGGCTCCTCCCCCTATGACCCTCCTCCAAGCCTCAGTTAGGATACTGTGCCCGGACGAGCGTACACAATAAGGAAGGATTTTGAATCCCGGGTAAGACTCATACCAGCCACACCAATCACACCGTACAACTTGTGATATGAAACCCAGTTAAAAGCATGATAACAGAGGAGCCTCTGAATAGATGGCTCACAACAAGAACCCGATTAGTTAACAATAACTATGTACAAGTATTGCAGACAATCCGCACTTGGGATGGGCGCCCAGCATCCACTACGGACTACGAGAAATAGAATTATCGGTAAGTAAATTCTTATTTTCTCTGACGTCCTAGTGGATGCTGGGAACTCCGTAAGGACCATGGGGATTATACCAAAGCTCCCAAACGGGCGGGAGAGTGCGGATGACTCTGCAGCACCGAATGAGATAACTCCAGGTCCTCCTCAGCCAGGGTATCAATTCGTAGAATTTTGCAAACGTGTTTGCCCCTGACCAAGTAGCTGCTCGGCAAAGTTGTAAAGCCGAGACCCCTCGGGCAGCCACCCAAGATGAGCCCACCGTCCTTGTGGAATGGGCTTTTATTGATTTAGGCTGCGGTAATCCTACCGCAGAATGCGCCAGCTGAATAGTGCTACAAAACCAGCGCGCAATAGACTGCCTAGAAGCAGGAGCACCCAACTTGTTGGGTGCCATCAGGATAAACAGCGAGTCAGTCTTCCTGACTCCAGCCGTCCTGGAAAAATAAAATTTACAGGGCTCTGACTACGTCCAGCAACTTGGAATCCTCCAAGTCCCCAGTAGCCGCAGGCACCACAAAAGGTTGGTTCAAGTGAAAACCTGAGACCACCTTCGGGAGAAACTGAGGACGAGTCCTCAACTCTGCCCTATCCATACAGAAAATCAGATAAGGCCTTTTACATGACAAAGCCGCCAATTCTGACACACGCCTGGCCAAGGCCAAGGCCAACAGCATGACCACTTTCCACGCGAGATACTTTAGCTCCATGGTTTTAAGTGGCTCAACCAATGTGACATTAGGAAATCCAACACCACGTTGAGATCCAAAAAGTGCCACAGGAGGCACAAAAGGAGGCTGAATATGTAGTACTCCTTTAACCAAAGTCTGAACTTCAGGCAGTGAAGCCAGTTTTTTCTGGAAGAAAATCGACAGAGCCGAAATCTGGACCTTGATGGACCCCAATTTGAGGCCCAAACGTCACCCCTGCTTGCAGGAAGTGCAGGAATCGACATAGTTGAAATTCCTCCGTCGGGGCCTTCATGGCCTCCCACCAAGCAACAAATTTTCGCCAAACGCGGCGATAATGTCTTGCGGTGACATCCTTCCTGGCTATGATCAGGGTAGGGATGACTTCCTTCGGAATACCCTTTTCCTTTAGGATCCGGTGTTCTACCGCCATGCCGTCAAACGCAGCCGCGGTAAGTCTTGGAACAGACAGGGTCCCTGCTGCAGCAGGTTTTGTCTGAGCGGCAGAGGCCAAGGGTCCTCTGCCAGCATCTCTTGAAGTTCCGGGTACCAAGCTCTTCATGGCCAATCCGGAACCCCGAGTATGGTTTTCACTCCTCGCCTTCTTATTATTCTCAGTACCTTGGGTATGAGAGGTAGAGGAGGAGACACATAAACCGACTGGTACACCCACGGTGTCACTAGAGCGTCCCCAGCGATCGCCTGAGGGTCCCTTGACCTGGCGCAATATCTTTTCAACTTCTTGTTGAGGCGGGACGCCAACATGTCCACCCGTGGTCATTCCCAACGGTTTACCCGCATTTGGAAAACTTCTGGATGAAGTCCCCATTCTCCTGGGTGTAGGTCGCCCATCGGAGAATCCTTGTGGCTTCTGCCATCGCCATCCTGCTTCTTGTGCCGCCCTGTCTGTGTACATGGGCGACCGCCGTGATGTCGTCTGATTGGATCAGTACCGGCTGGTTCTGAAGCAGGGGCCTTGCTTGTCTTAGGGCATTGTAAATGGCCCTTAGCTGCAGAATATTTATGTGAAGCGAAATCTCCTTGGAAATTTCTTCCCTGTGTGACTGCACCCCAGCCCCGAAGGCTGGCATCCGTGGTCACCAGGACCCAGTCCTGTATTCCGAATCTGCGGCCCACTAGTAGATGAGCCCTCTGCAGCCACCACAGCAGCGACACCCTGTTTCTTGCTGACAGGGTTATCCGCTGTTGTATCTGTACATGGGACCCAGACCATTAGTCCCACAGGTCCCACTGGAACGTCCTTGCGTGGAGTCTTCCGAATGGAATTATGCTTCGTACGTGTTAGGCGCCGGGGTCCGCTCGTCGGTGCGGCCCGGCGCCTAGCAACCAGGGACGCCGTACGCGGACAGCCGCCGGCTCCCTGGCAACGCTGGACGCCGGGCGCGCTGAGCCGCACGGACCCTAGCAACGGGGACGCCACTGGCGGACCGTGTTCCCCGTTGCTAGGTTTTAAGAGTTAATGTATTCTCCTGCTCTCTGAGCATGCAGCAAGGCAGCTGCACGGCATTTATTCTAATCAGCCTTTTGGCAGCTGATTGGAGGACTCCTTGTTAAATACACTCCCAGGGCTTCTCACAGACGCCGGTAATAGCTTCCTGCATGCTGTTTCTGTTTGCTGAGAGTCTGTTCCAGTCTTGCTGTATCCGGTCATTCCAGTATTCGGAAGTCCTGAACTCGGAAGTTTGTCATCTTATCCCTGGAGTCCTGACTAATCACCATATAACATCCAGTGGTGTTCGTGAGTCGCGGCCTTGCCGTGTGTTGCGGCTTGTCCGCTTTATTATTTATTATTTGTGTTTTGGAGCATTCTGCGGAGGGTTCCGCTTCCACAGGTCCACTCTGGTATCCGGCGGTGCTGGGTAGGAGTATTGGACAACTGGATTTTGGTTGTCCTTTTCCCTGGCGGGTTTCCGCACATACTTCTGTTTTTGTTAGTTAGCTTGTTGCCCCTGGCCTGTTGTCAGTCAGAGGTCCTCTTGTTATCATCCTGCCTCGGATTTCCCTTTGTCTCTCACTAAGACCGGGGGGCACCGGAGTTGGGCAGACATAATCCGCCCTTCAAACGTGGCTGCCAGGGGCTCAAGAAACCATAGTCTCGCAGGGGATTTCCGATAGCACGGGTGAGACAATAGAGTTAGGGCGCCAGGGGCAACTAGTCTTCCCTGCTCCCGTTACCTGCATTCCATTCCAGCGCTTTGGTCCTTGTCATAAAATCTCCTCTGGTCAGGAGTGCTGGAATCATAACATTATTACCGGCCATACCAAAACTTAAAATTAAAACGGAGTTTAATTTTTATTCAGTTTTTTGTAAGAAGTTGTCGGCCTCATGAATCCAACAGGGTTAGGACCAAATCCTGGTCAGCTCTTAGTCAGTCAGATTCAAGAACTTACTCAGATGGTTCAGGATCTTTCCCTTCGGGTGAAGTCGCAGGAAGATCTTTTACGAACTTCCCCGAGGGTAGTTCCTGAACCAAAAATGCATTTGCCTGACCGTTTTTCTGGGGATAGAAAAGAGTTTTTTAATTTTAAAGAATCCTGTAAACTTTATTTTCGTTTAAGACCGATCTCCTCGGGTACTGAATCTCAGCGGGTCGGGATTATTATTTCTTTGCTCCAGGGGGATCCCCAGACTTGGGCATTTGGTTTAAAAGCAGATGATCCGGTGTTGCTGTCAGTAGACGCTTTTTTTGGGTCTTTAGGACTGTTATATGACGACCCTGATAGAGAGGCATCCGCTGAAGGTCAGTTGCGCGCTCTCAGACAGGGTAGGAATCCCGCAGAGGTTTATTGTACGGAGTTTCGCCGATCGTCGAACGACTGTGGCTGGAATGACCCAGCCCTGCGCAGTCAGTTTCGCCTCGGCTTATCAGAATCAATTAAAGACAGTCTCCTCCAGTATCCCGCTCCTGAGACTCTCGATAAACTCATGGAACTTTCTATTAAGATTGATCGTCGTCTCAGAGAGCGGAAGGCTGAAAAAGGAGCATCGGTCAGGTCATCTCCGTGTGTATATTCCATCCCTGAGGACATAGAGGAGCCCATGCAGATGGGTCTCTCCCGGTTGTCTCCTGAAGAGAGAACCAGAAGGCAAAACTCTGGTCTTTGTTTGTACTGTGGGGGTAAGGGACATTTTGCTCGTAATTGTCCGAATAAGTCGGGAAACGCCTTGACCAGGTGAATTGTGAGGGGGTTCACCTAGGTCTGCAGCTTATCTCCTCGCATAACTCCCTTTTAGTCCCAGCTAAGGTTTCCTTTGGCAGCCTCAGTTCCTCGGTGTCGGCTTTTGTCGACAGTGGAGCCGCAGGAAACTTTATGGATTTAACTTGGGCCAAGGCCTTAGGCATTCCTCAGTTATCTTTGGGTAGGAGTGTCACCATGCATGGTCTAGATGGGAGTCCACTGTCCAATGGGGTTATTTCCCTCTGTACACCCCCTGTACTACTTACGGTAGGAGCTCTTCATTCTGAAAAGATCGAGTTCTTCCTTACCCATTGCCCAGCAGTTCCAGTGGTTCTGGGTCACCCTTGGCTGGCCTTTCACAATCCCACCATTGATTGGCGGTCAGGGGAGATTTCTCAATGGGGTGCCTTCTGTGATAAGGAATGTATTTCGTTTCCAGTCAGAATAGCTGCTGCAATTCCTGAACTCATTCCCGTGGAGTACCAGGAATTTGCTGATGTGTTCTCCAAGGGCAATGCAGACCTTCTGCCTCCCCATCGGCCTTATGATTGCGCCATTGAGCTAATTCCTGGTGCCGCATTGCCAAAGGGAAGGTTATATGCTTTATCCGGGCCAGAAACTGCGGCCATGAATGACTATGTTAAAGAGAGCCTAGGAAAAGGATTTATTAGGTCATCTAAATCTCCTTTAAGTGCAGGCTTCTTCTTTGTGGAGAAAAAGGATGGCTCACTCAGACCTTGCATTGACTATAGAGCCTTAAATAAAATCTCAGTTAAAAATACTTATCCTCTGCCGCTGATTTCTGTCCTCTTTGATCAGCTGCGTTCGGCTGTGATTTTCTCCAAAATCTATCTAAGAGGAGCGTATAACCTCATCCGAATCAGGTCCGGAGATGAGTGGAAGACAGCCTTCAGTACTCAGTCGGGTCACTACGAGTACCTAGTGATGCCGTTCGGCTTGTCTAACGCTCCAGCAGTTTTCCAGGACCTCATTAACGATGTGCTCCGTGACTTCCTAGGGAAATTCGTGGTCGTTTACTTAGACGACATCCTGATTTATTCTGACTCTATTGAACAACATGTTACCCAGGTGCGTCAGGTTCTTCAAAAGTTAAGTGAGAATCATCTATATGCCAAACTGGAGAAATGCGAGTTTCATGTCACGGAGGTATCTTTTTTAGGATACATTATTTCCCCTCGGGGATTTTTCATGGAACCAAAGAAGCTTCAGGCCATCCTTAGTTGGGCGCAACCCACCAATTTAAAAGCAATTCAGCGCTTTTTAGGGTTTGCGAATTATTACAGGAGGTTCATTCATTCCTTCTCCGACCTGGTTGCTCCCATTGTGGCCCTGACAAAGAAAGGAGCGGATCCTACCAACTGGTCGCGTGAAGCGGAGTTGTCCTTTCGGGCCTTGAAACAAGCTTTTGTCTCGGCTCCAGTCCTTAGACATCCCAATCCAGGATTGCCCTTCGTGGTGGAGGTTGATGCCTCGGAGGTTGGAGTAGGGGCTATACTATCTCAAAAGGATCCAGAGTCTCAGGAACTACATCCTTGTGCCTTTATGTCTAGGAAATTCTCCTCCGCTGAATCCAACTATGACGTTGGTAACCGGGAACTACTGGCAATAAAATGGGCTTTCGAGGAGTGGAGGCATTGGCTGGAGGGAGCAACACATACCATTTCAGTATTGACTGACCATAAGAATCTGCAATACATCGAATCAGCTAAGCGGCTGAATGCCCGGCAGGCTCGTTGGGCTTTGTTCTTTACTCGTTTCAAGTTTATTATAACTTTCAGGCCAGGTTCCAAGAATACCAAGGCAGATGCTCTGTCACGCAGTTTTCTTCCGGTTCATGATAACAGTCCTGTTACTCCCATACTTCCATCTTCAGTCATTTGGGCAGGCCTCACACAAGATTTATTTACCCAGTTAAAACAGCTTCAACACCAAGCTCCTGGAAATTCTCCTGCTGGTCGTCTTTACGTCCCTGAGTTCCTGAGAGCTAATGTTTTGACTGAGTTCCATGATAACAAAGTTTCCGGGCATCCAGGGATCTCTAAGACATTGGAGTTAGTCTCCCGCTCAGTATGGTGGCCTGGTCTTTCTAAAGACGTTAAGGAGTTTGTTTCTTCATGTCAGGTTTGTGCACAGCATAAGGTTCCCCGTTCCTTGCCTATCGGGCAACTTATGCCCTTGAATGTCCCTCTCAGGCCATGGTCTCATATTTCCATGGATTTTGTGGTGGACCTTCCCCTTTCAGCTGGATGCAGAGTCATTTGGGTGGTAGTAGACCGTTTTAGCAAGATGGCTCATTTCATTGCCCTTCCCCGACTGCCATCTGCCCAAGGATTGGCAGTGTTGTTTCTCCGCCATATTTTCAGACTTCATGGGTTGCCCACTGATATTGTTTCTGATCGGGGTCCACAATTCGTTGCACAATTCTGGAAGTGTTTTTGTGCTTCATTAAAGATGAGATTGTCATTAACATCTGGTTACCACCCACAGTCCAACGGGCAAACCGAGCGAGTTAACCAATCATTGAAACAGTATTTGCGTTTGTACTCAGCCAAACTCCAGAATGATTGGTCCGAGTTTCTTCCATTAGCGGAGTTTGCTTACAATAATTCTTGTCATTCCTCCACCAACGTGTCTCCATTCTTTTCAGTTTTTGGTTTTCACCCAAGAGCTAATTCTTTTTTTCAACATTCCTCAGTTTCCTCGCTAACCTTAACCTCCCATCTCAGAGCCATTTGGAAAAAAGTGCACCTTGCTCTCAGAAAAGCGGCCTTTCGTGAGAAAAAAATTTCTGACCGGCTCAGACGTCCTTGCAATTTTAAGGTGGGAGATAGGGTATGGTTGTCGACTCGTAACATTAGACTTTGACAATCTTCAGCTAGGTTGGGACCCAAATTTATTGGACCATTTCATATCATTAAAAAAGTTAACCCAGTTGCTTTCCGGTTACGTTTACCAAAATCTCTTCGGATTGGTAATACGTTTCATTGCTCCCTGTTGAAGCCATACATTTCTTCCAATAAATTTCCTAGGAAGATCTCTCAGGGAAGATCTCCAGTGGATGTACAGGGACAACAGGAGTTCCTGGTGGAGAAGGTTCTCGATTCCAAGTTGTCCAGGGGCCGGCTTTATTTTCTGGTTCACTGGAAAGGTTATGGTCCAGAGGAAAGGTCCTGGGTCCTGGATAAGGATCTTCATGCCCCAAGGCTCAAGAGGGCATTTTTTCGGGAGTTTCCTTGGAAGCCTGGCTTTAGGGGTTCCTTGACCCCTCCTCAAGGGGGGGGTACTGTTAGGCGCCGGGGTCCGCTCGTCGGTGCGGCCCGGCGCCTAGCAACCAGGGACGCCGTACGCGGACAGCCGCCGGCTCCCTGGCACCGCTGGACGCCGGGCGCGCTGAGCCGCACGGACCCTAGCAACGGGGACGCCACTGGCGGACCGTGTTCCCCGTTGCTAGGTTTTAAGAGTTAATGTATTCTCCTGCTCTCTGGGCATGCAGCAAGGCAGCTGCACGGCATTTATTCTAATCAGCCTTTTGGCAGCTGATTGGAGGACTCCTTGTTAAATACACTCCCAGGGCTTCTCACAGACGCCGGTAATAGCTTCCTGCATGCTGTTTCTGTTTGCTGAGAGTCTGTTCCAGTCTTGCTGTATCCGGTCATTCCAGTATTCGGAAGTCCTGAACTCGGAAGTTTGTCATCTTATCCCTGGAGTCCTGACTAATCACCATATAACATCCAGTGGTGTTCGTGAGTCGCGGCCTTGCCGTGTGTTGCGGCTTGTCCGCTTTATTATTTATTATTTGTGTTTTGGAGCATTCTGCGGAGGGTTCCGCTTCCACAGGTCCACTCTGGTATCCGGCGGTGCTGGGTAGGAGTATTGGACAACTGGATTTTGGTTGTCCTTTTCCCTGGCGGGTTTCCGCACATACTTCTGTTTTTGTTAGTTAGCTTGTTGCCCCTGGCCTGTTGTCAGTCAGAGGTCCTCTTGTTATCATCCTGCCTCGGATTTCCCTTTGTCTCTCACTAAGACCGGGGGGCACCGGAGTTGGGCAGACATAATCCGCCCTTCAAACGTGGCTGCCAGGGGCTCAAGAAACCATAGTCTCGCAGGGGATTTCCGATAGCACGGGTGAGACAATAGAGTTAGGGCGCCAGGGGCAACTAGTCTTCCCTGCTCCCGTTACCTGCATTCCATTCCAGCGCTTTGGTCCTTGTCATAAAATCTCCTCCGGTCAGGAGTGCTGGAATCATAACAGTACGAAGCTACCATTTTTCCCAGGACTCGTGTGCATTGATGTACCGACACCTGTCCTGGTTTTAGGATGTCTCTGACTAGAGATGACAACTCCTCGGCTTTTTCCACTGGAAGAAACACTCTTTTCTGGTCTGCGTTCAGAAACATTCCCAGGAACAGAAGACGTGTCGTCGGGACCAGCTGTGACTTTGGAATATTGAGAATCCAGTCGTGCTGTTGTAGCACTTCCCGAGAGAGTGCTACCCCCACTACCAACTGTTCTTTGGACCTCGCCTTTATCAGAAGATCGTCCAAGTACGGGATAATAAAAACTTCCTTCTTTTGAAGGAGTATCATCACTTCGGCCATTACCTAGGTAAAGACCTTCGGTGCCGTGGACAACTCCAACGGCCGCGTCTGGAACGGATAGTGACAGTCCTGTACCACATATCTGAGGTACTCCTGGTGAGGGGGGGGGAATGGGGACATGCAGGTACGCATCCTTGATGTCCAGGGAGACCCTGTAATCCCCCTCGTCCAGGCTCGTAATAAGCGCCCTGAGCGATTCCATCTTGAACTTGAATCTTCTGATATAAAAGTTCAAGTATTTTAATTTCAAGATGGGTCTCACCGAACCGTTGCGGTACCACAACCACTGTGGAATAGTAACCCCTTCCTTGCTGAAGGAGGGGCACCTTGACAATCACTTGTTGTGATTATAGTGTTGAATATCCACCAACACCGTCTCCCTGGCAGAGGGAGGTGCCGGTAAGGCAGATTTTAGGAAACGGCGGGGGGAAGAACGTCTCGAACTCCAGCCTGTACCCCTGAGATACTACTTGAAGGACCCAGGGATCTATGTGAGAGAGCCCACTGTCCGCTGAAATATCTGAGACGGGCCCCCACCGTACCCGGGTCCGCCTGAGCAGCCCCAGCACCATGCTGTGGACCTACCGGACGCAGGGAGGACTTCTGCTCTTGGGAACTAGCTGTGTGTTGCAGCTTTTTCCCTCTACCTTTGCCTCTCGGCAGAAAGAATGAGCCTCTAGCCCACTTGTTTTTCTGGGGCCGAAAGGACTGTACTTGATACGGTGCTTTCTTTTGTTGTGGGGTAGCCTGTGGCAAAAAAATTAATTTCCCAGCAGTAGCTGTGGAAACGAGGTCTGAAAAACTATCCCCAAACAGTTTTACCCCCTTATAGGGCAACTTCCATGTGCCGATTCGAGTCGGCATCGCCTGACCATTGCCAAGTCCATAACCCCCGTCTGGCGGCAATGGACCTAGCGCTTATTTTTGATGCCAGCCGGCAAATATCCCTCTGTGCATCACGCATGTATAAGACCACGTCTTTTATATGCTCTATTTTCAGCAAAATATTGTCCCTATCCATAGTTATTTTCCGACAGGGAATCTGACCACGCAGCGGGAGCACTGCCCATCCATGCCGAAGCAACGGCTGGTCGCAATATAATGCCCTAGTGTGTGACCATATCTTATAGGGTAACCTCCTGCTTTCTATCAGCAGGTTCCTTCAGGGCGGCCCTACCCGAAGCCGGTAGTGCCACCTTTTCTGATAAGCGTGTAAGCGCTGTATCTACCCTATGGGGTGTTTCCCCGCGTGACCTATCCTCTGGCAGGAAAGGGTACGCTGCCAATAACCGTTGTAGAAAATATCAATTTCTTACCGGGGGAAGACCACTCTTCCTCACACACCTCATTTAGTTTCTCAGATGCAGGAAAAACTACTAATAGTTTTCTCTCACCAAACACAATACCCTTTTATGTGGTATAATCATAAATGTGTAATACATTTTTCATTGTCTCAATCCTGTAACGGGTGGACCTATTTGGAGGGTACACCAGTCTCATCGATGTCGACACTGGAGTCAGTATCCGTGTCGACATCTGTGTCTGTTATCTGAGGTAGCGGGCGATTTTAGAGCCCCCCATGACATTTGAGACGCTGGAACAGGCACAAGCTGAGTAGCCGGCTGTTCCGTGTCGTCGGCCTTTTATGTAAGGAGTTGACACTTTCACGTTGATCCTTCCATAAGTTCAACCACACCGGTGTCGACCCCGCAGGGGGTGACAACATATTTACAGGCATTCGCTCCGCCTCCACCTCATTATCCTCCACATACCTGTCGACACAGCCGTACCGACACACAGCACACACACAGGGAATGCTCTGATAGAGGACAGGACCCCACAAAGCCCTTTGGGGAGACAGAGGGAGAGTATGCCAGCACACACCAGGGCGCTATATATCACAGGGATAGCACCTATAAAAAAGTATTTTCCCTTATAGCTGCCTATATGTTGTATAGTGCGCCTAAATTGTGCCCCCCCTCTCTTTTTAACCCTTTCTGTAGTGTATTAACTGCAGGGGAGAGCCAGGGAGCTTCCCTCCATCGGAGCTGTGAGGGAAAAATGGCGCCAGTGTGCTGAGGAGATAGGCTCCGCCCCTTTTTCGCAGACTTTTCTCCCGCATTTTTATGGAATCTGGCAGGGGTTAATATACATCCATATAGCCCTGGGGGTTATATGTTTTGTATTTTTGCCAGCCAAGGTGTTTATATTGCTGCTCAGGGCGCCCCCCCCCAGTGCCCTGCACCCTCAGTGACCGGAGTGTGTGGTGTGCATGAGGAGCAATGGCGCACAGCTGCAGTGCTGTGCGCTACCTTGGTGAAGACTGATGTCTTCTGCCGCCGATTTTCCGGACCTTCTGGCTCTGTAAGGGGGCCGGCGGCGCGGCTCTGGGACCGGACTCCGAGGCTGGGCCTGTGTTCGGTCCCTCTGGAGCTAATGGTGTCCAGTAGCCTAAGAAGCCCAAGCTGGCTGCAAGCAGGCAGGTTCGCTTCTTCTCCCCTTAGTCCCTCGATGCAGTGAGCCTGTTGCCAGCAGGTCTCATTGAAAATAAAAAACCTAAAACTAACTTTTTCTAAGAAGCTCAGGAGAGCTCCTAGATTGCACCCTGCTCGGTCGGGCACAAAAATCTAACTGAGGCTTGGAGGAGGGTCATAGGGGGAGGAGCCAGTGCACACCAGATAGTCCTAAAGCTTTCTTTAGATGTGCCCAGTCTCCTGCGGAGCCGCTATTCCCCATGGTCCTTACGGAGTTCCCAGCATCCACTAGGACGTCAGAGAAAAAGGGTTTCCATCTTCCGATAACTTTCTAATGGCTTGTCAATACGCTCATGGTACATTTACTTTGATTTATCATTCACGTGTCTTCCATGCCAGTCAGGGGCGGATTGAGTACTTAACGTGGCCCTGGAAATATATGAAAAGTGGCCTCATGTAGGTTGGAGTAAGTCAGCTATAAGCGGGGCCCAACACAAACTGTGGGCAGGGCCGAAACTAGGATTTTTGTCACCTGGGGCAAGGCAGTAATTTGGCGTCCCATCCCTCCCCCCTCTCAAAAAAAAACACACAAAACAAAAAAACAGACAAACAAACAAACAAACAAACCCTATCACACTAAAATAATCAGATTATCAAAAGTTTTGAAAAAAGGGGATAATATTGGACAATATTCTTCTATGTGCCATAAATTATTACCAGTTACCAGTTATACCCTATGCGTCACATGCCCCGCCAGCGTGATCAACTACATGTTCCTCTGTGTTTCCCCATACATTGCACTATATCATAACACTTCATCACTGCACTACGGCCCTCATTCCGAGTTGTTCGCTCGTTATTTTCCTTCGCATCGGTGCGATTTTCCGCTAACTGCGCATGCGCAATGTTCGCACTGCGGCTGCGTCAAGTAAATTTGCTAAGAAGTTTGGTATTTTACTCACGGCATTACAAGGTTTTTTCTTCTTTCTGGTGATCGGAGTGTGATTGACAGGAAGTGGGTGTTTCTGGGCGGAAACTGGCCGTTTTATGGGTGTGTGTGAAAAAACGCTGCCGTTTCTGGGAAAAACGCGGGAGTGGCTGGAGAAACGGGGGAGTGTCTGGCCGAACGCTGGGTGTGTTTGTGACGTCAAACCAGGAACGAAACTGACTGAACTGATCGCAGTGGCAGAGTAAGTCTCGAGCTACTCAGAAACTGCTAAGAAATGTCTATTCGCAATTTTGCGAATCTTTCGTTCGCAATTCTGCTAAGCTAAGATTCACTCCCAGAGGGCGGCGGCTTAGCGTGTGCACTGCTGCGAAAAGCGGCTAGCGAGCGAACAACTCTGAATGAGGGCCTGCATTCCCCTATCCACTGCCCTACATCGCTATACTACATCCCCTACACGCTGAATACATCACTACACTACATGACCCTATGCACTGCACTACATACCCTATATGCTATACTAAATCGTTACACTACATCCCCTTATATGCTACAACACAAAAGTGCACTACATGCCCCTTTTTACTGCAATATGTTACTACACTATATACAGTGGCGGAAGTTCCGGAGGCAACGGAGTCGGTCGCCGCCGGGCTCCAGCTCTGAAGAGGGCACCTGGCCCGGCCCCGACCGTCTCCATTGCCTCTGCAGCTGCTGAGCTGCAGCCTCCGTGCGCAGCGGGAGAGCGCTCCGATCAGCGCTGCAGTGCATAGCAGCGCGGCGCACGCCATACTTTCAGCAGGGGCAGGAGTGTCGGGCAATGCTCCCGCCTCCTCACAGCCCTGCTCACTCGTCTCCCCCCAGCTCTCTCCCCACCCCCGGCTCAGAGGGTCAGCTTGAAGACGGGAATCGTGAGCTGCTGCCAGAAGATGCCTCTTTTATTGGTGAGGAGCAGCAGCGGTGGCTGTAGTGTTAGGGACATGTGCTGTGTGTGTGTGTGTGTGTGTGTGTGTGTGTGTGTGTGTGTGTGTGTGTGTGTGTGTGTGTGTATATACATAGGGTTGTGTGTGTATCCTATATGGAGCTGTGTGTGTGTACAGTATATACAGGGGCTCTATGTGTGTCTATATGTGACTGTGTGTGTATATACATAGGGTTGTCTGTGTCCTATATGGAGCTGTGTGTATGTATGGGGCTGTGTGTGTATATACATGAGGTTGTGTGTGTCCTATATGGAGCTTTGTGTGTGTATATACAGGAGGCTGTATGTGTATATATACATGGGGTTGTGTGTGTGTCTATATGGGGCTTTGTGTGTGTATATACAGTATTTGGGGCTGTGTGTGTGTCTATATGGGTCTGTGTGTGTATATACATGGGGTAGTGTATGTGTATATATGGGGCTTTGGGGGGGGGGTGTATGTGTGTATATATATATATATATATATATATGGGGCTGTGTGATATATGGGTCTGTGTGTGTTTGTGTGTGTATATATATATATATATATATATATATATATATATATATATAATATACGTACGTATGGGACTGTTTGTGTGTGTATATATATGGGGCTGTGTGGATAGACTATCTATATACTGTATATAGGGCTGTGTGTTTATACTATGGTGCTATGTGCTATGTGCATGCGCGTATTTGGGCAGTGTGCATATATGGGGCTGTGTGTGCATATGTATGTATATGGGGCTATGTGTGTGCGTATGTATGTATATGGGGCTGTGTGTGTGTGTATATGTGGCTCTCTGCATATGTGGCTGTCTTTGTATGCGGCTTTGCATGTGTATATGTGTCTCTTTGTATGGCTGTGTGTGTGCATATATTAGGCTGTGTGAGTGGGGGGGGGGGGCACACCATTGTCTAATTCGCCTCTGGGCGTCTGGTTTAAACTTACGCCCCTGACTATATACCCTATATGGTACACTACATCACTGCACTACACCACACCACACTATAAGCTACACCAAATCCCCCCCCATCCGGGAGGCAAAGCAGGGGGTTGATATTGCTAACTGGGAGCACAGTGCGCTTCTATAGCTTGTACGGTGCACCACACGCTAGTCGTAGCACTGCATAGCAAAGAAGAGAGTTTAAGACAGAAGCCAAAATAGGAGAGATCCTAGGTACTGGAGCTCATCCGCACAGCGTTGCAGCCAGCTGCGGGCAGACAGGTGGGTCAGATACATTGCCCTGGGAGCTGTCTGCTATCTCACTGGAGCAGCACAGCACTACCAGTAAAAAAAAAAAAAAAAAAAAACTGTTTCTCTGCAACTCCTTGGCACCCCCTCAAATCCTGCACCCGGGCGCATGCCCCGCTTAGTTACGGCCCTGCTGTGGGTTAGCAAATTGGTAGCATTAGCCATAATGGAAGTAAGCAAGGCCAATGCAGCATGGTAGGCAGTCACAGCACCAGCAGAAGGATCCTGTCACAGTAGGTGGAGATCACACCAGTGGGTGAGGTATTGCACTGGTAGGCAGCACACCAGGGTGACAAGTACACACATTAAATGATTACTACTACTTAATCCAACAGCAGGGAATTCCAAAGATTAGCACCGACCTGGTAAAAGGTCATTATAAAATAGATCATTCTTACTGGGGTCTCATCCATTGCTGAACTCCCGCTGGTCTCACATTTTTCCTTGCAGTGTAAAAGAATAAATCACAATGTCTCTGTCTACCATTCCAGTAAGAGATATTCAATACAAGGTGCATCCCACTGACCCCCATACAATGCCCAAGGAGCATCCCACTGACCACCATACAATGCCCATAGCAACCAACCAGGTTCTAGCTATCATTTTATAGAATATATTTGAAAACGGATAGGTAGAAGCACATTGGTTGCTATGGACTACAAACTTTTTAGGAGGTTTGTACATCTCTCCCTTGGGTATTGCCGCAATGCCCGGCTGAGCACATATCGGGTACTTATGGTAGTGCCCAAATCTCAGGTTTTCTCCCCTCCACGTGTTAATCCCGGTAGAACAAGATGTGCCATTGGAGCTCCTGAACTGGCATGGCTCTGTCCGGCTCAGATTAGGCCAAAGATAAAAGAAAAAGTAATGTTACAGAACAGTGTTATTAGCTAATAAGGGGAGATATTGGTTACACATATAGGGCCTGGTTATTAGATTTAAATAAGTCTCTGATGTTTAATGATCTGCACTGCACACGCGCAGATCTGGTCCCGCGACATCCTGAGTAACCTCAGGGTTACTCGATGTCCTATGTGCACGCAGGGACAGAGACACAGATAGTGGGTCAGCAGGGACTTAGGGAGATGCAATTGGGACGAAGAGAGAGAGGCAGCAGGGATGTAGGAACAGATAGAGGCAGCAGGAACATAGAGACAGGGAGCAGGGACACAGATAGAGAGTGAGGGCAAAGACAGAGTAAGGCAGCAGGGACTTAGGGACAGAAAGAGGCAACAGGGGCACAGAAACAGAGAGAGGCAGCAGGGTCGTAGGGACAGAGAGAGGCAGCAGGGACGTAGGTACAGAGAGAGGCAGCAGGGGTGAAGAAACAGAGAGAGAGGTAATTGCAACATGCAATAAAAAGAAAAAAAAGAAAAAAAAAAAAGAATAAATGAACTATGTCAGCAATTCTGCATACTGTATATAATATATGCCCAGATAAAAAACATATAAAATCCCAAGTTTAAAGGAAGCGATGACAGACCGCTTCTAATGCCATAACAACATGCACACATCTATCCTGAATCCTGATTGGACAGGAGAATCCTTCGCGCAAATTCAGCGTCCTGAAAGGCAAAGGTATCAACGGCATAATGTCTAAAGAATGTGTTAATGGAAGACCATGTGTCTGCCTTACATATCTGTTCTGCTGAAGCACCACGCTGTCTGCCCATGATGGACCTATCTTACGAGTAGAGTGAGCAGAGACATTGGGCCTAATTCAGACCTGATCGCTCGCTAGGGGTTTTTTATTGCACTGCTTCGATCAGATAGTTGCCGCCCATAGGGGAGTGTATTTTCGCTTTGCAAGTGTGCAAACGCATGTGTAGCAGAGCTGTACAAACAGATATTGTGCAGTCTCTGAGTAGCCCAGTACTTACTCAGCCGCTGCCAACACTTCAGCCTGTCCGGGACTGGAATTGACGTCAGGAACCCTCCCTGCAAATACATGGACATACCTGTGTTTTTCCAACAACTCCCAGAAAATGGTCAGTTACCACCCACAAACGGCTTCTTCCGTCAATCTCCTTGCGAGTGCCTGTGCGAATGGATTCTTCACACAAACCCATAGCTGAGCGGCAATACGCTTTGTACTTGTGTGACGCGCCTGTGCATTGTGGTTCATGCGCAGTTCTGACCTGATCGCAACGCTGCAAAAACGCTAGCGAGCGATCAGGTCTGAATTACCCCCATTATCTGGAATAGGGAGATCAGCTTGAGAATATGCTTCTGAAATCATCCGAGGCCATCTGTTTATCAGCAGGCCATCCTCTCTTATGAAATCCGTAGAGAACAAAGACAGAATCTGTCTTTCTGATAGCACTGGTACGATCTACGTAGATCCTTAAGGCACGCTACGTCCAACGATGCATCTCCCGTAAAAAAGTCCGGCCCTTGAAAAGCCGGGACTACAATTTCTTCGTTAAGGTGGAATTTAGATACCACCTTAGGAAGATACCCAGATTTAGTTCTGAGAACTGCTCTATCTGGATAAAAAATCAGAAATGGAGGACGACATACCCAAGCCCCTAAATCTGAAACTCTTCTAGCTGAAACCATGGCCAGTAGAAAGAGAACTTTAGCTGTCAACCATTTAAAATCCACTCTTTAAAGTGGGTCACATGCGGCAACATGAAAGGCCTTTAGAACTAAACCTAAGACCCAAGGCACTGTAGGAGGAACAAAAGGAGGTTGAATGCGCAGCATTCCCTGGAAAAAAAAGTGTGCATATCCTGTAGGTTGGCAATTTTCTTTTGGAACCAGTCAGTGCTGACAGTTGCACTCTCAAGTAAGCCACCCTTAAACCTTTATCCATTCCTGCACCACTGAATATAGGACTGCCATATTCGGTGATAAATGCGAGCTGAGGAAGGTTTCCTTGCTCTGAGCAATATTTGAATTACATATATATTGGTAGATGCTCAATTAGCTTAGTGATATGTGGCTCCTTGCTGGTTAATCTTAGACCCAGATTGGGGTAATGGAGGTGTGAGGTGTGGTGCCTCTGGACTGGCTGAGCTGGATGGCCTTAGTGTGGCATACCTTTACATTCTATTAACACTTTTCACTTATTAATTTCTTAACACTATTTCTCTATTTTAATTGCATTTCATTTTTGTAGCACTTTCTCTATAGCTTTGGCTTCCTAAATACTAATTTATTAACACTATAGTTTTTTCACTGGTATGCTATGCTGGGCTTTCTGGCTTATGCTGGTGTTTTGGGGTGCCACACCCTGCACCTAGATATAGCGCTAGGGACCCCAAATATACAGAGACGCCTTGATGCAGCTTTGGGGCTTATTCACACATTTGCGCAAATATGTGTAACGAAGATCTCTGAATTCTGTTATCATGTGGAATTTATATCTGGTTACGGTTATCATTCAGGGTGCTGGGGGAAACAAATGCCTTTTTTTTCTTGTTCAATATTTGAATTACCTGCTGTGAGAATCCTCTTGACTTCAGGATACAGGTCTCAAGAGCCACGCCATCAAAGACATTCGATCCAGATGTCTTGTGATGACAAGGCCCTTGAGTCGGTAGATCTGGACATTGAGGGAGTAGGAATGGAGCATCCATCTACATCCTCTGCAGATCTGTGTACCAATGTCTTCTGGGCCAAGCCAGAGTTATTAGTATCACGGCACTTTTTCCTTGTTTTACCTTTCTCACCACCCTGGGTATCAGGACGATGGGAGGAAACACATAGGCCAGATGAAAGTCCCATCTCACCGACAGGGCATCCACAAAGATCGCGTTGGGATCCTTTGTTCTTGATCCGTATGCAGGAACCTTGTGGTTCTGAATGACATGAGATCTATCTCTGGCAACCCCCATCTGTCGACCAGGGTCTGGAAGTCTGGAAGTCTTCCGGGTGTAGAGCCCATTCGTTTGCATGAATGGTGTGCCAACTGAGAAAATCCACTTCCAAGTTTAGAACTCCCGGAATGAACACTGCGGACAAGGCTGGAAGATGAAGTTCTGCCCACTTTAATGTGTGACTTACCTCCTTCATTGCTTTCTGGCTGCAAGTTCCTCCCTGATGGTTGAGGTACGCTACTGCTGTCGCATTGTCCGAGCGGATTTGGACTGGTTTCCCCAGAAGGATGTCCTTTGTCTGATTCAACGCCATGTATATGGCTCGGAGTTCCAATATATTTATTGGCAGGCAACTTTCTTCCTTGGTCTACTGTCCCTGGAAGCAATTTCTTCCTGACACCACTCCCCAGCCCCGAAGGCTGGCATCTATTGTCAATTTCCCAATCTGATATCCAAAAGGGTCTCCCTTTGTCCAGATGGGATGTCTGTAGCTACCAGGCTAATTACCTCCTTACTTTCTGAGTAAGGACCATAGTCTGTTTTTATTGTCTGATGGAAACCATGCCATTTGGTCAGGATCAGATGTGGCAGAGGCCTTGAATGGAGCAGAGCATACTCTACCATGTCAAATGTTGACACCATCAATCCCATCACACGCATTGCTGCGTGAATGGATACCTTTTGACTGTGTAGAAGCTCCTGAATCCTTAACTGAAGTTTGGCTATTTTGTTCAAAAGTAAAATTACTCTCTGAAGGCTCTAATCCAAAACAGCCCCTAAGTGAGTCATCCGCTGTGACGGAACCAAAGACGATTTCGCCCAATTTATGAGCCAACCATGTTTCTGCAGACACTATTGTCTGTTGCAGATGACAGAGAAGCAATTCCTGAGACTGTGCCAGGGTTAAAAGTTCGTCGAGGTATGGAAAAATTCTTATTTTCTGCTAGCAGAGATAAGCTGCCATTATCACCATAATTTTGGTAAATACTCTGGGGGCTGTGGCCAATCCGAATGGTAGAGCCTGAAACTACAAATGCTGTTGGAGGATAGCGAACCTGAGATAGCGCTGATGGGACAGGGGGCTATAGGAACATGTAGGTAAGCATCCTGGATATCCAGGGACACCATAAAATACCCTGGCTCCATGGCTAAAATGATGGTACGTAAAGTCTCCATATGAAAACGAGGTACCCAAATGTACTTGTTCAGCATGTTTAGATTTAGTATGGGCCGGAACGACCCATTTTTCTTCTGGACTAAAAACAGGTTGGAGTAGAAACCATGTCCTCGTTGTGCAGGAGGAACTGGAATGATTACTCCTGACTGAAGCAATTTCTGAACTGCCTCTTGCAAAGTCCTGTCGTTACCAAAGACGGGCTGGTACAAAAAAACCTTTGAGGAGGGTTTTTCCTGAAAGCAAACGCATAACCATGAGATACCGCATATTGCACCCAGGCATCCGTGGTAGACTGCTGCCAGATTTGTGCAAAATTAAGAAGTCGGCCTCCCACTCTGGGGTCCCCCAGGTGGAGGCGCGCACCATCAGGCTGATGGCTTATCTTCTGTTTTAGAAGCCGGTACTAGTGCTTTTTAGTCTTACCAGACCTGTTGTATTGGGACTGTTTGCCATCATCCTTTCCTTTTCCTTGAGACTGAAAAGGACGAAAAGCTGGGATTTTATGCTTGAATTTGTAAGTGGAAGGAAGCCTTACTTTCTTGAAGCCTGCTTCTGACTCCAAAATACTGGTTAACTCTTTACCAAAAAGAATATTTCCAGTAAAGGGTAAAGACTCCAAAACCTTCTTGGATTCTGAATCGGCTTTCCATGTGCGTAGCCAAACTGCACTGCGAGCGGCTACTGCTGAGGCTGATGCTTCAGAGGCAATTGTACCCATATACAAGGCTGCTTCTTCCAAGAATATTTCAGCCTGTTTGATATGTGCAACATGGGATTTTTGCTCTCTAGATGACATTGAAATTTCCCCTTCCAATGCATCCGCCCAGGCAATCACTGCATTATCCATCCAGGCTGAAGCCATGGCTGGTCTAATGATTGCCCCAGACAGGGAAAAAATGTTTTTTAGAAAACCATCTACTCTCCTATCCGTGGTATCATTAAATGATGTTGAAGGCAGAGGTAATGTAAATTTTCACACTAATCGAATAACATGCGTATCCACTTTAGAGGATACAGTACCTCCCTCTTTAAACAGTCCACAGCCGGAAGAGGATAATTGGTATTCCATTTCCTAGGAATCCTAAATTTCTTACTGGGCGTAGCCCAAGCCTCTTCCATAATTTCCATCAGCTGTGCTAACCCAGGAAACTCTATCTTAACTGTTTTGGGACGTTAAAATACAGGTGCCTTGGATTTTAACACAGGCTTTGCTGATTCTTCTAAGGATAGAATGGCTTTCATTAAAATAATCAACTCCGATATGTCCCCTGAGCTAGGACCTTCTTCCTCATCATTGTATGCAGAACCAGAGAGTAATGAGTCTTCCTCCACTGCTTGCGTGCATTAAACGGGGCATTGAGACCAGGGATGAGGATGTAATTCTGCCGTTGTACAAATCAATGGTACGCCCACACCTGGAATATTGCATTCAGTTCTGGGCCCCACATTACAAAAAGGATATCGGGGAACTAGAAAGTTCAAAGATGAGCTACTAAATTGATTAAAGGGTTAGAGACACTGGAATATGAGGAAAGGCTTACTAAATTAAACATGTATTCACTAGAAAAGAGGAGACTAAGAGGCGACATTATTAATATCTTCAAATATGTAAAGGGTCATTACAAGGAGTTAGTAGCGAATTTGTTTATTAAAAGAACTCTGTATAAGACGCGTGGGCACTCACTGAGGCATTTGCATTTAAAAACGTATTGGACAAATTTCTAACAGGAAAATGTATCAAGGGCTTTAGCATTTAGCATATTGACATTAATATTCTGGGAGTAGTTGGAATCATTGCTGTAAATCGGTACTAAACCATTACTTCAGCATGCACAGTATAATATGAACAGATTAACGCAGAATACAGGTTGAACCCGATGGGCATTTTGCCTCTTTTCAACCTCACTGACTATGTAACTGATGAATCCTCATCTGAAACATGTGTAGACTGTGAAGATGTTGTTTCATGTCTATGTGATTTACTTACCACTGGCTTTGCAGCCTGCTTCTGTTGAGAGGCTACTGCTTCTCCTGCTGGAGATGATAAACCGCAGGCAGAATGCTGCATATAAGGGTTAATATTGTAACCTATCCCTGGTACAGAAGTTGGAATTATCCGCTCAGCTATACTGGATAATGTCTGTGCAAACATAGCTCATGGGGGATCAACTTGCACCTGCATCTGCCTTGAATTTTTCGAGAGAGCTTGGTTAAAGCTAAAACAATTCGCACACAAACCATCCTGAACCAGATCCTGAGAGGTTAACACAGCTCTGCATGACAAACATGATGAGTGTTGGTGCTGCTGTGAGTGTATTTTCCTCACCCTTGCTGCTCTAAGACATGATAAATAATCAGACACTTTCACAGTGTACTACACAATTTGTGACTGTAATCACTTTAAGATGTGTTAAAGTGACATACAATCCGACCCTACCCTGCAAAGCACCAGCATTGAGGATCAGAATAAACAGAGAAAATTGACACAATTATAGCAAAGTCAGCAATCACACTAGCAATCAGTCACAGGTTATACATTAGTATAGTAAGCAATATGAGCACATAATCAACGACAGATACATTTCAAGTATGTAGGAGAAACATATTACTGCATTACCTTATAAAAGTTTAAACCGTATTCAGACGCATAGCAAAAGAAACCACAGTAATATTATCAGACTCGTATGCATTATGCACCTATCCAACTATTCGTACTCAAAAAGTAGATACTTAGTACTGTATAACCTGCACTCAGTAGAGTGGGATACAGGGAGACTTACCCCGTTTCCAGGACCGATCAATACATTTGCGAATGCTGAGTGGATTCAGTTGCTATTAGTTTACACCACCGCTCTGTGAACCTATAGTAAACACAGATACCCAAGTGAACACTGACACCACACAGCCGCCTATGCTGCGACTGGGTCCCCTTAGTACACAGCGCCTCGGACGGAAGCGCGAAAACAGTTCATGACGGGAGACTCGGAAGAAACTGGTCATGAACTGGGGGAGGGGCGACCAGGGGAGCGTCTGACTCCCCACTGCTGACATAAACCCTAGGGATCGCAGCCTCATACTACCCTTGGAGCCTATGATCCCTAAGGCCTAGCGCTGGTGCACTCTCGGTGGCAGCCGCATCAGCGACTATTTGGTAGTCTCCTTCCCAAAACAGTGCTGCTGTGTCCGAGTTCCCCCTCTAAGCGGAACCGATGCCTAACCTTGTCCTCGTGCTCCGGCCACAGCCTGGTAACGTCTGCTGGACTTGCTAGTTTTATTCGACACAGACGCCCGCCGAAACAACACTGTACTAGTGGGTAAGCGTTGTTGTGACCCGGCGGGAAGTTGTTGGAGCGACTCTTTCTTAAGGTACGTATAAGACGCTGTTTAGAAAGATCATTCAGAAAAAATAGTAATACTATAAAAATAAAATAAAAGAAAGCTTATGGCTGCTAAAAACCAGCAGCCCTCAGACCATGGTTCGGCTCCTGCCGAACCAAACAAAAAAACTAATTTGCCTGATCCAGGAGGCGGGGATATATGGACAGGCCCGTTGCATGCTGGGAGACTGAAAAGCTTTGATCGTTTGGTTCGGCTGTCGCTCCACCATATCCCAATGTATCCTTTGGATACCCTGTGGACCCTGCAGGAGAAAATTAGGATTTTGGATTCTATGTTTTAAAGGGACTGTACACTTCATTAAGGAAAGTGACTATATTTGATCCTAGCGCCATCTAAGGATCACTCACCTTTTACATTTCATTTCTCAAGAGAAAGTATGCCTTTTTGCAGATGACTCAAAGGTATGCAACAGGGTAGACACACCGGGAGGGGTTTGTTGGAGGATCTAAGTAGATTGGTCAAGAATGTGGCAACTACAGTTTAATACCAAATCATGCACTTGAGTCTCATTAGCACAAAGGCTAAATAAATTAACAGCACTATAAAGGAAACTACTGAGGAGAATTGGGACCAATATATATCAGGCCGAGTATCCCTTGTCCAAAATGCTTGGGATCAGAGGCATTTTGGATAAGGGATTATTCCGTATTTTGGACTATTTAAAAAATGTTGCCCCCACTATAATGCCAGATACAAGTAATGCCCCCAGTATAGTGCCCCTGCCATGATCACCCAATCACCTACCCCCTGCCACCCTCACCCATTCACCTTCCTCCTCACCCAGTCACCTGCCACCAGGGCCGCCATCAGGGGGGTACTGGGCGCACTGCAGTCCTGGGCCCAGCCTGACAGAAAAGGGAGGGCCTGGGCAGCTCATGCCGCTGTCTGCCCACCGCCGCCACCCGTCCGTCCTCCACCGTGCACCCGCAGTTAGGGTTGCCACCTCATCCCTTTAATTCTGGACACATTAATTACACAGGTTCTGTGGCTGATTAAAACCAGGTGAAATGGAGTCTTGAAGTCAGCCAGCCACAGAACCTGTGTAATTAATATGTGTTTGTTTCCCCCAGCACCCTGAATGAGATCCATAACCGGATATAAATTCCACATGATAATAGAATTCAGAGATCTTCGTTACACATATTTGCGCAAATGTGTGAATAAGCCCCAAAGCCGCATCAAGGCGTCTCTGTATATTTGGGGTCCCTAGCGCTATATCTAGGTGCAGGGTGTGGCACCCCAAAACACCAGCATAAGCCAGAAAGCCCAGCGTAGCTGAGCTGGATGGCCTTAGTGTGGCATACCTTTACATTCTATTAACACTTTTCACTTATTAATTTTTGAACACTATTTCTCTATTTTAATTGCATTTCATTTTTGGATCACTTTCTCTATAGCTTCGGCTTCCTAAATACTAATTTATTAACACTATAGTTTTTTCACTGGTATGCTACGCTGGGCTTTCTGGCTTATGCTGGTGTTTTGGGGTGCCACACCCTGCACCTAGATATAGCGCTAGGGACCCCAAATATACAGAGACGCCTTGATGCGGCTTTGGGGCTTATTCACACATTTGCGCAAATATGTGTAATGAAGATCTCTGAATTCTATTATCATGTGGAATTTATATCCGGTTATGGATCTCATTCAGGGTGCTGGGGGAAACAAATGCCTTTTTTTCTTGCTTAGAAATACCCCTCCCTTTCGAGCACCTGAATGATATCACTAAGCTAATTGAGCATCTACCAATATATATGTTAATTAATATGTGTCAAGAATTAAAGGGATGAGGTGGCAACCCTACCCGCAGTGCTCTATTGAAAATGTCCCTCCCAAGATGGTCGCCGCCATTAGAATACTTGCATCTATGTGAGGAGAGCGGCCTTACAGCAGCGCGATCTGCCCCCAGCTCCAGCCAGCACAGACAGTATGGTCAGGTCAGCAAGACAGAGGAGCTCAGAGTGCAGAGACACCCTGCCCCCGCTCACTGGCTGCCCCAATAGAAGGCCGGCACCCTACTGTGGTAATGGCACTTCTGTATTTTCTCCTACATCTGTGTGGTGTGTGAGAGTGTGTGTACAGTGTGCTGCTGTGTGTGTGTGTACAGTGTGCTGCTGTGTGACAGGGACATCACTGGGTTACCAGGAACGGGGCCCGGTGATATAAGAGGCCAGACAGGTGAGATGAGATGCTGGGTGGGAGGTGATAGAGTTGCTCCCCTGCTCACTGCTCTCGCTGGCCGTGCTTTGTGTGGCCGTGCTTTGTGTGCTGGGGGCCGTGCTGCTGGCCTGTGCCGGGAGCCTCCTCCTCAGCCTCAGTCTGCTGCCCTGCTCCAGCCCACGCCCATCCTCGCTCTCTGCTGATGTCCGAGCCCATTCCTGCCTGCGGTGCTGCTGCTGCTGCTGAGCTGGCCCCTGGTCATCTTATGGAGCTTGGACGAGGTGGGCTACATCCCGGAGCGGGTGCCAGAGCTGGATTGACACCTCTAACCTGGTCAGCGTTCTGGCTCAATTTCCTACCAATGGACCACATAAGGACCCCTGGCCAGGAGCCGCAAAAGGATGCGGTAGGGGCCGCAAGTTTGACACCCCTGCTGTATAGTTATTAGCGACAGAAGGGGTGGGGGTAAGAGACAGGGACGGTGAGATGATGTTGGGTTTCAAACAGGGGGGAAGCTGCAAGTAAAAGCAATTAAAACAGGTAATTGAAAAGTGCAGCCAACAGCGCACCCTACCTTGCAGCGCTATGTGCGGTGCCCCCTCCGCACACACCTAGTTACGGCCCTGCACACATCCACCCGTTATATTACATGGTTTCAGGGCCGGACTGCCCATCTTGCAAGTCTGGTAAATGCCAGATGGGCCGGTCCTGTCACACAGAGAGACGGGAAGGCTACGCGCAGCCCCCAGATCTCTGGTCTGGCCGCTCCCACGCCTCCCTTCTCCATAGAAATGAAGGCATGCAAGGAGTCCATGCAACCCTGACTTGCGGCACGACACCACGCCCATCTTCATGGAAATGGGGGGTGCCACGAGTTCACGCCCCGACTCGCAGCACGCCCCCATCTTTAGTGTCTGCGCACCCCTGTTAACGGCGCATACACCCTTGGCATGTGCGCATGCATGCACATGCCTGGGATGATATCAGCCTCCAGTCCGTCTGGACTGGCCATCTGGCTCTTCTCGCAAATGTCAGAAGGGCCAATGGCTTGATGGGCCGCTGTGGCATAATCGTGCAGTTTTACACGGCCGCCAGGCTGACAGAGAGCCAGGGGCTGGCCGAGCAGCTCCACTTCTAAAACCCTCTGCTCGGCTGACCGTCACCCAGAGACGGGTTGGCCAAGCAGCTTTGATTCCTGGAGCTCAGCTTGGCTGCTCGCCGGGCCCATGCGCGCTAGAATGCCATGGTTGCTTCAGACCCCCAATCCGTCCCTGGTTTGTACATGTATATATGTCGGTTAAGCATTAAGTGTATACAGATACAAACGTATTCAATTCTGACACTGATTGACAACCTTGTAGCCACCCTCAAAAAATGGTAAAGGGACTATTTGGGAAGGTGTCAGTACCAAGGTGCAGGTCATTGAGATCTTTAGTACTACCTATCTTATTGCTATTTCTTGACTATAGATATTTCATGGCTGTATATTTGATTTTATGAACCTGTAAGCAATGTGTGTGGCTAAAATAGACAAACAATTAAGTGGTGTCCCATATTTTTGGCAATAAAGTGGTATATTTACTAAAGTACGGGTTTTCAAAAGTAGAGATGTTGCACATAGAAACAAATCAGATTCTAGCTATTATCTTCTAGAAGGTGCTAGATAAATAAGTAGAATCTAAGTGGTTGCTATGGGCAACATCACTCCTGAAAACCCACACTTTAGTAAATATACCTCATAGTAGGGTGGCCAATCCCTGGATCGGGACCGGTGGAATCCCAGGATTTAGGCCAAAAATCGTCCGGGATTCAATCCCGGGATTGGAAGCTTCAATCCCGGGGATTGCGGGATCAGGCGGCCCTTTGTGTTTTTAATGCCGGGCAGTGTTGAGCGTCCTCGGGAGGCTCAGACGCTGACCGGCTCCCTCCTCCCCCTGTGCAGCGTGACATTAAGTCAGAGGTTACACTGCGCAGCCAGCTGCTCGTCACCCGCCGCCAAGCCCGTAGGAAAGCTGCCCTTCACCCGCCGCCGAGCTCGAAGGAAGATCCCCACCCGCCCACGTAGTATGGTGAGTTATGTGTGCAGTGCAGGGCAGGGCGAATGGGGAGTGGCGGGGCGGACACAGGAAAAAAGCCAATCCCGGGATTGGCCACCCTACACCCTAGTGTGTATGTGTGCACAGTTTATGTATGTGTGCATAGTTTATATATGTATAACACGGTGTAAGACAAAGTTGATCACTAGGCAACAAGGTCTAACATGTATGATTTTAGGAGTAGTTTACTCATGCCCAATTAACACAAATGCATGTACTATTTGACTACCAAGTATTGGTAATTCATTATCATATGGGAAGGGCCATCAAGAAATCAGTCTCGGCCCGGTACTAAGGGTGTGTGCTACTGATTGAACTTTGGGGCTAGCTGAGGGTAAGAATATTCACTCATTGTTAGACTGGCCAGGTTTCATGTATTTTGCCAAATAGGTCCCCAATATGACAGGATCCAGACAGTCACCAACTGAACTGAAGACAAGAGCAGCCTCAGGCAGCGAAACTTCAAAAACAGATAGAAGAGACCGACCTGCTTAGGAGATATGTCCTGCCACCCAGTGTGGAAAATATTGCTTACTCCTCCCATATTATACCATGTGCTACTTCCATGGCATGTCCCCAAAAGGTAGTACAATTTTTTTACTTTCTTTTTTTTTTTTTTTTTTTGGGGGGGAGCTCTAACAGATCTTCAACACAGAACCAGCAAATCAAATCTGAAAAATTATTTTAAAATGGTGATGACCTTCCCTTCCCTGGTTTTCAGGCTGGACAGACGGAGAACTACTTATTGATTGAGACTATCATCTCTAATACACTATAGCAGTGTTTCCCAACCGCAGTCCTTAAGGCATACTAACAGTCCTGGCTTTAGTGATATCCAGGCTTGAAATCAGGTGACTTAATTAGTACCTCAGTTATTTTGATTTAACCATCTGTGCTGAAGCCTGGATATCACTAACACCTGCACTGTTGGTGTGCCTTGAGGACTGCGGTTGGGAATGCCTGCACTATAACATGTCACAGAGGACGGGATTCAAATCTTCTATTGCCCGCGATCTCCCGTCTAAAGTGACGGGAGATCGCGGGGCGATATTCTAATGACGTCCGTTTTCGCGCTGATCGCGCCCATAAGAGACGGGTTTAGCCGCTTAAAGCGGCTAAACCCGACTAAAGACATGGGCGTGATTGTGCAAAGTCCCGTTTGGGCGTCCAAACGGGTCACTTTTCGCGCATTTCAGCTCGCCACCCCTGGGGTTGGCGAGCTGAAATGCTGATATCGCACCCATCGGCAGTAACATTTGAATACTGCCGGCGGGCGCGATGGGGCGGGAGGGGGCAGAGAAGATTTGAATCCCGCCCAGATAATTTAATGTAAATACTGGTTTGACAGAGAATAACATGAACATGTCATTTTCTGAAACAAACTACCATAGTACATTAAGACAGACTGCTGCAGTGCTGTTTGTAAATGCTGTGACTTACATACATGAAGTTACAGTAGAAGTAGATTTCAGTTAGGGTCCAGAAATGGACATTTTAGTCTTAATATTGCAGCCTCAACTTAAATCACAAATGGGAATGATGGTGTAAGAGCTTCCGCAGTATAGCAAATATATATTGATTCAAGCTTTTTCGCATTGATTGAGATATTTACTGTTAATCACAAATGTGTTGATATATCCTTAAGTACTGCACAGATATTCAGAAAACTGTATACTCAGAATATTATATTCAAAGCATGAATTGTTCAAAGACATACAACACCAGATGTATCCAAGGCCAGTCAGGCAGATCGCCAATATGTCTGAACATCAAGAACAGTGGAACCCTGACCCTTTTGACCATCAGAAAGGATGTTTTGTGTATATGTCTGATAGGCTGATAATTACAAAGCAATAAAACATATTCAAGGATTCTCTAATTGCTAATTAAAATCTTGTATGACAATTGATGTATTTCAGGTTCTAAGACATACATGGTGTATTCTGATTGGCCAAATTTATTGGCAAGCATTATTCCTTTGTTCTCAGACTATAAAAATAAACCTGTAACGGGCCCTGGGCGGATCAGCCATGATCTGTCTAGGTTACACATACTCCTGCGTGTGATCTTTTCATTTACTGACCTCCAACCGGTTGCTAAAAGAACAGAGTTCTGACTGATGACTGAAGAGAGTTGACTGACCAGGCCTAGAGTGGTCAAAGTACCCTGACAGGAACAAACACCAAATCTCAGACAATTCTATACATTAACCTCTACCTGAACCCATATTTATTTGGATTTAATATCTTTTAATTCACGTCATACACAGCATCCGTTTCTTTAAACATTACAGTTCCACTATTTTCTACTTTGATTAAGGTTGAACAGTACTAGAAGTCAACTGTAACCTAAGAATACAGTAAGTACTACACGTGTTTTTTTTTTTTTTTATTTCATTTTGTTTTTATGGTAGTCAATAGTATGCAGAGCTGCTCCTTGTTTTTTGGTATAATTTTTAATTCTTATGACTAATTACAGAACAGGAAAAATAAATTATTACAGAAATACAACCGGTGTTTATAGGGGATTTGGTTTTGCCAGCCTGAGGCAGGCGATACAAAAGTGACGGCTTCAGGGCTAATAGAATAGCCCCGGGCGAGGTAATTAGCTGCGGTAAATTATCGCGGCTAATTGGATTCCACTATATGCGAGTGCCAGGACCATTTTCTGAACACCAGCAAGTTTTTTCATAGAAAGACAAAGCTCTGCATGTGGCACTATAGTGTGATTTTTACTGACAACACAGTGATGAATTACCATGATTACCACAACTCTATGAAATGCCAAAGACAAATCCTAACAAAATTGCTTAATAATACCCATTACAGACGAGTCAACAGTTATTCTACATTCTATGAGGCTACCCTGAAACATTTCGTGACAGTGACCATTTGTTATCCTTAAAACTGAATTGTTAAACTGAAATTACCTTTAACCACTTAACTGACGATTTATCTTGCAAAAAAACGCTCCGAAATTATCGGGGGGGGGGGGGGGGGGGGGAGGGGGTTATGAGTGAATTAGGTGGAGAACATGAATTAAACCCTATCCCAAATGATTTTAGTTAAAAAAAAAAAACAAACAGAAAAAAAAAAATGCCGTGTACATGGATTTTAGCGTATTATCAATTTTACGATCAGCCGGCTCTTTCAAGGCGGTGGATCCTGGAACAGGTAAAACCACCTTTTTGGAGAGTCTGGATACAGACGCGTCAACAATGGGTGTGTTTTCCCATTTTTTTTCAATCCTCCACAGGGAAAGGAAACGCCACCTGGACCGTTTTAGGGATCTGGAATTTTTTCTCCGGGTTTTCCCAAGCTTTTTCAAAAATAGCATTTCATTCTTTTGACGCAGGGAAGGTTAGCGAGGCTTTCTTATTTTCAGTGAAGTAAGCCTCCTCAACCTGCTCGGGTGTTGTATCAGCAATATTCAACACATCCCTAATGGCCTCAACTGCACCCCTTTTGCAAGAGATGCTGCCCCCCTCAACACATCCCCATCACGTCCTCAGTGTCAGAATCGGTATCCGTGTCACCTTGCATAATCTGTGCAAGAGCACGTTTTTGGGAATATACAGCGGGGAGCACTGAGGTAACAGAACTGGGCCAGACTGCCATAAAGTTCTGTAAAGCCTGAGTTGCAGACTCATTCTGTGCAACCCTAGTAGAAATCTGAGAAATCATAGATTTGATAGAGGATATCCACTCAGGCTCCCTTGCTGGTATCTGTGCTAAACCAGTGCAATCCTGATTACATGGAATGGGATCATCCTGAGAGGCCATATCCTCTGCAGCATATGACACAGAGTCCCTGGACATAGCTGTATGGAGACCACAGACACTACACACACACGGGAAGGCAGACAGAGTTTCACCCCCAAGAATGGCAAGAGAGACACAGAGATTGGAGCCAACCCACACACAGCGCTTTTTAGGTAAAGGGAGACCCCCAACCAGCGCTGACTGTGCACCTTAATAGGTTACACAGCCTGTATACAGTCTCTCCCCCCCTCTTCACTGACAGCGTTGTGCAGGCAGAAAAATGGTGCTGAACGCTGCTGGGTCCGTTCTGAGGAGAAGCTCCGCCCTCAAAATAGCGCTGTCTTCCCGCTCTTCAGAAGTTTATACTGGCCTGAGGAATTATGCTGGCAGCAATCCAGGGACCCTGACAGGCTGGAAGGTCAGTGTAGGGTGTAGGCGCTGGCACAGGACGCCCCTCACAGCGCCGCACTATGTACCGCTGAGCCCAGGAGCGCAGTTAGTACTGCGCTCTATACCCTGTTGCCGCCATCTTCACACCGGCCCCCCGCTTGCTAGGGGGGTCGGTGACTCACTCGCCACCAATCTTCTGGCTCTGAAAGGGGGTGGCGGCATGCTGCTGGGGTGAGTGATCCCCTGTGGCGGGGAACGATCGATCCCCTCAGGAGCTCAGTGTCCTGTCAGCGGAGAAAGTGGCTCAGACACCGCAAGGCGGACACTACTCCCCCCCTTAGTCCCACGAAGCAGGGAGGCTGTTGCCAGCAGCCTCCCTGTAAAATAATACACTCTAAAAAAACCTTTTTCTAAAGAAGCTCTGGAGAGCTCCCCTAGCTGTGACCGGCTCCTCCGGGCACATTTTCTAAACTGAGTCTGGAAGGAGGGGCATAGAGGGAGGAGCCAGCCCACACTCTCAAACTCTTAAAGTACCAATGGCTTCTGGTGGACCCGTCTATACCCCATGGTACTAATGTGGACCCCAGCATCCTAGGACGTAAGAGAAAGTCAGGCTGCACATGCATTAACCCTCTGTCAGGCGCACCTCTGGGACTCCCAGACTCCCAGGTTCAGGCGCCTGTTAGAAAATCATCATGAGAACCTAACTCAATTCTAACGCTCTTAAAGTGATCAGTGACCTTCATTAGGATGTACAAAGAAAGAAATCGTAGGTTTTACGGGCCATTTCAGCAGAAAATCTGAAGCAAAAAAGAGAAAACACGAACATGAGTATAAGTTTGGGCCCAGTGTGCCTGAGAGGCCACCCTGGACAAACCTACATATTTCCGCAAAATATCCACGACCTTTGTAATTTTCATTCATAACATGAGCAAAATAAGCAATACATGAAAATAAAAGGAAAAACGAACCTTCAAAAGTCGGAGGAGTTTGGGTGCAGTGTGCATGGGGGGCCAGGAGGGTCACTACTGCACTCCACGCAGGCGGCGGGCAAATTGACTAGGGGGTTTCGAACAGCACCTAGGAGGGACAGGCCCCTGCGCCCCCTTGGGGAGCGAGAACAGCTTTGCGGCACCTGTCAGGCCATCTGCACCTGACTCAGGGTTAAGGAAAGAAGAACTTTAACACCTGGCAACAGGACACATGAGAAGTGAGCATTTACAACTAGACTTGCTGTACATGACTCATTGTGCTCTCATAAAGGGAGAGTTGTCACAGCAACAGTCAGCGAAATAGTAAAGAGGACACCTGTGCATGACAGCATAATAACACAACCACACAAGTAAATCTAGCTTTTCAACCTTAAATCTATTTGGTTTGTACTTTTACTTAACAATTGGAGGTCTACTCAACCAAACCTATTTTTAACTATTAACACCTGCTATAGGGACAATGACGTCAATCAATTTCTGAAGCAAGAAAAATCTGAGCTTGCTAAAAAATATTATGCCATGTGAGGATGGCGTTATGCTTACCTACAGGGCTGCCACATATGGATGCGCTTACATAAAAAAGTTATTTTGCGAACAGTAAATCCTTATCAACTTGAGTATGCACAATCCGAAGGCCATTAAAATGCAATACTACACATGCGCGGCCTGTGTCACTACGAAAAATGGCGATACTGAATGTGTCTAAGTACTGTACAGATAAAACGTGATAAAGAAATTCTAAACGTTTTATTCTACGTTTACTGAAAAGAGTGCATTTTCTTGGTTCTGCATTAGGTCACAAAACATGAGTGCCATTTAATATGCAAAAAAAAATAATCTAGAATTATGGCTGTCATGTTTCCAGGGCAATTTAAGAAATGAAAGCACTTTCATAGTTACCTACTTTTTGGATCTCCCCTCAAAAAGAGCCAGAAGGAGAAATCCATAATTTCTTCCATTAGACCATACTATCCAGAGTGTGCAGGAAGAGTTCCGGAGTCTTCCAAAAATACCAGGCAAGTAAAAACATACATATTGTGGTTGTGTAACAGCAACATTTTTCTTTCGCCTGATTCAACTTTTAAATTGCACCAAGTTATCATATAGATGTTAACAATAAATTGTAAAATGTGAAAAAGGTTTCAAATTCATTTATTTTAGTTGAATTTAAATAAAAACAAACACTTGCTAAACTTGTATAAAGTAGGGCACTTTGCAAATGAATATGAATTAGCAAACTGGTCACGGCTAAGAGCACCAGTGAACCAATTTGTTTGTCCCAAAATGAATCCACCTTAATGCGCCATTTGGGGCCATAGCTCTTACTGTCTCGGCTTTCTGCAGCACACTAACTACAACTGGCTCACAGCTTGCTGGAAAAATACTTAAACAATAAATAAAAAGTAAGAGAATTCTCATCTTAACAGGTAAAATTGAAACTTAGGGGCCTATACATGTACAAAAGGAAAAATTAATTGTTACTTATTACTATACATCAGTTTGATGCAATAATAAGAATTTACTTACCGATAATTCTATTTCTCGTAGTCCGTAGTGGATGCTGGGGACTCCGTAAGGACCATGGGGAATAGCGGCTCCGCAGGAGACTGGGCACAAAAGTAAAGCTTTAGAACTACCTGGTGTGCACTGGCTCCTCCCCCTATGACCCTCCTCCAAGCCTCAGTTAGGATACTGTGCCCGGACGAGCGTACACAATAAGGAAGGATTTTGAATCCCGGGTAAGACTCATACCAGCCACACCAATCACACCATATAACTTGTGATCTAAACCCAGTTAACAGCATGATAACAGAGGAGCCTCTAGAAAAGATGGCTCACTACAGCAATAACCCGATTTTTTGGTAACAATAACTATGTACCAGTATTGCAGACAATCCGCACTTGGGATGGGCGCCCAGCATCCACTACGGACTACGAGAAATAGAATTATCGGTAAGTAAATTCTTATTTTCTCTAACGTCCTAAGTGGATGCTGGGGACTCCGTAAGGACCATGGGGATTATACCAAAGCTCCCAAACGGGCGGGAGAGTGCGGATGACTCTGCAGCACCAAATGAGAGAACTCCAGGTCCTCCTCAGCCAGGGTATCAAATTTGTAGAATTTTACAAACGTATTTGCTCCTGACCAAGTAGCTGCTCGGCAAAGTTGTAAAGCCGAGACCCCTCGGGCAGCCGCCCAAGATGAGCCCACCTTCCTTGTGGAATGGGCTTTTACAGATTTTGGCTGTGGCAGGCCTGCCACAGAATGTGCAAGCTGAATTGTACTACAAATCCAACGAGCAATAGTCTGCTTAGAAGCAGGAGCACCCAGCTTGTTGGGTGCATACAGAATAAACAATGAGTCAGATTTTCTGACTCCAGCCGTCCTGGAAACCTATATTTCCAGGGCTCTGACAACGTCTAGCAACTTGGAGTCCTCCAAGTCCCTAGTAGCCGCAGGCACCACAATAGGTTGATTCAGGTGAAACGCTGAAAAACCACCTTAGGGAGAAACTGAGGACAAGTCCTCAATTCCGCCCTGTCCGAATGGAAAATCAGATGAGGGCTTTTACAGGATAAAGCCGCCAATTCTGACACGCACTTGGCCCAGGCCAGGGCCAACAGCATGACCACTTTCCATGTGAGATATTTTAACTCCACATATTTAAGTGGTTCAAACCAATGTGACTTTTGGAACCCAAAAACTACATTTAGATCCCAAGGTGCCACTGGAGGCACAAAAGGAGGCTGTATATACAGTACCCCTTTCACAAACGTCTGTACTTCAGGGACTGAAGCTAGTTCTTTTTGGAAGAAAATTGACAGGGCCGAAATTTGAACCTTAATGGACCCCCATTTCAGGCCCATAGACACTCCTGTTTGCAGGAATCGACCTAGTTGAAAATTCCTCCGTCGGGGCCTTACTGGCCTCGCACCACGCAACATATTTTCGCCAAATGCGGTGATAATGTTTTGCGGTTATATCTTTCCTGGCTTTGATCAGGATAGGAATGACTTCATTCGGAATGCCTTTCTCCTTCAGGATCCGGCGTTCAACCGCCATGCCGTCAACCGCAGCCGCGGTAAGTCTTGGAACAGACAGGGTCCTTGCTGGAGCAGGTCCCTTCTTAGAGGTAGAGGCCCCGGATCCTCCGTGAGCATCTCTTGAAGTTCCGGTTACCAAGTCCTTCTTGGCCAATCCGGAGCCACGAATATAGTGCTTACTCCTCTCCATCTTATAATTCTCAGTACCTTGGGTATGAGAGGCAGAGGAGGGAACACATACACTGACTGGTACACCCACTGTGTTACCAGAGCGTCTACAGCTATTGCCTGAGGGTCCCTTGACCTGGCGCAATACTTGTCGAGTTTTTATAAACATGTGGAAGACTTCTGGGTGAAGTCCCCACTCTCCCGGGTGGAGGTCGTGTCTGCTGAGGAAGTCTGCTTCCCAGTTGTCCACTCCCGGAATGAATACTGCTGACAGTGCTATCACATGATTTTCCGCCCAGCGAAGAATCCTTGCAGCTTCTGCCATTGCCCTCCTGCTTCTTGTGTCACCCTGTCTGTTTACGTGGGTGACTGCCGTGATGTTGTCCGAATGGATCAACTCCGGGTGACCTTGAAGCAGAGGTCTTGCTGAGCTTAGAGCATTGTAAATGGCCCTTAGCTTCAGGATATTTATGTGAAGTGATGTCTCCAGGCTTGACCATAAGCTCTGGAAATTCCTTCCCTGTGTGACTGCTACCCAGCCTCGCAGGCTGGCATCCGTGGTCACCAGGACACAGTCCTGAATGTGCGGCCCTCTAGAAGATGAGCACTCTGCAACCACCACAGGAGAGACCCCCTTGTGCTTGGTGACAGGGTTATCCGCTGATGCATCTGAAGATGCGACCCGGACCATTTGTCCAGCAGGTCCCACTGGAAAGTTCTTGCGTGGAATCTGCCGAATGGGATTGCTTCGTAGGAAGCCACCATTTTTCCCAGAACCATTTCATTGATGTACTGAGACTTGGCTCGGTTATAGGAGGTTCCCGACTAGCTCGGATAACTCCCTGACTTTCTCCTCCGGGAGAAACACCTTTTTCTGGACTGTGTCCAAGATCATCCCTAAGAACAGAAGACGAGTCGTCGGAATCAGCTGCGATTTTGGAATATTGAGAATCCAATCGTGCTGCCGCAACACTACCTGAGATAGTGCTACACCGACCTCCAACTGTTCCCTGGATCTTACCCTTATCAGGGAATCATCCAAGTAAGGGATAACTAAAATTCCTTTCCTTCGAAGGAGTATCATCATTTCGGCCATTACCTTGGTAAAGACCCGGGGTGCCGTGGACCATCCATACGGCAGCGTCTGAAACTGATAGTGACAGTTCTGTACCATAAACCTGAGGTATCCTTGGTGAGAAGGGTATATTGGGACATGAAGGTAAGCATCCTTGATGTCCCGAGACATCATGTAGTCCCCTTCTTCCAGGTTCGCAATCACTGCTCTGAGTGACTCAATCTTGAATTTGAACCTCTGTATGTAAGTGTTCAAAGATTTTAGATTTAGAAATCGGTCTCACCGAGCCGTCCGGCTTCGGTACCACAACAGTGTGGAATAATACCCCGTTCCCTGTTGCAGGAGGGGTACCTTGATTATCACCTGCTGGGAATACAGCTTGTGAATGGCTTCCAAAACTGCCTCCCTGTCAGAAGGAGACATCGTTAAAGCCGACTTTAGGAAAACGGCGAGGGGGAGACGTCTCGAATTCCAATTTGTACCCCTGAGATATCACCTGAAGGATCCAGGGGTCTACTTGCGAGTGAGCCCACTGCGCGCTGAAATTCATTGAGACGGGCCCCCACCGTGCCTGATTCTGCTTGTAAAGCCCCAGCGTCATACTGAGGGCTTGGCAGAGGCGGGAGAGGGTTTCTGTTCCTGGGAACTGGCTGATTTCTGCAGCCTTTTTCCTCTCCCTCTGTCACGGGGCAGAAATGAGGAACCTTTTGCCCGCTTGCCTACGAAAAGACTGCGCCTGATAATACGGCGTCTTCTTATGTTGAGAGGCGACCTGGGGTACAAACGTGGATTTCCCAGCTGTTGCCGTGGCCACCAGGTCTGAAAGACCGACCCCAAATAACTCCTCCCCTTAATAAGGCAATACTTCCAAATGCCGTTTGGAATCCGCATCACCTGACCACTGTCGTGTCCATAACCCTCTACTGGCAGAAATGGACAACGCACTTAGACTTGATGCCAGTCGGCAAATATTCCGCTGTGCATCACGCATATATAGAAATGCATCTTTTAAATGCTCTATAGGCAATAATATACTGTCCCTATCTAGGGTCTCAATATTTTCAGTCAGGGAATCAGACCACGCCAACCCAGCACTGCACATCCAGGCTGAGGCGATTGCTGGTCGCAGTATAACACCAGTATGTGTGTAAATACATTTTAGGATACCCTCCTGCTTTCTATCAGCAGGATCCTTAAGGGCGGCCATCTCAGGAGAGGGTAGAGCCCTTGTTCTTACAAGCGTGTGAGCGCTTTATCCACCCTAGGGGGTGTTTCCCAACGCACCCTAACCTCTGGCAGGAAAGGATATAATGCCAATAACATTTTAGAAATTATCAGTTGTTATCGGGGGAAACCCACGCATCATCACACACCTCATTTAATTTCTCAGATTCAGGAAAACTACAGGTAGTTTTTCCTCACCGAACATAATACCCCTTTTTGGTGGTACTCTCAGGGGCGGAAGTCCGGGAGGCAGCGGAGTCGGCTGCCGCCGGGCTCCTGACCCGCAGAGGGCGCCTCGCAGTGGCGCCTCTGACATTACACAGATTGACATGCGGACGAGCGCCCGCATGTCAATCTGATGTCTCCCTCCCTGCTGTGTTGGAGGGACATGGAGCGCATCGCGCGTCTCCTGTGTCCCTCCCTGGCTCTCTCCCGGCCGGTCTAAGGAAGTGCCATTCGTGAGCTCTGATTGGCTCACGAACCGGCACTTCCTGTATTAGACCGGCCGGGGGAGAGAGCCAGGGAGGGACACAGGAGACGCGCGATGCGCTCCATGTCCCTCCAACACAAGGTGGGAGCAGGCACTGGGGGCATATACCTGGTACTGGGGGGCATATACCTGGCACTGGGGGGGGAGGAGACCTGGCACTGGGGGGCATATACATGGCACTTGGGGGCATATACCTGGCACTGGGGGGGAAGACCTGGCACTGGGGGGCATATACCTGGCACTGTGGGGTATATACCTGGCACTGTGGGGTATATACCTGGCACTGGGGGGGGAAGACCTGGCACTGGGGGGCATATACCTGGCATTGGGGGGCATATACCTGGCACTGGGGGGCATATACCTGGCACTGGGGGGGGGGGAGACCTGGCACTGGGGGGCATATACATGGCACTGTGGGGGAAGACCTGGCACTGGGGGGGAAGACCTGGCACTGGGGGGCATATACCTGGCACTGTGGGGCATATACCTGGCACTGGGGGGCATATACCTGGCACTGGGGGGGAAGACCTGGCACTGGGACGGGGGGCATATGTGGCACTGGGGAGGGGGGTATATTTGGCACTGGGGGCATATACCTGGCACTGTGGGGGAAGACCTGGCACTGGGGGGCATATACCTGGCACTGGGGGAGGAGACCTGGCACTGGGGCGGGGGGCATATGTGGCACTGGGGAGGGGGGTATATTTGGCACTGGGGGCATATACCTGGCACAGTGGGGGAAGATCTGGCACTGGGGGCATATGGGGGAAGATCTGGCACTGGGGGCATATACCTGGCACTGGGCGCATATACCTGGCCCTGTGGGGGAATATCTGGCACTGGGGGCATATACCTGGCCCTGTGGGGGAATATCTGGCACTGGGGGCATATACCTGGCACTGGGCGCATATACCTGGCCCTGTGGGGGAATATCTGGCACTGGGGGCATATACCCGGCACTGTGGGGGGAATATCTGGCACTGGGGGCATACACCTGGCACTGTGGGGGAATATCTGGCATTGGGGGCATATGCCTGGCACTGTGGAGAAATATCTGGCACTGGGGGCATATAGCTGGCACTGAGGGGGCATAGGTGGCACTGTGGTGGAATATTTGGCACTGTGGGGGAGTAGGCACTGAGGGGGCATATGTGGCACTGTGGTGGAATATTTGGCACGGGGGGGAGCAGGCACTGAGGGGGCATATGTGGCACTGGGGGGGTATATTTGGCACTGGGGGCATGTACCTGGCACTGGAGGCATATACCTGACACTGTGGGGGAATATCTGGCACTGGGGGCATATGTGGCACTGGGAGCACGGCCCTAGCAACACGCACTACCCCCTAGCAATGAGCATGACACCCAGTGCATGAACCCCCTGGCAACGAGCATGACACCCTGAGCATGAAACCCCTGGCACCGTGCATGGAACCGCTGGCAACGAGCATGACACCCAGTGCATGAAACCCCTGGCAACGAGCATGACACCCTGAGCATGAAAACCCCTGGCACCGTGCATGGAACCAAGAGCATGAAACCGCTGGCAACGAACATGACACCAGTGCATGAAACCCCTGGCAACGAGCATGACAACCTGAGCATGAAAACCCCTGGCACCGTGCATGGAACCAAGAGCATGAAACCCCTGGCAACGAGCAGGTAATTTAAAAGTAATTAGAAGCCTTACTGTAGAACTTAATGTATAATGGGCATTACGGTGTGTGGCATAATGTATCACGGACATTGCGGTGTGTGTCATAATGTGTCGGGCATTACGGTGTATGGTATACTATATCGCGGGCATTGTGATATGTGGTATAATGTCTCAGGCTCATTGTGGTGTGTGTTATACTGTGTCAAAGACATTGTATGTGCTATAATGTATCAAGGGCATTGCAGTGTGTAGCATAATGTATAACGGGCATTGTGATTCCTGTCATAATGTGTCACAGGCATTACGGTGTGTGGTATAATGTATCAGGGGCATTGCAGTGTGTAGCATAATGTATAACGGGCATTACGATTCCTGTCATAATGTGTCGGGGGCATTACGGTGTGTGGCATAATGTGTCGGGGGCATTATGGTGTGTTCATATTGTGTCATGTGCATTATTGTGTGTGGCATAATGTCTAAGGGCCACTGCAGTATGTGGCATAATGTATACTGGGCATTACTATAAGGAGGAAAAATTACAAATAATGTAAGGGGCATGAATCAGGATTAATTTTCTTTCCCGCCTGGGCGTGCAGGTTGGAAAACTGGGGTATAACGCAGTCTTTTCCTGCAATGTTACACCCCTTTATGGTAAGCCACGCCCGTCCCAATGAAGCCACACACTCTATACTGCCAATTATGGAGGGGGGGGGGGCGAATAATTTTTTGGCTTGGGGGAGAAAAATTTCTAGTTACGTCACTGAACTGACTCATTCCTGTAAGCCGCCACTACAGCGCAAACCCCAGGAGAGTACGCTGGTGCGCGCCTGCTGTGGGAGGTAGGAGAGGAGCTGCTGCTACCGTTGCCCCGCTGCTGTGGGGAAGGGGGGGACGGGATGGATGGACACACGTGCGAGGCGGAGTTTAAGAGCTGGTACCACGCTTGCCTTGGATTACACTTCTTATTGCGCTCTGCCTCTGGTAATTGGGGAGGAGAGAAGAGCCTTCTTTCACTACACAAGGTATCCATCTATGCTCCCTTTCTCCCTGCATAAGTGCACTGCCAGTATACTGTATGTATGTTTGTATATATAGATTGAGGTAGGGGTCTGGCACAGCCACATAATAGACTAATACATTGGGTGCCCTCACAGCAAAGTAGTTTAGCAAAATAGAGGTGGTGCGGCACTCCAATGATTTGCACACTGACACCAATTGAAGTAGTGCAACGTTTCAATGCCCGTTCAATGAATCTGCATTTTTGTCATATATACAATGACCCCCATTCTGCCTCATCCCGTCCTCCAGACCTCTGTTACTCCATCTGCCCCCCCCATTTGCCAAGTCCTTCTGCCCGCCCGCGACCATCCCTCCCCATCTTCCTCCCATAATTAATTGTCCTCCCGCAGGGAATACATATGTTTTACCGACAGACGGGATGCCGTCTGTCAGCATCCTGACAGCAGCATCCCGTCCGTCAGAATTCTGGCAGGGGGCGTGCGCAATGAAGGCCCTTGCTTGTTGCGCTCGCAACGCAGTGGTCTCGGTGGTTCCCATCCCACTCTATTGGTGTTGTGGACACCCACGAATGGGAATAAGACCTGTGAGACGGTATTCTGGTGTCGGTATCCTGACCGCTAGGAATCCCGACAGCCAGCAAAATGATTGCCTCCCCTCCCGCAGTATCGGTCACATAATAGACTCACTTTCAGCTCCAGGCCCATGTGGACCCCAAACTGGCACTGGTCTGCAGGGATGTATCATTGGCACAAGGTTAAAAATGCAGCCAAACCTCCAAAAATGCAGTTTTCAGAGGTTTGGCGGCTTACTACTTATCCACCAAGCCTAGACCCCAGGGCTTGGATGCGGTGGGCAACACCATCTTTAGATGGGCTTCTATCACATTACCCATTGGACCCCTCCCAGCACCCCCTAGTGGGGCGCATCAGCCCACGCATGCACAGATAGGACTCCGGATCATACACCGGGAAGTTCTACTGTATCATGGCAAAGAATAGCTCTCACCGCAAGAGCTGTCCTTTGGAAATTTCTTCATGCATACGCCATTATGCTTGCAAAGAATGGCAGGATATATATATATATATATAAATATATATATAGCCTGCAGGATCAATATTGGTGTGGTGTGTGTGTATGTGTATATATATATATATATATATAAAAAAAATTTTTGCCTCTATATAGGGGGGCACCTGTATTTATATTGCCTCCGGGCGTCTAGGACGAACTTACGCCACTGGGTACTCTTATTATCAGAAATGTGTAAAACATTTTTCATTGCCTCAATCATGTAACGTGTGGCCCTACTGGAAGTCACATTTGTCTCTTCACCGTCGACACTGGAGTCAGTATCCGTGTCGGCGTCTATATCTGCCATCTGAGGTAACGGGCGCTTTAGAGCCCCTGACGGCCTATGAGACGTCTGGACAGGCACAAGCTGAGTAGCCGGCTGTCTCATGTCAACCACTGTCTTTTATACAGAGCTGACACTGTTACGTAATTCCTTCCAACAGTTCATCCACTTAGGTGTCGACCCCCTAGGGGGTGACATCACTATTACAGGCAATCTGCTCCGTCTCCACATCATTTTTCTCCTCATACATGTCGACACAAACGTACCGACACACAGCACACACACAGGGAATGCTCTGATAGAGGACAGGACCCCACTAGCCCTTTGGGGAGACAGAGGGAGAGTTTGCCAGCACACACCAGAGCGCTATATATATACAGGGATAACCTTATATAAGTGTTTTTCCCCTTATAGCTGCTGTATTTTTAATACTGCGCGTAATTAGTGCCCAACCTCTCTTTTTTAACCCTTTCTGTAGTGTAGTGACTGCAGGGGAGAGCCAGGGAGCTTCCCTCCAACGGAGCTGTGAGGGAAAATGGTGCCAGTGTGCTGAGGAGATAGGCTCCGCCCCCTTCTCGGCGGCCTTATCTCCCGTTTTTCTTGTATTCTGGCAGGGGTTAAAATTCATCCATATAGCCCAGGAGCTATATGTGATGCATTTATTTTGCCATCCAAGGTGTTTTTATTGCGTCTCAGGGCGCCCCCCCCCCAGCGCCCTGCACCCTCAGTGACCGGAGTGTGAAGTGTGCTGAGAGCAATGGCGCACAGCTGCAGTGCTGTGCGCTACCTTGTTGAAGACAGGACGTCTTCTGCCGCCGATTTTCCGGACCTCTTCTGTCTTCTGGCTCTGTAAGGGGGCCGGCGGCGCGGCTCTGGGACCTATCCATGGCTGGGCCTGTGATCGGTCCCTCTGGAGCTAATGTCCAGTAGCCTAAGAAGCCCAATCCACTCTGCACGCAGGTGAGTCCGCTTCTTCTCCCCTTAGTCCCTCGATGCAGTGAGCCTGTTGCCAGCAGGTCTCACTGAACATAAAAAACCTAAAACTAAACTTTTAACTAAGCAGCTCAGGAGAGCCACCTAGTGTGCACCCTTCTCGTTCGGGCACAAAAATCTAACTGAGGCTTGGAGGAGGGTCATAGGGGGAGGAGCCAGTGCACACCAGGTAGTTCTAAAGCTTTACTTTTGTGCCCAGTCTCCTGCGGAGCCGCTATTCCCCATGGTCCTTACGGAGTCCCCAGCATCCACTTAGGACGTTAGAGAAATATAGTTTTGGTAAGTAGCAATTTATGTATACTTACATTTCTGGTGATTTGATCCAGTATCCTGGGCTCCAGCGGTGCATTCTTCTCTAGCGGTCCCCTCTGCAAAGAGGTCGAGTCACTTCTGTGGATGCGTCGGTATTTGTGACTCTGGGAGGCTGCAGGTGCTGCTGGGAGTTCAGAGGGTGAATTCTATCTATAATCCTCTAGAAGCAGCTAGATTAATGGTAAGTAGAATCTGATTGGTCGCTATGAGCAACATCACCAGTTCTAAAAGAAACTCCCACCTTAGTAAATTTAACCCAATGGGTGATAGAGACAGAGGGTGACAGGGAGAAGGTGGTAGGGAGTGGCAGTGGGTGAGAGGAAGATGGTGACAGTGACAGAGGCTGTGGGTGAGGAGAGAAGCAGTGGGTGACAGAGATTCAAGTAGTGTCGGTAGAGGTGGCTGGGAGGGGTAGAGGGTGAAAGGAAGAGGCAGTGAGCGACAGAGGGAAGGCAGAGAGTGACAAGGAGATAGTGGGTGATGGGGAGAGGCACAGGGTGACAAGGGAGTGGAAGCAGAAGGTAGAAGGTGATAGGAAGAGGCAGAGGGTGACCGGGTAGAAGCAGTGGATGACAGACAGTGTTCTCCCCATAATTTGGCTGGCCAACATTATGAGGTCAGAGGAAAGGGAAGCGGGGTGGGGGTGTTTAAGTGTGGACTCTGTAGGGGGGGTCTGCGGTAGCATCATGTCTCAGGGGGCCCTGGAACCACTTTTACCTTTACAAATGTGATTGGGGTCTGAGGGGAGCAGCAGCATGTCTGTTTATTAGCAGTCTTGGTGTGCTGCTTCATGTGTGTGAGTGAGAACTGTCACACAGCCTGCTTTATAAGGGACAGAGCGGGACTCTTTCTAGATGCAGTACTGGCGGAGAGGTTGCAGAATGGGGGACACTTCCGCTGGCTCTGCAGACAGGGTCAAGACTGTTGCTTCAATCACCCTGGCCACTATCGTCATCCCAACCTTCTCAGCACTCATCAAGTCTGTGTAACTCATGAGGCAGAGAGGAGGAGTTGGGGAGAGATGACACGGGGAAGCCCTCACTGCTGTCCGTCTGGAACGCGTCCCCACTCTTCTACTTCACGGGCAGTCCATGGAGCAGTGCATCGGCTTAATGAGTCTGTTTGACTAATTATAAACCTGCCAGCTGTGGACCCCTAAATAGCAGTGGGTCTCAGTGCAGTGCAGTAATAAATCCCAAAACTGCCTGGATTTGATCACATCTATCTTTCTATATCTATCTATCTATCTATCGTTATTTTCATTAAAAAATTTGATTAAAAAAGGCTTACTTGGCAATTACTTAATTTTAAAGCCACAGGAGATAAAGGGGCAGATGTATTAACCTGGAGAAGGCATAAGGAAGTGATAAACCAGTGATATGTGCAAGGTGATAAACGAACCAGCCAATCAGCTCCAATATGTAAATTAACATTTAGGAGCTGATTGGCTTGTGCATTTATCACCTTGCACATATCACTGGTTTATCACTTCCTTATGCCTTCTCCAGGTTAATACATCTGCACCATTGTACCAGCCAATCAGCTCCTAACTGCCACGTTATAGGCTGTATTTGAAAAATGACAGCAGCTGATTGATTGGTACTTTATCTCCTTATACTTTCTCTCTCTCCAAGCCTTAGTAAATAGACCCCGTATTTACTAAATTGTGGGTTTATAGAAGTAGAGATGTTGCCCATAGCAACCCGATTATCTTCTAGAAGGTGCTAGATAAGTACAGTTGTGTCTTCACACATCCTTGCTCAAAAGAGCAGCATGGCGTAGGAATGAGCACTGCCACAATTCTATTGTTTGCTAATAATCGCAGGTGTGTGTGTATGCATGTATCCGCTAACGCTGCTGGGAAATTTGAAAAACAAGTCAGTCAACTACCCGAGAACATACATCCCCGCTTAGTCCCCTATCTATGTCTGTGGCAGTGGGAGTGTCCTCCTCCCGCTGCCAGCGTCCACATTCCAGCTGTGTGTATTTTACCGCGGGATGGTGTGTATGCCATTGCATGCTGGAATTCTTTGCCTGCGATGTGTTTGCATCACAGGCAAAGATATACAGAGACACATCTGTAGAAAACGGTTGCTTTAGGCAACAGCTCCACTTCTATAAACCTGCACTTTAGTAAACATACTCTAAAGAGTTGTTATAACAGCAGATACAGCTAATAACTGAAACATTTCTATCCAGTAGTTTCGATTATACTCTCAATCTAAGGTGAAAAATCACAACCCATGGTATTCAATAAAAATGTAAGAAAATAACGGAAAAATCCGTGGGTACTTTATAGCCTGTGAGGCAGATGGACTAAGCCTTGGAGAGAGATAAAGTGCAGAAAGATGAGCTACTAACCAATAAGCTCCTAATGCTGGGTACGCAATGGCCGATATATGGTCCGTTCTACTGAACGGCCGTTATATTGCTGGCCTGTCGGCCAGTGTGTACGAATGATATGTCTGAACGCCGTTGTTTACAGAAATATTGCGTTGCTGCACACACGATGACCAATATATCTACAGATATATTGATGCATTTGTGTGTGTGTACGGGCGGTCAGCCGACTGCACGCACACGTGCTGCAGAGGCCGCCGCTGAGTGACGGCTCAACTGGGCAGTCGGATGTAAATGTCCGCCCAGTTCGTGATGTTAATCACAACGGATCGGGCAGTGTGTATGCACAACACACTGCCCGATCCTGCTATAGATATATCTGCAGATCCATTGAGCCACCATAACTGCCATTTTTCAAACAAAGCCTGTAACAAGGCAGTTAGAAGCTAATTGGTTTGTAGATTATCTCTCTAAAGGCTTAGTACATACTATATCTCCCCCTGTAGAAGTAATCTGGCAATAGGAACTACTGCTGCTGCCTCTTTAGTGATCGCCTTCCTGGTGATTCCTGTACCTGTTTCATCGGCTATACTCAGTGGTGCAAGTAGAAAATATGTCTTATAGGTACTGTGTGCGCGCACCGAAGGTGTGCGCACCAAAAAAATGGGTGTGGTCAAATGTCACATGGGGCGTGACAAATGAAAATGGGGGCGTGATACACATATGGGGGGAGGGGCAGATACACATATGACCCCAATAGTGCCAGATACACGTTGCCACACAGTGCCAGATATACATTGCCCCGCAGTGCCAGATACACATTGCCTCACAGTGCCAGATACACATTGCCTCACTGTGCCAGATACACAAATGCCCCCCAGAGTGCTAGATATACATTGCCTCACACTGCCAGATACACATTGGCCCCAGTGCCAGATACACAAATGCCCCCAGAGTGCCAGATATACATTGCCCCACAATGCCAGATACACATTGCCCCACAGTGCCAGATACACAAATGCCCCCAGAGTGCCAGATATACATTGCCTCACAGTGCCAGATACACAAATGCCCCCACTGTGTCAGAAATACATTGCCCCCAGTGCCAGATACAGAAATGCCCCCACTGTGCCAGATATTCCCCCACAGTGCCAGATACACATGTCCCCCCAGTGCCAGATATGCCCTCAGTGTCAGATATGCCCCCAGTGCCATATACACATGTCCCCACAGTGCCAGATACACGTCCCCCCAGTGCCAGATATGCCCCCAGTGCCAGGTATACGTGCGCCCCTTTCCCTGCTGCTGCTCACCGCTGCTGTCCTGTGTGTGTGTGAGGGGAGGAGAGCGCAGCCTGCGCCTCTCCTGCCCATCAGTCTCCGGTGCGGGTGTCTTCCTTCAATTCAGCGCCGGTCCATGAGCCTATCAACGCTCGCGGTCAACGAGCTCTTATTGGCTCACGGGCCGGCACTGAATTGAAGGAAGACACTGAGGGGAGGAGAGGCACACGCTGCGCTCTCCTCCCCTCAGAGCAGCGGCGGTGAGCAGCGGAGGGAGGGAGCGGCAGCCCATCGGCGGTGTGTACGGCGTACCCACGGCTAAATTCTTAAGGGTACGCCGTACCCGCACACTTGCACCCCTGGCTATACTCATGTTCGGGCTGGTGAGTGTGAATGCTAGGGGTGGGAGGGACATAAAAGAGAGGAGCAGGTGTCTATCTGCTTGTCAGCAGGTAAGGGCTTGAACTGGTGGTGGTCATAACGAGTCCCATCAGAGGCTCTGGCGATGTTACCTCTAACCCACCACCTGCTACAGACTGTGGCTTCAACAAGGAACTGCATCAAATGTTGCTACTTACACAGCAGAGAAGTGGTTACAACTATTTTTTTTCTCTTCAAACCAAAAGGATTTATCATTTACAAGGGAGCAAGCGGTGAGCAGAGATGCAATATATACCTATAGTGCCTTGCTGATGTAATATACACCTATAGTGCCTTACTGGTGTAATATACACCTATAGTGCCTGGCTGACTGCATGCCCTATTATCCTGCGGTTGCAGAAGATGCTCACAGTTTAGTCACTCACAGCTGAAACGATTGACCAGAATTTTCTGGAGCAAGACAGACCATTGACTCAGGATGTCCCCATTGCTGGCACTCCCAGTGATTTCTCCTTTCCTGAATTAGCAGCACACCAGCACTAGGAAACACTGGTACTGCCTAAGTAAATGCTGCCAAAGACGTGCTGCTCCGCAAGCTAATTATTGGACCAATTAGGTTAATTGAAAACTTCAAATTGCCTAATTAGTCATTAGATGGGGTGTCCAGGGGTTGTGAAGCAAATGCTGACATTTTTTAATTCAAATAACAATTTTAAGAAAAATTGAACTTGCTCTGAAGCAAAAACACTGCATTCATTTCTATGGAAATTACCATGCCTGATTTTTTCTGCTTCAATTGAATAGCAAAAACCTTGCAGCTGTGGGAAAAACCCTGCGTTGCAGGTTTTAGAAAAAAATTATTGCCCGCTACTGAATATGGCCCAATGAAGAACTTGTACAAACAAAATAGAAATATTAGCTCCTAGCGCTAATACTAGTTTTAGAAAAGTGTATATTGGTTATCTATACAGCACGGCTGCCTGATTTTGTTTTATTTTATTAACCTGCCCACTGGTATGACATGTGCCACAATACACTGGCAGGCAGCTATAAATCTCAGCCTTCTGAGAAAATGTACTTAGCTGCCACCTTCCTATATGAATGTTTCCTGAATACACCCTTTGTACTTATCCTATGTCAGGGTTCAACATTCCAAGGACATAAGTAATTTTAAATAGTTTTTTTTTCACAAGGGGATACTTACTTTATATAAAGGTCACACCACCTGCACCTTCATATGCCAAGTGCACAGTAAAATTAACTCTAGCTGTGCACCCTACATCATACTTGCCGACTTTTTGGCTGCTCTCTCCGGGTGAGAGCAGCCAGGTCGGCTCAGCAGGGGGGCGGGCTGCGACGTGCCGCGCAGAGGGGGGCGGACCAGAGGTGGAACGGGGGCGTGGTGGAGGTGAAACGGAAGCGTGGCTGCAGGTTCGTGTCATGTAAGCCATGCTCCCCGCTGTGTAATGCTGCTATTACCGGCATTATACAGCAGGGGGTGTGGCTATGATCTCGCGTCATCGCCTGCCCGGACCGCCCACTTTACTCGCTAAGTGGGCGGCCGGGCAGGGGGGACCCCTGAAATCGGGAGACTTGCCTGCTCTTCCGGGGGGCCGGGAGGGTCACCCGATTTTTGGGAGCCGTACGGCCATTCCGGGAGAGTAGGCAAATCTTCACAAGGACATTTATAAATGTCTCATTTTATTCCTTAACCTGTATGTCTAAATTGATGACATGGGTCACAATAAATACTAATCATGCTATTAATGAAAACATTATATTGCTCTGGTAGCTTCATGAAGTATAAGAATAATGATGTTGCAATGTGTAATGTCCTTAAAGGAACCAGCCCAAAGAATCATTCGTTACTTCTAGTACTGAGCACTTTCAAGTCCCAACAACTCCTTCCTTAAACCTGGAATTGCCTTTGTGTCCCTGATAAACAGACTTACTTGTGTCATTTTAGAAACTGGGACAATTTATGTTTGGCGTTTCACCAAGTACTTTATATAAAAATGTCACCAGAGAAGAGCTATAACCCATGGAAAAAAAGATTTCTACAGTAAATTACTGATTTACAAAACTCCATTATGGTATAGGACTACTGATCTACTGTAGGTGGTGAAAAAAATAATTATATGTTTAATAAGAGGGTAATGTATTTTGTCACATTCTGTTGGGGCACCGTTTCGGTATACAGTATGCAGACATATTTCCTGATGACAACAATCACAGTTGTAGACGGCTTAGCTGGAGGATGAAAATATAGGGTACTGGTAAATTATAACTTGCCTTTTTACACAATGGTTTAGCATAGGAATACAAGCACGAAGGACATACACCAAGTGCATTCCAAACTCATATATACTGTACATATCTAACCAGGAAAAGTGACTTTCCAAACACAAAGCAGCTGCACCTATGACATACTTTTGAAGAGAATTTTTTAAAAGATATAAAAATAATTAAGTATCTTATTGCTTATGTGAATTGCCTTGGCTAATATAACAGCAGAATCTTAAAGTATTTCCCCTAATCTTGTGTATTCTCTTTATATAATAGACCAGTGGTTCTCAAACTGTGTGCCTAGCCACCCTGGGGTGCCTCGGGACACTTGCAGGGGTGCCTTGGATTGGTGGTCCAGGACCAATTCAAATTATTTATGGTCAATGTAATAGGCAAAACCATTGCTGGTGGCTATCAATCATAAAATATGTGGACAAACCGTAGCAAATCTTATTCCCCACCACACACTTGAACCTAAGGATGATATACTGTACAAACACAATTTACTTAATTTAATCTTTTTTTCTAAATTTCTCATTAAGAAACTTTTGGCCTAGAGGTGCAGTGAAAACAATTCTGATACTCAAGTTTGGGAACCACTGTAATAAGACTCAAAGTGGAAAATTCAATTGTTTGAGAAGTCAGTTGGGTGTCTGGTTTGGGTGGTATTCAGTATGCTGGCTGTTGGGATCCCGGCGCTCAGTATACCGCTGTCGGAATCCCGACACCCGGCATACCGACACCTTTTCTCCCTCTTGGGGGTCCACGACTACCCTGGAGGGAGAATAATTAGAGCAGCACGCGTAGCGCACCACCGTGCCGCAAGGGGCTCATTTGCGCTCACCCAGCTGCCAGCATGCTGGTGGTCGGGATCCCGGCTGCCGGCATAACATTCTACACCCGTCTGTTTTTTTCTGTCTATTAGATAGCAAACAATTGAATACCCCACCAACAAAACAAAAAAAATTATGTTAATAGGACAGCCAGAAATTGACTCTGTCCCAAGAAAAGCAATAATAAAATCACCAGAGTGACTTTCATGAAGTGTTTAGCATCCCATTATAGGAGTAATAAGAATGCGATCACAAAAAAAAAAAAAAAACACAGGCTAATGTGTTTGAAATTCAGCAAGCTAGAAATACACAATTTAACATAATTAAACTTAAAAGGCAACAGTTAAAAATAACATTATAATTTTAAGTCATAGTCACATTATTAACATGTATTTCTATAGCACCAGCACACTCCATAGGGACAGAGGGGCAGATTTATTAAGCCTGGTGAAGTGATAAAGTGGAAGGTTATAAAGCACCAGCCAATCAGCTCCTAACTTCCATGTTACAGGCTGGGTTTTAAAAAAAATGACAGTTAGGAGCTAACTGGCTGATGCGTTATCACCTTCTACTTTGTCACTCCACCAGTCTTAATAAATCTGCCCCAGAGTGATAAAACAAGACTAAACTAGCAGTAAGAGACTACAGGTCTAGTTCATACTCTACAGCAGGCTTTCCCAACCACGGTCCTCAAGGCACACTAACAGTGCATGTTTTAGTGATATCCAGGCTTCAGCACAGGTGATTTAATTAGTAGCTCAGTTATTTTGATTTAACCATCTGTGCTGCAGCCTGGATATCACTAAAACCTGCACTGTTGGTGTGCCTTGAGGACCGTGGTTGGGAAAGCCTGCTCTACAGAGAAAATGTTAAAAAGAAAAAGTTTTCATATGTTACAGTTACTGGAATTTTAAGAAACCATTTAATAAAAATGGTTTTAAAAATGTAATTCCATTCTTCTTTGCCATTTCACCCACCACACTTTAAAATAGCTATTTATTTCAGTACAGGTTGCTGTAATTAGAAAAGTGCCTGAAAACCAAGAGCTGAACAAGTATCCCATATAAAATGGGACATGCTGTGGGGAACGTTATATTTGAAACATAGTATCCTATTAGCAGCGGTAACTTACTGTGGCTGATAAGTTAGCCGATAGCTGGCATTTAATCGGGAATTATGCTTTGGGTGCCTTGTGCACCCGAAGCATAATCTACGATAAACAGCCCTCTGAGCAGTAATAACACATGGGATTGGGAACATATAAAGCACGTGTGTCCTTTTTCAGCTGATAAAAATGGTCTATAATTGGATAGCCTGATAATGATCGATGCTCTTTTTATCGGCTGAAAAATGACTGCAGCTAATTGGAAACACATGTACACGCACAAAATGACGTACTAGAGTTATTTTTTTTTTTTTTGTCGGAGACAATTAACCTACCAGTATATTTTTGGATTGTGGGTGGAAACCGAAGTACCTGGATGAAACCCACAAAAGCACAGGGCGAATAGACAAACTCCACACAGTTAGGGTCACGGTGGGAATTGAACCCATGGCCTTAGTGTGGTGAGGCAGCAGTGCAACCCATTACACCATCCGTACTGCCATATGTTACTGTAATTAAACAATACATCGATAAAGTGTCGATTCTCATTAAAAAATGGCATAATAGGAATCCCTACTTTTGCAATACAACAATACTTATCTTTGCAGGCTTGTTAGGGCTTAATAAGACTTTTATGATCTTTAAACACATTTTTAGTAGAACATTTGAAACATAAAAAAGTAATGGTTAATCTAATGAGCAGTGTTAAATATACTCTAGTTATTGAAAGATCTATAAACATGCACTACTGTGAGGTGCCATTTACAGACGGGAATTAGCGTGAAAGAACAAGTAAAAGTATTCGCTAGCAAGGAAGTTTACCTGATGCTTACTATGTGCCTGCTGTGCAGTGTGTTGGGCCTGCACTTACCACAGCTTGAATTGCAGCAATATCATGGCTCATTGATTCCTATAATAAACGGGCTGTCAATAAAAATGGACACTGTTATGAACCCTTTACTTTACGGGAGTAACATTACCATATCTAATTATACAATTCCTAGTTAATATTTAACTAAGTGTAAGAAATGACATCAGTATTTACTGTTTATTTTGATATATGCACAGGATATTATTTGAATATTTGCCTTGTGGACTGTCTTATATTATGGATAAATAACAAAGATGATGTACGGGTCATAGAGTTGAAAAATAAATAAGTATTAAATTGCTTTTTAAATTAAATGTACTCCCCATGCTATGGGTTAGCTTCCTTTGTATGCCCACAGGCTACCTAATAAAACTTGAAATAAATCCAACAAAAAACACCTCTTCCTGTTAGCTGAGAAAAGAATTATATTTACTGCGCCCGTAAAACATCCCATAAAACAGCTCTAATGTGCGACAGAAGAAGTCTTTTCTTATCTAGGAAGCTCATTATAGCACAGCTGCCTTTTTCTAAGTAATTCACACCTGATGCTGTGACAGAATTACTCTGAAAAGCGGGGTCCTGATTACCCTTCAGTGGCTCTTCAAAAATGAATGGATGGCTGAATAATTTTCCTTCAAATTGCCTCAAGTATCAATGGTTAGCATTCTACTACAATGTATGTAACATGAAATAGGAAAGTACTAGGAAAGGTCATATGCTAAACTAAATCTGAAAATACAAAACAATTCACAGGAGCTTTAACTCATTTGTGTACAACAGACTTCAGGGCTTCCCATATATAAATAAAAGCATGCCCATATGCAAATAAAAGTTGGTCAACGAATGTAAACCTAATGTCCAATATTAGTCCCCCTTGCAGCGCCCACTCTTTCTGTACACAGATGCCATACCTCCTCCTCCTCCTCTCTCTGCCTGAGTGTTCGGCATCAATTTCAATCAAAGCTAAAAGGTGCCATATATTGTGCAAAAATTGGGAATAGAGCAACCCTTAATTACACCAATAGAAGGAAACATCTACTTTCAGGGCACAGATCAAAACATAAGGTGTAATGGGTTGGCGCTAATATGCCCGAAAGATATTCCCATATAGTCCAAACACCCCAAATGACCAGGACAAACTTGAATAATATGTGCACAAACAGATTTACTAAAAAATATAACATAAAACATAAATATACATGTATGTATGTATGATAAACATGTATAAAAAGGGGAGTATAGCTGAGCCTCTCACCATAAGTGGGGGCTACAGTGGGCTAATGCTAGCAAAGCAAAAGGGTCCCAGCCTAGGTAGCTCGGCACCACCACAATAAGCATGTGACTCCAACAGACTGTAGATGAGTCCCCTTTATTAGCAGCATGCAGTCCCAGAGGATTGCATGGTGCAAATGGTGCTGCAACATGGCATAAAGTGTCAGGCACATGCACAGAAATTTGCATACTGTGCAGTGCTGCCAGCAACAACGTGAGTGGACACATCTGTAGTTCATGGACAAATACGGAGAATGTAGGGATTACAGAGATGCCACTATAGACAGCATTACATTGTCAGAAAAAATGCAAATAGAATTAGTCATACAATAGTGCATGCGTGGGGAAAGGGGGGGGGGGGGGGGAGTGGGGATTGGGACAATTGACAAAATAAGATTTTAAACCTACCGGTAAATCTTTTTCCCGTAGTCCGTAGAGGATGCTGGGACTCCGTAAGGACCATGGGGATAGACGGGCTCCGCAGGAGACATGGGCACTTTAAGAAAGACTTTAGGCTCTGGGTGTGCACTGGCTCCTCCCTTTATGCCCCTCCTCCAGACCTCAGTTAGAGAAACTGTGCCCAGAGGAGACGGACAGTACAAGGAAAGGATTTTAGGTAATCCAAGGGCAAGATTCATACCAGCCACACCAATCACACCGTATAACTTATTATATACTATCTAGTTAACAGTATGAAAAACCAACATAGCCTCGGTCCACCACCGATGAAACTATAACATAACCCTTATGTACGCAATAACTATATATAAGCCTTGCAGAAGAAGTCCGCACTTGGGACGGGCGCCCAGCATCCTCTACGGACTACGAGAAAAAGATTTCCCGGTAGGTTTAAAATGTTATTTTCTCTAACGTCCTAGAGGATGCTGGGACTCCGTAAGGACCATGGGGAATATACCAAAGCTCCCAAACGGGCGGGAGAGTGCGGATGACTCTGCAGCACCGATTGAGCAAACAGGAGGTCCTCCTCAGCCAGGGTATCAAACTTATACAAAGAACTTTGCAAAGGTGTTTGACCCCGACCAAGTAGCAGCTCGGCACAGCTGTAGTGCCGAGACCCCTCGGGCAGCCGCCCAAGAAGAGCCCACCTTCCTAGTGGAATGGGCCTTAACCGATTTTGGTAACGGCAATCCTGCCGTAGAATGCGCCTGCTGAATCATGTTACAGATCCAGCGAGCAATAGTCTGCTTTGAAGCAGGGCCGCCAACCTTGTTGGCTGCATACAGGACAAACAGTGCCTCTGTTTTTCTGATCCTAGCCGTTCTGGCCACGTAAATCTTCAAAGCCCTGACCACATCAAGGGACTCGGAATCCTCCAAGTCACGTGTAGCCACAGGCACGACAATAGGCTGGTTCATATGAAAGGATGAGACCACTTTAGGTAGGAATTGAGGACGAGTCCGCAATTCCACCATATCCATATGAAAAACCAGATAGGGGCTTAATTGTGATAAAGCCGCTAATTCCGAAACTCGCCTAGCCGAAGCTAAGGCTAACAACATGACCACCTTCCAAGAGAGATATTTTAACTCCACCGTTTTGAGTGGTTCAAACCAATGTGACTTAAGGAAACTTAACACCACGTTAAGGTCCCAAGGCGCCACTGGAGGTACAAAAGGAGGCTGAATATGCAGTACTCCCTTCACAAACGTCTGTACTTCAGGAAGAGAGGCCAATTCCTTCTGAAAGAAAATGGATAGGGCCGAAATCTGAACCTTAATGGAGCCTAATTTTAGGCCCAAATTCACTCCAGTTTGTAGGAAGTGAAGGAGACGGCCCAGCTGGAATTCTTCCGTAGGAGCATTCCTGGCCTCACACCAAGAAACATATTTTCGCCATATTCGGTGATAATGTTTTGTTGTCACGTCCTTCCCAGCCTTTATTAGTGTAGGAATGACCTCATCCGGAATACCTTTTTTCGCTAGGATCCGGCGTTCAACCGCCATGCCGTCAAACGCAGCCGCGGTAAGTCCTGGAACAGACAGGGCCCCTGTTGCAGCAGGTCCTGACTTAGAGGAAGAGGCCACGGATCTTCTGTGAGCAACTCCTGCAGCTCCGGATACCAGGTCCTTCGTGGCCAATCTGGAACAATGAGGATTGTTCTCACTCCTCTTTGTCTTATTAATCTCAACACCTTGGGTATGAGAGGAAGAGGAGGAAATACATAGACCTACCGGTACACCCACGATGTCACCAGGGCGTCCACAGCTACCGCCTGAGGATCTCTTGACCTGGCGCAATACCCTTTTAGCTTTTTGTTGAGACGGGACGCCATCATGTCTATTTGGGGCAGTCCCCACCGACTTGCGATCTGCTTGAAGACTTCCTGATGAAGTCCCCACTCTCCCGGATGCAGATCGTGTCTGCTGAGGAAGTCTGCTTCCCAATTGTCCACTCCCGGAATGAACACTGCTGACAGTGCGCTGACATGATTCTCCGCCCAGCGAAGAATCCTGGTGGCTTCCGCCATTGCCACCCTGCTCCTTGTGCCGCCTTGGTGGTTTACATGAGCCACTGCGGTGACATTGTCTGACTAAATCATAACTGGTTTGTCGCGAAGTAATGCCTCCGCTTGACGTAGGGCATTGTATATGGCCCTCAACTCCAGGACGTTGATGCGGAGACAAGTCTCTAGACTTGACCCAAAGACCTTGGAAATTTCTTCCCTGTGTGACTGCTCCCCAACCTCGGAGGCTTGCGTCCGTGGTCACCAGGATCCAGTCCTGAATGCCGAACCTGCGGCCCTCTAGGAGGTGAGCACTCTGCAGCCACCACAGGAGAGATACCCTGGCTCTGGGGGACAGCGTGATCCGCCGATGCATATGTAATAAGACTCAAAGTGGAAAATTCAATTGTTTGAGAAGTCAGTTGGGTGTCTGGTTTGGGTGGTATTCAGTATGCTGGCTGTTGGGATCCCGGCGCTCAGTATACCGCTGTCGGAATCCCGACACCCGGCATACCGACACCTTTTCTCCCTCTTGGGGGTCCACGACTACCCTGGAGGGAGAATAATTAGAGCAGCACGCGTAGCGCACCACCGTGCCGCAAGGGGCTCATTTGCGCTCACCCAGCTGCCAGCATGCTGGTGGTCGGGATCCCGGCTGCCGGCATAACATTCTACACCCGTCTGTTTTTTTCTGTCTATTAGATAGCAAACAATTGAATACCCCACCAACAAAACAAAAAAAATTATGTTAATAGGACAGCCAGAAATTGACTCTGTCCCAAGAAAAGCAATAATAAAATCACCAGAGTGACTTTCATGAAGTGTTTAGCATCCCATTATAGGAGTAATAAGAATGCGATCACAAAAAAAAAAAAAAAACACAGGCTAATGTGTTTGAAATTCAGCAAGCTAGAAATACACAATTTAACATAATTAAACTTAAAAGGCAACAGTTAAAAATAACATTATAATTTTAAGTCATAGTCACATTATTAACATGTATTTCTATAGCACCAGCACACTCCATAGGGACAGAGGGGCAGATTTATTAAGCCTGGTGAAGTGATAAAGTGGAAGGTTATAAAGCACCAGCCAATCAGCTCCTAACTTCCATGTTACAGGCTGGGTTTTAAAAAAAATGACAGTTAGGAGCTAACTGGCTGATGCGTTATCACCTTCTACTTTGTCACTCCACCAGTCTTAATAAATCTGCCCCAGAGTGATAAAACAAGACTAAACTAGCAGTAAGAGACTACAGGTCTAGTTCATACTCTACAGCAGGCTTTCCCAACCACGGTCCTCAAGGCACACTAACAGTGCATGTTTTAGTGATATCCAGGCTTCAGCACAGGTGATTTAATTAGTAGCTCAGTTATTTTGATTTAACCATCTGTGCTGCAGCCTGGATATCACTAAAACCTGCACTGTTGGTGTGCCTTGAGGACCGTGGTTGGGAAAGCCTGCTCTACAGAGAAAATGTTAAAAAGAAAAAGTTTTCATATGTTACAGTTACTGGAATTTTAAGAAACCATTTAATAAAAATGGTTTTAAAAATGTAATTCCATTCTTCTTTGCCATTTCACCCACCACACTTTAAAATAGCTATTTATTTCAGTACAGGTTGCTGTAATTAGAAAAGTGCCTGAAAACCAAGAGCTGAACAAGTATCCCATATAAAATGGGACATGCTGTGGGGAACGTTATATTTGAAACATAGTATCCTATTAGCAGCGGTAACTTACTGTGGCTGATAAGTTAGCCGATAGCTGGCATTTAATCGGGAATTATGCTTTGGGTGCCTTGTGCACCCGAAGCATAATCTACGATAAACAGCCCTCTGAGCAGTAATAACACATGGGATTGGGAACATATAAAGCACGTGTGTCCTTTTTCAGCTGATAAAAATGGTCTATAATTGGATAGCCTGATAATGATCGATGCTCTTTTTATCGGCTGAAAAATGACTGCAGCTAATTGGAAACACATGTACACGCACAAAATGACGTACTAGAGTTATTTTTATTTTTTTTGTCGGAGACAATTAACCTACCAGTATATTTTTGGATTGTGGGTGGAAACCGAAGTACCTGGATGAAACCCACAAAAGCACAGGGCGAATAGACAAACTCCACACAGTTAGGGTCACGGTGGGAATTGAACCCATGGCCTTAGTGTGGTGAGGCAGCAGTGCAACCCATTACACCATCCGTACTGCCATATGTTACTGTAATTAAACAATACATCGATAAAGTGTCGATTCTCATTAAAAAATGGCATAATAGGAATCCCTACTTTTGCAATACAACAATACTTATCTTTGCAGGCTTGTTAGGGCTTAATAAGACTTTTATGATCTTTAAACACATTTTTAGTAGAACATTTGAAACATAAAAAAGTAATGGTTAATCTAATGAGCAGTGTTAAATATACTCTAGTTATTGAAAGATCTATAAACATGCACTACTGTGAGGGGCCATTTACAGACGGGAATTAGCGTGAAAGAACAAGTAAAAGTATTCGCTAGCAAGGAAGTTTACCTGATGCTTACTATGTGCCTGCTGTGCAGTGTGTTGGGCCTGCACTTACCACAGCTTGAATTGCAGCAATATCATGGCTCATTGATTCCTATAATAAACGGGCTGTCAATAAAAATGGACACTGTTATGAACCCTTTACTTTACGGGAGTAACATTACCATATCTAATTATACAATTCCTAGTTAATATTTAACTAAGTGTAAGAAATGACATCAGTATTTACTGTTTATTTTGATATATGCACAGGATATTATTTGAATATTTGCCTTGTGGACTGTCTTATATTATGGATAAATAACAAAGATGATGTACGGGTCATAGAGTTGAAAAATAAATAAGTATTAAATTGCTTTTTAAATTAAATGTACTCCCCATGCTATGGGTTAGCTTCCTTTGTATGCCCACAGGCTACCTAATAAAACTTGAAATAAATCCAACAAAAAACACCTCTTCCTGTTAGCTGAGAAAAGAATTATATTTACTGCGCCCGTAAAACATCCCATAAAACAGCTCTAATGTGCGACAGAAGAAGTCTTTTCTTATCTAGGAAGCTCATTATAGCACAGCTGCCTTTTTCTAAGTAATTCACACCTGATGCTGTGACAGAATTACTCTGAAAAGCGGGGTCCTGATTACCCTTCAGTGGCTCTTCAAAAATGAATGGATGGCTGAATAATTTTCCTTCAAATTGCCTCAAGTATCAATGGTTAGCATTCTACTACAATGTATGTAACATGAAATAGGAAAGTACTAGGAAAGGTCATATGCTAAACTAAATCTGAAAATACAAAACAATTCACAGGAGCTTTAACTCATTTGTGTACAACAGACTTCAGGGCTTCCCATATATAAATAAAAGCATGCCCATATGCAAATAAAAGTTGGTCAACGAATGTAAACCTAATGTCCAATATTAGTCCCCCTTGCAGCGCCCACTCTTTCTGTACACAGATGCCATACCTCCTCCTCCTCCTCTCTCTGCCTGAGTGTTCGGCATCAATTTCAATCAAAGCTAAAAGGTGCCATATATTGTGCAAAAATTGGGAATAGAGCAACCCTTAATTACACCAATAGAAGGAAACATCTACTTTCAGGGCACAGATCAAAACATAAGGTGTAATGGGTTGGCGCTAATATGCCCGAAAGATATTCCCATATAGTCCAAACACCCCAAATGACCAGGACAAACTTGAATAATATGTGCACAAACAGATTTACTAAAAAATATAACATAAAACATAAATATACATGTATGTATGTATGATAAACATGTATAAAAAGGGGAGTATAGCTGAGCCTCTCACCATAAGTGGGGGCTACAGTGGGCTAATGCTAGCAAAGCAAAAGGGTCCCAGCCTAGGTAGCTCGGCACCACCACAATAAGCATGTGACTCCAACAGACTGTAGATGAGTCCCCTTTATTAGCAGCATGCAGTCCCAGAGGATTGCATGGTGCAAATGGTGCTGCAACATGGCATAAAGTGTCAGGCACATGCACAGAAATTTGCATACTGTGCAGTGCTGCCAGCAACAACGTGAGTGGACACATCTGTAGTTCATGGACAAATACGGAGAATGTAGGGATTACAGAGATGCCACTATAGACAGCATTACATTGTCAGAAAAAATGCAAATAGAATTAGTCATACAATAGTGCATGCGTGGGGAAAGGGGGGGGGGGGGGGGAGTGGGGATTGGGACAATTGACAAAATAAGATTTTAAACCTACCGGTAAATCTTTTTCCCGTAGTCCGTAGAGGATGCTGGGACTCCGTAAGGACCATGGGGATAGACGGGCTCCGCAGGAGACATGGGCACTTTAAGAAAGACTTTAGGCTCTGGGTGTGCACTGGCTCCTCCCTTTATGCCCCTCCTCCAGACCTCAGTTAGAGAAACTGTGCCCAGAGGAGACGGACAGTACAAGGAAAGGATTTTAGGTAATCCAAGGGCAAGATTCATACCAGCCACACCAATCACACCGTATAACTTATTATATACTATCTAGTTAACAGTATGAAAAACCAACATAGCCTCGGTCCACCACCGATGAAACTATAACATAACCCTTATGTACGCAATAACTATATATAAGCCTTGCAGAAGAAGTCCGCACTTGGGACGGGCGCCCAGCATCCTCTACGGACTACGAGAAAAAGATTTCCCGGTAGGTTTAAAATGTTATTTTCTCTAACGTCCTAGAGGATGCTGGGACTCCGTAAGGACCATGGGGAATATACCAAAGCTCCCAAACGGGCGGGAGAGTGCGGATGACTCTGCAGCACCGATTGAGCAAACAGGAGGTCCTCCTCAGCCAGGGTATCAAACTTATACAAAGAACTTTGCAAAGGTGTTTGACCCCGACCAAGTAGCAGCTCGGCACAGCTGTAGTGCCGAGACCCCTCGGGCAGCCGCCCAAGAAGAGCCCACCTTCCTAGTGGAATGGGCCTTAACCGATTTTGGTAACGGCAATCCTGCCGTAGAATGCGCCTGCTGAATCATGTTACAGATCCAGCGAGCAATAGTCTGCTTTGAAGCAGGGCCGCCAACCTTGTTGGCTGCATACAGGACAAACAGTGCCTCTGTTTTTCTGATCCTAGCCGTTCTGGCCACGTAAATCTTCAAAGCCCTGACCACATCAAGGGACTCGGAATCCTCCAAGTCACGTGTAGCCACAGGCACGACAATAGGCTGGTTCATATGAAAGGATGAGACCACTTTAGGTAGGAATTGAGGACGAGTCCGCAATTCCACCATATCCATATGAAAAACCAGATAGGGGCTTAATTGTGATAAAGCCGCTAATTCCGAAACTCGCCTAGCCGAAGCTAAGGCTAACAACATGACCACCTTCCAAGAGAGATATTTTAACTCCACCGTTTTGAGTGGTTCAAACCAATGTGACTTAAGGAAACTTAACACCACGTTAAGGTCCCAAGGCGCCACTGGAGGTACAAAAGGAGGCTGAATATGCAGTACTCCCTTCACAAACGTCTGTACTTCAGGAAGAGAGGCCAATTCCTTCTGAAAGAAAATGGATAGGGCCGAAATCTGAACCTTAATGGAGCCTAATTTTAGGCCCAAATTCACTCCAGTTTGTAGGAAGTGAAGGAGACGGCCCAGCTGGAATTCTTCCGTAGGAGCATTCCTGGCCTCACACCAAGAAACATATTTTCGCCATATTCGGTGATAATGTTTTGTTGTCACGTCCTTCCCAGCCTTTATTAGTGTAGGAATGACCTCATCCGGAATACCTTTTTTCGCTAGGATCCGGCGTTCAACCGCCATGCCGTCAAACGCAGCCGCGGTAAGTCCTGGAACAGACAGGGCCCCTGTTGCAGCAGGTCCTGACTTAGAGGAAGAGGCCACGGATCTTCTGTGAGCAACTCCTGCAGCTCCGGATACCAGGTCCTTCGTGGCCAATCTGGAACAATGAGGATTGTTCTCACTCCTCTTTGTCTTATTAATCTCAACACCTTGGGTATGAGAGGAAGAGGAGGAAATACATAGACCTACCGGTACACCCACGATGTCACCAGGGCGTCCACAGCTACCGCCTGAGGATCTCTTGACCTGGCGCAATACCCTTTTAGCTTTTTGTTGAGACGGGACGCCATCATGTCTATTTGGGGCAGTCCCCACCGACTTGCGATCTGCTTGAAGACTTCCTGATGAAGTCCCCACTCTCCCGGATGCAGATCGTGTCTGCTGAGGAAGTCTGCTTCCCAATTGTCCACTCCCGGAATGAACACTGCTGACAGTGCGCTGACATGATTCTCCGCCCAGCGAAGAATCCTGGTGGCTTCCGCCATTGCCACCCTGCTCCTTGTGCCGCCTTGGTGGTTTACATGAGCCACTGCGGTGACATTGTCTGACTAAATCATAACTGGTTTGTCGCGAAGTAATGCCTCCGCTTGACGTAGGGCATTGTATATGGCCCTCAACTCCAGGACGTTGATGCGGAGACAAGTCTCTAGACTTGACCCAAAGACCTTGGAAATTTCTTCCCTGTGTGACTGCTCCCCAACCTCGGAGGCTTGCGTCCGTGGTCACCAGGATCCAGTCCTGAATGCCGAACCTGCGGCCCTCTAGGAGGTGAGCACTCTGCAGCCACCACAGGAGAGATACCCTGGCTCTGGGGGACAGCGTGATCCGCCGATGCATATGTAGATGTGACCCGGACCACTTGTCCAGCAGGTCCCATTGGAAGGTTCTCGCATGGAACCTGCCGAAGGGAATGGCTTCATATGATGCCACCATTTTTTCCAGGACTCGAGTGCAGTGATGCACTGACACCTGTTTTGGCTTCAATAGGTTCCTGACCAGAGTCACGAGTTCCTGAGCTTTTTCCGTCGGAAGAAAAACCCTTTTCTGGTCTGTGTCCAGAATCAAGCCCATGAAGGTCAGACGCGTCGTAGGAACCAGCTGCGACTTCGGGATATTGAGAATCCAGCCGTGTTGCTATAACACCTTCAATGAAAGTGACACGCTGTCCAGTAACTTATCCCGAGATCTCGCTTTTATGAGGAGATTGTCCAAGTATGGGATAATGTTGACACCTCGCTTGCGCAGGAGCACCATCATTTCCGCCAGTACCTTGGTGAAAATCCTCGGGGCCGTGGAAAGCCCAAACGGCAACGTCTGAAATTGGTAATGACAATCCTATACAGCAAATCTCAGGAACGCCTCATGAGGTGGAAATATTGGAACATGAAGGTACGCTTCCTTTATGTCTAGGGAAACCATAAAATCCCCCCCTTCCAGGCTGGCGATGACCGCTCTGAGCGACTCCCTCTTGAACTTGAACTTTTTCAAGTATAGGTTCAGGGATTTTAAATTCAAAATGGGTCTGACCGAACCGTCCGGTTTCGGGACCACAAACGGGGTTGAGTAAAAACCCCTCCCCTGTTGCAGTAGGGGAACCTTGACCACCACCTGTTGAAGATACAATTTTTGAATTGCATTTAACACTAACTCCCTCTCTGAGGGAGAAGCTGGCAGAGCCAATTTGAAAAACCGGCGAGGGGGGACCCCTTCGAATTCCAGCTTGTATCCCTGAGAAACAATTTCTATTGCCCAGGGATCCACCAGTGAGAGAACCCAGATGTGGCTGAAAAGTCGAAGACGTGCCCCCACTGGAGCGGACTCCCTCAGGTGAGCCCCAGCGTCATGCGGTGGATTTTGCAGAGGCCGGGGAGGACTTCTGTTCCTGGGAACTAGCTGTGTGCAGCTTTTTTCCTCTGCCCTTACCTCTGGCAAGAAAGGACGATCCACGTACTTTTTTGCTTTTATTTGAACGAAAGGACTGCATTTGATAATGAGGCGCTTTCTTAGGCTGTGAGAGAACATAAGGCAAGAAATTCGATTTACCTGCCGTAGCTGTAGAGACGAGGTCCGAGAGGCCTTCTCCAAATAACTCCTCACGTTTGCAAGGCAAAAACTCCATATGCCTCTTCGAGTCGGCAACCCCCGTCCACTGTCGGGTCCATAAGACTCGCCTAGCAGAAACAGACATAGCGTTTATTCTGGAACTTAGTAAACAAACATCTCTTTGAGCATCCCTCATATATAATACAGCATCTTTTATATGCCCTAGGGTCATTAAAATGGTATCCTTATCTAGGGTCTCAATCTCCGCTGAGGGTAGCTGTATCTTGGGATGGCAGCGCTATCTTTTTTGATAAGCGTGTTAATGCCTTGTCCACCTTAGGAGAGGATTCCCATCGTATCCTATCCTTTTGCGGGAAAGGATACGCCATAAGAATCCTTTTGGGAACCTGCAGTCTCTTGTCTGGGGTTTCCCAAGCCTTTTCGAATAATTCGTTCAGCTCATACGAGGATGGAAAGGTGACCTCAGGCTTTTTCTCTTTATACATGTGTACCCTCGTGTCAGGGACAGGGGGTTCCTCTGTGATATGCAAAACCTCTTTTATTGCAATAATCATATAACGAATACCCTTAGCCACTTTTGGCTGTAATTTTGCATCATCGTAGTCGACACTGGAGTCTGAATCCGTGTCGGTATCTGTGTCAACTATTTGGGATAGTGTGCGCTTCTGAGACCCCGAAGGACTCGGCGACATTGGGACAGGCATGGTTTGACTTCCTGACTGTTCCCTAGCCTCAGCTTTGTCTAATCTTTTGTGCAATAAATTCACATTAGCACTTAAGACATTCCACATATCCATCCAGTCAGGTGTCGGCGCTGCCGACGGAGACCTTGCATTCATACACTCCCCCTCCTCCTTAGGTGAGCCTTCAACCTCATACATGTCGACACACGCGTACCAACACACCCCACACACACAGGGAAGCTCTTTTCTGAAGACAGGTTCCCCACCAGGCCCTTTGGAGAGACAGAGAGAGAGTATGCCAGCACACACCCCAGCGCTATATGACCCAGGAAAAAACACAGAATGTTTTACCCAGTAGCGCTGTTATAACTTTATACACGCCAATTATGTGCCCCCCCCCCTCTTAAAAACCCACTGTCACCGTCAGTAAGCAGGGGAGAGTCCGGGGAGCTTCCTCTCAGCGCTGTGCTGTGGAGAAAATGGCGCTGGTGAGTGCTGAGAAAGAAGCCCCGCCCCCTCGGTGGCGGGCTTCTGTCCCGCTCAAAATCTATCAAAACATGGCGGGGGCTCTTTATATACATGTACAGTGCCCAGCTGTACATGTATATATATATGCTTTTGCCATAGGAGAGGTTTATACTGCTGCCCAGGGCGCCCCCCCTGCGCACTGCACCCTTACAGTGACCGGAGTGTGTGAGGTGAACGGGAGCAATGGCGCACAGCTTCACCGCTGTGCGTTACCTCTATGAAGATCAGACATCTTCTGCCGCCTCTGAAGTCTTCTTTCTTCTCATACTCACCCAGCTTCCATCTTCTGGCTCTACGAGGAGGACGGCGGCGCGGCTCTGGGACAGACGGCGAGGATGAAACCTGCGTACCAATCCCTCTGGAGCTAATGGTGTCCAGTAGCCTAAGAAACAGGACCTTGAAACTCAGAGAAGTAGGGCTGCTTCTCTCTCCTCAGTCCCTCGATGCAGGGAGTCTGTTGCCAGCAGGCTCCCTGAAAATAAAAAGCCTAACCAAAATACTTTCTTACAGGAAACTCAGGAGAGCTCCCTGCAGTGCACCCATCTCCTCTGGGCACAGTATCAAACTGAGGTCTGGAGGAGGGGCATAGAGGGAGGAGCCAGTGCACACCCAGAGCCTAAAGTCTTTCTTACAGTGCCCATGTCTCCTGCGGAGCCAGTCTATGCCCATGGTCCTTACGGAGTCCCATCATCCTCTAGGACGTTAGAGAAATCTAAAAATGGATATGGAAAAGTAAATTCCTAAAATAATAAACAGGATACTCCTGTAAGTGGCCCGCCACAGTATTATTGCTACTATTAAAGCCTCTACTGCTAAGCTATATGCGAATGCTGTGCACACACCTTGCTGAGACACATTGAGTAATGAAAATTCAAAGGTTACAATAGCTCTAGTTGTGTATTATCAGAGATTTGTAGTATACAGCAAGTCCATTAATTTATGGTGACCAAATACACAGTGATCTGTTCATTCAGCCCAAGTGCCAAAAAATCAGATTTGCAGTAAATTAGCCATATAGCAACAAGACTGGGTTATTACTTGAACAGATACAACAAGAAGCCCGTGCACTCTATACTGTCACCTCACGCATATTGGGCCTAATTCAGACCTGATCACTAGCAAGCGATTTTTGCACTCCTGCGATCAGATAGTCGCCGCCTGCAGGGGAGTATATTTTAGCTGTGCAAGTGTCCGAACGCATGTGTAGCAGAGCTGTACAAACAGATTTTGTGCAGTCTCTGTGCAGCCCAGGACTTACTGAGCCGCTGCGATCACATCAGCCTGTCCAGGACCGGAATGGACGTCATGAACCCTCCCTGCAAATGCATGGACACGCCTCCGTTTTTCCAGACACTTCCTGAAAACGGTCAGTTGATACCCACAAATGCCTTTTTCCTGTCAATCTCCTTGTGATCGCCTGTGCGAACGGATCCGTTGCACGAACCTATCACTGAGCGGCTATCCGCTTTGTACCCGTGTAATGCACATGCGCATTGCGGTGCATACACATGCACAGTTTGGACCTGATCGCCTGCTGTGCGAAAACGCACAGCAGCGATCAGGTCTGAATTACCCCCATTGATTACACATCTCAAGCAAATACAATTTGCACATGTAGTCTGGAGTTATAAAAGTAAGCTGCCATGCTTATCTCTGTAATGTACAGCTACATTCTTGCTACGGTCAACACTTCAGGATTAACACTATATAATTTTCAAAAAAGTTATATGATGAAAGGATCTGTATCATATTTATACAACACTGTTTGCTGAACTGTAGAAGAGTAAAGGGCAAATTTATTATAAAAGGGCGTGTGTTTTCATCCAATTCATCAAGGAGTCCGTCCGTACTATACAGTAGCTGAAGATTTGCTGGAATTTTTCGGTGATGGCTTTCCCATGCAAAAGAAGGAAGCCTATTTAAAGAGTAATGGGCCAGTACACAGGCAAAGTCAGACAGGCCCAAAGGAGTGCAGGGGGGAAACCCCCGGTGGACGTCCTCCTCTAGGGATCAGATTCCAGACTGTGCACTTAAATTATACAATATACATATGATACATTATACTGTACAGGACTTTGTGTATATTCTACAGTGCATTGCGGTTATTAATCTGGTACATTATCATGCATGTACTAGCAGTGTTAACTGTATACACCCCCTCTGGAGACTGGCCACACCCCTACATATGGGCCCCTACCACTGCATTCCCCAGTGGGACCTTCCTTTATTCTTCCACTAAAGCATTTCTTCAATGGTATTTTTTTTTTATAATATTTCTACTTTTCTTCTCTATTAATGGATCTGAAAGTCTTGTCTTTCAGTTCTTCTGGGTCACACATGCGCACATCTTTCAGACTGGCCTGGCAAATCAGTATGTTAACCTTTACTGCTCAAGGTCTGCATTAGTGAGGGAGCTGCGCAGGCGTATGTTATTGATTTACTTCAGCAATATGTACTTCTTAAGGTGTGTATACAAATAAAAAATAATTGTCTGGGTCTGGCATAGGCTTTGCATCTGTATTAAGGGGGTATCCAATTAACCGCCATAGTTAATTGGCTTGCCAGGGGGCTATCCTATTAGCCGACGCTTATCAGGGCAGGTGAAGACAAATCCCAGATTTTTTTTACACAAAAAGTGCAGCAAAAATACAGGTCCACAACTTTTCGCAGACACTATGGGGTAAATTTACTAAGGTGGGAGTTGTTTAGAACTGGTGGTGTTGATCTGTGTGCGGCAAATTTATTTGGTCAAACAAAACTCCTAGACACAGTAGAAACTGTCTCGCTAAATCCTCGACTACTGGTGGCTTAGGCCTACCTATGTTTGAAAGGTACTTCCAAACTACACAAGGAGCCACCCAAGAGGGGAGCAAGAAATGTGATTCTCTGGAAAATAACCTGCTTAATCACCATCTGGTTAGTTTTCTCCCGTGGTTACCTCCACATATGAGACCAGCCTTGGTCAGTGTCACTCCTTGTGTTTATTCAGTACTAAAAACTTTGGATAGACTGAATAGGAAATTCAATTTAGCACCCTACCCTTCTCCTTTGACTCAACCCCAACTTCCCCTTGGGTTATATGGCCTCCTATATGCATCCATGGGTCACAGTGGGAATAACCAGGCTTCTACACATCTCAGGAGAATTTGCCCCACAAACTTTCTCAGACCTATGTGAGAAATATGGAGTATAGCACGCTAGATACTTTGACTACATGCAGATTTCCAGTTTTGTACATTCCTTAAGTAAGCCTGGCAAACTCAGGCCCCCGACTCCCTTTGAACGGTTGTGTTTTTATACCCCTGACCATGGATGCGTTATTTCAATTCTGTACTCTCTCCTGGCCAGCTCCACCCCTTCCAAAGAGCCATTCGATCTAGCCTGGGAACGTGAATTAGGTATAACGTTGGAGGAGGAGGATTGGTCAGAAATGAGAAAGTTGGTTGCCAAAGCATCTATAAATTCAAACATCAAAGAAAACGCCTTAAAGGTCTACTCGAGGTGGTACATGGTTCCTGTAAGAATACATAGTATCTTTCCCCTAAATTCTGATCTTTGCTAGAGACACTGTGGTTCCAAGGGCTCATTCATACATATATGGTGGGATTGTCCAAGGATTGGCCCTTCTTAGAATGATATTTTTTTCTTTTGGGTAAAATCTTTAATTCCTCTATCCCCAAAAGCTCAATTCATGCATTGCTTTGTAAACCACTGGAACGGATTTCCAGACCAGGGAGCAAACTATGTAATCATATATTCAATTCCGTCAAATTATTGATAGCAGCTAACTGGAAACAATCTTCTGCTCCATCTCTACAAGCGGTGATTAATAAAATTTGGTTCATAGCCTCAATAGAATATATTACAGCCTTGCTCCACGATTCGGTAGATAAATTCTCTGCAGTATGGAGCCCTTGGTACCAATATTTTCAGAGACAATTGCCTTGCAAATCATAGACTCATTCACTATTCTCACTGCAGGTTAGGTCATATACCTTTTCATTACATATGGATTGCGGTCATTCCACTCATAATAGGATTTTAATACCTACCGGTAAATCCTTTTCTCTTAGTCCGTAGAGGATGCTGGGGACACCATTAGAACCATGGGGTATAGACAGGATCCGCAGGAGACATGGGCACTTTTAGACTTTGAAAGGGGTGTGAACTGGCTCCTCCCTCTATGCCCCTCCTCCAGACTCCAGTTATAGGAACTGTGCCCAGGGAGACGGACATTTCGAGGAAAGGAATTATTGTTAAACTAAGGTGAGATACATACCAGCTCACACCTCAAACATGCCGTACAACGTGGCATGCAACAGAACTCAAGTCAACGACATGAACAATGTTAGCAACAGGCTGACTATAACGTAACACAACCTGTGTGTAACCATAACTAATAACTGCAGATACAGTACGCACTGGGATGGGCGTCCAGCATCCTCTACAGACTAAGAGAAAAGGATTTACCGGTAGGTATTAAAATCCTATTTTCTCATACGTCCTAGAGGATGCTTGGGACACCATTAGAACCATGGGGTTATACCAAAGCTCTAGAACGGGCGGGAGAGTGCGGATGACTCTGCAGCACCGAATGACCAAACTTGAGGTCATCATCGGCCAGGGTATCAAACTTGAAAAACTTCGCAAAAGTGTTTGAACCCGACCAAGTAGCTGCTCGGCAAAGTTGTAATGCCGAGACCACCCCGGGCAGCCGCCCAGGACGCGCCCACCTTTCTGGTAGAATGGGCTTTCACCGATTTCGGTAACGGCAATCCAGCCGTAGAATGAGCCTGCTGAATAGTAGCACAGATCCAGCGTGCAATAGTCAGCAACAATTTCTGCCGAAAGTGGTTTCATCGTTCCACATAAACCAACCTATTGTGGTATAGGTTGGTTTATGTGGAACGATGAAACCACTTTCGGCAGAAATTGTTGACGAGTCCACAACTCTGCTCTATCTTCATGGAAGATCAAATAAGGGCTTTTGTGAGACAAAGCTGCTAACTCAGATACCCGCCTTGCGGATGCCAAGGCTAACAGCATGACCACTTTCCAAGTGACAAATTTCAACTCCACCTTCTGTAAAGGTTCAAACCAATGTGATTGAAGGAACTGAAACACCACGTTAAGATCCCATGGTGCCACTGGGGGCACAAATGGAGGTTGGATGTGCAACACGCCTTTCACGAAAGTCTGAACTTCTGGAAGGGAGGCCAATTGTTTTTGAAAGAAAACCGATAAGGCTGAAATTTGTACTTTAATCGAGCCCAACTTTAAGCTCGTATCCACACCTGCTTGTAGGAAATGGAGAAAACGTCCTAACTGAAATTCTTCCGTAGGAGCCTTCTTGGATTCACACCAAGACACATATTTTCTCCAAATACGGTGGTAATGTTTAGACGTTACTCCTTTCCTAGCCTGAAGAATTGTGGGAATTACTTCACTGGGAATACCCTTTCGGGCTAGGATCTGGCGTTCAACCGCCAAGCCGTCAAACGCAGCCGCGGTAAGTCTTGATACACGCACGGCCCCTGCTGTAACAGATCCTCTCTTAGAGGAAGAGGATCTCCTATGAGTAATTCCTGAAGATCTGGATACCAAGCCCTCCTTGGCCAGTCCGGAACAATGAGGATCACCTGAACCTTTGTTCTTCTTATGATCTTTAGCACTTTTGGAATGAGAGGAAGCGGAGGGAATACATACACCGACTGAAACACCCACGGTGTCACTAGGGCGTCCACTGCTATCGCTTGAGGGTTCCTCGACCTGGAACAATATCTCTGAAGTTTCTTGTTGAGACGAGACGCCATCATGTCTATTTGAGAAATTCCCCAAAGACCTGTCACTTCTGTGAAGACCTCTTGACGAAGACCCCACTCTCCTGGATGGAGATCGTGTCTGCTGAGGAAGTCTGCTTCCCAGTTGTCCACTCCTGGAATGAAGACCGCTGACAGGGCGCTTGTATGTCTTTCCACCCAGCGGAGAACCTTTGTGGCCTCTGCCATTGCCACTCTGCTTTTTGTTCCGCCTTGGCGGTTTATGTACGCTACTGCTGTTATATTGTCCGACTGGATCAGTATGGGCAGATTGCGAAGCAGATGTTCCGCTTGAAGAAGGCCGTTGTAAATGGCCCTTAACTCCAGAACGTTTATGTGTAGACAAGTTTCCTGGCTTGACCATCTTCCCTGGAAGTTTTCCCCCTGTTTGACTGCCCCCCAGCCTCGGAGACTCGCATCCTTGGTTACTAGGATCCAGTCCTGAATCCCGAACCTGCGCCCCTCTAGGAGGTGAGAGCTGTGCAGCCACCACAGGAGTGAGATTCTGTTCTTGGAAGACAGAATTATTGTCCGGTGCATGTGCAGGTGGGATCCGGACCACTTGTCCAGCAGGTCCCACTGAAACACTCTGGCATGGAACCTGCCAAACTGAATGGCCTCGTAGGCCACCACCATCTTCCCCAGCAAACGAGTGCATCGATGGACTGACACTCTTGCTGGTTTCAGAATTTGTCTGACCAGGCTCTGAATCTCCAGAGCCTTTTCCTCCGGAAGAAAAAAACTCTATAAATCCGTGTCCAGAATCATTCCCAAAAACGACAGCCGTGTCGTCGGAACCAACTGTGATTTTGGCAAATTTAGGAGCCAACCGTGTTGTTGCAGAACTGCCAGGGAGAGTGTAATGTTCTGCACCAGTTGGTCCCTGGATCTCGCCTTTATCAGGAGATCGTCCAACTACGGGATAATCGTGACTCCTTGCTTGCGAAGGAGAACCATCATTTCCGCCATCACTTTGGTGAAAATCCTCGGAGACGTGGACAGACCAAACGGCAACGTCTGAAATTGGTAATGACAATCCTGAATTGCAAACCTCAGGTAAGCCTGATGCGGAGGATAAATGGGAACATGTAAGTAGGCATCCTTTATGTCCACCGACACCATAAAATCCCCTTCCTCCAGACTGGAGATCACTGCTCGGAGAGACTCCATCTTGAATTTAAATTTTCTTAGGTAGAAATTGAGGGATTTTAGGTTCAGGATCGGTCTGACCGAGTCGTCCGGCTTCGGGACCACAGACAGGCTCGAATAAAAGCCTTCTCCCTGTTGTGACGGGGGAACCTTGATAATGACCTGATTGTGATACAACTTTTGTATTGCGTTGCATACAACCTCCCTGTCTGGAAGAGAAACTGGTAAGGCCGATTTGACACTATTTCTAAAACCCATGGGTCCAGGTCCGAATGAACCCAGAACTGACTGAAGAGTTTGAGACGTGCCCCCACCGGTGCGGACTCCCGCAGAGGAGCCCCAGCGTCATACGGTGGATTTGGCAGAAGCCGGGGAGGACTTCTGCTCCTGGGAACCTGCCAAGGCCGGTGATATTTTACCTTCTTCTTCCTCTAGTAGCAAGGATGGAAGAACTTCGGCCTTTTCTGTATTTATTGGGCCGAAAGGACTGCATCTGATAGTGGTGTGTTTTCTTTTGTTGTGAAGGAACGCAAGTCAAAAATGATGACTTACCCGCGCTAGCTGTAGATACCAAATCTGCGAGACCGTCACCAAACAAGACACCACCCTTATATGGGAGAGATTCCATATTTTTTCTGGAGTCCGCATCAGCATTCCATTGATGGATCCACAATGCACGTCTAGCCGAGACTGCCATGGCATTGGCCTTTGACCCCAAAAGGCCAATATCTCTTGCCGTTTCCTTCAGGTAGGCCGCAGCATCCCTGATATGACCCAGTGTCAAAAGGACGCTATCCCTATCTAGGGTATCTATATCAGATGACAAGTTATCTGCCCACTTTTCGATAGCACTACTCACATACGCAGCACACCGGGTATATAGGGGTCAGACCCACAGTAAAGTCTGTCAGAGGGACCCAGAGGGAGTTTTGCCAGCTCACAACCCAGCGCCTAATCACCGGTTCTGAAACTCTAAACGAATGCCCCAGACCTGCAGCGCTTTTATAATAAAATATATTGCACCAATATTACTGCCCCCCCCCCTCGTTTTGCACCCTGGTACTTATACAGAAGTGTGAGGAAGGACCAGCGTCTCTGCAGCCGTGTGGAGGAAAATGGCGCTGAGCTGTGTGAGCTGTGAGGACGAAGCCCCGCCCCCTTGATGGCGCGCTTCAGTCCCGCTTTTTTTAAATAAATTTGTATACTGGCAGGGGTTAGGACAGTGCCTGGGCACTTATGTCCCCTCTTGCCAGTCCATTTTGAGGTTTTTCTGCTGCCCAGGGCGCGCCCTGCACCCTGTAGTGCTGCTGTGTGTGGGAGCATGGCGCGCAGCGTGCGATCAATGTGTGATACCTCATAAAGCCGTCACTGAAGTCTTCTTGATCTTCTTCTACTCACCTGTCTTCTGACTTCTGGCTCTGTAAGGGGGTGACGGCCGGCTGCGGGAGCGAGCATCTAGGCGTACCTTGCGATCAAACCCTCAGGAGCTAATGGTGTCCTGTATCCAGAAGCAGAGCCTTTGAACTCACTGGAAGTAGGTCATACTTCTCTCCCCTTAGTCCCACAAAGCAGGGAGACTGTTACCAGCAGTCTCCCTGAAAATAAAAAAACCTAACAAAAGTCTTTTTCCAAGAAACTCAGTAGAGCTCCTCAGTGTGCATCCAGTCTGCCTGGGCACAATTCTGAAACTGAAGTCTGGAGGAGGGGCATAGAAGGAGGAGCCAGTTCACACCCCTTTCAAAGTCTTAAAGTGCCCATGTCTCCTGCGGATCCCGTCTATACCCCATTGTTCTAATGGTGTCCCCAGCATCCTCTAGGATGTATGAGAAATTGGTATATACACTTTATTTCCGTCTCGTTTTGAACCCCTTTTCTCCTCCCCCCTATTCTCAAATGGTATTTGTATTTTTTCATTTGCTCTACATGTCTATAAAAAAATATAAAATTTAAGTGGACTTTATTACGGTTTTATAATACCGCAAACTGTACAGTTTGTTGCACAACATTTATTGGAATATACACTGCTTCATTGTATTTCCTGATGTAATTTTTGTTGTATTGTACGGTTTTCCACTTTTCAAAATAAAGAGAATTAAAAAAAAAAAAAAGAACTGGTGGTGTTGCTCATAACAACCAATAAGATCCTCCTTAACATTTATCTAGCTGCTTCTAGAAGATAATAGATATAATCTGATTGGTCGCAATGGGCAACATCACCAGTTCTAAAAACACCCACCTTATTCAATTTACCCCTATGTAATTATGTTTGAAAAGGGGGGGGGGGTGGGGGGGGTGGAGGTTCACATGAAGTTATTGGGTGACGGGGGGGGGGGGGGGGGATATAAAAAAAAAAATCAGAAAACGGTGAACAAAGAAAAAGACATTGCAAACGTTTTTCGCAGCCCCCTAAATGTGCCTACAATCATTTTGTTATCCATTGTTTTGATATGGATTTGTTTGTTTGTTTCAATATTATATTGTAGTGGATGTTTATATATGTATGTATATTTCAACAGTTCTGTTTAGTACAGTATGTCCTACTGAGTAAAAAATTGGAGAACTGTCTCAATTTTGACATGACAGTATGTATTTGAGGGGACCATCTCACCATAATATGTGCAATTTGCACTTATTACTGGTGTGTGCGGCACTGAAAAGATATGTTGTTATGGGAGAGGAGGGGTGGTGTCTCAGCTTTCCAAAAACACTGTCTATTCCCCCCCAAAGGGGATATAGTCAGAGGCATAACAAGGGTAGGGCGAGCAGGGTACGGGCCCTGGGCACCGTTGCGGTCACAGCTGAGGGGGACGCCGTCCAGGGCATCACACCCGCCCATGCACCCACCTGACCGAAGCCGCCCGCACCAGCTTACGTACCCCCCGCCCACAGCTGCCGAGCAAGTCCCGTCGTGGTGCTCGGCAGCGTTACTGCAGCAGCAGCAACTCCTAGCCTCCCTCCTTGCTAGGGCTGCTGCCGGGAGTGTGACCGTGATGTCAGCGTCATGCTCCCTGAGCTTCTGTATGCCGCCAGTCCTCATTGTCGCCGCCTGATCCCTGCTGAAGACATAGGTGGGTATCCAATTAGCCCCGATGCAGTTTCGGCTGATAAAAACAGACGGATATCGCGATTAATGACCAATGGTCATTATCACGGTATCCAATTACAGGCCATTTTTATCGTCGAAATTGGACCGACGATCGTGCGATAATACATGGGAATGGGGATATGTCCCCAATCCCATGTGTTATCGCAGCTCCGGCAGGACACTTATCACGGATTATGCTTCAGATGCCTGAGGCACCTGAAGCATAATCCCTGATTAGTGCCGGCATCGGGGCTAATTGGATAGCCCCCCGCTGTAAAATTACCACAGCGGTCATTGACAGTGGGTAACTGGATACCCCCCATAGAATGATGGGGGAGACAATGCGTGCTGATGGTGTGCTGAGAGACGACACGGGGAGGTGATGGTGTGCTGAGAGACGACAGACAGGAAGGTGATGGTGTGCTGAGAGACTTCACAGGGGGAGGTGATGGTGTGCTGAGAGACGACTGACGGGAAGGTGATGCTGTGCTGAGAGATTTCACAGGGGGAGGTGATAGTGTGCTGAGAGACGACAGACAGGGAGGTGATGGTATGCTGAGACACAGGGGGAGGTGATGGTGTGCTGAGACACAGGGGGAGGTGATGGCGTGCTAAGAGACTTCACAGGGGGAGGTGATGGTGTGCTAAGAGACAACAGACAGGGAGGTGATTGTGTGCTGAGAGACGACGCAGGGGGAGGTGATGGTGTGCTGAGGAATGACACAGGGAGGGGATGGTGTGCAGAGAGACGACGCAGGGGGAAGTGATGGTGTTCTGAGACGCGGGGGGGGGGGGGGTGATGGTGTGCTGAGAGACGAAGCAGGGGGGAGGTGACGGTGTGCTGAGAGACGAGGCAGGGGGAGGTGATGATGTGCTGAGAGACGACGCAAGGGGAGGTGATGGTGTGCTGAGAGACGACACAGGGGATAGGTGATGATGTGCCGAGAGACGACAGACAGGTAGGTGATGATGTGCTGAGAAATGACACTGGGAGGTGATGGTGTGCTTAGAGACGACGCAGGGGGAGGTGATGGTGTGCTGAGAGACAACAGACAGGGAGGTGATGATGTGCTGAGAAATGACACTGGGAGGTGATGGTGTGTTGAGAAATGATACAGGGAGGTGATGGCGTGCAGAGAGACGACGCAGGGGGAGGTGATGGTGTGCTGAGAAATTATGCGGTGGGGAGGTGATGGTGTGGCTGAGAGATGCAGGAAGGAGATGATGGTGTAGCTGAGAGACAAAGGGAGCAGGAAGTGACACAGGGGGGGGGGGCACGTGTCTGGTTGAACCGCTATTGTATGATGACCTTGTTAATATTCCTACACAAACAGGTACCTTCCAGGCGATGCGACTTACATGAATAGTGAATACCATCTGAAGACAACCTTTTTCCCAAGGAGGATACATTTCTTCAGAGGTTCCACATTGTGAGAAACCATCATATAGGTAAGGTGTGTATGCAATGGAAAGGAATGTTCCCATAGTGATGAGAGACAGGTGAACGGGTGGCGTGTCATGTTGGCACGGTCCATTTTCAGTGACCACACCGCTTCTAGCATATGGCCACGCCCACTTCTTCATACTTTTCTTTATATTTCTGTTTTTTTTTTGTGTGTGGTTGTTTTTTTTTTTTTTTTTGGGGGGGGGGGTTTAGGGTTAGGCCAAGGACCCTGGTTACGCCTCTGGGTATAGCACATTCCATTGCAATATGGAAATGCCCTTAGGGAGTATGGCCCTCATCCCGAGTTGATCGCTCGCAAGGCGAATTTAGCAGAGTTGCTCACGCTAAGCCTACGCCTACTGGGAGTGTATCTTAGCTTCTTAAAATTGCGACCGATGTATTCGCAATATTGCGATTACAAACTACTTAGCAGTTTCAGAGTAGCTTCAGACTTACTCGGCATCTGCGATCAGTTCAGTGCTTGTCGTTCCTGGTTTGACGTCATAAACACACCCAGCGTTCGCCCAGACACTCCCCCGTTTCTCCGGCCACTCCTGCGTTTTTTCCGGAAACGGTAGCGTTTTTATCCACACGCCCCTAAAACGCCGTGTTTCCGCCCAGTAACACCCATTTCCTGTCAATCACACTACGCTCGCCGGAAAGAAGAAAAAGCTGTGAGTAAAAAAACTATCTTCATTGTAAAATTACTTGGCGCAGTCGCAGTGCGAATATTGCGCATGCGTACTAAGCGGAATTTCACTGCGATGCGATGAAAATTACAGAGCGAACGACTCGGAATGAGGGCCTATGTTCCTGTTCCCTTTCCGTGGACATTGGGCCTAATTCATATTTGTACGCAATGGCCGATGTTCATGCAACGGAGCGATTATCTGCCGACTGCGCATGTGCTGTGATCGCAATGCGCATGCACCAAGGTGCTGATGCGATCCCGCTCACAATAAGGATTTCAGGGAAAAGTGATGAACAGAAAGGGGCTGTTTGGAGGTGTTAATGGGGAGTTTACAGGGAGTGGCTGGAAAAATGCAGGTGTATCATGGCCATTTTCAGGACATGTATCTGCTATCAGCTGCAAGCTCATATGTTCAAAAACATGGCACCTGCGCCGCTACTGCTGTGTCCAGTCTGTGTGATGGCTCTGGTGGGCGTCTCTTTCCATTCCTGGGCGCAGGGCCGGTGCTAGGGTGTTCGGTGTCCCCCAGCAAACGATAAATGTGCCCCCTCCCGTACTTTGCAAAGGGACAGCACACATAATACCCCCTATAGTGGTGATGCTTACATACGTAACGCCCCCTGTACCAGTGATGCTTACACACGTAACACCCCCCTGTAGCAGTGATGCTTACACACGTAACGCCCCCTGTACCAGTAATGCTTACACACATAACGTCCCCGGTAGCAGTGACGCTTACACGTAACGCCCCCTGTAGCAGTAATGTTTACACACAACGCCCCCGGTAGCAGTGACGCTTACACGTAACGCCCCCTGTACCAGTGATGCTTTCACACAACGCCCCCTGTAGCAGTAATGCTTACACACGTAACACCCTCGGTACCAGTGCCGCTAAGACACGTAACGCCCCCTGTACCAGTGATGCTTACACACATAACGCCCCCTGTAGCAGTGCCACTTAGACACGTAACGTCCCCTGTACCAGTGCCACTTACTCACGTAACGCCCCCTGTACCAGTGAGGATTAAACACGTAACGCCCCCTGTACCAGTGCTGCTTACACACATTATGCCGCAATCAAACATACACACACAGATACACACCACATACACACATGCATACATTACACACATACGTACACAGTCACACATATATACAGTATACACAGATACTGTATACACATACACAAACTCACTCTCTTTCCAAACACTTATCTAAGGAAGTCTGGCTGGCCGGAGCTGTAGCAGCTCATCCTCCTGCTGCAGCCTGGTCTCGTCTAGCTACACCCCTTATTCCCATCTAGCTCCACCCCCTTTGGATCCCGCCTGGCCACTGAACTGTCACACAGGGGAGGGGAGGGGGAGAGGAGGCTTTGTGCTCAGTGCTACCGGCGCCTATTGGGAGAGGAGGCATTGTGCTGCCGGCTGCTGTCACACTCTATGATATGCAGCGGCGCCGGCAGCACAAAGCCTCCTCTCCCACCTGGCGCCGGTAGCACTGAGCACAAAGCCTCCTCTGCCCCTCCCCTGTGCGACTGCAGCTCAGCACAGGGATGCAGAGCAGGGAGAGCGCCTCACCAGTCTGGCGCCCACCTGCACTGCATCTCTTTGCTGAGTGGCTAGCGCCGGGCCTGCCTGGGCGGCAGCTTCACTTGCGAACATTAGTAGTTCCATAACACAGAGAATGACAATTGCATTTGCGTACAAACATGAATTAGGCCCAATGTCCTCTAAAAGTCCGGCGATATGTAAAAATAATTCAGCATACAGATGTTGTGCAGTAGCTTTGCCCTGCAGCCTCTGTCTTCTACTTGTGACACTAATGTAAGGAACAAAACGGGCATCTACAGTATGGATGGTGTAGTTTAAACTAAAGTACAGATTTCAGATGTTAACATTTGATTATATACAGTTATTTATATTAAGTAATTAAGTTTTGGTATGAACACAAATAATAACACAAACAAAGGTTCACACATAACAAAAGGTTCTCACCTAAAAAAATAAAGAAAATGTTCTACTAGTAACTGGGTGAGAGAGGATAGGGAAAATCCTTAATTTAAGGTTAAAATGTCGGGACACCGTGGCAGATCCCTCAGCCCTCTTCCCAATGACTACTTAAGCAACTGTAAGTTTCCAATTAGCTTAATTAGACCAATAATTACATGTCATTTGGGGGTTTAAAAAAATGGGCCCAAATTACCCCAAAATCTGTGGTGGAACTAGTGAGCGGTGCTCCCAGGTGCAACAATTTGCTGTGGGCCCTCTCTTCCCGGCCCCCAACTTGTCACTTCGCTCCCCATCCCAGTGGATAGCAGTCATCCTTTACCAATATGACTACCATATAATAAAAACAGTATCAATGATCACAATGTACTACAGGCAGCTTAGTGACCACCATGTACTACAGACAGCATCACTGACCTCCATAAATTACAGATAGCGTTAGTGACCTACATATGTATACGACAGAGAGCATTAGTTACCACCATATTTTAAGACATTAGTTATCACTGTATAATGCAGAAAGCATTAATGACCACCATATACTACAGACAGCATTCGTGGCCGCCATATACTACATACAACATTCGTGACCACCATATACTACAGACAGTGTTATTGACCCCCATATACTACAGACGGCATTAGTGGCCGCTATATAATAATGACAGCAAAAGTTACACACAGCGTTCAGCTCCTAATTACATCCCCAAGTCTAATAAAAAATATAAATATTAAAACAGTAATTATATATATATATATATATATATATATATATATATATATATATATATATACAAACCACACGCACGTACAAATATTGTACAGTAAGCAGTGTTCTCAACAGAAATGTTTTCTAGCTGAGTGGCATCAAGTAGTAGCCAGGTGGGGGCGTTCGCAATAGTCAAAAACTGCTTTGTGGGAACAATTCCATTTTTAAACAGCACCCAGAAACTTCTCATTTGCTTTTCGGATGCAAGTAATTTTAATAATAAACTTGTGAAATTTTATATCCTATCTTACCAGCTGGATCTCCTTTACAAGTCCATGCCACCTGTAGGGGTCATTGGTCAGATTGGCCTGAGGAGGCTGCTTTCCTTAAGGGGTTGGAGCAGGAAGGGAAGAGCTGGGATGGGGTGGGAAAGGGGTGCATGGCCTAGTCTTGGGATTTCCTGATCCTATCCCAGTAACACACAGGAACAGTAAAAGAAAACGCACAGAACATACTGTCAACATACATGCACATCATACATGAATTCATGTAGGCCAAACTGCAGATGCTCTAGCCTCTACTCTTACCTGTTGGATCTACTCCTAGACCATCACAAAAGTTACTTAGTCGGAGGAGTCGGAGGATGATGATATGATGAAGATGATGATGATGATGATGATGAAGATGAAGATGAAGATGAAGATGAAGATGAAGATGAAGATGAAGATGATGATGATGATGATGAAGATGAAGATGAAGATGAAGATGAAGATGAAGATGAAGATGAAGAAGATGATGAAGAAGATGATGAAGAAGATGAAGAAGAAGATGAAGAAGATGAAGAAGATGAAGAAGATGAAGAAGATGAAGAAGATGAAGATGAAGATGAGGATGATGATGATGATGATGATGAGGTGGAGAGATGGGGGTATGTGAATGATGAAGAGTCACTGGTGTGGCAGCAGGTACGGAGAGACAGGTAACACTCGCTACACTATACAGGAGCAGACATAAATGTACAAACTTACGGGGTGCTTGGATCCTGCCCCTCCGCCTGTGACTGGTGTACCATTCTACTGTGTATTGGCTGGGCTGCTCTGTAACCCAACTGGAATGGCTGCCGTGCTTCCCATTCCCTATTGCCCGAGCTGCCAGGCTTCCCTACTGGCCAGGTTGCCAGGCATTCCTAATGATCGAACTTCCATGCATACCTATTGCCCGGGTTGCCAGTCATCTCTATTGGGCATTTCTATTAGTCTGGCACAATAGCGCATCTTTGGGGATCCACGCATATTCTAAAAGCGGTTTCCCAAGTATACAAAATGGGGTAATGGACATGCTATGGCTCGTAAGTGGGATCATTGATTATGGTGGAGGCAGGCAGGAGACTTCAGCCACGTCACAGTGTCGGACGGCAGTGGATTTTTGGAGGGCATTCCACCCAGCACATGGAGGGCAGGAGCTAGAGCTGTTCAGCCTTTCATTCCTCACACCAACACATGGCAGGGGGACCAGGGTATTGTCCTTCCTTCCGTGTGCTTATCGCCCAGACGTGAGTAGAGACTGAGGAAGCTGTAGAGCAGTCACTGGCGCCGATTTGAAGTGTGACCCGTTGGTGTCCGGCAGCCCCATTGCTCAAGTGTGTGAGTCCTATTCTTCTCATTCTTACTTCCAGCAGTACGGCACAGCGGCAGGAGGCTTATAATGTGTCTGTATGACTCATTACAAAGGCGGCGGCTGTGGGCCCCTTCATAGTGGTGGGCCTCAGTGCAATGCACCGGTTACACCGCCGCTAGTTCCTCCACTGCCCAAAATCAACTTTCGCTGCTTTATACACCCCAAATTTAATTACAGCATATATTTTTTGGGGGGAAAAATAGCTTTTAGATTTTTTACAAAATATATATATTTTTTTTCAAATCGCATCAGAGTACCCCAATAGCATATTTTTTTCCTAGTTTTTATTGCATTTTTCTAATATTATATATTTTATTAAAATGCACACATCAGCAATTTAACACAGATTAAAAATCTTCAGTACTATCCTTATGACCACTAACATCCTTCTGTATGATTCTTGACATTTTTGGGGGGGTCATGAGAATGTCTGAGTTTCATGAGCAACTTGCACCTAATAGGATTGACCCCATACACTAAGACATCATGACAAGTAATGCCAATATACATGCTGACAAACATTACATTTGGATACAAATGATCATTCTATTTCTGGGTTGTCGTTTTTTTTTGTATTTTGCTGGGGAATAGAAAATATGTCACGTACATATGAGTAAAGATGTTTACGTACATTATTTTTTTATTATTATGCAATTTGAAAACTGAAAGCGTTGTATATTTGGTCATCAGAGTAAGTAAGCAATTACTACTGTGCATTAACCCAGTCAACCACTTAGACAAGAATAGCTGTGTCTGTGACATGCTGTAATTAAGTAGAAAAGTTAGAGGCTCTGGCAGTTTTGAATTAGCATCACTGCAGACACAAGTGACAAAATGAGTGATGAAAGTGTTTATTGGTGAAGTTCAACCAATAGTCACCACAAATTAAAGCTTTGTTGCAGGTCACTAAGCCAATTACAACCACTGGATGCTCAGATCTTATTAAAAAAAAAAAAAAAAAAAATATATATATATATATATATATATATATATGTGTAATGCAGTAACGACAACAATCTATTGCACTTTTCTCCCAATGGGACTCAATCCCGCAAGCACCCTAAACCCCCCCTTCCCCCCAGTTGCGACCATGAGGGAACGCTTATGATTATTATTATCCAACCAGCACACTCATCATTGATATATGTTGCTTCCCTCACATTCCCCACATCCTTATGAACACAAGAGAAAACAGTGCGGTCAAGATAGTAATCCATGTATTATCATAGACAGCTCCTACTACACACAAGGAAAATGTACACTTATTACACATATACTGTACTAACCTGTATTCATTGGGCATGTTTACGTTTTGTTCTTTACAACCTATTACCAATAGATGCAATATTAGGAATTTGCAAAACAAGGTTTCATCAGAAACTATAAACCACAAAATCTCAGCCATAACAATCATAAAAGAGATTATACTACCCTTTATATATTCCCAAGATTTTCCCTCCTATTTGTCAGGACAGACAGCACCAACTGTGTATTCAATCTGAGGGGCAAGAGATGCAACGGAGTGTCTGAGCGTCTTAGATTAACACTGTTCTCAGTTACATTTTGTATTTATTGGCAAATATGTTCCTTTTACTATTGTTTCTCAGATATCACAGTGAAGTCTGGGAAACCACTCACAAATAGTGGGCAACACATTACTATACTCATATCCTTAGATATTATTGCAGGTCATGCACTGTAATTTAAATCCCATAAACAAATGTGGATTTTCATTTACAAAGAATGGTAACCTGATGAGTAGGCACCATAGTGAAGTAACTGAGGTTTACTGTATAAGCTCAATGATCCAGCTGCCGAGGACAAGGCGGCCACTACAACATCTCACGTAAGCCTGCAAGCAGCTGCTGTTCTTGGCAAATTATGAACTCACACACAGGCTTTCTAGATTAGCCCACCCTCTATATCAGCATCTGTATAAATATGCAAGTTTCTGTGTATTTACAAGGGTGGAAAAACACTGAGCAAGTCGCTGTTAAATTAAATACACAGTAACTGAAAATGTGTTATTATTTTGCTTGTCTGCCATTTATTATCTAAAGTCTTTTTAATTAGATAACTTAACTTTTTAAATCTGATATTTGTGTTCAGTTTTAAAACCAGTGGTACCCAACACTTGTATAAATAAAGGTCATTTCATCTTCAATCAGAGCTTACTGTTGCCAAGTTACAGTCTCACTACTACAGGGATCCAACTGACCTAGCTACCGGTATATCATTTAACAGACATAGTAATATGGACGGCTGTATACTAAAATTTTCATACTTTAACAATGTCCGAAACAAATACTTTACTATTATCTCAAATCAGGACAAAATCAGTATTAATTTACTATTACCTTTGGAACCATTACAAGTGAGATTTAAGAGTAACATGACATGCGTCCAATACAAGGACAGATAAGTGATGGCATTGACCTTATCGTTGCCATTGTCATCTAGCAATGAATGCCTGTAGATAGGACAGAAAATACTGCAAGAATGGGGAAAAGGAAGATTCATCCATCCCAACACCAATACTTTTGATAGAAGCTGCTGAAACAGCAGAAACATGTGGGACAACAAACACAGAGACACGTTCTGCAAAACTCACCATCCGGCTCTTTACCCAATAATTCTTGCTGTTTTTTTGGTCTATTGCTGATACTCGTAGCACATAGTTACTGGACTCTGGGGAGACCCACAATGGTGTTGCTAGATTTTCTCTCCTGTTTTGATACAGTACAGCTTTAAAGTCTTTTTACAGATCAATTGTTGCACTTAATGTTGGCAACAGTGGTGCAACCACCTGGGAAAACACACAAAAGCTTATCCGAAGCACACACTTTCACTTCAGCAGAGGGACGTCATGAGATAATGACAACAAGGGTTTCAATCACAAAAAATACCTTAGGAGAGGGATCAAAAGTCTTTTAAAATCTATGTAAATTATGTCTCTACTGGACATTGTTTACATTAATCACAGACTGTCAAGCAAGAAGTGAATGCGACTTGGCATTTTAAGTCAAATAATCAATGTTTGGAATTGCCTCCAGAGGGTACGGGGGCCATGTTTACAACAAGCCGCAGCAAGGCCGCACCAGGAAAACTACAACCAGGGAGGACAGAAGGATTAGAAATACGTTGGTAGCTGATCACATATCTGCGCAGCAAATAGCCCAAAATTTACATGAAATCTATATAGCAAATGTCTACGTAGTGAAATGTAAAGCACTGACGGAAGGATCATTACTTGCTGGGTCATTGTCCAAACAAGAAGCACTTCATCAGTGCCAAGAACAGGAGATTTCTTTTGCCATGGATCACTTCAACTGGATGCCGCCAATTGGTCCAAGGTGTTATGGAGGGATGACAGCAAATTTAATCCTCAGACGGAAAAAAGTATGCCTGTCGCCTTAAGAATACAAAGCAAGGTACCAGGTACCCAACTAGGAAATGAAGGGCCGATTACAAATAGCAGGGGTAATTTACATCAGGCTAATTAGTCAACCAGGGCTAGTCAATTACAGCTGGAAGGAAGGCTCGAACAGAAATCAGCTGTAAGTACCCTTACGGCATGTGCCGCAACGTGTTAATCCATAGCTCTGGGTACTTGTCTCGGAACCTATGGGTTAACAAGTGTTAGTTGCAATTTTACGGAGCAGGGAAAAGGGGTTGTAATTGAATAGCCACTTTCTCACACAGTAAATTAACAAGGCTAAATTAATCCGTCCCATAGTGTGGACATGTCATGGTTTGCAGATACTTCTCTAACAAGGATGTCATTCCTCTACACCATATAGAGGGTACCACTGATCAATTTATTTACACAGAAATCTTAGATTAAAAAAATAGCACCATTTGCAAAAAAAAGAACATGCCCCAAAAATGGATCAAACAAGAAGACAACACTGTTCCAAAATGATTAAGGACAAACTTCACAAAAGAAAATTAAAGTACTGGAGTGTCCTAAATTCCACTGAGCAATAGGCAGAGCTAAACAGGCATGTAAGGGTCCAAAAGTATTCAAAACAGAACACTCCTGTTTGTGCTTTACAAAGGGAATGGACAAATATTCCTTAAACTGGTCATAAACTATACAATTATCTGGCAGATAATCTATGGCTGGAATGAAAACCTGGTAATGGATGATAATCGACCATTTGCTCCCAAACAATGGAAAAGGGACAAAACCTGTCCGTGATTTAACCAATTTGTATAAATGACAGGTTTTGTTCCTTTTCCACTGTTTGGGAGCAAATGGTCGATTGTCAGTTGCTCTCATCCATTACCAGGTTTTCATACCAACCACAGATTATATGCCAGATAATTGTATAGTGTATGCCCAGTTTTAGAAATATGTATTCAATCTTGTCGAAACGAAGCCCCGACGATGCCAGACCATAGTATCAGCAAACAGTTATGTAACAAAGTTGTCTTGAAATATCCTGTTTTGTGTTCTTATTTTGTTACAGTCTATGAATTTGATTAAAGGTTTTGTACTGTGAAAACACTAATGAGAATTTTGTATTTTCTTTATTATCATACTCACAGCAGTGACCAATTTTGTTACCAATTTTTTTAATCTGTACAAAGTTTCTAAAACGATAAGCAATACCTGTTGACAGTGGGAAATAAGCTAATCATAGAAAGACTTTTGAGTTCTACTGTATAATAGATCATTTATGCCTTGCTTATAATGCCCATGAAGATAGGAACATCCAAGACTGCAGTCCCTGAGTAATTGTGAAACTCAAAATCTTTGACGGCAGAAAATTGAGAGAAACAGCTCAGCAATACAGACTGCCTAGCTCCTCACCCAAGACTTTCATTTCTTTATTTTGGCATGCATTGTAAATACTCCCTCCTATTGTATGAAGCCTACAAATATTGGTCATCTTTATTTTATACTTCACTTTTGAGCTCACCTAGAACACACCCCTTCCAACTCTAAGAGCCATATCCTATTAGCAGTACTGATGTGTTGTACGGATTCCTGAAGCATAATCCCTGATTAGCAGCCCCAGGAGACCCGTTATTGCAGCAATAACACGTGGGTCCAAGAATTTATCCAGGATCCCATGTTTTATCAGCCGACAGCGGGTAGTTTACCACACAACAAAAACGGGATACAATAGGATAGCCCGATAATACCATTAGGCTACAAGCACATATTAGTCCATTTTTCAGTGCAGTAAACTACTGCCGACAATAGAATACCCCCCTAAATCTCTCTGCGCTTTTTGTAACTGCTCTAATTGCAGTGCAGCATGCTTTACTAAAGTGCAAGCTTTTTTTTTTTTTTTCTTTTCCCCAACTCTGAATCACCTACATCGTTACTTCATGGTAATATTATTCAGTAATATGTATAATGTGCCTGAACCTGCATCCTATTTGTTATATTTTCATGTCTAAAGCTGCACAGTGTGACAGCTTATCACAATTTATAACATTGCCACACAGAAAATAATTATTATGTTTGAAGGCTATAAAAACATATTTTACAAATAACCAGATGGCATATATATATATTCAACAGTTTTTCTATTGTGGTCATAAAATCTTATGACACATTCAGTCCAGATACCTGGTTGGAAATCACAAAGTTGTGGAAAAGTGATGGGCGTTCCTGGTCGACGATTAGGAGGTGGCTGATAGTGCACGCAAAATGGTCATGGTCATGGTAGTGTCCCTATACTAAATTGCTTAGAACTGCTTTAAAAATATCTTGCAATGAGACCAAGGTGGTAATTCTGATGTCAGGCCCTTCCCCCCCACCCCCCCTCCCCGCCCATGTGCAAAAGCATCACATGGCGTCAATGCTTTTGCACGTGGTGAGTAGCTTCCTGCCAGCGCAACGTCAGCACACTGGCAGGCCGCTACCTGCCTCGTCCCGGGTCACATCGGTTGCGTGTGACGTCATGCAGCTGCCGTGGCCCAACCCCTTCCCCCCCCCCCCCCCCCCCAACGGTCCGGACATGCCTGCGTTGTCCGCACCGCGCGTTGGCACGCCCCCTCCCGCTGGGAGACCGCCTCTGTCTGTCAATCAGGCAGAGGCGATCGCAGCCCAGAGATGCTGTTAGCATCTCACTGGGCTCCCGGGGTGTGCACGCACTCCACATAGACCCCAAATTGTTTATAGGTGGGTGTTCAAGCTAAAAACCCAGTGGACAGGACACAGACTCAACAAGTAACTATCAATACCCCCATAAAGTTGTTTTCCTTATGGGGTATTACAGTATTTATATATTATAGTCCCTCAGGAGTGTAGCTTGGAAAGCTCTCTGAAGCTTCTATTTTAATGAGGCTAAAATATATGGGGAACCCTGCTTATTTTCCATATGTTAGCTATATACAGTAATATAGACTATTGTTTTCGCTCCACCACAGGCTAACCATTAAATGAAGTCCAATAAGGAGACAGCCAATGAGACAGACATCTTTCAGCTCTATAGTACCCATGATATGGATTTCTGCATTTTAATTAATTAATTAAACAGTTCCAACGAAAATCCCATGTTGATTAAACAGAATATATTGATGCCAAGTAATAAAATAACTGTTAAATGCTACAATTACAGAAACATTACCCTAATAAATTCTGTACTATTAATAATAAAAGGATGTATTCTTTAGTAGAGCTATCCCTATATTTTTGCACAAATACATTGTAATGTAAGCATAAACAATCCTTTAGGTAAATCTTTAGAATATTTCCCTTTTCAATATATCCTTTGATACCGTATGTATTGATATGACGTTTATATTATATCTATTGCATATCATACTTAACACATAGGGGTATATGCAATTGCGGTCGAATTCCCGAAATTGTCGAAAAACGGGACTTTTTGCCCAAAAAATAAATTAAAAAAAAAAAAAAATCGACAATGCAATACAGTACTTTCCGTCAAAAAAACGGACTTTCCAAATTCGACTTTTGTCAAATTCGACTTTTCTGCAATGGTACAAATGCGGCAATTCGACAAAAGTATATTCAATTGAAGTTTGGAAATTCGACAACAGTGCTTTTAGACAGTAAATTCGTCATTTTCAATCCGCCACACTTTGGTGGGTGAAACTAATTAAAAAAAATTAAAACGTAAAAATTAAAATATTTTTTTTGGTGTTTTTTTTTTTGGTAATAGCATATCTATTTATATTAGCTGAAGGGACCTCGGTGACAGCAGTCACGTGGTGTCCCGGCATTCGGGGAAAGGGGTCCCATGTGAAAACATGGGACCCCTTTCAGTGCGTGGTCCGGGTAAATGCGGTTTGTTTTTTTGCCAAGTACGTGGATTTATATCTGGACACTGAATTGAGGTGAGTATAATTTGATTCACAGGTACCCCGGATCAGGAGACTTGGCAGTCGGCGGGTCAACATAGGTAAGTATGTGTGTGTCGGCAGGTGTGTAATAAAGTTTTACTCTCAAGGTGTGTGTGTCTCCTGTTTTTATTTGGGTATTTTTTCCCCAGTAGTACTACAGGTACCAGCGGGCCTGTTTTTCTACCGCATGCTGGTACTTGTGGTTCTCCAAGTACCAGCTTGCGGGGGAGGCTTACTGGGACTTGTAGTACTACAGGAAAAAACAATATTCTTGACATTTTCTCAAGGCTATTAGCCTCCCATCCGCAGCCCTTGGATGGGGGGGGGGGGGGGGGGGGGGGACAGCCTCGGGCTTCACCCCTGGCCCTTGGGTGGCTGGGGGGTGGGGGACCCCTTGATTGAAGGGGTCCCCACTCCCCCAGGGTACCCCGGCCAGGGGTGACTAGTTGGATATTTAATGCCACGGCCGCAGGGCACTGTATAAAAGTGACCCCCGGCTGTGGCATTATCTGTCCAGCTAGTAGAGCCCGATGCTGGTGTAAAAAATACGGGGGACCCCTACTCTTTTTGTCCCCCGTATTTTTTGCACCAGCACCAGGCGCAGAGCCCGGTGCTGGTTTTAAAAATACGGGGGATCCCCGGTCCATTTTCCCCCCCGGATTTTTAGAACCAGGACCAGCTCGAAGAGCCCGAAGATGGTTATGCTTTGGAGGGGGGACCCCACGCCATTTTATTCCGGGTTTTTTTCCGTTTTTGTAAAAATCGGATCAAAATCCGTCAAATCGGCCGTTTTTCGACAGCGGGACTGTCGAATCCGTTTTTTATTGAATATGTTGAATCCGGCACCCACTTGCCGGAATTCGACGGTCGAATTGTGTTGAATTAAAAAACGGCTGAAAAATTGCAGCGGTTCGCCGCTAATTGCATATACCCCATAATCCGTCATTTGAGTCCAGTAAAACAAGTGTTTATATTTAAAGATTAGTTAAAACTGCTTTAACACCATTTCCAAGCTGGCTCATTTAGACAACACAATAGCATTATTAACTACAGTTTACTGCCCTATATATAAAAACATATGGACAATGGGCCCAGAAGCTAGTGGCGCAGAGAGAGGGGTGGAGAGGGTACTAATTACCCCGGCACACGCTGGAAGGCTTCTACCACTGAGTACTGATCACTCCCCCCTGGATCTGCCCCTCAGCTGTACATAACACTATTTTTCATGGGTTTTTATAAAAGGGGGCGTGGTCACACATCCATGATTAGGCCACCCCTCCTAACTTTACCGGTGCCCGGGCAATCTCTCTAGAGCCCTTCCCATAAGGCAAGGAGGCTCCAAGCCACCAACTCTGCAGCAAACTAGGACAACTCTGTTTCTGGGAGGTAATGGGACTCCTAGCTGTTAGTGCCTCAGAGTAGTCCGAGTTGCCTGACTACATCTATGCACAAAATGTGTCTCCGGTGTCTGTATAGAAGATAACAAAGAGCCGCATGGCACAGGGCCGCAAACAAATTGAGCACAGCAACATAAATTTGTGCTATAACTAACCTGGAAAATATAGTTTTATTATTACGTACTTGTTTTAATATAGCACATAAATTTTTAGACATCCTTGTGCACATTAATTCAGGTTCACTGCTCCTGTCTCTGTTTGCTCACTGGAGCGGCACACAGATATACGTGCAGCAGGTCATTTGCGCTCACAGTTTGTGCCTTTAACCACTGGGCCACTCAGATGAGCTGGCAGATGACAGATTTAAAATAAACAAAATCTCCACATGATGTTTATTTGCATGTCTTTGCCCAGATTTACCTTGATCCAGTGGAAAGGATGTCCTGTTAAATATTTCTGGCACTGGTAAGTTTTATGAGCTGATTTGAGATTTGCAGATATTCTTATTAATGCGCTTCTGTATTGCTGGACTATCAATTAAGAATATTACTATTCAGACTGTGACTGGTAAACATTTATGAAGTACAGATGTTCTATTTTGTAGTAAGTGTGTAGTAGCCATAGCAGAGATGTTTTGTCTACCCTTTAGAAACACACGTAGAACAGATTATTAGCTCAATAACTATACTTTACTCACACAGGCAACTGGTGTGACAGCTGTATACTGGCAGCAACAACAAATATAAAGAAACACAGCGGTCTGTTTACAAGTGACGACTGGCTATATACATCATTTCGGCAGAAAATACAAATTGCTATGGCTTTTAGGAATTATGAAAAGCTGACACAGACACTATGTAAGCAATGACTGTCAGTGTTTTCAACATTGTGGATTATCAAAATCAGTACAGGTTGAGTATCCCATATCCAAATATTCCGAAATACGGACTTTTTTGAGTGAGACTGAGATAGTGAAACCTTTGTTTTTGATGGCTCAGTGTACACAAACTTTGTTTAATACTCAAAGTTATTAAAAATATTGTATTAAATGAACTTCAGACTGTGTGTATAAGGTGTATATGAAACATAAATGAATTCTGTGAATGTACACACACTTTTTTTAATGCACAAAGTTATAAAAAAATATTGGCTAAAATGACCTTCAGGCTGTGTGTATAAGGTGTATATGAAACATAAATGCATTCTGTGCTTAGATTTAGGTCCTATCACCATAATATCTCGTTATGGTATGCAATTATTCCAAAATACAGAAAAATCCGATATCCAAAATTCCTCTGGTCCCAAGCATTTTGGATAAGGGATACTCAACCTGTACTTTCAAATGATGTACTATTTTTCCTCTTTCCTCTCCGGGGGAGATACAATACAGGCAACCACTGAGGAGGGTTGGGGGGCAAATGCACTATTATGGCCGCTCCCTCACTACCAATAGTGAGTAACTGCAGCACGCACAGGAGGTGAGATTACAATGACGCAATTCACTGAGAAGTGGGGAATGAGTGAGAAAGCGGAAACAGGACTAGTTCTAGAAACAGGAAAAAACTAAACAGGAAAAAACTATTGCAAAATGTCAGAAATGCATAAAATAAACAGCTGAAGAATTGTCCAGAGTATGGGAGCTTCAATAAATCTATCAACTTGTAGCTATTCCCTCCTGTGTACTGGCACCTTTGATCACAGAATAAACCACTGGCATTGGTGCATTAAATCCATGTCCATTATTCTTAAGGGGTGGTCTTCTGTTTGTCGGCGGTCGGGCTCCCGGCGCTCAGTATACCGGCGCCGGGAGCCCGACAGCCGGCATACCGACACTTATTTTCCCTCGTGGGGGTCCACGACCCCCATAGAGGGAGAATAAAATAGTGTGGCGCGCGTAGCGCGCCACCGTGCCCGTAGCGTGGCGAGCGCAGCGAGCCCGCAAGGGGCTCATTTGCGCTCGCCAAGCTGTCGGTAAGCCGGCGGTCGGGCTCCCGGCGCCGGGATGCTAGTCGCCGGGAGCCCGACCGCCGGCCAGCCGTAGTGAACCCTTCTTAAGCACAATCTTAGACAGACTTGTTTTAAAGTCATTTATTTTTGCAATCCAGAAAATATAAAGGTAATTTAGCCTTGTGATCTGGCTAACACCTGTATATGCAAATAGAATGTGGGTAACTGTTCAACTAGATTGTGTTAACCCTATGTGTTGCCCACAGATCTTCAGTACAAGAGGAATTGTGAGGTGTTTTGGAGTTAGCCATTGCATGATTTATCATACACTATTGGTCACTATAAGGAAATCCTCAAGTAAACAACTGTCAAGCACAAAAAAATATCATATGAATATTTGTGTTTAACAAACTGTAGTTTACATTTTTGGCTCATTAAAAATATGTAAATGTCATATGATGGGAGAAGACTAACTTCTGCCAAGCCTACTATCTGCTCCAGTTATCATAAATGTGTATCAGCGCTAAAGCAGTTTGGAGTACCATGTTAGAGAAGCAATAAATACGTTTTGTTGTTAATAATTTGAAGGAACTCTTACTATACTGCACAGAGAACAAAGTGAAATTAATGGAGAATGTCTTTTTTGTGTGCTATCTTTTGGTAAATTAACCAAAGATAAAAATGTATTTCTGTGGAACACAATAATGGTAATTTATAAATAGACTAAAAACATAAAGTCTGTCACCACTTCTCTGTATGAACAAGGAGTGCTTTTCTCTGATGACACTCAGTGGTAAGCAAGGGACACCTTATTCTAGGTATGATTTCTAAGAACTAATTCCAGAAACAGGGATAAATCAGTTTCAGAAATGAATAAAAATATACTGCTAAACACATGCCCAGGGTAGGGAAGCTACTGTAAATCTTCTATTAACTTGCAACTTTAGGTAAGAATCAGTACCTTTTTGTTCCTAGTTTTTCTGGTACCTTTTGTTTTCCCCCGTAGAATAAAAGCTTTGTGTACAAGTGTGGCTTGTTGTTCACTTTTAAAGATAAAACTTTGCCAGGCCAGCTGGGCGGCAGTTTTAAGGCTGAACTTAGCGTCTTACTGCGAGGATAGTGAAGAGGCTGTATGACAGCGTGACCAGGAATATTACACCAGTACATGTACTGCCAGATTCTTTCTTATAAAGGCTTTGTATGGGAAAGCTAACACCAGCAAAACCCAGTGGAAGCCATTCCTAGCCTCGGAGCTTCTTAATTTGGGAGAAGCCCTACCTCTGGTGAAGACACCATTGTCACTGGATTTAGGCTTTTCTTCAGGAAAAGGAATATGCCCCTTAGCAAGGAATGTCCTCTTCTATCTTTATCAGATGATACACACTTTCCTACTGCTGCATTCTTAATCCAAAAATCCATAACCCAGCAATTATACAAAACAGCTTTTCTACGTTTGCTTTTTCATAAAGGAATGTCTCTCAGAAAACATATTTTAAACTGCTGGAAGGCGTGATCAGTTCTTAGTAGTTTCTTCTGTTCTGATCCACTTGCTTCCCATAAAAGTAGAGATATTATATATATATATTATATATATAATAAAGTTGCAATTTTTGTTTGTTCGTTCCAGCATCACGCAAGAACAATGTGATGTATTTATCCCAACTCGACCTCTCAGCTCTGCGTCTCTCATCCACACTCATTACTTGCTCCTAATCACGATTGCAGGACTTCCTTCGGGCTGCACCTACTCTGTGGAATGTCCTCCCCAGAGCCGGCCATAGGCATAGGCAAACTAGGCAATTGCCTAGGGCATTTGATATGCCTAGGGGCATCAGCAGCTTCTGCTGATTAAAATGATATGCGGCATGCCTATATTCTGTATGTAGCATTTCATATGCAGATACAACCACAGTCTCACACAGTATATAGGCATGCGGCATATCAGTTTAATCAGCAGAAGCAGCTTGTGCATCCTAGCCACATAGCAATGCAAATAATTTTCATTAAAAAAAGGTGCCGGACGTTAGCATTGATGCAAGATTTGTGAGGACACATCTGTATCCAAGCAGAGGCAGAGGTCACAGTGTTAGTGGAAGTGTGAGTGCTGTGTGCATGTGAGTGGGTTGGTTGTGCAGTAGTGTGCGGAATATGTGTAAGGAGCATTATGTGTGTCATGTAAAAATGCATTAATAATGTGCAACATATGTGTAAAGGGCCACTGTGTGTGTCATTATGTGTATAAGGGCATTAATAATGTGCGGCATATGTGTAACAGGGTACTACTGTATGTGTGTCATTATGTGTATAGGGGCACTAATAATGTGCAGCAAATGTGTAGGGGGCACTGTGTGTGTCATTATGTGTATAAGGGCATTAATAATGTGCGCCATATGTGTAAGGGACATTATGTGTAAAAGGGCATTAATAAAGGTTGTCATAATGTGTAAGGAGCATTATGTTTATAAGGACATTAATGTGTCTCATATGTGTAAGGGGCATTACTGTGTGGAATTGTGTATAAATGCATTACTAATGTGCGGCATTATGTGTATAAGGTGCTATACTATGTGGTGTTGCATATAGAAAGGGCACTACTGTGTCATCTAATGTGAATAAAGAGCAATAAGGTGTGGTGTAATGTGAATAAGGAGCAATTCAGTGTGATGTAATGTGAATAAGAGGCTCTACTGTGAGGAGTAACGTTTATAAGGTAAAGTGATACTACTGTGGGATGTAATATGAATTATGGACACTATCGCAAGATAAAATGTAAATAAAGTTGCAGTACTGTGTGGCATAATTGGAATTGGCGTTACTATTGTGTGGCCATGCCCCTTCCCAGCAAGAAGATGCCCCTTTTTGGGCTGTGCGTCAAATGTGCGAACTGTTCCTGTTTAAAATATAGGGGGTACAAGGACTGCTATGGGTGAGGGGTGATGGTGCTGGGAAAGAGGTACAAGGTCAGAGGCAGAACCAGCGGTGGTGCTAGGGGGCACCAGCCAAAATCTTGCCTAGGGCATCATATTGGTTAGGGCCGGCTCTGGTCCTTCCACACACACAATAAGACTCTCCTCAAGTCTTCAAACCATCAAGTGTTCCCTGAAATCTCACCTCTTCAGGGAAGAATATCTAATTTCAGAACTGCCCACATAACCTTCATAAATATTATTATCTAATTACATCCCCTCAGTACAGTCCACACATCCTAACATAGGGGAACATTTATTAAGCAGTGTTAAGAGCGGAGAAGTGAGCCAGTGGAGAAGTGCCCATGGCAACCAATCAGCACTGAAGTAACATCTGTAATTTGCATATTATAAAATGATACAGAGCTGCTGATTGATTGACGGGGCCACTTCTCCACTGGCTCACTTATCCGCTCTTGTCACTGCTTAGTAAATGTCCCCCATAGAGTAATTTATTTTTCTTCAATTTGACATCCTCCTGACCTCTGGTCATCATTGCTGTGTGATTACATCAAACAGCCCACCAAGATACTCTGCAATGGGTAACATCTATCCAGTGGCGTAACTAGAAATTTTTCTCCCCCAAGCCAAAAAAATTCTTCGGCGCCCCCCCCCCCCTCCTCCATAATTGGGAGCAAGAAAGGGATAAATATGCGCGCGCCGAAGGCGCGCGCGGCAAAAAAGGGTGTGGTTTTGTTGGAATGGGCGTGGTTTCGCATAAAGGGGCGTGGCATTGCAGGAAAAGACTACCTTATACCCCAGTTTTGCAACCTGCACGCCCATACGTTGGCCACCACAGGAAAGAAAAATAATCCTGATTCATGCCCCTTACATTATTTGTCATTTTTCCTCCTTATAGTAATGCCCAGTATACATTATGCCACATACTGCAATGGCCCTTAGACATTATGCCGCACACAATAATGCACATGACACAATATGCACACACTGTAATGCCCCCGACACATTATGCCACACACTAATGCCTGTGACACATTATGCCACACACCGTAATGCCTGTGACACATTATGACAGGAATCGCAATGCCCGTTATACATTATGCTACACACTACAATGCCCCCGATACATTATAGCACATACAATGTCTGTGACACATTATGACACACACCGCAATGTCCGTGATACATTATGCCACACACCGTAATGCCCATTACACATTAAGTCCTACAGTAAGGCTTCTAATTACTTTTCAATTACCTGCTCGTTGTCAGGGGTTTCATGCACTGGGTGTCATGCTCGTTGCCAGGGGTTTCATGCTCTTGGTTCCATGCACGGTGCCAGGGGTTTTCATGCTCAGGGTGTCATGCTCATTGCCAGGGGTTTCATGCACTGGGTGTCATGCTCGTTGCCAGGTGTTTCATGCACTGGGTGTCATGCTCGTTGCCAGGTGTTTCATGCACTGGGTGTCATGCTCTTTGCTAGGAGGTAGTCCTTGTTGCTAGGGCTGTGCTCCCAGTGCCACATATGTCCCCAGTGCCAGATATTCCCCCACGGTGCCAGGTACTCACATGCCCCAGTGCCAAATATAGCCCCCCCCCATGTGCCAGGTACACATATACCCCCCCAGTGCCACATATGCCCCCAGTGCCATATATTCCCCCCCAGTGCCAGATATTCCCCCAGTGCCAGATATTCCCCCCCAGTGCCATACATGCCCCCAGTGCCAGATATTCCCCCCCAGTGCCATATATGCCCCCCCAGTGCCATATATGCCCCCAGTGCCAGATATTCCCCCCCAGTGCCATATATGCCCCAGTGCCAGATATTCCCCCCCAGTGCCATATATGCCCCCAGTGCCAGATATCCCCCCCCCCCAGTGCCATATATGCCCCAGTGCCAGATATCCCCCCCCCGCGCCGCTGCTGCTGCTTTTTGGAGGGACACGGAGGGCACAGCTCGCCTCTCCTGTGTCCCTCCTGCTGCATCATCTCCGGCGGCCGCGGGTCTAATAGGGGGAAGTGCCGTTTCGTGAGCCAATTAGAGCTCACGGACGGCACTTCCCCCTATTAGACCCGCGGCCGCCGGAGATGATGCAGGAGGGACACAGGGAGGCGCGCTGTGCCCTCCGTGTCCCTCCAACAAGCGGCGGAGGGAAGGAGACCGCAGACTGACATGCGGACGCTCGTCCGCATGTCAGTCTGCTGTAAATCAGTGGCGCCCCCGCAGCCCCTCGCCCCCAAGCCACCGCGAGGGCTGCGGGGGCAGTAGTTACGCCACTGCATCTATCCCTGTGTATCAATGCCTATTTCCCTATAGATTGTAAGCTTGCAAGCAGGGCATTCCTACCTCTATGTCTGGCTATTATCACTCAGTTTTGTGTCATCACTGTTGTTCCAACTGTAATGCGCAATGGAATAAGCTGCGCTATATAAGAAACTGTTAATAAATAATTAATTTGTATTGCGTTCTCACTACTGGATAGCTTAGTGACCTAGAAATAAACGAATGTATGTATCTCGATGTGACACCAGGGAGAGGGGGCAATACAGGTTGAGTATCCCATATCCAAATATTCCGAAATACGGAATATTCCGAAATATGGAGTTTTTTGAGTGGGACTGAGATAGTGAAACCTTTGTTTTCTGATTGCTCAACGTACACAAACTAACACTAAATTTTTCAAAATATTGTATTAAATGACCTTCAGGCAGTGTGTATAAGGTGTACAGTGCCTTGCTAAAGTATTCACCCTCCTTTGCATTTTTCATGTTTTGTTGCCTCACAACCTGGAATTAAAATGGATTGTTTGAAGGTTTGCGTCATTTCATTCACAGAACATGGCTACAACTTTGAAGAGTTTTTTTTATTTTTTATTGTGAAGCAAACAACAAATAGGACAAAATAACAGAAAACTTCAGCATGCATAACTATTCATCCCCCTAAAGTCAGTACTTTGTAAAGCCACCTTATGCTGCAATTACAGCTGCAAGTCACATTGGATAAGTCTCTATGAGCTTGCCACATCTTGCAACTGGGATTTTTGCCCATTCCTCAAGGCAAAACTGCTCCAGCTCCTTCATGTTGGATGGTTTCAGCTTGTAAATAGTAATCTTCAAGTCTGACCACAGACTCTTAATTGGATTGAGATCTGGGCTTTGACTAGGCCATTACAACACATTTAAATGTTTACCCTTAAACCACTTCAGTGTTGCTTTAGCAGTATGCTTCGGGTCATTGTCTTGCTGGAAGGCGAACCTCCATCCCAGTCTCAAATCACAGGTAGACTGAAACAGGTTTTGCTCAAGAAAATACCTGTATTTAGCACCATCCATCTTTCCCTTGACTCGAAACAGTGTCCCAGTCCCTGCTGCTGAAAAACATCCCCACAGCATGATGCTGCCACCACCATGTTTCACTGTGGGGATGGTGTCCTTGGGGTGATGGGATGTGTTGAGTTTGCGCCAGACATAGCATTTTCCTTGGTGGACGAAAAGTTAAATTTTAGTCTCATCTGACCAGAGCACCTTCCTCCATACATTTGGGGAGTCGTCCACATGCCTTTTGGCAAACTCAAAATGTGCCTTCTTATTTTTAAAACTAAGTAATGGCTTTTTTTCTGGCCACTCTTCCATAAAGCCCAGCTCTATGGAGTGTACAGCTTATTGTGGTCACATGCGCAGATACACCAGTCTCTGCTGTGTAACTCTGCAGCTCCTCTAGGGTTACCTTTGGTCTCTGTGCTGCCTCTCTGATTAATGCCTTCCTTGCCCGGTCTGTGAGTCTTAGTGGCCGTCTCTCTCTCTTGGCAGGTTTGTTGTGGTACCATGTTCTTTCCATTTGAAGATGATGGATTTGATGGTGCTCCGGGGGAACATCAAAGATTTTATTTTTATTTTTTATTTTTTTTATAACCCAACCCTGACTTGTACTTCTCAACAACTTTGTCCCTGACTTGTTTGGAGAGCTCCTTGGTCTTCATGGTGTGATGCCTCTTGCTCAGTGGTGTTGCAGCCTCTGGGGTCTTTCAGATAAGGTGTGTTTATACTGACAGATCATGTGACACTTAGATTGCACACAGGTGGACTTAATTTCACTAATTATGTGACTTCTGAAGGTAATTGGCTGAAACAGAAATTTTGAGCAGCTTCATAGTAAAGGGGGTAAATACATATGCACATTCCAATTTTCAAATTTGTATTTATAAAATTATTTTTTATATACATTTTTCTCATTTCACTTCACCAACTTAGACTGTTTTGTGCATGTCCATCACATAAAATTCAGATAAAAAAAATAAATAAATTACAGGTTGTAATGTAACAAAATAGGTAAAAAGCCAAGGGGGGTGAATACTTTAGCAAGGCACTGTATATGAAACAGAAATTAATTGTGTGCTTGTACACAAACTTTGTTTAATGCACTAAATTATTAAACATATTGGCTAAAATGACCTTCAGGCTGTGTGTATAAGGTGTAAATGAAACAAATACATTCTGTACTTAGACTTGGGTCCCACTGCCATGATATCTCATTATGGTATGCAATTATTCCAAAATACGGAAAGATCAGATATCCAAAATACTTCTGGTCCCAAGCATTTTGGATAAGGGATACTCAACCTGTAAATAACAAAACACACATTTGATACTTGGCATGTGCAGTGTGCAGGCTCCTCAAATCCAAAATGACGGTATGTACATAAACATAAATTTGTGAGGAGAAACACTGTATACTTCTAGGAGCAATGGAGAATTTTTTTATTTTATTTTCAAAAGACATTCACACGAGCAAAGCCGTGTCAAATGCTAGTAATAAAATAAATTCTATCTACCATGGATAAGAGGAGTGTTACAGATGGCGGGACGTGGGATATTTTAGCAAAAGCATGAAAGTTGAAAAACAGACTGAATCGCTAATAATACAATATCAATTCTCTATCAGTCCTAAAAGTTCATAAAGATTAGAAGTGCAGTGTAAAGAGTTAAAAACTTAAAAAGGCTTACATACCTGCTATGCTTTGCTGAACGTGAAGGGGAAGTCCATGACTGAGGGACCTTGATACCTGCTCTGCTTGTTTCATACAGATGAAGTGGGAAAATCAGAGTAGAGTGTAGCATGGAACCCCTGCAGAGACAAATCAATCATTTTATTCTTTAACTCTGTACGTAGTTTATGATTTTTAGTTTTGGATGGAGTAATCCTTTAAGAAGAAATGTGACAGCACAGAAGCTATAACAAAACTAGTGTAAGGCAAAATTGGAACGCTTCTACTAAAACAGTATTTGTAGTGTAAATTAGAGATGAGCGGGTTCGGTTTCTTTGAATCCGAACCCGCACGAACTTCACTTTTTTTTTCACGGGTCCGAGCGACTCGGATCTTCCCGCCTTGCTCGGTTAACCCGAGCGCGCCCGAACGTCATCATGACGCTGTCGGATTCTCGCGAGACTCGGATTCTATATAAGGAGCCGCGCGTCGCCGCCATTTTCACACGTGCATTGAGATTGATAGGGAGAGGACGTGGCTGGCGTCCTCTCCATTTAGATTAGATTTAGAAGAGAGAGAGAGAGAGAGAGATTGCTGTGATACTGTAGATTAGAAGAGAGTGCAGAGTGCAGACAGAGTTTAGTGACTGACGACCACAGTGACCAGTGACCACCAGAGACAGTGCAGTTGTTTGTTTTATTTAATATATCCGTTCTCTGCCTGAAAAAAACGATACACAGTCACACAGTGACTCAGTCTGTGTGCACTGCTCAGCCCAGTGTGCTGCACATCAATGTATTGTATATAAAGCTTATAATTGTGGGGGAGACTGGGGAGCACTGCAGGTTGTTATAGCAGGAGCCAGGAGTACATGATAAATAATATTATATTAAAATTAAACAGTGCACACTTTTGCTGCAGGAGTGCCACTGCCAGTGTGACTAGTGGTGACCAGTGCCTGACCACCAGTATATTAGTAGTATTGTATACTATCTCTTTATCAACCAGTCTATATTAGCAGCAGACACAGTACAGTGCGGTAGTTCACGGCTGTGGCTACCTCTGTGTCGGCACTCGGCAGGCAGTCCGTCCATCCATAATTGTATTATATACCACCTAACCGTGGTTTTTTTTTTCTTTCTTTATACCGTCGTCATAGTCATACTAGTTGTTACGAGTATACTACTATCTCTTTATCAACCAGTGTACAGTGCGGTAGTTCACGGCTGTGGCTACCTCTGTGTCGGAACTCGGCAGGCAGTCCGTCCATCCATAATTGTATTATAATATATACCACCTAACCGTGGTTTTTTTTTCGTTCTTTATACCGTCGTCATACTAGTTGTTACGAGTATACTACTATCTCTTTATCAACCAGTGTACAGTGCGGTAGTTCACGGCTGTGGCTACCTCTGTGTCGGCACTCGGCAGGCAGTCCGTCCAACCATAATTGTATTATATACCACCTAACCGTGGTTTTTTTTCATTCTTTATACCGTCGTCATACTAGTTGTTACGAGTATACTACTATCTCTTTATCAACCAGTGTACAGTGCGGTAGTTCACGGCTGTGGCTACCTCTGTGTCGGCACTCGGCAGGCAGTCCGTCCAACCATAATTGTATTATATACCACCTAACCGTGGTTTTTTTTTCATTCTTTATACCGTCGTCATACTAGTTGTTACGAGTATACTACTATCTCTTTATCAACCAGTGTACAGTGCGGTAGTTCACGGCTGTGGCTACCTCTGTGTCGGCACTCGGCAGCCCGTCCATAATTGTATATACCAGTGACCTAACCGTGGTTTTTTTTTCTTTCTTTATACATACATACTAGTTACGAGTATACTATCTCTTTATCAACCAGTCTATATATTAGCAGCAGACACAGTACAGTGCGGTAGTTCACGGCTGTGGCTACCTCTGTGTCGGCACTCGGCAGCCCGTCCATAATTGTATATACCACCTAACCGTGGTTTTTTTTTCTTTCTTTATACATACATACTAGTTACGAGTATACTATCTCTTTATCAACCAGTCTATATATTAGCAGCAGACACAGTACAGTGCGGTAGTTCACGGCTGTGGCTACCTCTGTGTCGGCACTCGGCAGCCCGTCCATAATTGTATACTAGTATCCAATCCATCCATCTGCATTGTTTACCTGAGGTGCCTTTTAGTTGTGCCTATTAAAATATGGAGAACAAAAATGTTGAGGTTCCAAAATTAGGGAAAGATCAAGATCCACTTCCACCTCGTGCTGAAGCTGCTGCCACTAGTCATGGCCGAGACGATGAAATGCCAGCAACGTCGTCTGCCAAGGCCGATGCCCAATGGCATAGTACAGAGCATGTCAAAACCAAAACACCAAATATCAGTAAAAAAAGGACTCCAAAACCTAAAATAAAATTGTCGGAGGAGAAGCGTAAACTTGCCAATATGCCATTTACCACACGGAGTGGCAAGGAACGGCTGAGGCCCTGGCCTATGTTCATGGCTAGTGGTTCAGCTTCACATGAGGATGGAAGCACTCAGCCTCTCGCTAGAAAACTGAAAAGACTCAAGCTGGCAAAAGCACCGCAAAGAACTGTGCGTTCTTTGAAATCCCAAATCCACAAGGAGAGTCCAATTGTGTCGGTTGCGATGCCTGACCTTCCCAACACTGGACGTGAAGAGCATGCGCCTTCCACCATTTGCACGCCCCCTGCAAGTGCTGGAAGGAGCACCCGCAGTCCAGTTCCTGATAGTCAGATTGAAGATGTCAGTGTTGAAGTACACCAGGATGAGGAGGATATGGGTGTTGCTGGCGCTGGGGAGGAAATTGACCAGGAGGATTCTGATGGTGAGGTGGTTTGTTTAAGTCAGGCACCCGGGGAGACACCTGTTGTCCGTGGGAGGAATATGGCCGTTGACATGCCAGGTGAAAATACCAAAAAAATCAGCTCTTCGGTGTGGAGGTATTTCACCAGAAATGCGGACAACAGGTGTCAAGCCGTGTGTTCCCTTTGTCAAGCTGTAATAAGTAGGGGTAAGGACGTTAACCACCTCGGAACATCCTCCCTTATACGTCACCTGCAGCGCATTCATAATAAGTCAGTGACAAGTTCAAAAACTTTGGGTGACAGCGGAAGCAGTCCACTGACCAGTAAATCCCTTCCTCTTGTAACCAAGCTCACGCAAACCACCCCACCAACTCCCTCAGTGTCAATTTCCTCCTTCCCCAGGAATGCCAATAGTCCTGCAGGCCATGTCACTGGCAAGTCTGACGAGTCCTCTCCTGCCTGGGATTCCTCCGATGCATCCTTGCGTGTAACGCCTACTGCTGCTGGCGCTGCTGTTGTTGCCGCTGGGAGTCGATGGTCATCCCAGAGGGGAAGTCGTAAGCCCACTTGTACTACTTCCAGTAAGCAATTGACTGTTCAACAGTCCTTTGCGAGGAAGATGAAATATCACAGCAGTCATCCTACTGCAAAGCGGATAACTGAGTCCTTGACAACTATGTTGGTGTTAGACGTGCGTCCGGTATCCGCCGTTAGTTCACAGGGAACTAGACAATTTATTGAGGCAGTGTGCCCCCGTTACCAAATACCATCTAGGTTCCACTTCTCTAGGCAGGCGATACCGAGAATGTACACGGACGTCAGAAAAAGACTCACCAGTCTCCTAAAAAATGCAGTTGTACCCAATGTCCACTTAACCACGGACATGTGGACAAGTGGAGCAGGGCAGGGTCAGGACTATATGACTGTGACAGCCCACTGGGTAGATGTATGGACTCCCGCCGCAAGAACAGCAGCGGCGGCACCAGTAGCAGCATCTCGCAAACGCCAACTCTTTCCTAGGCAGGCTACGCTTTGTATCACCGCTTTCCAGAATACGCACACAGCTGAAAACCTCTTACGGCAACTGAGGAAGATCATCGCGGAATGGCTTACCCCAATTGGACTCTCCTGTGGATTTGTGGCATCGGACAACGCCAGCAATATTGTGTGTGCATTAAATATGGGCAAATTCCAGCACGTCCCATGTTTTGCACATACCTTGAATTTGGTGGTGCAGAATTTTTTAAAAAACGACAGGGGCGTGCAAGAGATGCTGTCGGTGGCCAGAAAAATTGCGGGACACTTTCGGCGTACAGGCACCACGTACAGAAGACTGGAGCACCACCAAAAACTACTGAACCTGCCCTGCCATCATCTGAAGCAAGAAGTGGTAACGAGGTGGAATTCAACCCTCTATATGCTTCAGAGGTTGGAGGAGCAGCAAAAGGCCATTCAAGCCTATACAATTGAGCACGATATAGGAGATGGAATGCACCTGTCTCAAGTGCAGTGGAGAATGATTTCAACGTTGTGCAAGGTTCTGATGCCCTTTGAACTTGCCACACGTGAAGTCAGTTCAGACACTGCCAGCCTGAGTCAGGTCATTCCCCTCATCAGGCTTTTGCAGAAGAAGCTGGAGGCATTGAAGAAGGAGCTAAAAGGGAGCGATTCCGCTAGGCATGTGGGACTTGTGGATGCAGCCCTTAATTCGCTTAACAAGGATTCACGGGTGGTCAATCTGTTGAAATCAGAGCACTACATTTTGGCCACCGTGCTCGATCCTAGATTTAAAGCCTACCTTGGATCTCTCTTTCCGGCAGACACAGGTCTGCTGGGGTTGAAAGACCTGCTGGTGACAAAATTGTCAAGTCAAGCGGAACGCGACCTGTCAACATCTCCTCCTTCACATTCTCCCGCAACTGGGGGTGCGAGGAAAAGGCTCAGAATTCCGAGCCCACCCGCTGGCGGTGATGCAGGGCAGTCTGGAGCGACTGCTGATGCTGACATCTGGTCCGGACTGAAGGACCTGACAACGATTACGGACATGTCGTCTACTGTCACTGCATATGATTCTCTCAACATTGATAGAATGGTGGAGGATTATATGAGTGACCGCATCCAAGTAGGCACGTCACACAGTCCGTACTTATACTGGCAGGAAAAAGAGGCAATTTGGAGGCCCTTGCACAAACTGGCTTTATTCTACCTAAGTTGCCCTCCCACAAGTGTGTACTCCGAAAGAGTGTTTAGTGCCGCCGCTCACCTTGTCAGCAATCGGCGTACGAGGTTACATCCAGAAAATGTGGAGAAGATGATGTTCATTAAAATGAATTATAATCAATTCCTCCGCGGAGACATTGACCAGCAGCAATTGCCTCCACAAAGTACACAGGGAGCTGAGATGGTGGATTCCAGTGGGGACGAATTGATAATCTGTGAGGAGGGGGATGTACACGGTGATATATCGGAGGGTGAAGATGAGGTGGACATCTTGCCTCTGTAGAGCCAGTTTGTGCAAGGAGAGATTAATTGCTTCTTTTTTGGGGGGGGTCCAAACCAACCCGTCATATCAGTCACAGTCGTGTGGCAGACCCTGTCACTGAAATGATGGGTTGGTTAAAGTGTGCATGTCCTGTTTTGTTTATACAACATAAGGGTGGGTGGGAGGGCCCAAGGATAATTCCATCTTGCACCTCTTTTTTCTTTTCTTTTTCTTTGCATCATGTGCTGATTGGGGAGGGTTTTTTGGAAGGGACATCCTGCGTGACACTGCAGTGCCACTCCTAAATGGGCCCGGTGTTTGTGTCGGCCACTAGGGTCGCTAATCTTACTCACACAGTCAGCTACCTCATTGCGCCTCTTTTTTTCTTTGCGTCATGTGCTGTTTGGGGAGGGTTTTTTGGAAGGGACATCCTGCGTGACACTGCAGTGCCACTCCTAGATGGGCCCGGTGTTTGTGTCGGCCACTAGGGTCGCTAATCTTACTCACACAGTCAGCTACCTCATTGCGCCTCTTTTTTTCTTTGCGTCATGTGCTGTTTGGGGAGGGTTTTTTGGAAGGGCCATCCTGCGTGACACTGCAGTGCCACTCCTAGATGGGCCCGGTGTTTGTGTCGGCCACTAGGGTCGCTAATCTTACTCACACAGTCAGCTACCTCATTGCGCCTCTTTTTTTCTTTGCGTCATGTGCTGTTTGGGGAGGGTTTTTTGGAAGGGACATCCTGCGTGACACTGCAGTGCCACTCCTAGATGGGCCCGGTGTTTGTGTCGGCCACTAGGGTCGCTTATCTTACTCACACAGCGACCTCGGTGCAAATTTTAGGACTAAAAATAATATTGTGAGGTGTGAGGTATTCAGAATAGACTGAAAATGAGTGTAAATTATGGTTTTTGAGGTTAATAATACTTTGGGATCAAAATGACCCCCAAATTCTATGATTTAAGCTGTTTTTTAGTGTTTTTGGAAAAAAACACCCGAATCCAAAACACACCCGAATCCGACAAAAATAATTCGGTGAGGTTTTGCCAAAACGCGTTCGAACCCAAAACACGGCCGCGGAACCGAACCCAAAACCAAAACACAAAACCCGAAAAATTTCAGGCGCTCATCTCTAGTGTAAATGAGATATCGCTGGCAAAATGCAAATTTGGTTGTAGTTAGGTGATAACTTTTTAGTTTGTACAGTCTAGTTGCTCAAGTACAGAAATATAAAACGCTTTAAACACAGCTTCAGATTTGTCTATTAATAATGATATTGGTTGACAAAAAAAAAAAAACATTAATTTTATTCTAATATGACATTTTTTTTTTTAGGATTCCCTTGATTTCCAAATAAGTGTTTGACTTGGCACAGCATTCTATGGACCTGCCCATTAATATGTGCTTCTGAATGTAAAGGTTAAGTATGTTGCTCTTTAGAAAGCTTGCAATCTTCCCATTTGTCATCGCAGGGAAGAGACCTGTATATGAAACACACCGTGTTCTAATGGGCTCCTCGCACTACAAGAGAGCACTGTGAGCCTCACACACATTCAGGGAGCTTCCTGCAAACTATGATTTATTTAAAACCTGCATAGAGTCCTATTCATTCAGCTTAACCGTGCACTAGCAGGGCTCATAAAGATGGCTTGTTAATTCATTGCTTAAGGATACATGTTTTATGCAGCGTATACTGCCATTTCATAGTCTTCTTGCAAATGTGATGTTTTATTAAGCTGGATAGGTACTATTCAATAATGTATCATAATGCATGCTTCAGGAACTGAAGCTAAATAATGTTCACGTCTTAACGAAGTAGCATTATTCCTTCCTACTTTCCCATTTGTTAAGTATGCAGTTACAAAGCATTAATCACATTGCCACATCCCTAGATGTATTTCTGGGTGCTACACTTTTTGTTGACAGACACTGAAACAGATATCACCGTGCCACAAGACCTTCTGCATGCCTAGAATGCATCACACAGACTAGATAGGGTTCCAAAGAGCTCTTTGATTTAACATAAAGTCCTAGAAGTCCATAAAAAAAGAAGCTTGCCCAGCATCTAATTTGCAGCCCTTGGTAGTTTTTTGTGGTAGAGATAAAAGGCAAAATTCTCTAAATGGTTTTGCTGAATATTTACTTATTCTGCATCGGGGGTTGGGTATGGGATCCTGGCAGTGGGGATGCCGGGCGGTCATAATAATGACCCCGGCATTCCGACTGTTTGAAATGCTGACAGGGGTGTAGGAGGACGCTAAGTCTAATTATCTACCTCTCCCTCCCTCCCAGCAGCCTAAAACTAACCCTTGGTTCCCATAGCCTAACCCTAACCTCCCCTCCCTACGAGCAGCCTAATCCTAACCCTTCCTCCCCGCAGCCCAAACCTAACCCTCCCCGCAGCCTAAACCTAACCCTCCCTCCACAGCCTAACATACAGGTAACATACACCTCTTACCACATTGCCAGCTGTTTACTTGCATTACTTAAGTGATATTTCCATTTGGAAAGAAAGTTTCTATTTGATTCTTAAAAAAGAATGGAGTTTGATTTGAATTGTATTTAATTATATTTTACATATAAATGTGACCTTTATTGTCCAGACTGTATTCTCTATTATGTAGAGAACAGTGGCGGAACTAGCGAGCGGTGGGCCCAGGTGCGTCAAAATGCTTTGGGCCCCATCCCATCCAAGTCCACCCCCTCACCCCTGGAGAGGATCTGGTGAGGGGGACCTGCTCAGGGGCAGAGAAATGGATACCTAGCGCAGTGCCGTAACTAGACATTTTAGCACTGTGTGCAAGAAACAGCATCGGAGCCCCAACCCTGCATGCAAAACAGGGGCAGTGCGCGCTGTAGGCGTGCGCAAAAATACATAGGTGCGTGGCTTCGTGGAGAAGGGGTGTGGCCACAAAATAATACCAATTCATAAAACGGTGCACAGTAGTCTCCATTATTCAAATTACGCCGCATAGTAGCACCACTACACCAGGTAGAGACCCTTTTACACCTTACGGCGGACAGAGTCCCCTTTTTACACATAACGGCAGACAGCGTGCCCTTGTTACACATAGCGGCAGACAGCGTACACTTTTTACACATAACGGCAGACAGCGTGCCCTTTTTACACATAACGGCAGACATCGTGCCCTTTTACACATAACGGCAGACAGCATGCCCTTGTTACACATAACGGCAGACAGCATGCCCTTGTTACACATAACGGCAGACAGCGTGCCCTTGTTACACATTACGGCACACAGCGTGCCCTTTTTACACATTACGGCAGACAGCGTGCCCTTTTTACACATTACGGCAGACAGCGTGCCCTTGTTACACATTACGGCAGACAGCGTGCACTTGTTACACATTACGGCAGACAGCGTCCCCCTTTTTACACATTACAGCAGGCAGATTCCCCCTTTTTACACATTGCGGCAGACAGCGTCCCCTTTTTACACATTACGGCAGACAGCGTGCCCTTTTTACACATCACGGCAGCCAGTCCCCCTTTTTGCACATAAAGAAAGAAAGAGAAAGAAAGTCCTCGGTGCAGCTTCTGGCAGAGATCCCGGGCAGGAGAGAAGGAGGAGGAGGAGGGAGGTGGAGGAGGGAGCCGCAGCAGCGCTGTGTTATTGGTGGAGGCGCTGCTGCTGCTGTCCCTCTGCTTCACTATAGGCTGTTCTCCGCCGCTGTGAATGCTGGGATGCGCTTCACAGCGGCAGAAGACAACCTATAGTGAAGCAGAGTGACAGCAGCAGCAACGCCTCAACCAGTAAAAAAGCGCTGCTGCGGCTCCCTCCTCCTTCCCCCGTGTCCGCTGTGCTCCTCTCCTCTCCGGGTGGCTGTGTGCTGCGGGCAGCGGTTGTACGCAGCACACAGCGGCATGTAATGAGTCAGTTTGAATCATTACATGCTTTGGGCCCCTGGACAGTGGCGGGCCCCAGTGCAACGCACTGGTTGCACTGGCGGTAGTTCTGCCTCTGGTAGAGAACACTTCAGTTTGGAATTATATTGAGCACAAGCAGGGTATTGGAGATTATGCTTTTACCGACAATAATGTTACGCATCAATGCTCTCTCTATTGTGGGGTTTAAGAATACCGCTTGTCACTCCAGATGTAGGTGATCATTCAGAGTTGTTTGCTCGCTAGCTGTTTTTAGCAGCCGTGCAAATGCTATGCCGCCTCCCACTGGGAGTGTATTTTAGCTTAGTAGAAGTGCGAACGAAAGGATCGCAGAGCGGCGGCAAAGTTTTTTTGTGCAGTTTTAGAGTAGCTCAATACCTATTCAGGGCTTGGAATCACTTCAGACTATTCAGTTCCTGTTTTGATGTCACAAACACGCCCTGCGTTCGCCCAGCCACGCCTGCGTTTTTCCTGGCACGCCTGCGTTTTTTCGAACACTCCCCGAAAACAGTCAGTTGACACTAGGGTGCATCAAACGCCCCGACATTCAGAATGCTTGCTGTCCCTATTCTTAAAATGTTCCTTTTTAGCATAGAAACAACTGTGCAAATTTTTTTTGATGTACGATTTGACTTAGGTGGTCCACCTCCACACCCAAAAATTGTCTGTATCTTGGTACTAAAGCACGTGTATTGTATTATACAAAACAACTAACTTTAGCAAAACGAAGCCAACTTTTGTATGTGTGCCATGAATGCGTGTCTTACATTGATTTAAGAACATAACAAAGAAAGGGAACAGCATGAAGCCTCATGGGCCTATCGTGGCTGTTCCCATCCAAATCACAAAACATTAATCAAATTATTATTTCTTTTTCAGATTTGTCACATCAGAAATAGATTCATGGTTTATTTTTAACATTCTTCAGCTAAACAGTGATTTTCTTACGAAAGACATTGGTGAATGGAAAGAATCTGATGCTTATCAGAATTCACAAACCAATATTCAAGCATTGAAAGTGGTCAATGATTGTGCTGAACGTGGTGTCAAGCTTATCATCGGCTAAGAAGGAAGAGCACTATCAAAATGTACTCAAAGTAGTTGAAGATGATCGCAAAGAGAGACCAAACTTACGTAAGCCCAGCGGCCAGCAATAAGACAGTTTCAACTTTGTAATAAGCCAACTGTAACATGTTGTTCACTGTTCCGTCACTAATTCTGCTTCTATCTCTTTGTTTAGTTGTTAACAATGAATTAAACACTTTATCATTAACCTACTAAATTGTTTTAAGTCCTTGTATCAGAGAAGTTAAAACAAGTGTTATTGCATTTAAAATAAATAGAAATCTTTAATCTTCAGGGGCATGGTGGACCACAAATATAATCTCAGATTCTTCAAAATTGTATTGTATGCAATATAGCCTTAACAATTCTAAAAAATGTAGCATGGGGACAAATTATTTTTCTTACTTTTAAAAATTCATGGGGCGTTTGATGCACCCTAGTTGACACCCAGAAATGCCCTCTTCCTGTCAATCACTCTGCGGCCAGCAGTGCGACTGAAAAGCTTTGCTAGACCTTGTGTCTACATCGTTACATCGTACATCGCTACATCGTTCGTTGCAATAGTACGGCGCGCATGCGCAGAAGTGCCGTTTTTTTGCCTGATCGCTGCGCAGCGAACGAATGCAGCTAGCGATCAACTCGGAATGAACCCCGTAAACCCAACACTTAAACAAGTAAGCCACACAATATGTTTTACTGAGGAAAATACAGGGAAATTATGCTTTTTATTGGCATTCAGAGATCAAATAGGTCTAATCGCTTTTTCTGTGCAAATGTTTACTCCATTCCTCAGATCAAAATTGCCAACACTTTGAACCTCCCAGAGGAGGAAGTCCAAAGGGCAAATGGAAGCATGTGATTATGCAACTTGTGTCATCATGGCATGCCCCAGCTGCACAACAACTGAATTCAATTAACATGCCAGGGAGGCGGAGACACAATTACATAATTAATGCTCCACACTGCTGCAAGATTACACAATTTGGGTGAAATACAAATGATATATCACGCCCAATTTCCTTTCTAAAATGATCTCCGTTATCGCGCATATTGCGCCCATAGTAATCTTTACTGTGTAAAGGGTTGGGTGCCTCGCTACTCCGGGGGTAGCGAGCTGATATAATGATACAACGTCCCTGAGGGCAGAAACAGAACGAGTGTGGAAAGGGGTGAAAAGAATTGAATCCCGCCCTTTGTGTCCTGACGAACAGAAGGCGGGATCTGATGACGTGACTACATTTGAGCCCACCCTCATCACATATAAAAGAATGAGAATCTGGGAGGCCTACTATCTTGGTAGAATATGCAATCTAGTTTTATTTCTTTCTTTTTTTTTTTTTTAACAAAGTATTGGAGTAGACCAAATCGCAAACATGAGTAAAAATGTAGTACAGGTTACATGTTTTGGTGAAAAAAATATTACAGATATACAAAAAGCTGCTAACCAAAACATAAAAAACACATAAGATTTATAAACATGTTGGTAAACTTCCTAATGCCAAAGTACAGAAGTGTCTGACTACAATCAGGTTATTGTTAATGGGAAAAAAAAAAAGAGATAACAGGAAAAGCAAAAAAAAGAGAAAGGGAAAAAGAAAAAAAAAGGTATCAAAGAGAGGGGGGCTAAGCAGGGAGGTCAGCAGGGACTAGGAGGGACGAGAGACTGCGTCTGGAACCGTGGGCACAATATCGCCTGAAATTTAGCAACTCTATTATTTTGCAAGCTTAAGATATATTCTGTGGAGGCAATAAAGTTAGTTTTATTCACAAGTGCAGTCAACATGGGTGGCGTTGTTCTTTCCAGTGTTTAGTAATTAGGAATTTAGCTGCATTGCATATGTGGGTGAGCAATTTGTTTTGGGATTTGGAGACCACGAGTATAGGAGTGTTTAACAGGGCTACCACAGAGTCCAATGGCATCCCAGTCCCAGGAGCATGGCAAATCAGTGAATGGTTCCGATCCCAAAAAACTCCCAAGCTAATTCAAGGTTCACGAGATGGGGGTTGAGAGCAAAAACGGAATTAGGAATTATCTAAATGTTTCCCTTCTGGCCAATCAAGTACAAACACAAACGTTCAAATAAGGTAGAAGAGCAAAGCAAAGAGAAATTGGTTTAAGAGTGGCTGAAGCCAAGAATTTGAAGGTACTGAAAGCGACAGAAGGAGGGGAGGCTGAAGTGGTCCTGGAGGTCAGGAAATGAGGAGGGAGCAAAATTACCTTTGTTATGAGTGAAACATTCAATATGTCAAAGTCAGAAAAATATCACTATGCACACTGCCATATTTGCACCTCATGCGTGTCCTCGCTGCGCGTGCATGTGCTCTCCCGTGCGTGCGCATACTCGCTGTTGCGTGCACCCGCAGGCGCACGGTATGCGCATTTACGGTAGAGTTTGTATGCGTCTAGCGTGCGACTCAACCGTTACATATTTTAACCATATAATGTATTTTGTAGATCATGGTCTCTTTGATAGAATTTGAAAGTTTAGTTAATGTAGCATGTTCATGGACAAAGAGATCCCTCTTTGTTTGATACGAAGGGTCAGACAAGGGTTATACAGTGGTGTTTAGTATCCATCGGAAGAGTATTTAATTAGCAATATTCCGGTGTTGGTTTGAAGCGGATAACTCGCTCGTGCGAATAGTTATGGACATAAGAAGTTTATGGACTTTTACTATATTTGCACTTTATTATCCATGCGGCGGGAAACCTAGTTTCCCACCCACCTGAGCAGTTGGAAATAGTCACAGCCCACCTGTATGAATCAACCTATGACCTTTTGTTATAATGCGAAGACGAATTCCTGTGTCCAATGAACAATAAGAATATAGGGACCATTGTACTGTATTTTGTGTAGGGTATAAAAGGACAAGCCGATCTGGGCCAGCTCTCTATTCTCTTCAACGGTTCTCATTGCTGATAATCGGGAGCTGGATATCCAGGAGGCGCATGCGATTGTTGCCCTTTGTGCGTAAGTTTCTCCGCAATCATATTGTCTTTCTTGTTATTGTGAGCCATATCTCTCTCTCTCTCTCTCTCTCCTCTCCTCTTTCTCTCTCTTTTCCTCTCAAAGTGTTATTGTACTGCTATTGTATTTTACGTGTAGTTACTTGGTTAGATATTCAATGTTATTTTGGTAGTGTATGACTTGTATTGTATTATTCTTTTGAACGTTCATTCATTTCCTTAAAAGGCGTTAGACCCTTAGACCGGTATTGCGTGTTCATTATATTGCAGTGAGTAATAGGAGCGTCTCTATCGCTCAAACAGCTTTAGTGTAAACAAGGTTAAGCAGCGTTATATCGCTACAGTGTTTCAGTACAAGGTTTACAGTATAAGAATATCATTTCTGTGTGTTACATTCAAGGTCTACTGATTGTTATCTTGTGAGCGTCTGCGCCGCTCGTGATCTCCTCGTGGTCTCGAGCGTCCACTACGCCGATAGCGTAGCATTACGGTAGTCGCTCACCTATAGTGTGCCCAATACCAACAGCGTATTCTCGCGAGCGTTTGTATCGCTCGAGCGGCTCGCTCCCGATACAGCGTCCGCTACGCTAAGAGCGTACCCTTACGGTACCTCGTGCGCCAATTGCGTACTGTGTTTCTTAACCTCTTTATAGTGTGTTATATAAGATAAATATTTGGCTTTATCAATTGGCGGCTCGTCCGTCCTTCACATATCTGCACTAGGTAATTTCAGCAGACATTATCCATCAGCAAAGGGGGGGAGGTCATATTCCTCGTAGTGCTGACTGGATAAGCGTCTGCTTCGCTTAGTAAAGGGTGCTGAAGGAATCCGGAACCGGAGGTAAGAACAACACGCTAGTGTCTTTTAAAACTGTTTATTTCTGTTTTGCGTACGCACGCACGCATATATCTGCATTTCTTTTCATTCGTGTATTTTCACATATCACTCTCCTGTTTGCCATTTTACAATTGATAACGTGCTAAGAAAGATTTGTTGCTATTAGAAGTTAAAGAGTAAAGGTAATACATTAAGGGGTAATTTGTAAAGCACGCACACAGCTTTGCCTAAGATACAAGGAAAGACCTGGGTGGTGCTCGGTAGATGATTGAAGACCATCTACATTGATAAACGTGTTAATTGTATTTCTGTGGACATATCTGGCTGGCATACACGTGTTTCTAACAAAAGGGTTAGACTAGTGTACGCAACGAAAAGGCCGACGCACGCAGCGTATATTACGCAACGGAGCGTCCGGGTACGCCCACATAATTCAAATCACACTATAGTATTATTTTAACAGGCGAAAAGGTGGCAACGCGATAAATAGCGCAAATCAATTTTAGTGTCCGAAATGTAAACTAATAGATCCTTCTCTAAATTTACGACTCATCTGGTCTAAAGGAAAGAAATTTCTGCGCAGAAATAGAAACAAAAGTAAAGTGTACATGTGGTGAGTGAGTGTTTGCATATATATGTTTTTACAATTTTTGGGTTGAACCACAAGAAGTCGAGTTCTCGTGAGGTACATACATGTAAGTGACGTGCATGGTGGCTAGGGAGGCATCCCTTGTTTAACATTAAAAAAAGAGCATTAGAGTATAGCAGACCAGAAGGTCTACTGTAGAACAGACCAGGAGGTCATACAGACCAGGAGGTCCAGGTACAGCAGACTAATAAGTCCGCTATAAATAGAAAAGAGCACAACCCAGGGGGTTGGTGCAGAACCCATATAGGCCATTAAAGCTCTGGCTGAAGGAATTCGCAGCCGCAATTTTCGATTCCACTGGTCGCTCCGCACATAAGATTAGTTGCTTATGTGCCGAACGATTGTACCGCACGTAATTGTGTGCATTAGTTAGTAATTTGACCCAGTATCATTTGCGTACGCTAGAGGGGTCATAAACGCTATTTGTACATTCTAACGTGATTTGTGTAATTTTTTTTATTTTAAGGGAGGTTCGCTGGTCACTCAGGAACTATCCAGCAACCAATAGTTACTGAAAAGAGTAAGTGCTCTTCGGATCACCCTCACATGTTTCAGTAAATAGAGGTTCAGGTCGCAGGGGCCCTGGGTCGAGTACGCCAGCGCTAAGGCAGTGTGTGGGCGTATTGGTCGGCGTGGGCGAGTGAGTGGGGTACTCGGTAAACCGCCACCGTCGGCCTATCTTGAACATCTTGGTTTTTGTAAGGGTTCGCTGAAGACCCTGATTGAAGGTCAGAGGTAGTGAAAGCAACACCTGCAAGTTATGGGGGCCAGTTGTTCAGGTAGGGGGGGATCAACCTCGGTTCGGGTTGATTCAGTAAACCGACCAATCGGGTCGGCAAGGTATGTAATGTGTGAAAAATACGGTTCACACACAGAAGTTTTATGTGATGAATGGGAAAGAATGACTGTACATGACGGGGAGAAGTTCCCAAGAGTAGGCAGCTTTAGCCCAGATGTGTTACTAAATCTAAGGAGAAGGATATGTCTCATTAAATCGACAAAGAGACGGATCAAACATTATGATTATTTACAGTTATGGCAACAGGAGGGTGAAATACAGAGAGGATTGGCTCAGGTGGCGGGATCTAACCCTATCAGAAAACTGATAGCTACGGCACCACCGCCACCTTACATAACGGGAGAGAAATTGGTTGCGGAGAATGACGCACTAATGTGTAACAAACAGGCACTTAGTAACTGTATAAATGTTAAGGATAATATGAGTAAAATGAGTAATGCAAATATTAACCCGTGCAAGTTGTACCCTGTTTTAAACTTTCCCCAGGAGTGTGATCAAGAGGACGAGTCAACAACAATATCGGCACTCTCTCTAGCAGCCACCATATCAGAAACTGCAGTGGGCACGACCCAACCCGTAAGATTAGTATCCAAGGCCCCTAGTGGAGGGACAGGTGAGGTCGTATCAACGGGTAAGTACGGCACCATACACTATGCTGAAACCATTTCACCACAAGCTGTAGAATCTATTCAGAATGATGTTAGTAGACTTAATCCCGTTAGGGTAGTAGCAGTGCCAAATGGGAAAACTGATACTTCAGGAGTTACTCCTGTCAGAAACATTGCCATGCACTGTCCGTTTTCCCGAATGGAATTAAGAACAATAGTGTCTGAATTCCCTGATCCTAGGAAGGATCTAGTTGCTAGCCAGAAATACATTAGAGACCTAGGGAATACTGTAGAGCCCAATAACAAAGACTGGCAGATATTGCTGAGGGCATGTTTACCCTCCAATGTCGACTCAGCACAATTCTTAGCTGACTGTAAATTAGATGAAGATGTACCCCTTACGGATGTGTACAACCAAGACAATGTAAAGAGGATAAATTTACAGTTAAAAGAGTATTTCCCAGCTGTTGTCAAATGGAACAAGATTTTCTCAATTAAACAAAAAGAGGCAGAAACAGCTGCTGACTATTTTCATAGAGCACTACTGGAAATGGCTAAATACACAGGCATAGAAGACATCAAGACAAATGTAAATCATAGAGAAGTAGCAGTATCTGTGTTAATGGATGGTTTAAAGGAGGTATTGAAGACAAGGGTACAGACCACGCAACCATGTTGGCGAGGTCTGTCGGTGGCTACTTTAAGAGAGGCCGCCCTTGATCACGATCGGAATATAACCAAACACAGGGAGTTACAAAGTGATAAATTAATGACCGTAAGTATACAGGCCCTGACTACAAGGCAACCTTTGTATAAATCTCCAAACCCTGTGGGTAAGTCAAATGTGGTAACCTGTTATTTCTGTCATAGAGAGGGACACTTTGCACGAGACTGTAGAGTGAAAAACACACAAATATCATATCAACCCCCTAGACAACGACATGACACACGAAATTGGGATCAGGGACCGCAGAGACGGAGTCATGAGCCACATGCAGGGGAAACAAAAAGGTATCCCCCAAAGAGAGACTGGCAGGTCTCGGGTAGTTCCCAGTTACCCCCTTCTCAAGTAGTTGCTGCCAGCGCGATTCAGGGAGGTCACCATACCCAATAGGGGTGTGGCCATACCTGTAATTTGCACCCAGTGAAATTGATTGCAAGCCTTGGAAGTGAACCCGAGGTCACAATTGATGTAGCTGGTAAATCATTAAACTTCCTTGTAGATACGGGGGCGGCCAAATCAGTGATAAATTCGACAGTGGGCATGAGAACCACTGGTAAGACAATTCCAGCCATGGGAGTAACGGGAGTAGTCCAGCACTACCCTGTTAGCAAACCAGCAGAGATTACAATAGGGCCTTTGCATACCAAGCATTCCTTTTTGCTGGCGGCATCGGCTCAGACTAATCTCCTGGGAAGAGATTTATTGTGTAAAATGGGGTGCGTCATTTATTGCACTCCTGAAGGTGTATTCTTAGACATACCTGAGAATCACGCTCAGGAAGTGCGAGACTTGTTAGACTCCCCATCAAAATTAATGTCACATACTGTTATGATAAATAGGAATCCATCCCAGGTAGAAGAAATGACATCTCAAATACCAGAGTCACTGTGGACTAAAGATGGACAAGACACTGGATTAATGGCAAACGTAGCTCCAGTAGTTGTGCAAGTAAAAGATGGTAGGATAGCTCCAAAAATCCCACAATACCCTCTGAAGCCAGAGGTGGAATTAGGAGTATACCCCGTAATAGAGCGCTTGCTACAACAGGGCATTCTGGTAAGAACATCCAGCACTGCCAATAGTCCCATCTTCCCTGTGAAAAAGAGTGGGGGGAGGGGTTACAGGCTAGTACAGGATCTAAGGGGGATTAACAAAATAGTTGAGAGTCAGTTCCCCGTAGTGCCAAATCCAGCTGTCATCCTTATGCAGATCCCTCCCACTGCGAAATTTTTCACTGTTATTGACCTCTGCTCCGCCTTCTTTTCGGTACCCCTGCATCCTGACAGCCAATATTTGTTTGCATTTACATACAGAGGAGTCCAATACACATGGACTCGATTACCACAAGGTTTCATAGACAGTCCAAGTATATTTTCACAGGCTTTGCACGATTGTTTACAGTCTTTCCAACCGGAGAGTGGATCAATATTGATACAGTATGTGGACGATTTACTACTGTGTTCAGATTCACTGGAAGCGTCCCTGAAAGATACGAAACAGCTCCTGTTTCATCTTTCAGACACAGGACACAAGGTTTCCAAAGACAAACTACAATTATGCCAGCCTAAAGTAAAATATCTAGGACACTGTCTAACACAAGGACTGAGACACCTGACCGCTGATAGAGTTCAAGCAATTAGAGACATGACTCTGCCACAAACCCAGCAACAGATCAGAACGTTTTTAGGAATGTGTGGGTATTGCCGTAACTGGATCCCAGGGTTTTCCATTCTAGCATTACCTTTGCAGGAGATGGTTTCATCAAACAAACCTGATCGGATTTCGCATACAGACGAATCCGAGATGGCATTTGAGAGACTCAAACAGTCCCTAACGCAGGCACCAGCATTAGGTATGCCAGACTATGGGAAACCCTTTGAGCTGTACGGAACAGAAAGTGCTGGTTGCACGGCAGGCGTCCTAACTCAAAAGCACGGTGATACCAGCAGGCCGGTAGCATACTACAGCGCTCAGTTAGATATGGTAGCGCGATCCCTCCCCACATGCTTGCGAAGTGTCGCTGCGATAGCATTGCTAGTCACAAAAAGCGAGGATGTAGTGCTAGGACACAACCTCACAATTCATACACCACATGCAGTGTCAGCCTTGCTGAATTCTGCCCAAACCAGGCACGTCTCATCAGCGCGGTTTACAAGATGGGAATTGGCATTAAAGGCCCCCGTAAACATCACCATAAGGAGATGCAGTGCATTAAATCCTGCAACATATCTCCCAGGTGTGCCTGGACAGGCACAAAGGGTGGAGGATGAGAGTGATGGGGAAGGAGGATTTAATACAAGGGATGACACACATGATTGTATGGAATATTTGACCCAAAATTTCACGGCAAGGCCTGACATCAGTGACAACCCACTGGAAGATGTAGATTTTACTTTCTACACTGACGGTAGTTGTGACAGACAGACGGACTCGGGAGACTTGTGTACTGGATACGCAGTCGTAGATGACCAAGGCACCATAGAAGCAGAACCGCTAGGCCCACCTCACTCAGCCCAGGTTGCTGAACTGGTTGCCCTAACCAGAGCATGTGAATTGGCTAAGGGAAAGTCAGCCAATATCTACACCGATTCTAGATACGCCTTCGGGGTAGTCCATGATTTCGGAGCCCTATGGCGCCTCAGAAATTTCATGACGGCAGCTGGTACACCGGTAGCGCATGCAGCTCACATCAAAAGGCTTCTAACAGCGATACAGGAACCTGACAGAGTGGCTGTTATCAAGTGTAAAGCACATACATATAGCCAAGACCCAGTATCACTTGGTAACAGCCGAGCAGACGAAGCTGCTAAGTTAGCAGCTGGTACCCCCAGACAGACAGACACCACACAATTGATAGTATTCAATACCATCAACACACAAAAGTTGTGTGAAATGCAAAATTTGTGTTCCACACAGGAAAAGGCAGTTTGGAGGTCAAAAGGATATGGCCAGGAGTCCTCAGGACTCTGGACAGATGGACAGGGTAAACCAGTGGCACCCAGGGCATACCTTCCATGTTTAGCTGAAGCAGCACATGGGCTGACTCATCTGGGCAAGGAGGGAATGTGCAAGTTGGTAAGAGCATATTGGTGCGCCCCAGGATTCTCATCCCATGCAGGTAAGAGAGCAATGTCATGCCTTACCTGCTTGAGGAAGAATATCGGAAAGGCAATACCAACAGAACCATCTCATATCCCACCTACAAACGGCCCTTTTCAGGTAATACAGATTGATTTTATACAATTACCCCCTTGTCGAAATTTGAAATATGTACTTGTTTGTATAGATGTGTTTTCAAATTGGGTCGAAGCATTTCCGGCGGCCACAAATACCGCTATGTTTACTGCTAAGAAAATTGTGCAGGAATTTGTGTGTAGATATGGTATCCCTAGAATAATTGAAAGTGATAGGGGTACCCATTTTACAGGTGATGTCTTTCAAGGAATGTGTAAGCTGATGGGAATTGATAGTAAGCTGCACACTCCGTACCGCCCCCAGGCGAGTGCAAAAGTAGAAAGAGTGAACAGCACTATTAAAAATAAATTGAGCAAAGTTATGGCAGAAACAGGATTGACATGGCCAGAAGCTTTACCCATTGTACTATACAGCATCAGAACCACTCCCAGGTCCCCTCTTAATCTGTCCCCCTTTGAAATCTTGTTTGGTCGACAACCGCATGTTATGATTATCCCTCAGGATGATTTGAAGTGTAACAATGAAGGGACTGTAAAATACCTGGTTAACATGAGTAAACAGCTAAGGAATCAAAATGACAATCTGAAGTTAGTGATTCCTGATTTGCCAGATAGTAATTGTCATGACATTGAACCTGGGGATTATGTAATGATACAGAATTTTCTACGCTCAGGTTGCCTTATTGACAGATGGGAAGGACCATACCAAGTCTTATTGATTAGCACGACAGCATTGAAGGTTGCCGAGAGAGAGACTTGGGTTCATTCGTCCCATTGTAAGAAGGTTGCTGATCCAGAGAGGTCCCGTGATAAAGAACAGACGGTAGAGGAAGTTGTATCACTGGAGTGTCTGTTTCAGGAAGATTGAGACGGCACCTGAGCATTGAAAATAGTAAGATCGGAGGCAGTTGTCGATCCCCTGTTCCCTTTTATTGTTTTTTCCACTTCCCATCCCACCTCCCTCAATTATTTCTTTCCCCCTTCTCATTCTTCTCCATTTTCTCCTATAAGATGGACTTGCCCCAAGAGACTGTGATCCGGATTTTCCTGTTGACCATGATGTTGACCAGAGCAGTCTGTTCCGGCGAGAGTACCATGGAGGTCGAGAGAGGTTCTGGAATGGGTTCTGATGACAGAGATGGAGGCGTAGATTTCCAAGAACAACATAACCACCGAGTAAAGGCGAGTATCAGAAAACGATCTGGTAGCATTGACAACAGAAGAAATTGTGAAGGATTGTTAGCTGAAGAGAACTGTATCTGTAGGCTCTGTGACAGTGTAGTTGAGGATGGGTGTATCAAGAAATGCCAATCTAGTTTTAATATCCACATGGACCGGCATCCATTGAGTGACTATCACACCTTAGTGGGTAAAGTGTTAAATCAGACAGACTGTTGGGTATGCTCTCAAGTACCTCAAGGCCATAGCAAATCAGGATTAGTTCCCTTCCCTTTAACTATAGGGGAGGTACTTGAGCTAAGTGGTGGGAGGCCGGTGGACAGGAGATTTAATATCTCCAGTCCTCCTAGTTTGAAGCTCCACCAATATCATGTGGATAGGTCCCTATTATGTTTTAACATCTCCAATCCCCGAAAGCCGGGAAATTGGGAAGTGTCATGGAATAACCAAACCACGACCTTTTCATACAGAGCCGATAGAATGCCAACAGATACAGAACTTATACGCCACATAGCCGGTAGTGGAAAATATTTCCGATATAGGTATACCCTAGGAAGTAGGACCATAAGAGTTGGAGAGGTATCACCGGGATACTGTGCACATATCATACAAACTGATACGTGTATTAAACAGATGGGAGAATTAGGGTTAGGAGATTTCATATGGAAAATGTGTAATATGGTTATGTCCTACTCCGTCCCATATGTTCTCCCCGATGATGCATATTTCATATGCGGGAGGAAGGCGTATAAGTGGCTTGCCCCAAATTCAGAAGGGTTATGTTATATTGGAAAAGTACTGCCTGAAGTAATGACTGTATCACATACTAAAATGAAAGATATTCACCGCAGTGCCCAAGCTCCTTATACTCACACTCATTACGAACACATCGTTAAACGGCACCTGATAGAGAGAACAGAGCATCCGGCCTCTGACCTGATCAGTGAATCCACCGGGATTCAGTTCCTAATCGCGTTAGATATCACTCGTACCGCCAGAGGAGTGATAAATTATAAATATATATCTGCGCTCGCAAATTTATTAGACAACATCACTGAAATGTATGATGACACATTCAGGTATACTGGAAGGGAGCTCCAAGCTTATAAAACAGAACTGGTTCAGCATAGGATGATTCTCAATTATCTCACAGCTGTGACGGGTGGGTATTGTGTCACCCTAGCAACTCAGTATGGAATAAAGTGCTGCACGTATATCACAAACAGCACCGAGGACCCGGTCGAGGTCATAGACCAAAAGATGGACGACATTCTCCAATTAAAATGGGAGTTCCGAAGGAAACACAATCTCACCCTTGCCGCTGTGGGTAATGAGCTGACCAGTTGGGTGTCATGGTTGAACCCGCGAAATTGGTTCTCTGGTTTAGGAGAATGGACCCAAGGTATTATCATGGATGTAGGGAAATTCCTTTTGTGTGTTCTGGGTGTCATCATATTAGTCGGTCTGATATTTAGATGCGTTCGGGTTTTAACAAAGTGTAAACGTAGCGCCCGAGTGATGAGTTTAAGGAGTGAAGATACTGTAATAACAACGACTGATGTGATTTATGACCCAACGATAGAGACACTGTTGTGATGAAAATGTGATTCTACGGTCCGTTTCTTTCACCTGTTTCTCGTTTTTCTCCAAGGTAAAAAGACCCGCTTGGAAGAAGATTTTGACAGCCTTGTATACAGACAACAGATGGACTAAAGAAGAAGTTTGACAACCTTTTACACAGACAACTGATGGACTATGCCATAGACCCCCATATCCCTAGTACTTTTAATTTTACGCTAGCCCAACACTTTTTGTAAGTCTATGGACATTGATAAAGCTTTGCTTGCGTTTATTGGCAAAAGCACAAAGAGACTACAGTCAACATGTACATCAAGACAAGACACCAGACAAGACTTCAATCGGCGAAATGTAAATTAACCTCACATAATGGTATCTCTACCCCGTAACGACACTTCTTTTTTTTCACCTCTACAACCTTCAGGTAATGACACACATAGTCGATAGGGAATATAGGCACAGATATCAGCACTCACATATTCCCCCATTCATGTATCATCAACTAAAATGTGCTCCCCCATTTTGTTGCAACCAAAAGCCGAAAAGAGCTCGGTAAAGTTTGACAGCCCATCCACAGACCCTTAATACGGGATAAGAAGGAATTCAAATGTATACTTCGCAATACCTCGAAGCTTGATTTTAAAACACGTACGGCACGATGATACGTGACCCCCCAAACATGGATTCATACACACATGCTTCTGCTATCTCACTAGGTCATACCCTTTCCTCTCCTCTCCTCCCCTACCCAATCATAGAAATGTATTATACATGACATATATTTTTCTCTTTTTGAAATGTTTTAGAAGGTGGCAGTTATTGGTGACTGCCAAAGGGTGGACTGTCAAAGTCAGAAAAATATCACTATGCACACTGCCATATTTGCACCTCATGCGTGTCCTCGCTGCGCGTGCATGTGCTCTCCCGTACGTGCGCATACTCGCTGTTGCGTGCACCCGCAGGCGCACGGTATGCGCATTTACGGTAGAGTTTGTATGCGTCTAGCGTGCGACTCAACCGTTACATATTTTAACCATATAATGTATTTTGTAGACCATGGTCTCTTTGATAGAATTTGAAAGTTTAGTTAATGTAGCATGTTCATGGACAAAGAGATCCCTCTTTGTTTGATACGAAGGGTCAGACAAGGGTTATACAGTGGTGTTTAGTATCCATCGGAAGAGTATTTAATTAGCAATATTCCGGTGTTGGTTTGAAGCGGATAACTCGCTCGTGCGAATAGTTATGACATAAGAAGTTTATGGACTTTTACTATATTTGCACTTTATTATCCATGCGGCGGGAAACCTAGTTTCCCACCCACCTGAGCAGTTGGAAATAGTCACAGCCCACCTGTATGAATCAACCTATGACCTTTTGTTATAATGCGAAGACGAATTCCTGTGTCCAATGAACAATAAGAATATAGGGACCATTGTACTGTATTTTGTGTAGGGTATAAAAGGACAAGCCGATCTGGGCCAGCTCTCTATTCTCTTCAACGGTTCTCATTGCTGATAATCGGGAGCTGGATATCCAGGAGGCGCATGCGATTGTTGCCCTTTGTGCGTAAGTTTCTCCGCAATCATATTGTCTTTCTTGTTATTGTGAGCCATATCTCTCTCTCTCTCTCTCTCTCTCTCCTCTCCTCTTTCTCTCTCTTTTCCTCTCAAAGTGTTATTGTACTGCTATTGTATTTTACGTGTAGTTACTTGGTTAGATATTCAATGTTATTTTGGTAGTGTATGACTTGTATTGTATTATTCTTTTGAACATTCATTCATTTCCTTAAAAGGCGTTAGACCCTTAGACCGGTATTGCGTGTTCATTATATTGCAGTGAGTAATAGGAGCGTCTCTATCGCTCAAACAGCTTTAGTGTAAACAAGGTTAAGCAGCGTTATATCGCTACAGTGTTTCAGTACAAGGTTTACAGTATAAGAATATCATTTCTGTGTGTTACATTCAAGGTCTACTGATTGTTATCTTGTGAGCGTCTGCGCCGCTCGTGATCTCCTCGTGGTCTCGAGCGTCCGCTACGCTGATAGCGTAGCATTACGGTAGTCGCTCACCTATAGTGTGCCCAATACCAACAGCGTATTCTCGTGAGCGTTTGTATCGCTCGAGCGGCTCGCTCCCGATACAGCGTCCGCTACGCTAAGAGCGTACCCTTACGGTACCTCGTGCGCCAATTGCGTACTGTGTTTCTTAACCTCTTTATAGTGTGTTATATAAGATAAATATTTGGCTTTATCAAATACCATAATTACGCCACAAAGCATCAACTGTACTGTCACATCCCGGGAGAAACCAAGGTTGCTCCCATATTGGGGTCAGGGAGGAGGGGTCAAAAGAGAGATCAAAGGAGGTAAGGAGTCTAATCCATAGCTGAATAGTGAAGTTAATAGTCAGAACCAAGTAAAGCAAAGCTGGTCTGTATGATCTGGGGAGCCAAACAGAGAGCCAAAATAAGGACTATTCAATATCTACCCATTTCTTCATTTCTGGTGCAGAAAGCCAGAATACAGTGTGATTGAGTTGGCATGCTGACAATCTAGTTTTATTTTAATAATTTACATTTATTTCACAATTTGAAGAAAAATTATCTTGACGTTTAGTTGTACTGCTTATAGCTTGCCTAACATTGGAGATGCACGCCTCCCTTCATAATTGCAAACTGTTTTTCTTTGCAAATTATAACAGCTAGTTCTCTTCCCAACACATTGACTTACTCCAGCAGCTCAGCTAAGCCCTGATGAAACAAAAACAAGAAATGCTCTTCGGATCAAATGACACGAGCAACGCAAGCTGAATAAGGGCATTGTATACAGTTTACACCTCACATTCTTACATACAGTAGTAAGCATTGCAACATTCAGAATTTTTACATAAGGACGTCTTTAAGAACTAGCCTTCCCAGAGTCGTATTTGAAACTGAAGGTAATAACCTTTCAGGGGCAGTTGCCTTTGCTGTCTCTGCAATAATGTAAATATTCAGCGGTAATTAAGGATTGCAGTAGCTCAGCTGAATATTTATCGCCTAGTCATTACTCTCTAAATGAACTTAAATTAGGCAACCTCCCCCGGTAACCAATAAGAACAGAAGGCACACAATAAACATCCTGTAACCTAGCTCTCAGCGGTCCCTTGCTAGTACAGGTCTTTCCTAAAACTTCTGTTAAACAACAGCTACTGTATATTCTTAAAAATCCAGATAGGAATATGATGCCATAACAACATTCAATCCTACATATGAATAGCAACAATAATAATGATGCCAAAGTTGGAGAACAATAATGTCACTGACTTTGAAGTACAGTAAGTAATCCCTGTGTAAATGCCAGTGTTAGGTCTGCGTGATTTAAGGTAAACAGTAATGTAATCTCAGTCATTTTAAACATTAAGTGTTTCATTACATATGTCATGTGGGCCAATTCTGTCACATAGAAGTAGCACTGTCGCTTGACATTGGCCTTTACACATCCTCAGACATTTCCTAGTAAAACAGCCTAGAGCACTTTCTTGCATTCTATATACATTTAATATGTTGTACACATTTTGGAATAACCCTTCTCGTAGCGCTCTGAATTACATCCATCTCTGTATACTACCAATATTTATTATTCATAACTTTAAACAAAATGATAGAGACTTGTGCACACAATCATTGTTCCACCATATTTAGCCCATGCCCATCAGCAAATAATGGTCTATATTTTTTTTACAATATATGTTCGTAATATCATATAACAACAAACAATATAAGAAAAATGTGTAGTCTTAAACCATCCACTGAGCAAATACACAGAAACATGTATGGAAGTCCGTTCAGGAGATCACAACGAAATACTAATGGAATCATAGCCAATATCATAGTATAACCGCTTCTTCCGCACTGTTAAGAAATTGGACGTTGAGGGAGTAGGAATGGAGCATCCATTGACATCCTCTGCAGATCTGTGTACCAATGTCTTCTGGAGGCACCCTTTCTTTGCTTTACCTTTCGCATCACCCTGGGTAACAGGGCGATTGGTGGAAACACACAGGCCAGACGAAAGTCCTACCTCACTGACAGGGCATCCACAACAGATCGCTCTGGGATCCTTTGTTCTTGACCCGTATGCAGTAACTTTATTGTTCTGACGGGATGCCATGAGATCTATCTCCGGTAACCCCCACTTATCTACCAGAATTTGGAAGACCTCGGGGTGTCAAGCCCATTCGTTTGCATGAATGGCGTGTCAACTGACAAAAATCCGCTTCCCAGTTTAGGACTCCCGGAATGAACACTGTGGATAACATGTGGACCCTGCTGGAGAAAGATTGATTCTAGCAAACCATTCCTTCAGAGAAGGTGGAGCCACTGACTTCCAGTGAACTGGTATAACCGCTTCTGTCACACTGGGGGTCATTCCGAGTTGTTCGCTCTGTATTTTTTTCTCGCAACGGAGCGATTAGTCGCTAATGCGCATGCGCAATGCCCGCAGTGCGACTGCGCCAAGTAAATTTGCTATGCAGTTAGGTATTTTACTCACGGCATTACGAGGTTTTTTCTTTGTTCTGGTGTTCGTAATGTGATTGACAGGAAGTGGGTGTTTCTGGGCGGAAACTGGCCGTTTTATGGGTGTGTGCGAAAAAACGCTACCGTTTCTGGGAAAAACGCGGGAGTGGCTGGAGAAACGGAGGAGTGTCTGGGCGAACGCTGGGTGTGTTTGTGACGTCAAACCAGGAACGACAAGCACTGAACTGATCGCAGATGCCGAGTAAGTGTGGAGCTACTAAAACTGCTAAGAAGTGTCTATTCGCTATTTTGCTAATCTTTCGTTCGCAATTTTGATAAGCTAAGATTCACTCCCAGTAGGCGGCGGCTTAGCGTGTGCACTGCTGCTAAAAGCAGCTTGCGAGCGAACAACTCGGAATGACCCCCACTGTTCAGAAATTTAAGAAGGGATTTTTTAGTATAGCAATAGTGGCCCGGGGTACAGATTTAGAAGCCAAAAGGAAGGATCTGGGGGAACTTCACAGCCTAAGACAAATGGAGAGAGAGAGAAATAACTTTCTCCCAAAAGGGACGTAGTGCTCGACAGTCCCACCAAATATGTAAAGGCGAACCTACAGCAGAAGTCAACCGCTAACTGTTAACGGACACAGCAGGAAACATTTTAGCTAATATTTGTGGGCATCTGTTCCAGCGAGAGATCACTTTATAGTGAGTCTCAATCACTGAATAACTTACACCCCTTTCAGACTAGCATAAATTTCCCGGGTTATTGCACATGAACGCGCATCAACCTGGGATTTTGCTTAGTCTGAAAGGGTCCTGAAGGAATTTCCCGGGTCGAGCGTCCCGGCATTTCATCCCAGGTCACGACCTGGGTTGAAGCCGGAATTGACTCGGGATGCGTTGCAGTGTGAACGGCCCATACCCGCGTTTCTGATCCCGGGACCATTTAAAGGACGGTGATTGTAGCTTATCCGGCGCCAAAGCTATGCTGTCATCAGCCGGCGCCCCGAAGAGCATGGGCAGCGCCCCGAAGAGCAGAGGCAGCGCCGAGGAGAGCATAACAAGCGCCCCATTGAAGATACAGGCAGCAAGGCAACTTGAAGCGATCAGGAGATCAGAGAACTCCTCAGCATAAGGGGGAAGAAGACATAAAGAGACATATCACAGGCACAATTAAGGATGTCATTGTTCATGAAAACATTGCAAAGCTGCTGGAAGCCAGATGAATAATCCGTACACAACAGCAAGTTGTCAACAAAACAGCAGGAAAGCACAAACAGTCAGGAACTCCAGGCTACACACTGGTACTCCGTCGGCCATGACGGCTGCAATACTGTGAGCAGGCACCACCCCTCCCTTTGTTACCCTATTGTGACCTCATCTTTGTGAGCCTGGAAAAGTCCATTTCTAATGACATCTATAAGGATTTGCAGGGATTTCCCAGTTTAGTGTAGACGGTGCCATCCCGGGAAGGTCCCATGTATGAGTGTAGTGTAAACGGGGACATTTCCCGTGTTATGTCCAGGAGCATCCCCGATGATTCCGGGAACACAATCCCGGGTACATCCCGGGACTGCAAGTCTGAAAGGGGTATAACTGAGCTGGCAAAAGTACTGTAAAAAAGCTTAAGCCGATCCTGGTGGGTGAAGTAGACCTCTAAGTCACGTTCCCAGTCGCCCAGAAACTTAGGGGGTTCAGGGTATGCATTCTCAATCAGCAGTCTATAGCATGAGGAGAGGAAATGAAAAGGACGTGTAGGTGTCAGCATACCCTCCAACTGTAGCTTTATGGTCTGTACCGATGTTTGGCTCTCCAAACTGCCATTGAAGGTAGAGGAAAAAAGGCGTGACCACTCCCCCTTTACCCATGACCACGCCCCTTTCCAAATTTGTACCGAGTTTTATGTGTTAAATGTTTTGAGGGTATGTTTCAGGCACATATCCTCTATTCTGCACTTTTAACACGGATATTAATGGACATTTGTGCAGACATACACGACACATACAACATTCAAACTACACAATAACATACCTCAAAACATTTAAAAATTCCTAAGTAGAGATTTGACCAACCGCATACGTGACACGGTCACACAAGGGGTGTGACTGTACCACATATGGGGAACGCCCATGTCCGTCGGTGGGTCACTGGCGTTTAAACAGCATTATGGACTACGATTTATTGCATATACCTAATTAAGCCTGTTTTCATACATACACTTTGCACAAGGATTGGCTTACTGCAAGTGCGCACTGATAACGGACAAACTGAGTTAATGTCTGCATCGGCCTAATTAAATATGGGGCACACCAGAGGCAGGTGTATTCTCCCTCTATCTATGGGTGTTGTGGACACCCACAGAGAGAGGACAGCTTGTAGCGCTGGTATTCCGGTGGCGGGATTTCACCGCTAGTCAGGATTCTGGCCTCGGCATTGTGACCACCGGGATCCCAACTAGCGGTATTTTAACAGATTCCTTTCCAAAATCATAGAGGTAGGCTAATTGGATTTTGCAAAAAAAATAATTAACCTGTTTGTGTGTAAGCTACAATCCAGCAGGGACTAATATAAATCACAAAAGGTTAGATGTATCATCGCTTGGAGAGTGATAAAATGGAGAAAGAAAAAGTACCAGCCAATCAGCTCCTAGCTGCCATGTCACAGGCTGTGTTTGAAAAATGGCAGTTAGGAGCTGATTGGCTGGAACTTTATCACTATACATTTTATCACTTTCCAAGCGATAATGCATCTGGCCCAAAATCTGTTACAAAGGCATTGTCATGGTTGTAACAGGCACAGTGACTTGGACTCAATTGTCTTTACTGACCGTATCTAAATTCTTACTTAGCACTGTAAAAGGAAAAACTTTAGGATGTTTTTTTACATTGTGAAACTTTTATTAGCAATCTTACCATCCCTTTTAAAATGATGAAATTATTATAAAACTTTGTATACCATTTTTTTAATATTTATAAACAGTGTTTATCAGAGACTTCTACAGGTTTTTAATAAATCTCCTCCACTTTAATATGCATTTTCCATATAACCACAAGATTAATTTTCTATGCACAATAAATATTTCCCATAAAAAGTAATTATTTAAAAGTACCACAGGATAAGACTTGAACAGGCATCACTGCAACAGCTGGCTGTACTTCTGTTGATTTAAACCATGAATTCTGTTACAAAAAAACCACTGAGCATTTTAAAATAATTATCCCAAAGTTTATAGATGTTATAAGATCTCTATGAAAAATCAAACTTGATGAATACTTGCAAGATGTAAATGAATCCTTTCTGCGCACTCTTACAGTATAATAAGATATGTGCTGTTATGTGGTTGCCAAGTTACCAAAATATATTAACCCTATGTTTAGACGAATCAAGCCAGCACTTGTTACATTATGTAAATGCATATCTAAAACTATATCCCACCTGTCAACAGGTGGGATATATTAGACAGGAAACAATCAATCCGTTCTTGAAGTTTGTGTGTTGAAAGCACGAAAACTGGGCAAGAGTAAGGAACTGAGCGACTATGACAAAAGCCAAATTGTGATGGCTAGATGACTGTGTCAGAGCATCTCCAAAACAGCAGGTCTTGTGGGTTGTTCCCAATATACAGTGGTTAGTATCTACCCAAAGTGATCCATGTTGGAAGGATGACCGATTAACCAGCATCTGGGTCACTCAAGGCCAGTGATCGCCAACCCGTCGCTCACAAGTTACCGGTAAGCTCGCCGCAGTAATTTCGGTAGCTTGCAGAGCGCACGGGTTTGGACAATCACTGGCACGGCACTCCCTTCATTTTTAATATGGTGCCGGCCGTCAGCCAATCAGAGCTCGCGGACCGGCGGCAGCGGCGCCTGATTGGCTGCCGGACTGCAAGCTTTGATTGGCTCACTTACCGGCACCATATTTCAAATGCCCGCTGCCGCCGGAGACCATCACCCTCACCATCCCGCTCTCCAGATGTCACAGACGAGAGGCGCGCGCTCTCCTCCCCTTCCCTTCCGTCCCTCATAGAGAAGAAGCCAGCAGTGGTGAGCACTGTGCGGGAGGGGGGGCTTTGTATCTGGCACTGTGGGGGCACTGAATCTGGCACTGCGGGGGGGGGGGGGGCATTGTATCTGGCACTGCGGGAGGGGGGCACTGAATTTGGCACTGCCGGGAGGGGGGCGGGGGGGCACTGAATCTGGCACTGTTGGGGCACTGAATCTGGCACTGCAGGGGGGCATTGTATCTGGCACTGGTAGTGGCATTATTTGTGTATCTGGCACTGCTGAGGTTCATTATTTGTGTATCTGGCACTGCTGAGGGCATTATTTGTGTATCTGGCACTGCTGGGGGGCATTATTTGTGTATCTGGCACTACGCGGAGAGCAATACTTGTAGTTGTGAGGCCACGCCCACTTTTGTTGAAACGCGCGCATTGGGGGTAGCTCTTTCAGGGGTTTTATTTTCTAAAAGTAGCTCACACCCCAATTAAGGTTGGAGACCACTGCTCAAGGCTCACTGATTTGCGTGGGAAGCGAAGGATAACCTGTCTGGTCCGATCCCAAAGAAGAGCTACTGTACCACAAGTTGCTGAAAAAGTTATGCTAGCTATGATAGAAAGGTGTCAGAACACACAACGCGCGTATGGGGCTGCATAGCTGCAGACTGGTCAGAGGGCCCATGCTGACCGCTGTCCACCACCGAAAGCGTCTACAATGGGCATGTGAGCATCATAAATGGACCATGGGGCAATGGAAGAAGGTGGCCTGGACTGATGAATCATGTTGTTTTCTTTTACATCATATGGATGGCTGGGTGTGTCATGGTACCAGGATGCATTATGGGAATAAATCAAGCTTCCAGATGCAGTGTGATGCTAGGAAACCTTCGGTTCTGGCATTCATTATTTATTACCAGATATTTATGTAGAGCACACATATTTTGCAGCGCTTTACAGAGAATGTCTGGCCATTTACATCAGTCCATGCCCTCAATGGAGCTTACAATCTATATTCCCTATCACATGTACACGCACAAACATTCATGCTAGGGTTAACTTTTGTTGGGAGCCATTTGACCTACCAATATATTTTTGGATTGTGGGAGGAAACCGGAGTACCCAGAGGAAACCCACGCAAGTATGGGGAGAATACACAAACGCCACACAGTTAGGGCCATATGGGAATCAAACCTAGTCCATTTAGATTCTCACATTAGCTGTGTTCAAACCTCCCAACTTTCCTGATTTTCAGGGGACAGTTCTGTTTTTTGGGACTGTCCCGCTGTCCTATCCATGGACCGCAGTGTCTCACGGTGTGGGAGCAGTTGGGAGGCTCCTGTCATTCGCTGCTCTGCTTAGCTATTCAATAGAGAGAGAGGGACTGGGGGCAGGCCAGCAGCTCACAGAGCACTGGGCATGCCCTCTCAGTGACGGAAAACGGGGGCATGGTTTGCAATCGCAGCACTGCCCCGAAGTAATGCCCCCTTTCATATAAGCCACACACAGACGCAGGAATTCCTCTCCAGCATTTTACAATGTTGGGAGGTATGCCTGTGTTGTTTTGCCTCTTAATGTGCAATTCATTATTCCATTCCTGCTTCGTTTGTGGGTTTTTCTAACCAGTTTATGTTTTTTTTAGCGAGTCTTCAACTTATCTTACATCATAAAAAAAATATTTTAATTGTTTTAATAAGGCTGCTTTTGATTTCCTGTTATCAGTGTTCTGGATCATGCAGAGTGAGCATATGGGAAAGTCAGCAGACCTGGCACCAAGGTGGATGACTTCCTGTTGAAAGAAGCGTTCTCAATGTGACATTGCAAAAAAAATAAAAAAGATCTTGTTTGATACTAATTTGCACACCTGTGTGTGCGCGCGTGTGTATATACATATATACACACACATACACGCACAAATCTGTCATACTGTCCCAACATCAGCTGTAAGATGGCGGGGCTGTTAGAAACATGGTCAAACGGACTTCCGGTGGGCGGGCCGAACGATCCGGCCGCTTCTTCCCTGAGCTCTCCCTCCAGGCTCCCTATCCAGCCTATTCCAGCGGCTTGGCCTGGACAGAAAACCCCAAAAATCACACCTGCGGGTCCCGGAGATAAGAGGGAGCAAAGTGACGTGAGTCCCGGCTCGCTCCCCCCCCCTCGTTTCGCCCGCCGGAGTCCGCACACGCTGTGTGCAGCAAATGACTGCGGCCATCTTGGACCTCGTGCAGGGCCGAGATCGAGCTGCCTGAGGGACCCAGGACCATCTACAGCACTCCGCTGTATTCCCCGACGAACCACCAGTCCCCATACTGCTGACAGGCAACTCCGCTATACCAGGTGCGTGAGGACGTAAATTGCCCTGCCGCTGCAGCGGCCGAATCCCCCCCTGACCCTTCGGATACAATCTGGTGCGCCCTGCGCCCCCCCTGCCCTCACAGAGGGAGACGCGAACACTCACCACACTGCAGGCCCGGCTTACATTAACGGCTGGCTGGCTCTGATATACATCCCGCTGGCACCTGTTAGTGCCTTTCGGAGAGGAGACCACGCGGCACGCCCGGAGCCCCTCAGGTACTGCGCTGGTCGCTGCCTGAGTCTGCCCTTACTGTTGTTGCCGTGGGCAACCAGGCCTTTCTGCTTCGCCTCACCCCTACCACACAGTGTGCCTGAACGACGCATATCATGCTGCAACTCTCCTGAATACAACTATCTAAATCACATCGTCCATTATAGAAAAATATGTGGCCAAAACGCCCCGTACGTGCAAAAATTCTCAAAATAAAACAAACCTACAACTAAAGATAAAGAACAAAGCCCTACTCAGCAGGGGTACCCGCCCTCTCCGGGCAGAAGAGACCAAGCTGACCTGTTGTCTACCGATATCCAAGCTAGCCCATCCGCAATACAAAAAGCCAGGGAAATTTCAGAAATCATCTCACCGCTTCTAGACGCCAAGCTGGCGCCATTGATGGAGGCCATCACGTCAGCGGCGGCTCAACTGACCCAACACACACAACGCCTGGCAGAGGCCGAGGACCGAATCTCCACACTGGAGGATGACCATCAGGCGATACGATCCCAACAGCAAACACATGATAACGCCTTGGCGACCATGAGTGATAAGCTCGAGGAATTGGAAAATCGCAACCGACGAAACAACTTGCGCTTGATTGGCCTCCCAGAATCCGTTAAACAAAAAGACCTACTAGACTTGGTAACTCACTGGCTCCCCACAACTCTTGGTCTGCCCCCCTCCCCCACTTTCTATCTGGTGGAACGAGCACACCGTATCGGCCCTGATAGACACCCCTCACAATCTTCCCAGCCACGACCTAGACCGGTAATCTTTAAACTACTAAGTTACCTTGACAAGGTGAAGATCTTAGAGGCCTATCGCAGATGCTCTGACCTCCATTATGAAGGATCCAAACTCCTGCTTTTCCAGGACTTTTCTTTCCAAGTCTCAACGCAACGGAGAGAATTCTCCCCTGTCTGCAAAGAGCTATTTTCCAAAAGCATCAGATTCGCTCTCCTGTACTCTGCAAAATTAAGACTTTTTCATGCCGGTAAACCACACTTTTTTCATACCCCAGAAGCTGTTCGCAACTTTCTCAAGTCGATACCAGCCTCACAACCTGATTCTCGAATGGACGATGCTGATTGACTTTTCTAACACCAAGTATATTTTCTTTTTCTCTTCTTTTATATTTCCCATCTACTCCAATGGATAATACACTGTTGATTACGTACATTTGGCTCTTACAGCCATTACTGTGTGGATGCCTTTACTACTCGTTGAGGTTACGGGAATGGCGGAGGGCCCCCTTTTCATTTGCTCTGTCAGCCCCTTTTTTGTTTTCTCTTTCTTCTTCTTTTTTTTTCTTCTCCTGTGTTTATACTAAGGTTTCAGTTACATATGGATGGTTATTACTACTGTCATATTGGGTTCAAAAATTAAAAAATGTTTTTGATGGGTGGCCAAAGTTATATCAGTTAACACTTTGTGCATGTATCACAATATTTCGTTACATGTTTAATGTGACTCCACATACCCTCCTTACGTGCTCCCTCAGCCACTCCCCTGCTCGCTGGGACGGGGGTTTGGGTTCTCGATTGTGGCTTCGCCTTCTGCGTTCCATGAGACTGGGCATTGGATAATGTCGGACCCTAAGGAGGTCAAACCTTCCCTTGATAGCTCAAGGAGGTCTCTTAAGCTTGTCTCGTGGAACGTGGAGGGTTTGAACACACCAGTCAAGAGGAAGATATTGAACCACCTTAAAAAATTCCATCCTGATGTGGTGTTTCTACAAGAGACGCACTGGCGTATCACTGATCCTAACACACTTAGGGATACCTGGGTAAGAGACTTCAGAAGTGCATCATATACTACCAAAACAAGGGGAGTGTTGCTCCTTTTTCACAAAACATTGCATTACGAAATCAAGGAGGAACGGGTTGACCCAGAGGGCCGATTTTTGTTTTTAAAGGTCGATATTGAAGGGGAAAGATTTACTCTGGCTTGTATCTACACCCCTACAGGACCAAACGCTTCCTTTTTTTCAGACATTTTTGTTCATTTACAGGACTGGGTGGAGGGTTCCTTGATCTTAGGAGGAGATCTTAATGTTGTACTAGATCCAATGCTAGATGTGTCAGGTGGTCCCAGACAATCAGGCTTGAATAGATCTACCCCCCCACCATTGTCCCTAATGCTAGACTCTCTACAGCTATTAGACCCTTGGCGATTTCTCAATCCTGACTCTAGGGAATACTCCTTTTCACACCCACACAAGATATTCTCTAGACTAGATTACTGGCTAACATCCTCCTCTCTGATACATAGAATAGAAGATACCACCATAGCTAATATTCTTCTATCAGATAATGCCCCAATCACACTGTCAATTGCCTTGACCACACCCCGCTTATATTCTTATATCTGGCGGTTCCCAGAACATCTAGCCCACTCAGAAGACTTCAAACTCTATTTGACCCAATCGTATCTCAATTATACAGGTGATAATGCAACATATGTTGATAACATAAACCTCTTCTGGCAGGACTCCAAGCCGGTCATTAGAGGTCAAATAATCTCATATGTAACTGCCAGGAAAAAAACAATTTAGGGAGAGAATGGCTGAGGCTTCTCACCAGGTTGCATCTGTCTACTCCCAATTATTGGCTGACCCGTCTGAAGCTAACAGACAACGATATAAAGATGCTAAATTAGTCTATGACACACTCTGTACAGAACAAGCCAAACTGTTCCTTTCCTACCAGTCTAACAAATATTTTCGTTGGGGCAACCGCCCTGGAAAACTGTAGGCAAACATGGTGAAGGCTCACACCACCCCTAAACACATCTCCACTATTCGAGACACCCACACTTCACCTGCACTGACACAGGAAGCAATCAGCGACACCTTTCTATCTTTCTTTGAGACTTTATATACCGCCCCCCCTGACCAACCAGAACTGGGCACGGATTTTTTAACAAAAGCTGGCCTTCCCACTCTATCAGAGGAGAACAAAGAGTTCCTCACTACTCCCATCACTACAGCAGAATTGGAAGAGGCCATCAAATCCCTACCCAATGGGAAATCCCCAGGCCCTGACGGAATGTCCGCAGCTTATTACAAATTGCTTCTCCCACACATAAGCCACCATCTATTAACTTTGTATAACTCAATCTTGACAGGCCACCCAGCTCCTAATGATTTTAACACGGCACGGGTCATAGTCCTCCCTAAACCTAATAAAGACCACACCCTAGTCTCATCTTACCGACCAATCTCATTATTAAATCAAGATTTCAAAATATTCACGAAGATACTTGCTTCCCGTCTCCAGTTGGTCCTGCCTAAACTGCTCCACCCTGCTCAAACAGGCTTTCTACGCAATAGGCACTCTGTACATAATGTTCGCTCATTACTAGCGGCCATGATTAAAACCCATGACTCATTAGAGACGGGAAACATTGTTCTAAGTTGCAATGCGGACAAGGCCTTCAACAGAGTCTCTTGGGCCCATATTGATAGAATACTTAGATTCCAAAATTTTGGCCCTGACTTTCTCCAGGTATTTCACACCCTATACCAAACTCCCCAAGCCTTCCTAACAATTAACGGCCACAACTCTGGACTCTTCTCCCTACACCGTGGCACCAGACAGGGATGCCCCCTATACCCCCTGCTGTTTAACTTAGCCCTGGACCCACTCCTTCGCCACTTCATAAAAGAAAAAAGATGGCAGGGTATAAAACTAGCGGACCGAGAACTTAAATTCTCGGCATTCGCAGATGATATTTTACTCTACTTCAGCAACCCCCGAGTAGCCATTCCGCATCTACTAGATATATTAGACTCCTTTGAACGAGTTTCTGGGTTCAAAATCAACTCCTCTAAAACGGAGGCTTTAGCCTTCTTCCCCTCTGCCAAACTGGGCTGGGACGCCACCTTCCCATTTCACTGGGCCTCAAATAACCGTATTACCTATCTAGGTATTGTATTCTCTAGTCGTCCTTCCGAATTATACTCTCTCAACTTTTCACCATTGCTCACTAGAACATATGGCGACTTCGCTAGGTGGGCTCACCTTCCCCTCACATATACGGGCAGGAGCCATTTGTATAAAATGATTAGTTTCCCACGTTTCTTATATGTGCTTCAGATGCTTCCGCTGATTCCGTCCAGGGACATATTCACTCAATTGGATAAAGCACTATCCTCATTTATTTGGGCGGGGAAACGTCCCAGATTCTCATTGTTTAAATTACGTCAACCAAGGTCACTAGGCGGATTGAATTTGCCGTGCCTATATACCTACGCTCTAGCAGCTAATTACAGGATTGCTCTGGACTGGATCGGCGGACAGAGCATATATGCAAACACGTATCTAGAACAATCCTTTACACCCTCTTGGAATCTGGTAACCCTATGCAACCCCCAATTCCATGCCAAATAGGGTAAAGGACAATTTACTCCTGTCCTCTACTTGTGCAGCATGGCGATTAGTCCGTTCCCGGCTTGGACTCTCACGACACAAATCACTGTTCTTACCTCTATGGGGCAACCTAGATTTTCAACCACACACTACCTCCCGCATATTTTATACTTGGCATGACGGAGGCCTGAAATATATCCATCAATTTTTGACTATCGAAACTTTGACCCTACTAACACACTCACAGGTCATAGCACGATTCCCACATTTACAGATACCATTATTTCCCTTCCTTCAGGCCTGCAGCTATGTGCAGAAAATCCTGTCCTTAATAACACAACAGGACAAATCTCACAATTTAGATAAAACACTGCGCCTAACCGTGCATAGCAACTTCTCCACAGCCCTCATACACTCACACTCTCGCACCTTATTAAACATAGAATCAGGCTCGGTGGGACTTATGAAGTGGAGAATAGAATTCCCAGATCTTTCTTTAAAATTAATCCTAGAAGCCAACGCTTATTTAGATAAAACATTGGGTTCCATTTCATATTCAGAAATGCACCAAAAAATTCTACATAGAGCATACGTCACTCCAAAGTTGCGACACCTTATTGGAGCTGCCTCCTCATCTCATTGTTTCAAATGCGCTGCCCCAGATGCAGATTTGGTTCATTGTCTATGGTCTTGCCCTAAGGTGCAGTCACTATGGACAGCGCTCCAGTCATATATCACAACAGACTTACAGATACATTTTGACATTACTAAAACGTGGGCATTTTGGGGCATATATCCGAAATCCTCTCCTATCAGGCTAACCAAAGGACAACGTATCTTATTGACTAAACTAGCAGCAGCCACCAAGAAGACGATCCTTTCCCAATGGGTCTCTGCCGACCCCGTACCCATCTCACTAGTACACCCTAGAATCTCCCACCTTTTCCATCTTGACTGGACCAATACCCAGAGGCGTATCTAGCACGGGGCGAGCAGGGCACGTGCCCTGGGCGCCATGGCAGCCCCAACAGAGGGGGGCGCCACCGGCACCTGCACGGCCCACTCGCCCCATGCTTCAGGGATTCCGCCGGCGCTACCCGCGGCGCTTTCCCTGTCTCCCCGGCTGCTGTGCCTGTCACAATAGACAGGCAGCGGCAGCCAGGAGCCTCCCCCTACTCCCCCCTGCAAAGTGACTGTGTGTGTACGCGATCGCGACCGCGGAGGTGCGCGCGTGCGCGACCCCCGGGGGGGGGGGGGGGGGGGCGTGCGTGCGGCCCCTGCCCTCAGCCCTGACAGCAGTGAGTGGCGTGCAGGTGAGCGGGAAGGGGGTGCGGGACATTTTTTTTTTGTGTGTGTGTGTGTGTGTCGGACAGTGTGCGTGTGTGTGTGTGGGACAGTGTGAGTGTTACTTGTGTGTGTGGGACAGTTTGAGTGTGTGTAAATTGTGTGTGTGTGTGACTGCGTGTGTGTGTGTGGGACAGTGTGCGTGTGTTAATTGTGTGTGTGTGTGTGTGACAGTGTGAGTGTGTTAATTGTGTGTGTGGGACAGTGCGTGTTTGTTAATTGTGTGTGTGTGTGACAGTGTGTGTGTGTTAATTGTGTGTGTGTGTGGGACAGTGTGAGTGTGTTAATTGTGTGTGTGTGGGAAAGTGCGTGTTTGTTAATTGTGTGTGGGACAGTGTGCGTGTGTGTTATTTGTGTGTGTGGGACAGTGTGTGTGCGTGCGTGTTAATTGTGTGTGGGACAGTGTGCGTGTGTTAATTGTGTGTGTGTGTGTTAATTGTCCCGGCGGTTATTGGCGTCTGTAGTGTGCGCCCCATCCTCCTCCGCTGCCGCTGACAGGAGCGGCGGTGTGCGGCTCTCCCCCTCCTCCGCCGGCTCCGTCCTCCCGTCGTGGCCCTGCAGTGTGTGCCGGTCTCCCCAGCAGCAGCAGCAGGTTAGTCTCTCCCCCCCCCCCTCTCTCTCTCTCTCTCTCTCTCTCTCCTCCTGTGGATTGCAGTTTGTAAGTATCATTTTAATTTTTACAGGTACCCCTACTGAATTCTACTGGACAAGTGGACGTGATCGGCGTGGGATGTAGGTAAGTAATCTGTCTCTCATTTTCACAGGTACCCCTATTGGATTCTACTGGACAAGTGGACGTGACCAGCGTGGGATGTAGGTAAGTAATCTGTCTCTCATTTTTACAGGTACCCCTACTGGATTCTACTGGACAAGTGGACGTGACCGGCGTGGGATGTAGGTAAGTAATCTGTCTCTCATTTTTACAGGTACCCCTACTGGATTCTACTGGACAAGTGGACGTGACCGGCGTGGGATGTAGGTAAGTAATCTGTCTCTCATTTTTACAGGTAACGCTATTGGATTCTACTGGACAAGTGGACGTGACCGGCGTGGGATGTAGGTAAGTAATCTGTCTCTCATTTTTACAGATTCCCCTACTGGATTCTACTGGACAAGTGGACGTGACCGGCGTGGGATATAGGTAAGTATGTGTGAGTGTGTCAGTGTGCTTTAATAAATTTTTACTGTCACGGTGTGTGAGTTGTGTTTTTATTTGGGTATTTTTTCTGTTGTAGAACTACAGGTACCGGCGGGCCCGTTATTTCCCTGCATGTTGGTACTTGAGGTTCTCCAAGTACCAGCAAGCGGGGAGGCTTTCTGAGCCTTGTAGTTCCACAACAAAAAACAATATTCTTTTTTTACTTACATGACTATCAGCCTCCCATCCACAGCCCACGGATGGGGGGGGGGCAGCCTCGGGCTTCACCCCTGGCCCTTGGGTGCCTGGAGGGGGGGTGACCCCTTGATTTAAGGGGTCCCCACTCCTCCAGGGAACCCCGGCCAGTGGTGACTAGTTGGGGGGGTAATGTCACGGTCGCAGGGACCTACATAAATGTGTCCCCTGGCTGTGGCATTATGTCCCTGGCTAGTGGAGCCCGGTGCTGGTTTTAAAAATACGGGGGGACCCCTACATCTTTTGTCCCCCGTATTTTTGGAACCAGGACTGGACTAAGAGCCCGATGCTAGTTGTCTAAATACGGGGAACCCCTGTCCAATTTTTTCCCAGTATTTAAACAACCAGGACCGGCTCAAAGAGCCCAAGGCTGGTTATACTTAGGAGGGGGACCTCACGCAGTTTTTTTTTACATTTTTAACCCATTCAGACCCTTCTCCATTAAGTTAATGGAAACCCTGGACAACAAAATTGCATTCATGTCCTCCTCCCGCTCCCTTCCCAGTCCCAAACACTGATTATTATTTTTTTCTATAAAAATGTACAATATATCATAAGTATGATGAGCAGGCATGCAGCGGGCATTGGCGACTTTGGACTGAGTTGCAAATTAGTGGCGGAGGGCTGGGTCAGTTGATGGTGGGCGAGTTTGTAAGCCATTGGTGGTGGCAGCGGGCATCGGCTCAGAGGCAGTGGTGGGCATTGGCTCGGTGGCGGTAGGGTTCATCGACAGGATTCGGCGGACATTATGGCTGTAGTGCCTCACCGCACGCCACTGACCTCACCGCACGCCACTGGTGTGTGGGACAGTGTGCGTGTATTAATTGTGTGTGTGGGACAGTGTGAGTGTGTGTTAATTGTGTGTGTGTGGAACAGTGTCAGTGTGTGTAAATTTTTGCAGTCCAGTGTGTGTGTGGGGGAGAGGAAAGTATGAGAATGTGTGTGTGTGTGTAGTCTGAGTGGGTGTGTGTAGGATTTGGGGGTGGCCAGTCTGTGTGTGTGTAATCAGTGTGTGTGGGATGTACTAATGGCCATTTACCGAAGAGAGATATGTATTAAACCACGGGCACTGAGATGCCCTTCTCACTCACCATCCAGCTGGGTGGGCGAGCCGGGCGGGTGGAAAGCCAGCAGCAGGGGCAGCATGCCGGATATCAGCAGCCGAGGGTGGGGGCTGTAATGCACATGCGGAGCCCAAAGCCGGAGATCAGCAGCATGCTGACCGGCAATAAGCAGCTTCTGCTTCCGCGTTCAACATGCTGCTGATCTCCGGCTTTGGGCTACGCAGGGTTCGGGGGATGGGTGTCCTCTGCCGGTGTACTGCAGCTCCGGGGGTGCGGGCTCCGGAGGCTTTCAGCACTGTTGAATATCCAGCTGCCTCAAGTATGTACAGCCCGCACCCTCTGCTGCTGATATCCGGCATGCTGCTGCTGGCTGTCCCCCCGCCCGGCTCGGCCACACTGCTGTATGGTGAGAAGGGCATCTCAGTTCCTGAGGTTTAACACATATGCCTCAGAAAATGGCCTCTGCGGTAAACGATACTAATGCTTACCGTGACAGTAACAGCGGGGAGGAAGGCGCACATCGGGATCCTGCAGCATGAAACAAGAACCCCTTCGGAGCGCAGCAGGCCACACTGAAAAGGGTGCATACCCGGTGCGGTGCTCTGCATCCCGGGTGGTGCCGAAGATGTGGAGTGTCGGAGGTGGCAGAAGCGCCGCAGCTTGGGGTGAGAAACCGCTGCAGCCCTTCCGCTGCTAAACTCTGCAATTAGTCTATTAAGGGGGTGGGCTCCCCTCATCATAGTGCCCCACAGGCCATGTTAATTCTGGGGGTAGGATCCCCTAACTCTATAATGGGAATTTTGGCTCATATCATGTGCTGTAACGTGAATTTTGGCTAATACCGTGTGCTATAATGTGAATTTCGGCTCATACTATGTGGGGTAATGTGAATTTTGGCTCATTCCGTGTGCTGTAATGTGAATTTCGGCTCATACCGTGTGCTGTAATGTGAATTTCTGCTCATACCATGTGGGGAAATGTGAATTTTGGCTCATACCATGTGGAGTAATGTGAATTTCGGCTCATACCGTGTGCTATAATGTGAATTTCGGCTCATACCGTGTGCTATAATGTGAATTTTGGCTCATACCATGTGGGGTAATGTGAATTTCGGCTCATACTGTGTGCTATAATGTGAATTTCGGCTCATGCCGTGTGGGGCAATGTGAATTTCGGCTCATACTGTGTGCTATAATGTGAATTTCGGCTCATACCGTGTGCTATAATGTGAAAGGGGCACCAGTACTAGATAGTATAAGGGGTCCTACTACACTGAAGGACACGCCCCTTTTGAGTGACCACACCCCTTTTCAGGAGCGCGCGCGCCTTCGGCGCGCGCATAATTGCTATCTGCACTCTTTCATTCCACCTTCAAAAATTCAACTTCGACCACCGCACCTACATACACATACATACACACACACACCCTGACATCTTTATATGCAGTGACACCGGTGGCGTCTGCACATACTTTCCTTTTGTATTTTTTTTTTATTATCATTTTATTAATTTATTATTTTTATTAAGAAAAAAAATTTTTTTTTTGGGGGGGCGCCATTATTGATCTTGCCCTGGGCTCCAAAAACCCTAGTTACGCCTCTGCCAATACCACCCTACAGAAGGAAAAACTGACTGCACAGTACTTCCATACCTGGTTACCTTATGTTCTGACTCTACCCCCACTCATAAAAGAGGCAATAAGAAAATGTTTTGAAGATACTAAATGGTATCTTTTAGAGTCGCTTGACTCCACACCCCCCTTCTGATCACACCGCTCCTAAATGTTCAACTAACCTAATTAATGTCGCCCCTTATTGCTGACTCGATATTTGTTTGCCTCTTTGAGTGCATAGTTTTGATATCACCAGGGAGTCACGTGGGATAATGTTACAATAACAACATTTGTCACTATTACGAGACTTTATAGCTCTAAATGTTTTCATGTACAGCGTGTTATTATTCTATTATGTTGTATGCTATTGATGTTCACCTATCAATAAAAAACTTTTGGTAAAAAAAAAAGAAAACATGGTCAAACATTAAGGCACGACGTGTAATCAGATTTCTGCATCTAAAGGACATTTTAGCAGCTGAAAATCATCACCAACTTGTCGAGGTGTACAGTGATAATGTCATATCACAGAAACAGGTTTGGGTTGGTGCACTGACTTGATAATGGCAGGACAGATGTTCAAGATGAGCAGCGATCCAGCCAGCCATGCACATCCAACACAGGTAGTGCATCAAACCCAAGCCTGCTTCCATGCCATGACGTTGTCACGGTAAATCTCGCCAAGTTGGCTATGAATTTCAGCTGCTGTTGTGCCCTTTAGATGCAGAAATCTGATCACTCTACGCATCTCAATGTTTGACCATGTTTCCGCCAGCCCCACCATTTTTGGTGGGACAGTATGACTGATATGAGGCGCAGTCTAATGGCTGTGAGGGGAAGCAGTGGTCTACCTGCTCTGGCCTGGCGGGAAATTAGAATAGAATAGGGAACATTCTACATGAGAGGTCTTGTTACCTAACTTATTGAATTTTAAAACAATGTTGAAAAGAATAATTTACAATATCTGATAAACTATACAAGTAATTTCTAACTTAATTTTGTATAGCAAGTAAATGAATAAAGGAAAAGTCAAGCACTGCAGAACTGACAATACTGTTTTATTCAATAAATATAAATTACTAAGGTTTGTATTTTTTAAACTGTTCTGCCGACAAATATAGTGACGACACTCTGGCTAGCTGCAACAGCAAGGACCAAGCAGTTAAATCATGGCTTTGTTCCCTTTGCTCAAGTAAATAATTTTGTGACAAAGCCATTTATTGTGCTGCCTCTATGCGATAGCAGATGCTGAGCTGAAAATTGTAAACAGATAAAACTTGTAACTCAATGAAGTGACAGTCACATTAACATAAATTGTATATTGCCGGCAACAATGAGGAAGCACATAAAGGTAAATTTAAACACGGTTGGCAACAAGAAATATATTTCAATGGAAATGGAGCACTTTGATAATAAATAAAATGGAAAACAACGTTAATTTCGACTAATGCACTCACAGTCCCTTGTGGCCTTTGTCATTTACCAGGCAGCAAATAAACCCACCCATTTGCTGTTCACAATAGACACTGACCTATATACTTAAAAAAAAAAAAAAAAAAAATGTCCTTTATGTATCCTACAAATATTGAGTTCAAATATTTATTATTGAGATCACTATTCTCTGAAAAGACAAACATAGCACTGTTTATTCTAAACCCGATTTTCACAGGACAGTCCCATTTTTTGGGGACTGTCCCGCTGTCCCACCGGTGGACTGCAGTGTCTTGCGGTGTGGGGACAGTCGGAAGGCTCCTACAAGTCCGGTCAGTTGCAGCTCTGCCAAATAGAGCATTGGTGAACAGACACTGTGCGCATGCACAAAAGTCAGAGGGACAGGTGGCATGCCAGCAGCTCATAGAGCGCTGGGCATGCCCCCTCAATGACGAAATCGTGGGACATGGCTTACGATTGTGGCATGCCCCTTTCACTGAGGTCACGCCCCCTTTTCAGGTGCAAGCGCGGCTACGCCGTGCAGAAGTCCCGAGTTCCATTGCTGAAATGTTGGGAGGTATGTAATTATCTAGTAATAACAAGTACTGCGGTTTTTGTCATGCCACATAGCCCCTCTCTGAATGTGTGCAAAAAGGTCTCTAAGGTCAGCAGCTTTCTTCACGCCAACTTCCATTGTGTTTAATCTATGACTTTGTATGTGTGTAAAACCATTTCTTGTGCGGATAATGTCATAGCCTCGCATCACTAAAACACTGTAAGCGGCTTTTTGCTGACTTTGCGATGCGTATAAGCATCTATATTTAAAGATAAACACAGATCACTCCTCCTCTCAGAGCGTCTTAGTTGTGCCAGACATTTTTTGCCATGTGGCGTATGGACACTAGGAGGTACAGTCAATATAGCTTCTGCAACAGAAAGCAACCTATAACATTCTAGCTATCTTTTCTCTATTGTATTCTAGAAAATGATAGACAGAATCTGATTGGCTGCTACGGGCAACACTACAAGTTATTTGTTTCAGAAGCTTTTTAGTAAGTCTCCTCCTGTACGAGGACACATCTGTACTGGATAACACAAATACCATAAGATACAAGACAACAGGTATACTTAAGTAATCTCACAACATCAGACAGGCACTTGCCATTACCGAATTACAGCCACCGATGAGAGCTGGAAAAGGAAAGAACGAAAACATCTGCCTTACGTGCTAGATTGAACCTGCATCGCTATCGATGAGGGGGGTACACACGAGTGATCTGTGCTTAAAATCTAAGCAATCTAGTCAGATTGCTTAGATTTTAAGTATGGATCTCTCCGTGAGTACCCCCCTTTAGGCACAATACCCGATAAGTGCTGGCATCGGGGCTAATTGGATAGCCCCATTTGCTTATATTATTATTTTATTACTTTATTCTTATTTCTTATTTTATTACTACAGTTTGATATATTATCTTTATTTTGTCCATTCTGTCATAACAATGGCTAGTTCTATAGTGTCACACTTGAACAACTCCTTACTACTCTACCAATCACATCCATCCCTGCCTTACCTTTGTTTTTCTATCCATTTTCAGTTATTTCCCTTCTGCATTGCATCTTCTTTCTACTCCTCCTATATTTTCAACATTAACCCACAAATAAAATTCCAGGGCACTAAGGGTTTCTTAATAAAACTAATAACTTCCAACAAATAAGTTCCTACTATATTGACATATTGCCTTCAGTGCTCCTTTTAAGAGCCACTAAACTGAACTGCGCCTATATGAAGATGTATCTTATCTATGTAATAATATCAACTGATGATGAAAACTGATCTCATCATGTTTGAATGTAATCACAGTTGCCAGGTTCTCTAACCCCTCCCTCCTGTGTCAGTGATGTCACTGAATTTCGGCATAATACACATCCACAGTTTCCAAACACTTCTGTGGATTCCCATACTTACTCATCACATACCACCTCATAAAAACACAGACACTCCTGAAAATCAAGCAATAATAAGATCACAATATAACACATAGTAGCAGTTTTGGGGCAAGGAAAAATGTGAACTTCCCCAATTAATCAATGTGGAGAGACGCCACCCTCCTACGTCTCTCCAGGGCCATCACTCTGCGTCTCTCCAGATCCGTTCCCCAAGTATCTCTACAGCGCCATCCCCCTTACTTCTCTACAGTGCAACCTCCCCTGTGTTTCTCCAACACCATCCTCCCCTGCATGTCTCCAGCCTCGACCTACCAAGACTTGCTAGTACCTTTATCCTACAGCTCCCCAGCTCAGCCCATTGTCACTCTTGTTCACCTCCTGCATCTCTCCCACTGATGCACACCGTGTCTCTCCAGCACCATCCCCCATGTTTTTAGCCAACATCTTCATGCATCTCTCCAGCTTCCTTTCTTGTGCTCCAGCTCCCCTTTCTATCTATAGAGCCCATTATCTATGTCTCTACCTCAGCCATCTATCTCTCCAGCTTATACCCCTTATCTCTACAGCCCCTATCTGACTTTCCAGCTCAGCCCATGTGGTGTTTCTCCAGCCCCCCATTTGGCTCTCCAGATCAGCCCCCTATCTCTCCAGCCCTCCCTTCCGTCTCTTTTGTAAACATCTATCCAGCGCATGCTCCATGTTTCTTTCCAGTGCCCACTGTTACTTTCTTGTCTTTACCACAGAGTCTGGTGGTCCTCTTCAAGGCAACATTATAATGTCATCTAAACCATGCTGAAATAAAAAATAAAAAAAAACGCAGGTGGCCGCAGTCCGACGGACACCAGCTTCGCCTACATTATCTATTGATGCTGGTAGCGGAGTGGGCTCTCTGTGGCTCAAAACACTCACTATGGGCAGGGTAATGGAGAAAAAGTCATGGCATGTCATACAATCCGACCACTAGCATTGCCTTTCATCTAGTGACTGATTGGTGTGACCTTACTTTGTCATTTTTAGGCTGCTCAAAAATAAGATTTTACTCACCGGTAAATCTATTTCTCGTAGTCCGTAGTGGATGCTGGGAACTCCAAAAGGACCATGGGGAATAGCGGGCTCCGAAGGAGGCTGGGCACTCTAAAAAGATTTATGACTACCTGGTGTGCACTGGCTCCTCCCACTATGACCCTCCTCCAAGCCTCAGTTAGGACACTGTGCCCGGACGAGCTGACATAATAAGGAAGGATTTTGAATCCCGGGTAAGACTCATACCAGCTACACCAATCACACCGTACAACTCGTGATACTATATCCAGTTTGACAGTATGAAAACAACTGAGCCTCTCAACAGATGGCTCAACAATAACCCTTTAGTTAGCAATAACTATTTACAAGTATTGCAGACAATCCGCACTTGGGATGGGCGCCCAGCATCCACTACGGACTACGAGAAATAGATTTACCGGTGAGTAAATTCTTATTTTCTCTGACGTCCCAGTGGATGCTGGGAACTCCGAAAGGACCATGGGGATTATACCAAAGCTCCCAAACGGGCGGGAGAGTGCGGATGACTCTGCAGCACCGAATGAGAGAACGCAAGGTCCTCCTCAGCCAGGGTATCAAATTTGTAGAATTTTGCAAACGTGTTTGCCCCTGACCAAGTAACAGCTCGGCAAAGTTGTAAAGCCGAGACCCCTCGGGTAGCCGCACAAGATGAGCCCACCTTCCCTGTGGAATGGGCTTTCACTGATTTAGGATGCGGCAGTCCAGCCGCAGAATGCGCCTGCTGAATCGTGTCACAGATCCAGCGAGCGATAGTCTGCTTAGAAGCAGGAGCACCCAGCCTGTTGGGTGCATACAGGATAAATAGCGAGTCAATTTTCTTGACTCTAGCCGTCCTGGAAACATAATTTTTCAAGGCCCTGACTACGTCCAGTAACTTGGAATCCTCCAAGTCCCTAGTAGCCGCAGGCACCACAATAGGTTGGTTCAAGTGAAAAACTGATACCACCTTAGGGAGAAACTGGGGACGAGTCCTCAATTCTGCCCTATCCATATGGAAAATCAGATAAGGACTTTTATATGACAAAGCCGCCAATTCTGATACACGCTTGGCCTAAGCCAAGGCCAATAACATGACCACTTTCCGCGTGAGATATTTTAGATCCACGGTTTGTAGTGGTTCAAACCAATGTGATTTTAAGAAACTCAACACCACGTTGAGATCCCAAAGGTGCCACTGGAGGCACAACCGGGGGCTGAATATGCAGCACTCCTTTTACAATGTCTGAACTTCAGGTACTGAAGCTAATTCTTTCTGGAAGAAAATCGACAGAGCCGAGATCTGTATCTTAATGGAGCCTAATTTTAGGCCCATAGACACTCCTGCTTGTAGGAAATGCAGAAATCGACCTAGTTGAAATTCCTCTGTTGGGGCCTTTTGTGGCCTCACACCAAGCAACATATTTCCGCCATATGCGGTGATAATGTTTTGCAGTTACATCTTTCCTGGCTTGAATCAGCGTAGGAATGACTTCCTCCGGAATGCCCTTTTCCTTTAGGATCCGGCGTTCAACCGCCATGCCATCAAAACGTAGCCGCGGTAAGTCTTGGAACAGACAGGGCCCCTGCTGCAGCAGGTCCTGTCTGAGCGGCAGAGGCCATGGGTCCTCTGATATATTTCTAGAAGTTCTGGGTACCAGGCTCTTCTTGGCCAATCCGGAACCACGAGTATCGTTCTTACTCCTCGCCTTCTTATTATTCTCAGTACCTTTGGTATGAGAGGCAGAGGGGGGAACACATAAACCGACTGGTACACCCACGGTGTTACTAGAGCGTCCACAGCTATCGCCTGAAGGTCCCTTGACCTGGCGCAATATCTTTTATAGCTTTTTGTTGAGGCGGGACGCCTTCATGTCCACCTGTGGCCTTTCCCAATGGTGTACAATCCTTTGGAAGACTTCTGGATGAAGTCCCCACTCTCTCGGGTGGAAGTCGTGTCTGCTGAGAAGATCTGCTTCCCAGTTGTCCACTCCGGGAATGAACACTGCTGACAGTGCTAACACATGATGTTCCGCCCATCGGAGAATCCTTGTGGCTTCCGCCATCGCCATCCTGCTTCTTGTGCCGCCCTGTTGGTTTACATGGGCGACTGCCGTGATGTTGTCTGATTGGATCAGGACCGGCCGGTTTTGAAGCAGAGGCCTTGCCTGACTCAGGGCATTGTAAATGGCCCTCAGTTCCAGAATATTTATGTAGGGAAGTCACCTGACTTGACCAAAGTCCCTGGAAGCTTCTTCCCTGTGTGACTGCCCCCCAGCCTCAAAGGCTGGCATCCATGGTCACTAGGACTTAGTCCTGTATGTCGAACCTGCGGCCCTCTTGAAGATGGGCACTCTGCAGCCACTACAGTAGAGATACCCTGGTCCTTGGAGACAGGGTTATCAGCCGATGCATCTGAAGATGTGATCCGGACCACTTGTCTAACAGGTCCCCCTGAAAAGTTCTTGCATGGAACCTGCCGAATGGGATTGCTTCGTAGGAAGCTATCATTTTTCCCAGGACTCGCGTGCAATGATGCACCGATAACTGTTTTGGCTTCAGGAGGTCTCTGACTAGAGATGACAGCTCCTTGGCTTTCTCCTCCGGGAGAAACACTTATTTCTGGTCTGTGTCCAGAACCATCCCCAGGAACAGTAGACGTGTCGTAGGAAACAGCTGTGTCTTTGGACTGTTTAGAATCCAACCGTGCTGTTGTAGCACTTTCCAAAATAGTGCTACCCCGACTAGCAACTGCTCCTTGGACCTCGCCCTTATAAGGAGATTGTCAAAGTACGGGATCATTAAAAACTCCCCTTTTTCGAAGGAGTATCATCATTCCGGCCATTACCTTGGTAACACCCTCGGTGCCATGTACAGTCCAAACGGCAGAGTCTGGACTTGGTAATGGTAATCCTGTACCACAAATCTGAGGTACTCCTGGCGAGGATAGTAAATGGGGACATGCAGGTAAGCATCCTTGATGTCCCGGGATACCATGTAATCCCCCTCGTCCAGGCTTGCAATAACCGCCCTGAGCGATTCCATCTTGAACTTGAATTTTTTTATGTATGTGTTCAGGGATTTTAAATATAAAAAAGGGTCACACCGAACCATGCGGTTTCGGTACCCCAAACCGTGTGGAATAGTAACCCCGTCCTTGTTGAAGTAGGGGCACCTTAAGTATTACCTGCTGGGAATACAGCTTATTAATTGCCTCTAGCACAGCCTCCCTGCCTGAGGGAGTTGTCGGCAAGGCATATTTGAGGAAACGGCGGGGGGAAGACATCTCGAATTCCAGCTTGTACCCCTGAAATACTACTTGAATGAAACAGGGATCCACCTGTGAGCGAGCCCACTGATCGCTGAAATTTTTGAGACGGCCCCCCACCGTACCTGGCTACACCTGTGGAGCCCCCGCGTCATGCTGTGGACTCAGAGGAAGCGAGAGAAGAATTATGATTCTGGGAACAGGCTGACTGGTGCAGCTTTTTCCCTCTTCCCTTGTCTCTGTACAGAAAGGAAGCGCCTTTGACCCGCTTGCTTTTCTGAAGCCGAAAGGACTGTACCTGATAATACAGTGCTTTCTTAGTCTGTGAGGAAAACTGAGGTAAAAATATTTCTTCCCAGCTGTTGCTGCGGATACGAGGTCCCAGAGACCATCCCCAAATAATTCCTCACCCTTATAAGGCAGAATCTCTATGCACCTTTTAAAGTCAGCATCACCTGTCCAGTGACAGGTCTCTAATACCCTCCTGACAGAATGGACATTACATTCATTTTGGATGCCAGCCGGCAAAATATCCCTCTGTGCATCCCTCATATATAAGACGACGTCTTTAATATGTTCTCATGTTAGCAAACTAGTATGTTTGACAGGGTCACCGACCACGCTGCAGCAGCACGCTCTGCAGGTTTCAGTCTAGTACCTGAGTGTGTAAATACAGACTTCAGGATAGCCTCCTGCTTTTTATCAACAGGTACCTTCAAAGTGGCCGTTCCTAAAACGGCAGTGCCACCTATTTTGACAACCGTGTGAGCGCCTTATCCACCCTAGGGGATATCTCCCAGCGTAACTTATCCTCTGGCGGGAAAAGGTACGCCATCAGTAACTTTTTAGAAATTACCAGTTTCTTATCAGGGGGAACCCACGCTTTTCACACACTTCATTCATTCATCTGATGGGGGAACAAAACACTGCCTGCTTTTTCTCCCCAAACATAAAAACCCATTTTTAGAGGTTAATGTCAGAAATGTGTAACACATTTTTTATTGCCGGGATCAAGTCACGGATGTTCCTAGTGGATTGTGTATATGTCTCAACCTTGTCGACACTGGAGTCAGACTCCGTGTCGACATCTGTGTCTGCCATCTGAATGAGCGGGCGTTTTTGAGCCCCTGATGGCCTTTGAGACGCGGGCTAAGAAGCCGGCTGTCCCACAGCTGTTACGTCATCCACCCTTTTATGTAAGGAGTTGACACTGTCGGTTAATACCTTTTACCTAACCATCCACTCTGGTGTGGCCCCACAGGGTGCGACATCACATTTATCGGCATCTGCTCCGTCACTATATAAGCCTCCTCCTCAAACATGTCGACACAGCTGTACCGACACACCGCACACACACAGGGAATGCTCTGACTGAGGACAGGACCCCACAAAGCCCTTTGGGGAGACAGTGAGAGAGTATGCCAGCACACACCAGAGCGCTATATAATGTGGGGATTAGAGTGAATTGTCCCCCATAGCTGCTTGTATATACAATATTGCGCCTAAATTTAGTGCCCCCCCTCTCTTTTTAACCCTTTGAGCCTGAAAACTACAGGGGAGAGCCTGGGGAGCTTTCTTCCAGCTGCACTGTGAAGAGAAAATGGCGCCAGTGTGTCTGAGGGAGATAGCTCCGCCCCTTTTCCGTGGCCTATTCTCCCGCTTTTTTCTGGATTCTGGCAGGGGTATTTACCACATATATAGCCTCTGGGGCTATATATTGTGGTATTTTTGCCAGCCAAGGTGTTTTTATTGCTGCTCAGGGCGCCCCCCCCAAGCGCCCTGCACCCTCAGTGACCGGAGTGTGAAGTGTGTATGAGGAGCAATAGCGCACAGCTGCAGTGCTGTGCGCTACCTTGGTGAAGACTGATGTCTTCTGCCGCCGATTTTCCAGACCTCTTCTTGCTTCTGGCTCTGTAAGGGGGACGGCGGCGCGGCTCCGGGACCGAACACCAAGGACTGGGCCTGCGGTCGATCCCTCTGGAGCTAATGCTGTCCAGTAGCCTAAGAAGCCCAATCCGGCTGCAAGCAGGCGAGTTCGCTTCTTCTCCCCTTAGTCCCTCGCTGCAGTGAGCCTGTTGCCAGCAGGTCTCACTGAAAATAAAAAACCTAAATCTATACTTTCTTTCTAAGGGCTCAGGAGAGCCCCTAGTGTGCATCCAACCTCGGCCGGGCACAAGATCTAACTGAGGCTTCGAGGAGGGTCATAGTGGGAGGAGCCAGTGCACACCAGGTAGTCATAAATCTTTCTAGAGTGCCCAGCCTCCTTCGGAGCCCGCTATTCCCCATGGTCCTTTCGGAGTTCCCAGCATCCACTAGGACGTCAGAGAAATAACATTTAAATTAATGGCTGGTATGTATTGCATTATTATACTGCATGTGAAATATAAGTGTGCTGCGCAGCAAGTAGGAGAACCAAGTAACATTTGTAGTCACTAAAGTCTATCAATTTGCCCATCACAGTTCTGAATAGCTGGTAAATCTCCCTATTGTTGTGGTCTGATTTTGTGTAACAAATGGTGGTATTAATTTGAGCTTGTAGTTTCAGTTTGTTTAGATCTTGCCTGAGAAAAAATGTGCTCGTGGTGCTGGACTTTGTCGGAGGTCTTGGCAATAAACTAATTGGCATCAATTATCTGGTTTGCATTACATAAAAGGATGAAGTCATGGAGCAGCTATTCTTACAATAGCAGGTGTCCCAGTAAAATCTCCACATGCTGCGTGTAGTCCACTTTGTGCTTGCATCTGAATTCTGCAGTTCCACTTCTCACTTTTTCCTTTTGTTGGATATCAATTCCTGTGAAGCTGAAGCTCTTTATATGGTTGTCATGGTAGATATGAACTTGCATGATGTTTGTCTTGCAGACTCATAACAATTGTAGTATACTTTGTGCTCTTTATTTTTCTGCTTCTTCCCTTGCTTGTGATGGTTTCAATGAAGCTTGGTACAGTACCTGTCTATCTCTGGGCTTTTTTTACTACTCAACCGATCGCTTGCCTTCGTGTGCGCAGTGCTTGTATTTATTGCTTTTTTATCTAAAAATTTGTTAACACTACATATGAAGCTCCAAGAAGAGAACTTTAAAAAAAAAATTTTTATGATTTTCATAGATGACAACATTCAACCATAAAAATAAGTGCTATGACCGTAGGCACCAGCAACAGTGTGGGAAACATAATAAGTAACAAAAGGCAACAGAGTTACCACATTAGAACAAAAGGCTATATCACATGCCTTTGTCATATCATTTTAAAAGCATATATTGTATGGAAATAGAAGAAAAAGGTACCTGTAATAACTGGAATAGAAGAACAGAGGAAAAGAGTGAGAGAGAGAAGCAGAATAAAACCACACTAGAGAATACTTGTCCGGGAGGTAGGTAATATAGAAAAAAAAATAAGAATTTACTTACCGATAATTCTATTTCTCGGAGTCCGTAGTGGATGCTGGGGTTCCTGAAAGGACCATGGGGAATAGCGGCTCCGCAGGAGACAGGGCACAAAAAGTAAAGCTTTTCCAGATCAGGTGGTGTGCACTGGCTCCTCCCCCTATGACCCTCCTCCAGACTCCAGTTAGGTACTGTGCCCGGACGAGCGTACACAATAAGGGAGGATTTTGAATCCCGGGTAAGACTCATACCAGCCACACCAATCACACCGTACAACTTGTGATCTAAACCCAGTTAACAGTATGATAACAGAGGAGCCTCTGAAAGATGGCTCCCTAAACAATAACCCGAATTAGTTAACAATAACTATGTACAAGTATTGCAGATAATCCGCACTTGGGATGGGCGCCCAGCATCCACTACGGACTCCGAGAAATAGAATTATCGGTAAGTAAATTCTTATTTTCTCTATCGTCCTAGTGGATGCTGGGGTTCCTGAAAGGACCATGGGGATTATACCAAAGCTCCCAAACGGGCGGGAGAGTGCGGATGACTCTGCAGCACCGAATGAGAGAACTCCAGGTCCTCCTTTGCCAGGGTATCAAATTTGTAGAATTTTATAAACGTGTTCTCCCCTGACCACGTAGCTGCTCGGCAGAGTTGTAATGCCGAGACCCCTCGGGCAGCCGCCCAAGATGAGCCCACCTTCCTTGTGGAATGGGCCTTAACAGATTTAGGCTGTGGCAGGCCTGCCACAGAATGTGCAAGTTGAATTGTGTTACAAATCCAACGAGCAATCGACTGCTTAGAAGCAGGCGCACCCAACTTGTTGGGTGCATACAGTATAAACAGCGAGTCAGATTTTCTGACTCCAGCCGTCCTTGAAATGTATATTTTTAAAGCTCTGACAACGTCCAACAACTTGGAGTCCTCCAAGTCGCTTGTAGCCGCAGGCACTACAATAGGCTGGTTCAGGTGAAACGCTGATACCACCTTAGGGAGAAAATGCGGACGCGTCCGCAGCTCTGCCCTATCCGAATGGAAAATTAAATAAGGGCTTTTATAAGATAAAGCCGCCAGTTCAGATACTCTCCTGGCGGACGCCAGGGCCAGTAACATAGTCACTTTCCATGTGAGATATTTCAAATCCACATTTTTTAGTGGTTCAAACCAATGGGATTTGAGGAAATCTAAAACTACATTTAGATCCCACGGTGCCACCGGAGGCACCACAGGAGGCTGTATATGCAGTACTCCTTTGACAAAAGTCTGGACCTCAGGAACTGAGGCCAATTTTTTTTGGAAGAATATTGACAGGGCCGAAATTTGAACCTTAATAGATCCCAATTTGAGACCCATAGACAATCCTGATTGCAGGAAATGTAGGAAACGACCCAGTTGAAATTCCTCCGTCGGAGCACTCCGATCCTCGCACCACGCAACATATTTCCGCCAAATGCGGTGATAATGCTTCGCGGTGACTTCCTTTCTTGCCTTAATCAAGGTAGGAATGACTTCTTCTGGAATGCCTTTTCCTTTTAGGATCTGGCGTTCAACCGCCATGCCGTCAAACGCAGCCGCGGTAAGTCTTGGAATAGACACGGTCCCTGCTGAAGCAGGTCCTGTCTTAGAGGTAGAGGCCACGGATCGTCCGTGACCATCTCTTGAAGTTCCGGGTACCAAGACCTTCTTGGCCAATCCGGAGCCACTAGTATCGTTCTTACTCCGCTTTGCCGTATGATTCTCAATACCTTTGGTATGAGAGGCAGAGGAGGAAACACATACACCGACTGGTACACCCAAGGTGTTACCAGCGCGTCCACAGCTATTGCCTGCGGATCTCTTGACCTGGCGCAATACCTGTCCAGTTTTTTGTTGAGGCGAGACGCCATCATGTCCACCATTGGTCTTTCCCAACGGTTTATTAGCATGTGGAAAACTTCTGGATGAAGTCCCCACTCTCCCGGGTGAAGATCGTGTCTGCTGAGGAAGTCTGCTTCCCAGTTGTCCACTCCCGGGATGAACACTGCTGACAGTGCTATCACGTGATTCTCCGCCCAGCGAAGGATCCTGGCAGCTTCTGCCATTGCACTCCTGCTTCTTGTGCCGCCCTGTCTGTTTACATGGGCGACTGCCGTGATGTTGTCCGACTGGATCAACACCGGTCTTCCTTGAAGCAGAGGTTCCGCCTGGCTTAGAGCATTGTAGATTGCTCTTAGTTCCAGAATGTTTATGTGAAGAGACTTTTCCAGGCTCGACCACACTCCCTGGAAGTTTCTTCCTTGTGTGACTGCTCCCCAGCCTCTCAGGCTGGCGTCCGTGGTCACCAGGATCCAATCCTGTATGCCGAATCTGCGGCCCTCCAATAGATGAGCCCTCTGCAACCACCACAGAAGAGATACCCTTGTCCTTGGAGACAGGGTTATCCGCAGGTGCATCTGAAGATGCGTGCATTGATGTACAGACACCTTTCCTGGTTTTAGGAGATTCCTGACCAGGTCGGATAACTCCTTGGCTTTTTCCTCGGGAAGAAAAACCTTTTTCTGAACCGTGTCCAGAATCATCCCTAGGAACAGCAGACGAGTTGTCGGCATTAATTGGGATTTTGGAATATTCAGAATCCATCCGTGCTGCTTTAGCACCTCTTGAGATATTGCTAATCCCATCTCTAGCTGTTCTCTGGACCTTGCCCTTATTAGGAGATCGTCCAAGTATGGGATAATTAATACGCCTTTTCTTCGAAGAAGAATCATCATCTCGGCCATTACCTTTGTAAAGACCCGAGGTGCCGTGGACAAACCAAACGGCAGCATCTGAAACGGATAGTGACAGTTTTGTACAACGAACCTGAGGTACCCCTGGTGTGAGGGGTAAATTGGAACGTGGAGATACGCATCCTTGATGTCCAAGGATACCATAAAGTCCCCTTCTTCCAGGTTCGCTATCACTGCTCTGAGTGACTCCATCTTGAACTTGAACTTCTTTATGTACAGGTTCAAGGACTTCAGATTTAGAATAGGCCTTACCGAGCCATCCGGCTTCGGTACCACAAATAGAGTGGAATAATACCCCTTCCCTTGTTGTAGAAGAGGTACCTTGACTATCACCTGCTGAGAGTACAGCTTGTGAATGGCTTCCAAAACCGTCTCCCTTTCGGAAGGGGACGTTGGTAAAGCCGACTTCAGGAAACGGCGAGGTGGATCTGTCTCTAATTCCAACCTGTACCCCTGAGATATTATCTGCAGGATCCAGGGATCTACCTGCGAGTGAGCCCACTGCGCGCTGTAATTTTTGAGACGACCTCCCACCGTCCCCGAGTCCGCTTGAGAAGCCCCAGCGTCATGCTGAGGCTTTTGTAGAAGCCGGGGAGGGCTTCTGTTCCTGGGAAGGAGCTGCCTGTTGCTGTTTCTTCCCTCGACCTCTGCCTCGTGGCAGATATGAATAGCCCTTTGCTCTCTTATTTTTAAAGGAACGAAAGGGCTGCGGTTGAAAAGTCGGTGCCTTTTTCTGTTGGGGAGTGACTTGAGGTAGAAAGGTGGATTTCCCGGCTGTAGCCGTGGCCACCAAATCTGATAGACCGACTCCAAATAACTCCTCCCCTTTATACGGCAAAACTTCCATATGCCGTTTTGAATCCGCATCGCCTGTCCACTGTCGCGTCCATAAAGCTCTTCTGGCCGAAATGGACATAGCACTTACCCGTGATGCCAGTGTGCAGATATCCCTCTGTGCATCACGCATATAAAGAAATGCATCCTTTATTTGTTCTAACGACAGTAAAATATTGTCCCTGTCCAGGGTATCAATATTTTCAATCAGGGACTCTGACCAAACTACCCCAGCACTGCACATCCAGGCAGTCGCTATAGCTGGTCGTAGTATAACACCTGCATGTGTGTATATACTTTTTTGGATATTTTCCATCCTCCTATCTGATGGATCTTTAAGTGCGGCCGTCTCAGGAGAAGGTAACGCCACTTGTTTAGATAAGCGTGTTAGCGCCTTGTCCACCCTAGGAGGTGTTTCCCAGCGCTCCCTAACCTCTGGCGGGAAAGGGTATAATGCCAATAATTTCTTTGAAATTATCAGCTTTTTATCAGGGGCAACCCACGCTTCATCACACACGTCATTTAATTCTTCTGATTCAGGAAAAACTATAGGTAGTTTTTTCACACCCCACATAATACCCTGTTTAGTGGTACCTGTAGTATCAGCTAAATGTAACGCCTCCTTCATTGCCAAAATCATATAACGTGTGGCCCTACTGGAAAATACGGTTGATTCGTCACCGTCACCACTGGAATCAGTGCCTGTGTCTGGGTCTGTGTCGACCGACTGAGGCAAAGGGCGTTTTACAGCCCCTGACGGTGTTTGAGGCGCCTGGACAGGCACTAATTGATTGTCCGGCCGCCTCATGTCGTCAAACGACTGCTTTAGCGTGTTGACACTATCCCGTAATTCCATAAATAAAGGCATCCATTCTGGTGTCGACCCCCTAGGAGGTGACATCCCCATATTTGGCATTTGCTCCGCCTCCACACCAATATCGTCCTCATACATGTCGACACACACGTACCGACACACAGCAGACACACAGGGAATGCTCTAAACGAAGACAGGACCCACTAGCCCTTTGGGGAGACAGAGGGAGAGTCTGCCAGCACACACCAAAAAGCGCTATATATGACAGGGATAGCCTTATAATAAGTGCTCCCTTATAGCTGCTTTATATATATCAAGATATTGCCATTAAATTTGCCCCCCCTCTCTGTTTTACCCTGTTTCTGTAGTGCAGTGCAGGGGAGAGACCTGGGAGCCGTCCTGACCAGCGGAGCTGTGAGAGGAAATGGCGCCGTGTGCTGAGGAGATAGGCCCCGCCCCTTTTTCGGCGGGCTCGTCTCCCGCTATTTTGTGAATACAGGCAGGGGTTAAATATCTCCATATAGCCTCTAGGGGCTATATGTGAGGTATTTTTAGCCTTTATATAGGTTTACATTTGCCTCCCAGGGCGCCCCCCCCCAGCGCCCTGCACCCTCAGTGACTGCGTGTGAAGTGTGCTGAGAGGAAAATGGCGCACAGCTGCAGTGCTGTGCGCTACCTTTAGAAGACTGCAGGAGTCTTCAGCCGCCGATTCTGGACCTCTTCTTACTTCAGCATCTGCAAGGGGGCCGGCGGCGCGGCTCCGGTGACCATCCAGGCTGTACCTGTGATCGTCCCTCTGGAGCTGATGTCCAGTAGCCAAGAAGCCAATCCATCCTGCACGCAGGTGAGTTCACTTCTTCTCCCCTCTGTCCCTCGTTGCAGTGATCCTGTTGCCAGCAGGAATCACTGTAAAATAAAAACCTAAGCTAAACTTTCTCTAAGCAGCTCTTTATGAGAGCCACCTAGAATTGCACCCTTCTCGGCCGGGCACAAAAATCTAACTGGAGTCTGGAGGAGGGTCATAGGGGGAGGAGCCAGTGCACACCACCTGATCTGGAAAAGCTTTACTTTTTGTGCCCTGTCTCCTGCGGAGCCGCTATTCCCCATGGTCCTTTCAGGAACCCCAGCATCCACTAGGACGATAGAGAAATATGTTTGTATGCAATGAAATTAGAGTTATGGAAGTAGTAGCAGAGACACCACGTGACCGGATGTGCCTCACTGCCCATGACAAGCGCTCACATATTGAATTTGGGTCTCACGAAGCCTGGCCAATAGGGGATTTCCTCTTATCGGCAGTAACCACCTGTACTTATTCAGTGGGCAGGTATTTTGCTACCACCAGACTCCTCCAGACGGCACCTGTAACCACTGATTTCCACTCAGGCTCCAACATTGGCACCTGAAACCGCTTGCTGTTGTGTATGTGTGTACATGCTTCTGACACACCTCCTGACTGGCATCAGTTGGCCCCTGCTGGTCACTTCCCTGGACCAGGCCCTACATGGTACCTGGCAGAGGGTGAAGCCTAGAGTCGCTGGACTAACCCCAGTACAGCCGGGGAATGGGGCTGCATTTGTTGCAGTCCTGTTTGCTGAAAGATCAAAAAGTATTCACCTTGAAGGCAATTTCTTTAATGTTCAAAGTATTAAAAAAATACCATTCCTCTTTACAAGCATTGCTCAGAGTATACAGCATACAAGATGTTTGCAGCAGGTATTTCTACTCTCATCCAGAGGAGATCTCTCTCTTCCAGCTCAGGGCTCAAACTCCCTTATATATAGTCAGAAGACACAATACAGCTCACATTACACAACTGGTTATCTATACCCCTTTCACACCGCAGCTATAACCCGGTAAATTGCCGTTTTTTTAAGCCTTCCAAAATGGTTCTAGCTGCGGTGTGAAAGGGCCACTTTCAATTTACTGGTTCCAGATTACTGGTATTTTAAAACGGTTAAAAAGCAGGGTCCTACACAGTTCAGACCCGTTTCATTGTGCAATGTGAAAGGCTCTGAAACGGTATTTCCAAACCACAGAAGGTGATAGGCTGTCTCCATGCGTGATGTCACCAGGCAGAAGCAGGAAATAAACTGGAGGAAACACATGAGAGTGAAAAGGCAATTTTTTATACAGAATACAGTTTAAAATGGCAAACTGGAGTGATGAGGAAGTTAGGGAGCGGCTTAGGATGAGAGGGGATGAAGAAATTGCTAGACAAATCACTGGGACAGTGAAGGATGCAGTAATCTACAAAAACATGGTAAAGATGCTTGAAGCTGCTGGGTTCCATCGTACGACTAGCCAAATTATTAATAATTAATTAATAATTATTAATAATGTGTGGGCCAGAAAAGTCCATTTAAAATGACAACCACTGTTTTCTATGGGAGAAACGGGTTCAGTGTGAAAGGTACCAAAACGGTAATATACCAGTTACAACATGCGATGTGAAGGGGTTTAACTGCTCAGACCCGTTTTAAGAACCATTTACAGAACCATTTAAAAAGCAGGGTTTGCGATGTGAAAGCAGCATTACATTCATTCCTTGATGTATTTATCACACAGAGTCAAAGTATCTATATACTGTAGTTTATGCAGCAATAATGTTGCATTTGATTTCCTAAATGGACAAATGGTTTTCCCCTTTCCTTCATATCTCTGTAATAGATTTACAGAAAATCATTGATTCCAAACCTTTTTGATACACTTTACATAGATACACACCAAAGTTTCCTTCATTAACACCTTTCAACAGGATACTGCAAAAATCCAGAACGTCACATGGAGTGCACTGATCAACATCAAAAGGTCTTGTCATTTATCAGCCCTTCTGCCAGGAAATGACAATTTAGCATCCCATCTCCTAGTCACAAAAAAAGATAGCGTTTCCTTCCCCAGTACAGTCCGATATAGTAAGTGCAATTTTTACCTTTAAAATACGAATGCATATTAAATATAAATATATTTAGACATGTCACACACTATTAAATATATTCTGCTTTATACCCGATGCATTGCAGATCAGCTGCAGTGCTTTACAGCAATATATATTTTAATACAGTTTATTACAGCACTGGAACTTGTTTATGCCATGTCCAAGTATCATGCAGTGACCAGCCTTGCGCTGCAGCCTGGGTCTTAACATTCATAGCTGTAGTCCTGCTGAATGTCAACTGCTATCACATGTAAAACTGGTGCCTCATCACTGACTGGCCCATTAAAAAATGATGCAGAAGCATTAGGTTTAACCCCCTCAGTGCCATGGCAGCCATCTTGGCCATTTGGGCCTGGTCTCCGGCAACACACCATATTTCAATAAATTTGTGGGATCTGCTGTTGAGGTACAGATATGACCACTGGTTGGGTATGATATCTTGGCAGTGACCATCCAGACAATCACAATTCCGGCAGTGGCATCTCGAAAGACAAAATCAGATTTTTCTTGAGTATTTTGAAACCCTTATCCACCCCTCTTGCAGCCTAATCCTAACCCACCCCTCCCGAAGCCTAACCCTAGCTCTCCACCACCCTCTAACCTCCACTTCGATAACCTAACCCTACACCTAATCCAAATACTCACCATCAGGATTCATCAGGATTTTGAATGCTGTGTTGGTGACTGCCGGGATCCTGCCAAGATCCGGAATACATCCCGTGTCCACATACACCTATCCTCAAACCAGGGGCGTAACTAGAACTTTGAGGGCACCATAGCAAAATCTTGAAAGGGGCCCCCCTCCCCCACATAATTGTCACTATAATGCCCCTTAGGGGAGCAGGCGATAGTGAGGGGAGTGAGAGAGAGACAAGGGTGTCAGCGGGAGAGAGAGAGAGGGTGGGTAAGAAAGAGGGAGAGAGGGAGGGGGGTCAGAGAAGGGGGTGACAGGAGAAGAGAGAGGGAAACAGGTAGAGAGAAAAAAGGGTGAGAGGGGAAGTGAGAGAAAGGGTGTCAGAGGGAGAGAGAGTCAGGGAGGGAGGCAGAGTGAAAGAGAAGGGAAGCAAGAGAGTGACAGGAAGAAACAGACAGGGAGAGAGAGAATGAAAGAGAGAGGGTGTCAGGGAGAGAGAGAGAGACACACTATCAGGAAGGGAGAGAAGTCCATGCCAGAGAGAGAGAGAGAGAGAGAGAGAGAGAGAGAGAGAGAGAGAGAGAGAGAGAGAGAGAGAGGGGGGGGGAAGTGCCAGGGTGAGAGGCAGTATCAGGGAGAGAGAGAGACACAGACAGGGTCAGGGAGAGAGAGACACAGACAGGGTCAGGGAGAGAGAGACACAGACAGGGTCAGGGAGAGAGAGACACAGACAGGGTCAGGGAGAGAGAGACACAGACAGGGTCAGGGAGAGAGAGACACAGACACAGACAGGGTCAGGGAGAGAGAGACACAGACAGGGTCAGGGAGAGAGAGACACAGACAGGGTCAGGGAGAGAGAGACAGACAGGGTCAGGGAGAGAGAAAAATAGTGTCAGCGGGAGTGTGTGTCAGGGGGAGAGAGGGAGAGTCAGAGAGAGGGAGAGTCAGAGAGAGAGAGAATCAGAGAGAGATAGGACAGGCTGTACTAATGATGCACTTTTACTGGATTGGAGATCGCGTTTACATCGCATTGTTCACACTCCTCCGCCTACCGCACGCTGGCATGCATCATTCTTTCCTCCCTCAGCTGCCGCTGCAGTCACAGCTGCCTTCTGCAATCTCTTTTCTGTAAGGTTTTTCAGCACATTGCGCATGCGCGCTCTGCCAGAGGCTGTCCGCATGCCAGCATCAGCGTTGAGAGCTACAGTATATGTGGCGTTATGAAAGACAGGAATGTGCCCCGTTAATAACCGCAACTGCTGTTACTACATAACAGCCGCGATCGAGCCCCTCAACAGTCTATGGACAGAAATACCATGGCGGAATTTTTCACTGTGCAGGATCAGCAATATTTTTTCAACAAAACTTTAATGATACATCCCCGAACAAGTGACCGCAGCGGCAACAGGGGGATGATCGCTGCAGTAATGGATAGTACATCGCGCCCAGAGAGAGAAAGACAGTATCACGGAGAGAGAGAGTTTCAGAAGAGAGAGGGAAAGAGACAGTCTCAGGGAGAGAGAGAGGGAGGTAGAGAGACAGTTTCAGGGATAGAGACAGTGTAAGGGCATGAGAGAGGGAAAGACCGTGCCAGAGAGAGAGTGAGAGGGAGAGAGACAGACAATGTGAGAGAGGGAGAGAGAGAGACAGTGTCAGGGAGAGAGAGTGTAGCAAGAGTGTGTCAGGAAGAGAGTGGGATTAGAGAGAGAGAGAGAGAGAGAGAGAGAGAGAGAGAGAGAGAGAGAGAGAGAGAGAGAGGGGGAGCGAGCAGGAGATACATTACCTAATACAGCCGACTTGCAGAGGTCTCTGATGGGATGGGGCTTCACAGCATTAGGCCCCACCCCCTAAATTATCGCAAATCTGCACTGCTGATCTGCTATGGGTGTTCAGATGATTCTGCCAGGTAGGGCTTTCCCCACCCCGCTGCCACATCCTCTGTGCTGCAGGGGGCTGCTATTGGCGCGGACGTTCACCCATGGTCATAGAGGGTGCGGCGGGCCTCAGAGGCAGCGCATGACTGGGTGTAGGGAGAGCAAGGTGCCCTGGAAGCAGCCAGGGCCCCATAGCAGCTTCATCCTCTCCACCCTCGGTAGTTACGGCACTGCCTCAAACCATGCTGAAATAACCACATTTATTGGGCCATAGACTTTGCTATTTAGCTGCACCAAAACAATAATCCTAAATACCTATTATACTATTAGCAAACTAAGACACAAAATTGATGAAAAAGAAGCAAAAGGAAGAAAAAAGTCGCATGAAAAACTAACAACATTCAGGAAAAATAGAGAAGTTGAGGTAAAAGTACACAATCCTGTTTAACTAGGCAAACGACAGGTCTGATAAGAAAGGCCCTTATCGTTATGCTTAATATGCAATTTATTTTACTCATTACCTTGTGCCAAGAAAATAATTCTACATACTTAGTAAATTATTTATGATCTAAGGTACAAAATTGAAAAAAAATAATTAGTAAAGTTGAGAAAACATTACACAATCCAGGTCAGGACGGAGGAGCCACTGCAGCTTTTCAATCTGACGACAGACACAATTGGCTCGCCGCAGCCACTCCTGAATGTCTATGATCACACTGGCTTTAATTTGCCGGCATGAGTGCCACAAAGTCTCTACAATGGCAGAGGGGATATAGAAGAGTTCCCGAAGAGGCATGGCAGATGCTGCACAGAAGAGGCGACTCGGTGGGAAAAAGATCAAAGGTACCAGAAGAATGGAAGAGGCAGCAGAAGGAAGACAGAAGCCGCAGGGTCAAGCCAAAAGACTAAAGGATGCTTAAGCCTTGGTAACAAGGGGGCTCTTGCAAATGAGCTTACACTGAACCCCTTATTTTTCAGGTGAAGGTCAGCAGTCAAGTAGTTGGTGGAGTAAAGCCAGTGCTAAGAGGCAAAAGAGCACCTGGCAAGTTGATGAGTGATGCTGACCCCTGTGGGAAAGGACTGGTACAGAGGGTACACATCTGTGCCCTATGAGGTTGGAAGAACATTTAAGTTCCTGGTGTGACAACTTTTCTTCATTACCACCCTAGACCACCAGGCATGCAGTCACGTGGCAAGTTCATGGGCCTAAGGCTGGGGGTGCAGCTAAATATTACCCAGGTCACCAAATTGGTCAGGACCAACCCTGCTTTCAGGAATACTTATTAAACTAAATCACTTATCCCATCACATATTTGTACAGATTTTTCAAATATAATTTTTACAATACCTTTTAATCATGGTAACAGACTTTTTCTCAATATATACGAATTATGCAAAAAAAAAATCAGTGTCACCAACAATACTGTTCAACAGATAATATTTAAAGATTTTAACACAATAGTGTAACAGGTAAAGACTTAAGTGGGTAACCCGAGTAATTAATACACGGGTAACAAGTTGGTAAGCCGAGTAATTAATACACGGAAGTTGGGGTCCATTTATATTGTTAAGCAGTATAATAGCTGTAAATCCTTTTCTAGCAACACACTATAGCATTGTCTATCAAAGATTATTAAACAAAACTGGGACGGTGTACAGAATCATGTATCATGTCCTGTACAGTGGAGCAGTTACCTATATAATAACAATGAATGGGCAATAGCTCTGACACATCAATAGAGAGGAGTCATTCCATTAAAGAAGAACCAGCCCCGGGGCAGGTAAGCATTACAGGGGACGACGTGGGGCAGAGCAGGGATGGGAGAGGAATATATATATATATATATATATATATATATATATATATATATATATATATATATATATATATATATATATATATATATATATACACATATACATACATACATATATATATATATATATATACATATATATATATATATATATATACACATATATATATACATACATATATATACATACATATATATATATATATATATATATATATATATATATATATAATAAATTAACACAGAAAAACACAGAGCCCAACCAGCCTAGTGTTGATGCACTGTGTCTCACCCCCGGCCAGATCCAGTAGGCATGTGCGAGATCGCATAACCATCTCGAGATCTCACATGCAGCCTCGAGCATGGCAGCCACGACAGACATTACAGTAGCATTGAATGGGGCAACCCCACCTGCAGCTGCCAAAATCGATCGCTGCAGAGGTCGGAACGGTCAGTGCTACGGACCGTTCTTACATTGCCCCGCACATCAGCGCGCTCTCTTAAAGATATCAGCGCCAATAATGACAGGGAAACATAGCGCCGTGTCATGTAGCACATATCGGCACATTAAAAAAAAGGGGGAGAAGCGGCATGTAACGTGGGCTAATACCTTGTCCCTCTTATATCAGTGCATAATACATCTACCCCATATTGACAAATAGAATGCTGCATTGCAGTGTTAATTTTGTCGCCGAACGTTATGATTAAACGTAATCGTTAACAACATTTTTATTTCAGAACTAAAATTAAAACTAAAATGAAAACAGATACACGGATTAAAACAAAGCTACAATGGAAGTAGGGTTTTACATTTTTAAGAACAATTATGTGTTCTCTATATTTGCATAAAATAAATATGCACCTGCTGTGAAGGAAATATGAATGTGTATTGCACTTGTTTTTTCTAATAAACTTAAGGCATTCATTTGTATATGATACATGGAAGTACTACAGTAAGTCACACTAAGTATGCAACACATTCTTAACCTACAGAGGCTAGATCAGCCGTGGCCAACCTGTGGCTCTTGAGCCGCATGCGGCTCTTTCTTTATTCAAATGTGGCTCCTGACACTCAAGTCACCTGAGCACAACAGATCCTGGAAACTGGTGCACTTCAACCAGACACACAGCAGCACTACGGCGACTGAAAACTGGGGAGCCAGATACTGGGCTGTAGTGACATATGAGGGTGGGCTGGAGTGACACAAGGGGGAGCTGGATGGAGTGACACAGAAGGATCCTGGTAGGAGAGACATAATGGGGGAGCTGGCTGGAGTGACACAGGAGGGTGCTGGCAGGAGTGACACAATGGGGAGCTGGCTGGAGTGACAAAGGAGAATCCTGGCAGAAGAGACACAATGGGGAGCTGACTGGAGTGACACAGGAGGGTGCTGGCTGGAGTGACACATTGACACATGGGAGGAGCTTGCTGGAGTGACACAGGAGGGTGCTGGCTGGAGTGACACTGACACATGTGGGAGCTTGCTGGAGTGACACAGGAAGGAGCTGGCTGGAGTGACACAGGAAGGAGCTGGCTGGAGTGACAAAGGAGGGTGCTGGCTGGAGTGACACATTGACACATGGGGCATACATGCCGACATTCTGGCTGCTCTATGCGGGAGAGAGCAGCCAGGTCGGCTCAGCAGGGGGGCAGGGGAGGGCTGTGATGTGGGGAGGAGGTGGACCGGAGACGGGACGCGGTGGAGCAGGGGCGAGATGGGGGCGGAGTTACCGTGTCACATCCTTTAAGCCACGCCCCCCGCTCTGTAATGCCGCGATCCCCGGCATTACACTGCAGGGGGCGTGGCTATGATGACGCGATTCAGCAAGAATCGCGTCATCAACTGCCCGGATCGCCCACTTTACACACTAAGTGGGCGGACAGGCAGGGGGACCCCTGATTCCGGGAGACTTGCCTGCTCTTCCGGGGGGGCGGGAGGGTCACCCGATTTTCGGGAGCCTCCCGGCCATTCCGGGAGAGTAGGCAAGTATGACATGGGGTAGCTGGCTGGAGTGACACAGGAAGGAGCTGGCTGGAGTGACACATGGAGGGGCTGAAGTGTATTATGTGAATATGGCTTTTCAATATATTTTATGTGGATCTGGATTTTTACATTATTTTATGTGGAAGGGTCTTTTTCATTGTATTATATGTTGATTCTGGCTTTAAAATGTATTTTATGTGGATCTGGCATTTTCATTGTATTTTATACCAGGTGTGTGGCCTAGCAGGCCCAAGGTCACACCCCATTTTTGCTGACGCACCTTCGGCTTGATGTCGGCTCTTTGACGTACCTAACAAGATTTTTTGGCTCTTTGTGTCTGACTGGTTGGCCACCCCTGGCCTAGATTAATAAACACATAGTTAAAGGTAGGCAAACTTCTCAAGGGAATTTTAGAGAAATGTTCTTCAGCAAAATCCATTACAGTATTATTAAACTATTTGCAAAAGTTATGACTAAGGGGCTGGTTTATCCCCATCCACATACGAGGATGTGGACAGGTTGTGATAAAAACGACCCAATCTGCACTACGATAACTGACTACATTGCATGGATGTATCAATTATTGCATGTAGGTATAGATCTGTCCCTGCATTGTCACTCCGCAGCATTAGCAGGGTATTTTTCGTAAAAAATGCCCCGAGGATGTGCTGCCGCCATCGCATCAATTCCCCCCCATCACGAATAACTGCCCCCCTTGTCATAATTACCTACCTGCCGGTCATCGGGGCTCATGTTGCTGTGACCTCTAGTGCTGTAAAGTGAGCTGCCACTTTGCAGCATCACTTTACTGCACCAGGGGTCACATGAGAGGCAGGGAGCCCCAATGATCAGCAGCCCTCACTGAAGCACCGATCCCTGGGTAGGTAAGAGGTTTTATTTTTATTTATTTTTTTCATTTACCCAGTGATCAGCCTGAAGCTCACAGGGCTCACTGCGGTATTTCACTTTTTTTTTTAGTAAATTTGGTCAGATCGTATAGGGAAATGCAATCTGGTTACTAAAAAAAAAAAAGTGAATTAGAGGGTTTGCAGCAGTCCAAAAGCTCTTTAATACATTCAGGCGATACTAAAATAATGTGAAAAGGGTGTGAAAGCACCCTTTTTCACATTATTTTACCCCCCCCCCAAAAAAAAGTTCATAAATATGCCTGCAAAACATTGACTAAAATTGGACTAAAATGAAAACTGAACCTGCTGCCTCATCATAGATATTTAATAGGAATGATAGAGGACCACTCATGTCCAAGGTGTGGATTTCAGAGGGCGGAGTTGCTACACTATGGCCCTCATTCCGAGTTGATCGCTAGCTGCTTTCGTTTGCAGCGCAGTGATCAGCCCAAAACCCGGCAATTCTGCGCATGCGTATGGGGCGCACTGCACACGCGCGTCGTACTTTCACAAAAGCCGATGCAGTTTTACACAAGCTCTAGCGACGCTTTTCAGTCGCACTGCTGGCCGCAGAGTGATTGACAGGAAGTGGGTGTTTCTGGGTGGTAAATGACCGTTTTAGGGGAGTGTGTGAAAAAACACAGGCGTGCCAGATAAAAACGCAGGAGTACCTGGAAAAACGTAGGCGTGTTTGTGACGTCAAAACAGGAACTAAATAGTCTGCAGTGATCGCAAGCTAGGAGTAGGTCTCGAGCTACTCTGAAACTGCACAATCTTTTTTTGTAGCAGCGCTGCGATCCTTTCGTTCACACTTCTGCTAAGCTAAGATAAACTCACAGAGGGTGGCGGTTTAGCGTTTGCACTGCTGCTAAAAGCAGCTAGCGAGCGAACAACTCAGAATGAGGGCCTATGTGTGGGTATGTTCAATAGTGAGGAGATTCTGGATCCAGGTGTGGAGTTACGTTACTCATTTGGTTAACTACCTAACATCTGAATGGGCTATATTTGGTATTACACCTGAGGGAACTCGAATAGCACGAGGAATGAGGAAATTGTTGATAATAATGGTGGTCATTCCGAGTTGTTCGCTCGTTGCCGATTTTCGCTATATTGCGATTAGTCGCTTACTGCGCATGCGCAAGGTTCGCAGAGCGCATGCGCTTAGTTATTTTACACAAAAGTTAGGTATTTTACTCACGGCATAACGAGGATTTTTCATCGTTCTGGTGATCGTACTGTGATTGACAGGAAGTGGGTGTTTCTGGGCGGAAACTGGACGTTTTCTTGGCGTGTGCGAAAAAACGCTGGCGTTTCTGGGAAAAACGCGGGAGTGTCTGCAGAAACGGGGGAGTGTCTTGGCGAACACTGGGTGTGTTTGTGATGTCAAACCAGGAACGAAACTGACTGTACTGATCGCAATGGCTGAGTAAGTGTGGAGCTACTCAGAAACTGCTAAGAAATTTCTATTCGCAATTCTGCAAATCTTTCGTTCGCAATTCTGCTAAGCTAAGATACACTCCCAGAGGGCGGCGGTTTAGCGTGTGCAATGCTGCTAAAAGCAGCTAGCGAGCGAACTCGGAATGAGGGCCAATATCCGCAGCAGCAAAGAAGTGTATTTTTCAGATGTGGATGCAACCCACAGCACCACCTTTTTCACTCTTTTTGATAAAAAAATCTTCAAATTTTCAGAATGAAGTAGCTGGAGGCTTCATTGCAAAAAGAGTAATTCACAGAAAGCTTATTCAAAACATGAACGAGTTATATAGACACCCTGCCCTGGTCACTAAAGGAACAGGTGTGGAAGTGCTTTAGGAACACAGGGGCAGATGTATTAACCTGGAGAAGGCATAAGGAAGTGATAAACCAGTGATATGTGCAAGGTGATAAAGGCACCAGCCAATCAGCTCCTAACTGTTAATTTACATATTGGATCTGATTGGCTGGTGCCTTTATCACCTTGCACATATCACTGGTTTATCACTTCCTTATGCCTTCTCCAGGTTAATACATCTGCCCCACAATGTGGTACGAAACACGTTTTTATGAGCAAGATCTCCCCATATCTCTCAATAATAAATAATAAGGTATTATAGCTGATTTTGATAGAGGTAAGGAACCTTGCTCAACGAAAAGGAAGAATGTGCGGGCATGGATGCCGGGTTCACTTTCTTTTATAGTTATTTGACTAAACCACTTAGATGTGTATGTTATTAAGATAACACCATTGTGAAATATGTCCTGAAATTGTGTTCAATATACAATGGACACTTGCTCACGATGTGTAAAATTCATGTCTACATGGAAATGTACATTTGATGTAAGAGATGATATCATGCTTCAATAAAAGGAAAAAAAAAATTGTAAAAAAATAAAATGAAAACTGAGATCTACTGACTAAATCTTGACTAAAACAAAGCAAAACAAAAAGACTAACATGTGAGTTTTAACCAACTACAATTCTACGTAAGCGACTAAAACTAAATTAAAACTAAATTTATAATCCTTGTCAAAATTAAGATTGATGCGTTGAAACCACAGTGTATCTGGAAATCCAGAACCAACAACCACATAAGACTTTTTTTTTTTATTTGGATCCATGATCAGCCCAAAAAAGCTTTTATGTGCAGATATACTTTTAGTAGATGTTCCACAAAATTTAAAACATTGGCTACGATTGTCCTAACTCCTTCCAATTGGTTATTACGACTTAACATTGGAAGTGGTGCACAGTAAATGTAGCCATTTAATATAAAATCTTCTACGTTGCATAATTCAATTTCTGAAAGGGTATAACCATGCTAAAACAAGTAGAGTAGTCTAATTAAAACAGACTGAAAATCGAATCCACGGAATATTACATCTTTAAAAAGGTCAGAATAACACAGATATCACTGTTTTCACTGTGTGGTGACTTTGAATGACATTGTTACATGAAGCTGGAACATGGGTGTGTGTCTGCTGTCTATTGCATAATGGAAAGGTTAGACAAAGCTGTACAATGTACAAAGTGCGTTGGGACTTTATCTATGAACGTGCATACAAATAGGGCTTATATATAGCCTTAGGTGTTGGGGCATATTTATAATCAAAACAATGTCTGCTGTCAAAGTGAGCCCTTCAAATAATCACTAATGGCAGAATTATTCTATTTCTGAAATTCTAAAACATGTAACATTTATTATGCATCATGCTGAAGGCAAATGTCCTATGCAGGGATACTGAATCAGTTTTAAAACCTGATGTGAATGTATACTGTACTCTCGCCGCACTCTAATGCAGAGACCACTCATCCGGAAATTACAATGTGAAAGACATTAGAGTAATAAACATGATTATTGAGCTATTAAATCTGTTCCCGCTTTAAATGACCACTTTTTTCCAGAAACATTACAAATATGACTTCAGCAAATAAATACATGGCTAATAAAGTTAGAATTGCATTACTTGCTTTGTAATTCAAAAAAACAACAACAAAATATAACCGTATAACTATACTTCATAAAAAAACACTAATCTTAAAAATAAAAAAAACCTTGAAACATTTGTAGGTGCCCTGATTGCCCAGATCTCCATCCTGTTGTCCGTGCTTCAGCCCAATCATGGATCGTTATTTATTCTTATGTGCACATTGTTTTGTTTTTTTTCACTAAAAAATCTCCGTGATGCACGGGACAACTACACAAATTCACCTTTAGAGGGTAAGGCATTGCTACTAAGTAATTAAGTTTTCATATAAGAACAATTTCTTAACAAACTAGTTTAAAAGGAAAACTAAATTAAAAGTGTGTGATGCACAGGACTTATTGTTCACTTTCTGGAGAATTACCCTTATTACATTTATTGGTAATTCCTCTAACCCAAGTGATTGCACTTAGGGATAATGGGGGTCATTCCGACCCGATCGCTCGCTGCAGTTTCTCGCAGCGCAGCAATCGGGTCGGAACTGCGCATGCGCCAGCACCGCAGTGCGCCGGCGCATGGCAGCCGTTGTTGCCTAGCAATCGCCTATGAGGGAGAGGCAGTCGCTGGCTGTGAAGCCGCCGTTTAGGGGGCGCAGTCCAGCCAACGCAGGCATGGCCGGACCGTTGGGGGGGGCGGAACGTGGTGGCTGCGTGACATCACACGCAGCCACTGTGGCCCGGGGAGCGACGAGTAGCTCCCGGCCAGCACGCTAAAGCTGCGCTGGTCGGGAGCTACTCTTGAAGTGCAAAGGCATCACCGCTGTGCAATGTCCTTGCACTTCTGCGGGGGGGGGATGCCGGCACTGACATGCAGGGCGGACTAGCCCTGTGCTGGGTGTCCCCCTGCATGTCAGTGTGAATGATCGGAGCTGTGCTAAATTTAGCACAGCTACGATCAACTCAGAATGACCCCCAAATGTGCTAGCTGTAAGTTACCTTCCCAGTTTAACCGATGCTGAACAGAATGCTTCCTTATTAGCAGAACACAGGTGACTTTAGCTGGACACACACCTTCCAACAGTGCAACCCAGCAATGCAATGTAACGAAGCATCACTGCCGTATACACTATGAGATCCGCTGTACAATGGCTTGATGTATATTGTTACATGCTGTATTTAACTACACAGCGTAGGCTGTGGTATCGTTCCAGCTCATCCAATGGGACATCCAGCTCATCCAATGGTATAATTCAATGAACGATGGCAGAGAATGACGGATTGGGGGTACATGCTATACAATGTGTACAATATATCATCCGCATACCTCCAAACTGTCCCGATTTCAGCGGGACAGTCCCGCTGTTCGGACACTGTCCCGCTGTCTCTCCCGCGGGTCACATTGTCCCACAGGTGGGGGGTGGGGGGGGGGCAGTTGGGGGAGGCTTTGATGAGGCTGAGATAGCGATTTTCACCAATCTGCTCTTGCTAAAAATCACATGTGAAGAGCCGCCCAGAAAGGGTAAAAGATGTCCACTGATGCATTCACAAATCTGCATATCCATTAGCAGAATGACAATGCATAGGCAAAAAATAAGCACCATTGACAGTTGCGGCTGACCACAGCATACTCAGTTCAATGAGAATGCAGTTGCACCAGGCGCCATGTTTTTGAACACAGCATTCGCAGAGAAGATCAGAAACAGGCCCCGAAAACGGCCATGACACGCCTGCATTTTCCCAACCACTCTCTACAAACGCCATGTTACCACCCACAAACAGCCACTTCCTATCAAAATGCCTTCTCTTTACAATTAGGCTGCATATGCGCAATGTGTTCACAGCGCATGCGCTCTCTGCAGATGATCGCTTACTGCGTGCAATCTCACATTTGCAAACGGTAGTGAATCAGGCCCTTAGTCCTCAATACTTCATGTGAATTAGATATTCCTGTTAACATTGTGACAGCGATACCTGCTTCACCCATACGCACAGCTCTATAATCCTTTACTCTCTTCTGTAATCATTACATAACCTGTTTTGAATGAACAGGTGTCAGCCGGCTCTTCAAGGTATGCAGAGGTAAAATGGTATTTACAGAACATTGTCGCCACCATAAAAACATCAGTTTTCTCAGAGTTGAATGCATAAGTTCCATGAGTCATAGCGGATCCACCCTGCTGTATTTGACCACTCTGATGGAAGAATCCATTATTGTTAAGGATTGGCCAGTTTACCAAGCTGCTACAACTGCGTGAGTTTGCAAGCACATGTAGTTTGCTTTGTTTGTTTTACAGTACGTCAAAGAGTATTATCACTACAATTTATCACTGAACCTGTATTTCTATTTCTTCAATTTGCATCCATCAATAGTGGAACAGTAGTTAGTATTGCTACTTTACAGTATTAGCTTCCTCCCACTCAGTCCAAAACAGTGGTAGGATAAATTGATTTCTAAAATGTTTGTGTGGGGGCCAGCACTACCTACTCCCCGTTGTGCTCGGTGTCAGACTGGGGTAGGAAGGGCCCACCGGGGGAATGCAGTGATAGGGGCCCATACCTAGCGGTGTGGCAAGCTTACAAAGGGGGTGTGGCCAGCCTCCACAGAGGCTTGAAATACACAATTGTCATGTGCAGTGTAATGCAACATATCTACCATGTATAATACAAGTGCACAGTCTGGAACCTGATCCCTAGAGGAAGGAGGGGGCCCTCAGGCAGTGGGGCCTACCGGTGGTTTCCCCTGTACCCCTGTGGACCAGTCCGACCCTGGTTGTGCTACTCTGCTGCTGTTGCTGCCAAGTGCCACTGCGCCTCTCACACTGTATGACAGGCAGCGGTGCCGGCAGCACAGGGATGGGGGGGGGTTTAGATCGGGTGCTTATGACTGTGAGGGAGCACCAGCAGGGTAAGTCCCTGCAATTCACTGCGGTGCCTCTCCTCCTTGATCTCAGCTAAAGGGTCAGAAGAGCATGTGCCAAGCGTTGATTGGAGGAGCTCAGAAAACATGCTGATTAGTACAGCTCCTGATTGGAGGAGATTGTCACCTGCTCCTCTGGCCCCTGGAACACTGAGGATCTCACAGCATAGCACCATCTGTCAGTAGTCAGTCTGCCTCCTCTGTTTCCACACTTCCTACTTCTGTCTCCATAGCTCTTGCCTATCATTGCCACCCTTTCTATGCAGCTTCCAGCTCTCACTGACTGCTAAATTTAATTCTGTCTATGTATAGTCTGTGCCCAGTATGTGCTCCCCCCTCTCACGAGCATCTGTCTTCCCCCTCTCTGCCCAGCACTTGCTCCCCTCATCTCTCTGCCCACCAGCTGCTCCCTCCTCTCTCTGCCCACCATATGTCCTCCCCTCTCCCCAGCATCTGTCTCTCCCCTCTCTCTGTGCAGCATCTGCCCCCCTCTTGCTGCCTAGCATTTCCCATCTCTGCCCAGCATATGGCTGTCCCCCCCACTCTCTGTCCAGCAGCTGCCCCCACTCTCTGCCCACCAATCCCCCCCCCCCACAATGCCCAGCATATGGCTATACCACCCTCTGTATGCTCAGCATTTGCCCCCCCCCCCCCCCCCCCTTCTACCCAGCATCTGGCTGCAAATGCCTGCTCTCTGCCAAAAATCTGGTTGCCTTCCAATATCTCTGGCCAGCATCTGCCCCCCCCCCCCCCCCTCTGCCTAGCATCTGCCCCCCCCCCCCCCCCACACACACACACACACACACACACACACACACACATTTCTCTGCCCAGCATCTGGCTGTCCCACCCATCATCAACACAGCTTCTGGCTGTCCCACATTTTCTCTGCCCAGTATCTGTCTCCCCTCCTCTCTCTGCCAAGCACATGGCTGTCTTACCATTTGTCTGCCCAGCATCTGTCTCCCCTTCTCTCTGTCCAGCATCTGGCTGACACCCCACCCCCACCCCCCTCTCTGCCCAGAATCTGGTTGCTTTCCCATTTCTCCGCCCAGCATCTGCACCCACCACCCCTCTCTGCCCATCATCTGGCAGCTTTCCCATTTTCATGCCCAGCATCTGGCTGTCTTACCCTTTATCTACACAGCATCTGGCTGTTCCACACTTTTTCTCCCCAGTTTCTATCTCCCACCCTCTGCCCAGTATCTGGCTGCCTCCGTCCTCATTTTGTCTCCTTGTACCCCATCTATCATATCTGTACTCCATCTTTCTTCCACCATTTTCCAAAAAACACCCACTTCTCCCTTGTTCCCCTCACAACACAATGTTCCTTTTATCTGTCACCTTCTCCCATCTCCCTTTATTACTCTTCTGCTCTTTTCACACCTTACGTCAGTACTACTATGGGCATTATGTGTACACGGGGCACAATTGTGGGCTGTGTGTATAAGGAACACATATGTGTGGTGCAACACGAATAAGGGGCACTAATGTATGCTGTAACATGACTAAGAAACACTTCTATGTAATGTGAATCAGGGACACTACGTATGGTGTAATGTAAATAAAATTGTGCTACTGTGTGGTGTAATTGAATTTGGGTACTATTCTGTGACCACACCCCTTCCTTGTGAAACATCCCTTTTTTTGTGGTGCACGCCTTCAGCGTGCACTGTCCTTTTATTAAATATGTGAGGAAGGGCACAAAGTTAGAGTTTGCAAGGGGGGAGTCAGGTATTTAGAGGTTTATTTACTAGACCTTGGAGAGATAAGAAATACCAGCTCCTAACAGCCATGTTACAGGCTGTGTTTGAAAAATGACAGTTAGGAGCTGATTGGTTGGTACTTTTTCTCCCTTCACGGCTTAGTAAATAGACCCCTTAGACTGTAAGGTCCAATGGTGCAGGGACTGCTGTGAAAAGATACAAATAATAAAAACCGAGTACTGTACACACAAGATCGCAGCATAACCCTCTGATTAAATTCCAATGAGGGGAAAGGTGCTACACAACTATACGACAGAAGAGAAAAACTGCTTATTACAGCTACATGTAGCAGTGTACGTAGGGGGCCAGGATGAAGTTTACATATTACAACATTCCTGACTGACGAGAAAAAAAAAAGGCTGATGAAACTGGTCATGTCCCTGATGCTCCCAAGTCAGGAAATTGATTTATCCATCCACGGAGATGTACTAAGCCTTTACTGAGGTGAAGAAGGAAGCAGCAGTGCCGAGATGTATTAACTCCCCGTTCCAGCGATCGCAGCTACAGCAAACAGCGCATCGGCCTAATGCTGATGCGCTGTCTCTCTCCTCCGGCCGGCTGTGGGAGATCCTCTCTCCTCCGGCCAACCATGTGCGAGATCTCACTACCCTCACAAGATCTCACATACAGCCCGGAGCCGGCAGCCGCTGCAGCCAGGGTCAGTACTGTCCCTGCTGTGGTGTATGGGCAACGACACCTGCAAGTGTCAGAGCGGTCAGAGTCACTGACCATTCATACATTGCCCTGCCTATCGCATAGCGCCCCTGTCACCTTGCACACACACCTGCAGTAATACATAGGAAAGAAGCTGTATCAATGCACATAACATGCGCTGATACCACTTTCCCCTCATATTGCAGCTTCCTACATCTAACCCAAAGTACCAACCAATCAGCTCCTGATTACATGTTACAGACTGTATTTGAAAAATTAAGCCCCGTACAATATAATATTTTTCTCAACTTTATTCTAACCAATGAAGTACTGTATAGTGTAAAATATGCAGATTTTCTTACATAACTTGTGCTTTTGGTTTCCTACCCCATATTATTGAAGGAGGCTCTCTAATTTTCTAGTACTTTCATAAGGCAATCATAGACGTTAACATGTGAAGTATGCAAATCCGTAATAAGCAGCACTTTCTGTGCTACAGAAGCAACACCCTGCTGACAGCTGGAGCCAGTTTGAAAATGGCCCTAGCCAGTTCCTTTGAACCATCATAACTAATGTTTAATTGGGGTAAATGTAATAGCCTGTGAACTGCAGGTATTAGCGGGTTCCCCGCGAGTATGCCCAATGTTTTCAAGTAGCAATCAATAAATAGACAAAAACAGGTTTGTAGGCTTCATAATATTTACTCTTAAAATGATGCATCTACAATTGCCTGACACTGTATTGTTCCACTATAATCCAGTGTTATAAAATGTTATACTGCAATAAAATCAGTGCTAGGGATAACTTCAACGCAGAATATCTATCTGTTTAAGCAAAAGTGAACATCTTTTTATTTTCTGAAATCGTTTACACCATGCAATTACTGTGCCAAAGTCTCCACCAATTTAAATAGTACCCCCATAAGTAATTAGATGTAAAAGAGACAATACATACCTCCCAACTGTCACGATTCCAGTGTGAGAGTCCCGCTATTCAGACACTGTCCCGCTGTCCCACCCACGGGTAGCAGTGTCCCGCGGTGGGGCGGTTGTGAAATCTTTTGATCACCCGCTGCTCTGCAAAGCAGCGAGTGATTTCTGAATACAAGCCATGCGCGCTGGGAGGGGAGCAGGGGGCTGCCCAGCTGCTCGGGGAGCGCTGGGCATGCCCCCAAAATGACGGGAAAACAGGTCCATGGAGCGAGACCACGCCCACTAGGCAGAAGCCACGCTCCTTCCACCCGAGCTCATGTCCCTTTTTCGGGTCACGCTCAGCGAGGTCCCCGCCAGCATTAATTGAAAAGTTGGGAGGTATGGCCAAAAAACACTGTTGCTTGTTGTTCGTGGCCAAATCTCTAAAATTGGTCACTTGGCGGTCAAGTCAAACAGCCAGCTCTACCATGGCACTATTTGTATGTTTGGACATGTGTGGATGTAGTCACTGCTTGACAGCATTTATCACATGTCCTAACAGACATCTCACAGTTCCGCATAAAGGGCGGGATGTGATGGAGTCCGAGTTTCCCCAACATGCGGGATGCCAGCCAAACTCGGATGTTTTTTAATGGCCGCAATAATTTACAAGGCAAAACCATGCCTTGTAAAAGACTGCCCCTTTAAAAAAAAAAAAACGCTAACAAACCTAAACAACCCCTTTAAATAATTTTTACAGTATTGGCCGTGATGCAAAGAATGGGTGGCACTTTTCACATATTTCTGCTCGCCACTTCAGGAGGCTACGAGCAGAAATGCCAGTGATGGCAGCACTTTTGCCATAACTGAGCAACAATTGAATTGCTCCTTTGGGCACACACTAATTAGCGCCGCTGCCAAACAAGTGAATGGCTCCCTAAGAGCCAACTGGCTCGTAATAAATATACTGTCTGACACAATGGGCCTAATTCAGACCTGATCGCTAGGGTGCATTTTTTGCATCCCTGCGTTCAGGTAGTCGCCGCCTACAGGGGGAGGGGGGATTTGCTGTGCAGGGGTGCGATCGCATGTGCGGAGAGCTGCACAAAGAAAAGTTTGCGCAGTCTCTGCACAGCCCAGGACTTACTCTTCCAGTGCGATGATTGGGGCCAGAGCTGACGTCAGAAACCCTCCCTTCAAACGCCTGGTCCCTCCTGCGTTTCTCTGGACTCTCCCTGAAAAAGGTCAGTTGCCACCCACAAACGGCCTTTTACTGTCAGTCACCTTGCGATCGCCCATGCAATTGCTTTTCTCGTACATCCGTCCGCTGCCTGGCGATCCCCGGCGCTGCGGACTGATGAGCCTGCGCATTGCGGTGCATCCGCATGGGCAGTTCAGACCTGATCGCAGGCTGTACAAAAACACAGCCTAATGATCAGGTCTGAATTATCCCCCATATGCAAGTGTCAACACAGAAAACAATCTTTTGGCTAATAGGGCGGTATTCAATTCTTTTCACCCCCTTCCACACCCGTTCTGTTTTTGCTGACGAGAGTAGTATAATCATTTCAGCTCGCTACCCCTGGGGTAGCGAGGGCACCCAACCCTTTATGCAGCTAAACCTGATTACTATGGGCACAATATGTGCGATAACGGGGATCACTTTAGAAAGGAGATATCATTTGAATACTTCCCATAATCTGATTAAAACTATGACTTGCCTGCTTTAACTGTACATTATTGTACACAACTGCAATCATTCAACTACTATAGATAACGTACTATGGATCATCTCAAAATACTAGGAGGGAGCTGTATTAAAACTTCTAAACAAGACAAATGGAGAAGTTGCCTATAGACACCACACAGCTTTTATCTATCATTTATCAAGTACATTCTCCAGTTAAATGAAGAAGGTGATTTGGCAATTTATCTACCTGTTGTCTTAGAAGGTCTGCTATATTTCCTCCTATTAGTGTGAAGCCTTGAACATATTACTTTCGCACCTCTGGGATATTGGATGCAGGGATAGCACTGGCAGAATAAAAACATGTAGTCTCACTGTCCCTCCTGGTATTCACTAAAAACTTCTGCAAAAGTACGATGGACTTTGTCACCACAGCCAGCAGCCCTCTGAACTACCCCTGGAAGTGACAATGTGGGAGTAGACATGGTACTAAATCAGCAGGCAGGAGAGTGGTCAAGCAGGCAAAGGCAAGGTCACTGGCAGAGACTCATAACGATAGGACAAGCCGCAGTCGGGGCCACAGGCAGAGGCTTAGAATAGTAATACAGGCTGGATTCACTACATGGGAATCATATAGTAGCAAACAGGAACGTTTGAGTACAGATATAGACATTGGAAGCAGTTAGCTTCCCGACAAACGGGATCCCTATATCCATAGACAAGATACAGAGGGAATTTAAATAGGCTGTGCAATCAAAACTTTGTGCCAAACTGACATTACATACAAAGCTTGCAGTACCATGTGTCCAGCAACATGTGGTCCTGCAGGCAGGCCTACTGATGAGAGAATACCAGTTGGGAAAGTCTGTGGCTGATAGTAATATGAAGGACTTGGCTGCTGAAGTTCCCTGAACACCGGCTTGGCAAGATCGTACTTCCTGTGCCGCTGCAGCAGGTAGCACAGACCTTGGCTTAGAGCAGTGACAATTAAAGAGAACTTGATGTATGTTATAATGAAATTTTACATTCAAAAGTGATTCCTGACATGTATTAAATAAATATGGCAGCTTCAGCCAAATCAGGTATTGATTTTCTGTTATTCACAATGGTCCTGAATGCACAAGAAAAGACAAACATGTTTCTTAAATTTTAACTTTGGAATTACAGCACAACTAAGTTTACCTGTGTTACAAGACAGTATATGAAACGGGAGCCTCCAGGCAAGGATGCCATCAAGGGTTATATCAAAATATACAATGGTGAGTGTATAAGGCGTGAAATGTCACTTCCATAGCACATTTAGGAAACGTTAATGCTATTTGTGTAGACTTACACATACGAGCAAGGGAGTAAGATGGCTGCAGGCAAGATACTACAGGAAGCAGTCAGGAAAATTGATTGACAATCTCAACATTTATTTTGTTGTTGTTCTTCAGTCTGAGCTACATAGCCAGACACATGTGGGGGAGGCCTGGAAAGGAGGGTTGTCCTTCAAGATATGGGAATTACATATATTATGTCAGTATACACATGTATACATTATTCATTAGGTTGTCAGGTTTTACAAACATACAGATGTGTCTTCTTACATCTTTGCTATGTGCGCTACAAGTCGCATTACACATAATGCGTGAGTACCGTGTGACTCTGTAGCGCTGTGCTTTTTTTTATTTGCTTTTTCCAAGAAAATGCATCTTAGACGCAAAGTAATGTAATAGGACGCACAAGCAGCTCCTGCTGATTAAAATTAAAGGCAGCATGCCTATATTCCGAGTCCCACCACGGCATGGCGCGACTTCAAGGGCTGTATAGCGTGACTGCAGCAAGGATGTAAGAGGACACATCTGTGCAAAGACCATATGAAAAAGAAAAGATTCCGATTTGCTTACTGTTCATACATTTACGTACCAATGAGTGTTGAAATCTATGGTCCATATCTATGGATGAAACATCATGTAATCTGCATGTGGATTTGCTTAGTGTTTTCATACTGAATCATGTGGGTTGTCCGGGAACTACACAAATGCATTACATGCATCTAAAAGCAAATGCTCTTCCCATGTACTGTAATTGATGTGAATTTCTAAAAGCAAAAATAAATGAGCCCCAAAGTTTTATGATGCTTAGTCCAAACCATAAACCGCTAAAATAACCTAAGGTTTATGGCACAGGTTCTCAAACTCTGTCCTCAGGACCCCAAACGGTTCATGTTTTGCAGGTCACCTGTAGATTTTTAAAATGTGACAGTTGGCGATACACAGTGTACCTGCTGGGTGACATGAAAAACATGAACCGTGTGGGGTCCTGAGGACAGAGTTTGAGAATCACTGGTTTATGGCAACCCAAATGTGTTCCTTGTAAAATAATTAGCTTTGCCAAGTAATTATTTGCAAAGTTAAGCATTTAGTTAAGGTTAAATTTTGGGCATGACCATTAAATCCCAAAATTGTGGACTATGAACCATGAGATTCATTGTTCAGTAGGGGAACTACCACCACTGTAGGAGATGAGCGGGATTTGGCAATACCAGATCACCCTCCAAAAGACCCATTAGATAGAATTTTTTTATAGGGAGGAGATGCGTCCTGCAGATATTACCATGGATTCTGGTGCTTTAATCATACTTGCCTGCTTTATTTTGTTCCTCTCTGGGAGAAGCCCGGAGAGGAGACGCAGATCACTTTGGGGGCGGGACCGGACTGACATGTCATTAGGCCCTGCCCCCAAACCAGAGAATTGCTCACTATTCGCTGGTAATTAGGTAGGGGCCAGGGCTAAAAGACGCGATTTGCGAACCTTAGCCCCAACCCCTTTTCAAAGCTGAGGCGTTTTTCATGTTTTTATCACTGTCCTGCCCGCTTTAATAGGAAGTGGGCAGGATGCTGGCAGTTGCGGGAGAGTCACACACCCTTCCGGGGCTGCGGAGGAATACCATAAATATCGGTAGTCTCTCGCAGCTTCCGGGAGGGTTGGCAAGTATGGCTTTAATGTGGATTCTAGCAAATGTTTTTAAGTGACGTCAGTATTATTAAATGGGGCAGAGTTTGTGTACTTTTATGTATAGTCCTTTAGTGGATTTATTTAGAGAGAGAGAGAAATATTATATTTATTTTGTGGTAGTTGCCTGCACTATGGTGCAAAATGTATTTGTAAACAGAAAATAAAAGGCAATGAGGATGATTCAGAGGAAACAGCCAGGTCGGCTCAACAGGGGGTGTGGCTCCAGAAAAGGGGGCAGCCAGGCGGCCTGGAGACACGATTGCATCACAGCCCTGCCCCCCGATATACATTGCCCACCAGCATTGTAAAGCAGGGGCGAAACTATGATTATGAGATTCAGTGCAAATAGAGTCAGCGCCCCAACCACTTTTCCTCCGGTATGGGGCGGCTGCAGGGATGAGCGTAGGGGGTACAAGCTGGCTGCAGGAGACTCGCCCACATTTCTGGTCTCTGATCTGCCACTTGTGTATAAAGATGCACCATTGATCATTTGAGAGACCCTATGGTTGCCCAGTGTCTGTAGTAAGGAATCTGCTGAAGCTTTCCAATCGCGTACGAATTTGCAGTCGCAGGCTTAGACACTCCCCTGAAATAATCGCAAAACGTCTGTGTTTTTAAGCCACCCAGTTACCTCCGACAAATCAACACAACTTGTCACTCACTTTACAAAACAATCCTCGCTGCGGCCGCCATCATTAAACAATCGGTGCTCATGCACAGTGCGACTGACGCACGTGTAGTACAAAAGAGGCTCAAACATCAACAGTGCAACAACCTTTCAATGACTCCCAATATGCCAAGTGTACACACCATAGTATATTGTATATGAACTCAAAGAAAATAAATTACAGTGATTAGCTTTGTTCTTTCTGTGGATTAGCAGGCTGCAGAGTGGGATCATATTGATCAAGACAGAAAGAGGCCTCAGCTAGCAATAAAAATCCTAGGCTGGCAGGGTACAGCATTCCATATTGATATTGGCACTCTCTTTAGTCACTTCTTAATTGAATGTGGCTCGTTGCTTAAAGCAGCAATTGCACAAAGATTTATTTTTTTAACCACTTCAGTGCTAAGGAGTAGTGGAATTTGTCCTTAGCATTGAAGGCTAGGGAAAAAACTACAAAAACTAAAACAACTTACTAATACCCCCAATGGTAATAACCAACATGGAAAGCAGGGAAGGAGCATTATTGCAATGGTGTAGGATATCACTCCTGAATGTGGGGCTCACCAGACAATATCACAATGCACTGCGGAAACCTCTGTTTTCTAGAGATGAGGGATAAACTAAAGTACCCTATCTCCCATACAGTACATTGGATGTACACATTGGGGTGCAACCTTGTTTTCAAAGGAGGAGATCAAATGTGCATGCTTTTATAGAAAAACAATTACAATTGGGATATTTTGGACATTTCAACAGGAATAAGCAAAAAAAGACTGGTACTAACTGATAATACAAAGTCTTCTGGAAAAAACTCCCAAAACAAAACCTACAGTAATAAATAAATAAATTAGAAAAAAGGTTACAATGTGTGTGGTTACTTCTTAAATAGTACTGGATGGTGGGTAGTCTTCAGTATGCCGGCTGTCGGGATCCCGGCGCACAGTATACCGGCGCCGGAATCCCGACAGCCGGCATACCGACACTTATTCTCCCTCGTGGGGGTCCACGACCCCCCTGGAGGGAGAATAAAACAGCGTAGCGCTCGTAGTGTGCCACCGTGTCTGCAGCGTGGCGAGCGCAGCGAGCCCGCAAGGGGCTCATTTGCGCTCGCCACACTGTCGGTAAGCCGGCGGTCGGGCTCCCGGTGCCGGTATGCTGGTCGCCGGGAGCCCGACCGCCGGCCTACCATACTACACCCCTGGATGATGATGTTGCAATTTCTCTGGAAAACAATTATGATTGGCAGGCACCCGCCCTGGCAAAGAGCTGGATGCCGCGTTATACTGTAAAGCTATCATATTGCTTCCTGATTTGGATCCATGGCAGCCAATGCGCATGCGTGGCCTTTGGCTGGTGCATGCATAACGGGGGGCGGATGGAGAGGGAGACTGAGGCATCGTCTCTGAAAACAAAAATGTGAATTAGTAGCTCATAGGCTATTATAGAGTAATGCCACCTGGAGCTTGGTAAATCTGACAGCTTTGCAGCCCCGGCAGAAACCTATGGGGCTGTGGCTGCTGTCAGAAATGTCAGATCCCTCTATAGTACATTCAGGGAATATCACACAAATATTATTTGATAAATATGCCCCTAAAAGACAAAAATGACTGACAATGTAAAATAAAAGTTGGCATTTCAGTTTGGACAACAAACAGCTAAATTAATATATAACAACAACAACAATAATAGGATTTTAGGAAGGAATTTTATAATTCTTTAAAGACACATGAAGACTACATCCGTGTTTTTTTAGTAAGATTCATCTCATGATACATGCAATCTTAAATATGAGGCATAGATATTTACTGTGTATAGCTTACTGTCAATGGGCCGGATTCAGATGTGGTTGGAGTTGCTATCACTTTCTTGGAAGCAGCGTGATAGCGCTGTATGGTAAGCAGCAGTGAAAATGCCTCCTGCTGCAGTAGTGATCCCAGGGCCGGCTCCAGGCATGTTCGACTAGAGCGGCCGCGCGGGGCGCCACCCTTAATGGGCGCCGCCATAGTCATACCTGGAGCCGGCCCTGTACGCTGCAGCTCTCCCCGCCGTCCCCGGCCTTTGTCTGTGTGTGCGCGGCGCCGGCGTCTGACGTCAGACGCCGGTGCCGCGCAGCGCGCATGTAGAGCGCTCAAGCGGCCGGGAACACTAACAGACAGTCGGTGCCCTCAGACGGCAGCACTTCCCCTCCCAGCGCCGCCGCAGGTATTGTGGGGACCATCGGGCACTGTGTGGGGGCATATCTGTCACTGTGGGATCATCTGCACTGTGGGGGCATATCTGTCAATGTGGGGGCATATCTGTCAATGTGGGGGCATATCTGTCAATGGGGTCAATTCTATTCGGCAACTAAAAGAATAGCGCCGGGAATTAGCTCCCGACGCTATTCAATTCAGCTAAAGTTAAGTCGGCGATGTCCCGTTCTCGCCGACTTAACAGGTAGTTTTGTCGGGAGAACGGGCATTCTCCGACTTAACTACCCGGCGCGAGGCTGATTCCCGACAGAATCAGCCTCGCGCCGGCCGCGAGGCAGCACTTTTGTCGGGTTTATTCTCTCATCCCCCGGGGATGAGAGAAGAATTCCCGACAATTGCGGGCAACTAGTAGCAGAATTGAATAGCGTCGGGAGCTAATTCCCGGCGCTATTCTTTAGTTGCCGAATAGAATTGACCCCAATGTGGGGGCATATCTGTCAATGTGGGGGCATATCTGTCAATGTGGGGGCACTGGCACTGTGTGACCATATCTGTCAATGTGGGGGCACTGGCACTTTGTGGGGGCATATCTGTCACTGTGGGGGCATATCTGGCACTGTGGGGTCATATCTGGCACTGTGGGGTCATATCTGGCACTGTGGGGTCACTGGCACTGTGTGGGTGCATATCTGCACTGTGGGGTCATCTGCACTGTGGGGGCACTGGCACTGTGTGGGGTCATATCTGCACTGTGGGGGCGCATATCTGTCACTGTGGGGTCATATCTGCACTGTGGGGGCACTAGCACTGTGTGGGTGCATATCTGTCACTGTGGGGTCATATCTGCACTGTGGGGTCATATCTGCACTGTGGGGTCATATCTGCACTGTGGGGTGTCATATCTGCACTGTGGGGGCACTGGTACTGTGTGGGGGCATATCTGTCACTGTGGGGTCATATCTGCACTGTGGGGGCACATATCTGTCACTGTGGGGTCATCTGCACTGTGGGGTCATCTGCACTGTGGGGTCACTGTCACTGTGTGGGGTCATATCTGCACTGTGGGGGCACTGGCACTGTGTGGGGGCATATCTGCACTGTGGGGGCACTGGCACTGTGTGGGGGCATATCTGTCACTGTGGGGTCATATCTGTCACTGTGGGTCATATCCGTCACTGTGGGGGCACTGGCACTGTGTGGGGGCATATCTGTCACTGTGGGGTCATATCTGTCACTGTGGGGTCATATCTGTCACTGTGGGGGCATTTATGTATCTGGCACTGTGGGGGCATATCTGCACTGTGGGGGCATATATTTATCTGGCACTGGGGGCATTTATGTATCTGGCAGTGTGTGGGGGCATATCTGGCACTGTGGGGGCATATCTGGCACTGCTGGGGGGCATTTATGCATCTGGCACTGCTGGGGGGCATTTATGCATCTGGCACTGCTGGGGGGCATTTATGCATCTGGCACTGCTGGGGGGCATTTATGCATCTGGCACTGCTGGGGGGCATTTATGCATCTGGCACTGCTGGGGGGCATATCGGCACTGTGGGGGCATTTATTTATCTGGCACTGTAGGGGCATTTATGTATCTGGCACTGTAGGGGCATTTATGTATCTGGCACTGCTGGGGGGGCATGTCACGTGTATCTGGCACTGCTGGGGGGCATGTCACGTGTATCTGGCACTGCTGGGGGGCATGTCACGTGTATCTGGCACTGCTGGGGGGCATGTCACGTGTATCTGGCACTGCTGGGGGGCATGTCACGTGTATCTGGCACTGCTGGGGGGCATGTCACGTGTATCTGGCACTGCTGGGGGGCATGTCACGTGTATCTGGCACTGCTGGGGGGCATGTCACGTGTATCTGGCACTGCTGGGGGGCATGTCACGTGTATCTGGCACTGCTGGGGGGCATGTCACGTGTATCTGGCACTGCTGGGGGGCATGTCACGTGTATCTGGCACTGCTGGGGGGCATGTCACGTGTATCTGGCACTGCTGGGGGGCATGTCACGTGTATCTGGCACTGCTGGGGGGCATGTCACGTGTATCTGGCACTGCTGGGGGGCATGTCACGTGTATCTGGCACTGCTGGGGGGCATGTCACGTGTATCTGGCACTGCTGGGGGGCATGTCACGTGTATCTGGCACTGCTGGGGGGCATGTCACGTGTATCTGGCACTGCTGGGGGGCATGTCACGTGTATCTGGCACTGCTGGGGGGCATGTCACGTGTATCTGGCACTGCTGGGGGGCATGTCACGTGTATCTGGCACTGCTGGGGGGCATGTCACGTGTATCTGGCACTGCTGGGGGGCATGTCACGTGTTGCTGGCACTGCTGGGGGGCATGTCACGTGTTGCTGGCACTGCTGGGGGGCATGTCACGTGTTGCTGGCACTGCTGGGGGGCATGTCACGTGTTGCTGGCACTGCTGGGGGGCATGTCACGTGTTGCTGGCACTGCTGGGGGGCATGTCACGTGTTGCTGGCACTGCTGGGGGGCATGTCACGTGTTGCTGGCACTGCTGGGGGGCATGTCACGTGTTGCTGGCACTGCTGGGGGGCATGTCACGTGTTGCTGGCACTGCTGGGGGGCATGTCACGTGTTGCTGGCACTGCTGGGGGGCATGTCACGTGTTGCTGGCACTGCTGGGGGGCATGTCACGTGTTGCTGGCACTGCTGTGGGGCATGTCACGTGTAGCTGGCACGGCTGGGGGGCATGTCACGTGTAGCTGGCACGGCTGGGGGGCATGTCACGTGTAGCTGGCACGGCTGGGGGGCATGTCACGTGTAGCTGGCACGGCTGGGGGGCATATCATGTAGTGTTCCCGCTAGGCGTCTGTGGCTAGGCAATGTGTCTCAGTGCTCTGCCTGGCGCAATGCGTCTCAGTGCTCTGCCTGGCGCAATGCGTCTCAGTGCTCTGCCTGGCGCAATGCGTCTCAGTGCTCTGCCTGGCGCAATGCGTCTCAGTGCTCTGCATGGCGCAATGCGTCTCAGTGCTCTGCCTGGCGCAATGCGTCTAACGTACTCTGCCTGGCGCAAAGTGTGTAGGAGGTTCTACCTGGTGCAATGTATATTAGCTGCACTACTGTGTGGTGTAATACGAATTGCCACTATTATGTGGCCACGCACCTTCCCCACGAAGCAACTGCCCTAAATTTTTGCTGCGCGCCTTCGGCGCGCACTGTCCATGCTCTAGCATATGGGTAGGTGAGCACCAAGCATTACAGTATGTACAGAATTTCGCCCTCCTAACTTAAAAATGTGCCCTCCCTGTGATCAGCACCCTGCCCTAAAACGTGAGCACTATAATGTGTAGCTGGCACTGCTGGGGGGCATGTCATGTGTAGCTGGCACTGCTGGGGGGCATGTCATGTGTAGCTGGCACTGCTGGGGGGCATGTCATGTGTAGCTGGCACTGCTGGGGGGCATGTCATGTGTAGCTGGCACTGCTGGGGGGCATGTCATGTGTAGCTGGCACTGCTGGGGGGCATGTCATGTGTAGCTGGCACTGCTGGGGGGCATGTCATGTGTAGCTGGCACTGCTGGGGGGCATGTCATGTGTAGCTGGCACTGCTGGGGGGCATGTCATGTGTAGCTGGCACTGCTGCGGGGCATGTCATGTGTAGCTGGCACTGCTGCGGGGCATGTCATGTGTAGCTGGCACTGCTGCGGGGCATGTCATGTGTAGCTGGCACTGCTGCGGGGCATGTCATGTGTAGCTGGCACTGCTGCGGGGCATGTCATGTGTAGCTGGCACTGCTGCGGGGCATGTCATGTGTAGCTGGCACTGCTGCGGGGCATGTCATGTGTAGCTGGCACTGCTGCGGGGCATGTCATGTGTAGCTGGCACTGCTGCGGGGCATGTCATGTGTAGCTGGCATGGCAGCAGGGCATGTCATGTGTAGCTGGCACTGCTGGGGAGCATGTCATGTGTAGCTGGCATGGCTGCAGGGCATGTCATGTGTAGCTGGCACTGCTGCGGGGCATGTCATGTGTAGCTGGCACTGCTGGGGGGCATATTACGTCTATCTGGCACTGCACATTATGTGTATCTGCCACTATACTGGAGACATTGTGTGTAAGGAACACTACTGTGGCTGTTATGTGTAAGGCTGCTAATTGTGTGCGTAGAGGGGGTGTGAAAATATATTTATAGTGTGATATGAGACCACGCCCACTTTTCCAGGAGGCCACACCCACTTTTCCTGGAGCGCGCTAGGGTTTGGGGGAGGGGGCTTTTATATTTTCTCGCTCAGGGTGCTAGTAGGCCTGGAGCCGGCCCTGAGTGATAAGACATAAGCATCAGATCACTCATCATCAGGACGCTTGCAGTTCCCATGGGGACGCTCAAGCCACCCATCACAGAGGCCAGAAAATCTCTGTCCTATGACGGGGATCTCTGGCCTCTTCCCTTCCCCTAAACTGCAGTTACACACACCTTTCTTTTTCACAAACGGAGCCCGTCGCCGCCCCCTCCCAATTGCCCAATTGGTAGCAGACTGTCAATCAATGACAGTCTGATGACATCCCCACGTTTGCGCAGAACGGTCCTGTACATGTGCAAAGTACTGATAAATACTACTTTGTGGTGCAGGACAGAGCAGTAATCGGACCTGAATAACCCCCAATGTGCATACTTTGCATCTACCTTGCTTAAGACCAAACTTTATGCTTCATATGTAATGTATTTAAGCATAAGTTTAACAGATAATACTGATTAACCTCAAAGGGTGAAACAAAAGAAATACTTACAGTGGAACACCCTGACTCACTTCTTAAAATGCAAGAGGGGACAAATGTTTCATATACAGTATGAGTGGCTGAAATTTTTGCTGCAGGTTGTGCTTGTGATCAATGCAACACAGTTTGCGCCAGATGCATAATTATGTTGCAGAGTGCTACCGACACTAAAATCAGGCCCCGTGTTTAGGAAGAATTCCATTACAGGTTTCAACACCTTCATTTACAGTGGATTAGGACGACACTCTCTCTGATTTGTTTGAAGCACACAAACAGTAGAACATAGCAAATTGCCTTTTGCATTTTTGTTTATGGACTAATGACTACATGATTTAATAACACTCATATGTCCCCAATTGCTAATTTCTCAAGAGAGTTTTTACTTGTTTTTTTTTCCAACTATAAATACCCCTCTGACATTTAATTGATGTCATTGTAACAAAGCCACAAGCATTGCAGGCATCTGCAGTACAACTTCAAAGTGTGATCATGTTCTTCGCAGCCAGCAAATCAAAGATTTGATCAGCTTTGAAGCTGTCCCAAAGGGATTTCTCTTGTGCCTGTGTCACAGGGACCGATATTCACTCATACCAGTAACTAAAATATGAGTGTCGTATAAAATGACACACATGCTAACAACTTTATTTGATATGGATCTATTTTGTTTTTCTAATACTTTTACACTGCACCTATTTCTCCCACACATACGTTACAGCAGCAATTTTGTTAGCAGTTGGGCAAAACCACGGGGGGGTAATTCCAAGTTGATCGCAGCAGGAATTTTGTTAGCATTTGGGCAAAACCATGTGCACTGCAGGGTAGGCAGATTTAACGTGCAGAGAGAGTTAGATTTGGGTGTGGTGTGTTCAATCTGCAATCTAATTTGCAGTGTAAAAATAAAGCAGCCAGTATTTACCCTGCACAGAAATAAAATAACCCACCCAAATCTAACTCTTTCTGCACATGTTATATCTGCCTCCCCTGCAGTGCACATGGTTTTGCCCAACTGCTAACAAAATTCCTGCTGCGATCAACTTGGAATTACCCCCTATGTGCACTGCAGGAGGGGCAGATATAACATGTGCAGAGAGTGTTAGATTTGGGTGGGGTGTATTCAAACTGAAATCTAAATTGCAGTGTAAAAAAAAAGCAGCCAGTATTTAACCTGCACAGAAACAAAATAACCCACCCAAATCTAACTCTCTCAGCACATGTTATATCTGCCCCCCCCCCCCCCCCCACCCTCACCACAGTGCACATAGGGGGTAATTCCAAGTTGATCGCAGCAGGATTTTTTTATAGCAATTGGGCAAAACCATGTGCACTGCAGGGGAGGCAGATATAACATGTGCAGAAAGAGTTAGATTTGGGTGGGTTATTTTATTTCTGTGCAGGGTAAATACTGGCTGCTTTATTTTTACACTGCAAATAATTAGATTGCAGATTGAACACACCCCACCCAAATCTAACTCTCTCTGTACATGTTATATCTGCCTCCCCTGCAGTGCACATGGTTTTGCCCAATTGCTAACAAATTTGCTGCTGCAATCAACTCAGAATTAGGCCCCTGGTTTTGCCCATTTGCTAACAAACTTGCTGCTGTGATCAACTCAGAATTACCCCCCTAGTCAGATGGTTATATTCCCATACAAGGAGGAAGTAAAGTACAGACAATGTAGGTTAGACCTATAGTGTGGTTCTGCACTGAGTAGTAGCAGCAAACTGCAACAAGGAGGTATGCTAAATCTGCCCATCTAATGTAGCTGGATAGAAAATTAGAAAATAAGAGCAATGTCTTCTACAAAATAATAAAAATCACAGGGTGAATAAAAGTGTCAAGAAGAATTTTGCTAATACTTTCTACCAATGTACTACTAATAGCCAATACTGTAGCTTTTTCTAAATAGAAGGCAGTTTGGCATACAGTATCAACTCATTTATCAAAACTAAACTTTAATTGGTTGGCAAAAAAAGGCTTTTCAGAAAATGTTGAAGTACACTTTACAAGATCAATGAGTATTGAATGTAGCCCCAAATCTGGGCAGGGGAGCAGCACAGAATACGCTTGGTGACAGTCTGCAGTGGTGGCTTACTGTAGATCTCTGCATAAGTGCACTTATTTGTGGAACATAATACTATAGCTGGCAATGGAAGGAGTTGTACAAATGGTGGGTCTAATTTTGCTCTGGTGCTTTTGGTGTGCATCGCAATTTCAGGGTTGCTTTTACTGGAGAGTGTCTGAGGCCGGATTAGAGTTTTGAAGCCATAGTCATTGTGATCTGGGCAGTCTCCTACCGTGACACAGCCACAACCCATGTGACCCACTTTAGAAAGGTTACAATGGGAGGCATGAGGTTTTAGTCAGCGTCCTACAGCATTTTCCACTCCCTATCTGATGCCTAATGTTGATTGGACAATGTGAACATTTTAGCCACAAGCATGGAGCAATTTGGTTTTCTCATGTATTTAGTGGGAATAAGAACTCACACTGACAAATTGTAGATACAAAGGATCATAAGACACAACTACAAGGCCTGCATTCATAAAAAGTTGAAACCGTTAAAACAATCATACACCTTCAGGATCCATTTCATTTAGCCATATAGATCTATACAAAAATGCACAAAAGACAAATCTGGGGACTAAAGATGGACTAGCACCATAATAGGTACAATTTGTAAAGCAAGCTTTGGTTAATTTGCTTGAATTGACTTTCCTAGTGTTTATAAGTTTAGTGACAATAATATTACACTGTACTATGCATAGACTGTGTAACAAGCCACATCAGTCACTTTTCCCATTGCCCCCGGGGTCTGATGGGACCTACAGGGAGGTGAGATCATGCCCCTTTGCAAATACTAGGGAACTCTTTACACGTATCCCAGCGCCCCCTGTGAGGTCTGGCCCCAGATGAGGAGCAGTTGGAGGGCTTGCTGACAAGTCCAGGCTCCATACTGAGGTATTCCCTGAACCTACTGATGGCTGCATCTGCCTGTACTATTGGAGTTTACAGTCTATGGGGTCTATTTAATAAGCCTATGATGGAGATAAAGTACCAGCCAATCGGCTCCTGTCATTTTTAAAATCCAGCCTGTGACATGGCAGTTAGGAGCTGATTGACTGGTACCTTATAACCATGCACTTTATCATCCAAGGCTTAGTAAATAGACCCCTAAATTCCATACCATGAACAAACACACACCTATGATCCCTTTTTTGAGAAGTGAGAATTTTCTACCAGTATGTGTTTTTGGAGCACATGGAGAAACCTGGAGAACATACAAATTGCCACCAACCTATACCATAGACCTACTGAAATTCAGTAATGTTAAGCAAAATTACAAACCATATCTTGGTTGTGGTGACATTTTTTACCCCATTTATTTTTACATATTACTCTCCTTTTCCTCTTTAGTTTACAGAATACTAGAAAGAGTCAGTAACTACTGAAAACCAGCAACATACTGTAACTGACAAGAATGCACTTGACTGGAGTGGTACATAGGATACTTTTATTTATTTCTTTTAAGAAAACCACTTAAACAATAGCCTGAGAAAACTTTAGCACCCTACTTACATCTACTTGTGTATTTTGATATTGACTGCAGATGCTACAAACAGACAATAGGGCAGATGTATTAAGCCTGGAGAAGTGATAAAGCGGTGATAAGTGCAAGGTGACAACGTACCAGCCAGTCAGCTCCTAACTGTCATTTTTCAAATCCGTAATGATTGGCTGGTGCATTATCACCTTGCGCTTATCACTGCTTTATCTCTTCTCCAGGTTAATACATCTGCCCCAATATTTCAAATTTGAGTACAGTTGGGCAGATGTGTTAACCTAGAGAATGCATAAGGAAGTGATAAACCTGTGATAAGTGCAAGGTGATAAACGCACCAGCCAATCAGTTACAATATGTAAATAAACAGTTAGGAGCTGATTGGCTGGTGTGTTTATACCCTTGCACTTATCACTGGTTTATCAATTCCTTATTCCGTCTCCAGGCTTAATACATCTGCCCCATAGTTAGTAATGTACACTGTTTAAGAGAAAGTCAGTTTTATCAATAGAAATCCATAAGCCAATGCTATTTTAAATAAATGTACAAATTTAATTGGGTAAATAAAAAAAAGAAAAACACAGAGGTTTCACTGTAAAAGGTCAAGCCTTTACCTCAGGGATTTCCAATTACATTCCAAAGTCGGTACCGTAGAAGAAATAAGGATATTTCTAGCCTTCAGTGACACAGTCTATTGTGACACAAGCAGGTAAATGTACTCTATGCCTACAGAACAGAAGAATGTAAATCAGTAAGATCTGCATTGTTTCAGGAATGTAGTTTGACATATTGTATGTGCACTATAGTTTGTTTTGTTACTTATTATAGCATTTTCAGTTACCCTCCAGCTGCAAGGGAATTGAATGAACTCACTAGTGATTTAAAATATTTAATTGATCATCTACAACTATCAAAATTACATAAACATCAACATCTTAAAAGCGTTACTGGTCTCATTGAGCATTTTATAGTTTTGGTCCATCTTGTTCACTGTTCTCTACTAAATAAAACATACAAAAAAATAAATTAAATAGTCTTTTGTATAGTACTATTCAGATCTTAAGTGTTTTCCCATGAACCTTTGACTGGAAGTATTTTGTTATTACATAACTAAGTTCACTTCAGCATACATTATTTATTACACTTTCATTCAATAGGCAGTTGAATCTTCCAAAAGCCTCCAATGGGACTCATTCTTCAGAAATAATTAGCAGTACTAGTATACATATTTGGGTCTACTGTTAATACATTGTTTTGTTAAAAGGGAAATAAACATTGGATAAATATTAATTTGTCTACAATCTATAAATAGTTGGAAACAAAAATACATAATACATGTAAATGTCATACCACTAAAAATACTAACAAATCTAATTTCAAAAAGTACAAAAATAAACTTTGCAACAACATGTACAATATAGCTTGAATACCATATCACAGGTAAGTGATATTTTGAGGAGCAATTATACTTAAGGTATTCCAACCAGAATTGAAAATTACATTATTATTTTGAAACACAGTATATGAGTGTGTACTTTCTATGCTACTGTTCTAAAATTAATGCACTGATTTTCATTTAGAGCTTAAAAAATTAAACTGTATAAATAAATAACTAAGTAAAAGTGACTTTGGTGGCCAATCACGGGATTTAGGCCTACAACTGTCCAGGTTTCAATCCTCGGAAAGGAGCTTCCAATCCCGGGGATTTCAGGATTAGCCAGCCCCCTATTATTTTCAATGACAGGCATCGTTCCGTTGAGCCTCTTCAGCAGCCTCAGACGCTGCCTGGCTCCCTCTTCCTGACTCCCCCTGCCCCCAGCTGTGCACACTGCGCAGCGTGACATGATCTCAGAGGTCACACTACACAGCCTGAAATCAGCCACGTGCGCCACCTGGACTGCCCACACCTCACTGCACTGCTCCCTTCACCCACTCCCCTGAAAAGAGGATGGAAAGTTATGGTGAGGTGAAGTGGGGGCTTGGCGGGTGGGGTATTGACAATCAAATCCCAGAAATCCCATGACTGATCGTTTTTCTACTCCATTCCCTGGGATTGAAAAAAAATGGCCCTGGATTGGCATCCCTAAAAGTGACCTCATAACAGCTTGATAGTCAAGGATGATTCCAGTGGCAGAACTAAATGGTAGGTGCAAATATTCAGGGGGCCTTCAAGGTGAAGGTGTCCCACCGAGCGTCTGGATAAGCATAAAGCCTCAGCCTGGATTTCCAGACTCCCGAATCATCGCCTGCTGCAACCATGCTGACGCTGCTGCTTACTGGGCCCACCTGACCCTTCCGCTGTCTGACGCTTACCAGAGGAGGCTCCTCGGCCGTTGGAGTCCGCCTGCGGAGGTTAGTGTCCCCGCAGCTGCCCGCTGATGTGTCTGTCTCCTGGGAGTGCCCCTGATTGGCATTCTGTGCATCCCTACCAGTTTCCTGTACAGCTCCATTGGTACCTACACAGCTCCAGCTGCACATGTAGACCGTCACCTAAGGGTTTATAGAAATCAAATAGGTGCCCCACTTTGAAAGTTTGCCAGGGCCTCCAAACCTTTAGATTTGTCACTGGATGTTACAAATATATGTGTACACAGTGGTGGGTGTGATCCAGAAAAACTGAAGTGCTGTATAAATTACATGAATAGTGCAGCTGGCAAGAACCTGACTGAAAACATTGTGAGACTAACCAAAACAATTGAATAGCTTTCATGAGTCTGTTTGATTCTGTGGTACCAATATAAATTTATACGTAGGTTTGTGGATGAAAAATAATGCAGCATAGCGGCGAAGGTCTCAAATAAATTGTAAAGCGCAACAGAATATGCTGCGCTATGGAAGGAAGGAAGGAAGGAAGGAAGGAAGGAAGGAAGGAAGCTACATTTTAAAAATGCAATTTAGGCTTCAAAATAATATTTGTCTGCTACAGTAATATTGGACTGATCTATGTGCATATGTCACAGTTTTGAGGATACACGACTTTTGAAAAATTAATAAGGAAGCATACCAAAGATCGCTTCACTTGCAGCTTTCCTGGAAGCAGAGCCGTGAGGAGTAGAAGAAACCCTACTAATACCACTTTCAGACAGAAGCAGGCAGCGGCTTGGACCCTGCTTTTTCCTAGGTTTTTAAACACCGTTTGGAACAAGGTCTTCGCTCCTATCCCCTTTTCACACTGCAGCTTGAGTCGACACATTTCACACAGGACCCCTGTCGGCCTTACAAAACAGTGTAGTCATCAAAAGTGGACGTCACAGGCTGATGAGTCATGAGTCAACTCTCCTGATCCGCCAATCGGCTCCAATTAAGCATGACCTGAGTCAAAAAACCCAGGTCACACCCTTTCCGACAGCAGTAACACTTGTGGTGACCATGGTCGAAGCCCAGGGCAATTTGGACTCGGAGAGACCATCTCACATAGAGAGAGGACCCGGGTTGACTCGACTTGCCCTTAGTAAATTCCTTACTCAAATTCTCTGTGTGAATAAGGTTGGTGTACTCCTTGTAACCATATTTTGTTACCTGCCAAAGTGTTGTTTGAATCCATTCCATCAATCTTTTCACTTTCGTAGATTGTGAAGCAAAGTTTAATTTTTTTGATACTAGCTTGGCCCAGCAATTTTCTCTAGACTCATATATTGCCAATTGAGAGCAAAAGAGTTTTTTTCTAGTGGGCTCTTTCTTTGTAAAACTATTGAGCTTACACTATTTGTAGGGGTAATGTCCTTATTTTTAGTATATAAATCCTTTCAGTTTGGGTTCATTTTGGAAAGATAATATTTCCCTTACTAGTGGAACTATAACAAACATTTTCAAAGTTTTCAAAATGTTATTTTTTTTTTTTTTTTAAGCAGCATGCTCTTTCTGAGCTTCCTCAAGTGGTGGTCAATAAGCAACAAGAACATGGGAATATATGATGGTCTCCTAACAAATTCATCCTGTATTTGGCCAATTAAATTGATTTAAGACCTTCTTACTGAACTGTTACCAGGCTCCAGAGCAAATTGCCTTCTTGCCCCATCTGAAATAGCTTAAACTCCAGTCCGGATACTGATTTTAGCCTGCCCCACAGTTGTATTTAGGATATAAGTAAAATTAGGCACAAATCCATGAAAGCACTGTTCACTGGGGAATATAATAATGGTTTTATGATTACTGTTTTCTTTTTATGTTTTATTACATTTGTTACGTGCTTTGTTTTAACTAACTTGTACTTGCCAACTCTCTGGAAATATCTAGCAAACTCCAGCATCACTATACATCAGGGCTTGATGTCGCTGTTCAGCAAATCGCATCATCAAAGACTGCCCTAGCTGCACAATGCCACAAGTCACAATCTCCCATTCAGGATATGCCCAAAGGAAAGAAAATCAGTGCAAGCATGAACTAACAACTTATGTTATTTAATACAAAGGTTTTAAAACTCGGTCCTCAGGACCCCACAAAGTGCATGTTTTCCACGTCTCCTCACATAATCGCTAGTGAAATGATTTACTCCACCTGTGGATCTTTTAAAATGGGTCAGTGAGTAATGAGTACACCTGTGCATCTGATAGGTGACCTGCAAAACATGAACTGGGTGTGGTCCTGAGGACAGAATTTTAGAACCACTGATCTTATACAAATAAGGTAGTAGGGGTGTTGGTGACACAAATAAGAATGTGGGATGGATAATGACATTTAAATAATTTGTGTCATCAAACCCCTGGACTGCTCACTTCACTGGCAAAATGGGCTGGAGCCAGAAGGGTATTCTACTCACTCAGGGGGCCTAGGAGAACTCCCTGAGAATGCCCAAACATTCCTGTAATTATGAGAGTATGGTAAACACACTCAATGGGGTAAATTTACTAAGATGGCAGTTCAATTTAAGATGGGATGTTGCCCATAGCAACCAATCAGATTCCAGGTATTATCTTCTAGAAGGTGCTAGATAAATGAGAAGTAGAAATTGATTGGTTGCTATGGGCAACATCCCATCTTAAAAAAACTCCCATCTTAGCAAATTTACCCCAATGTCTACAGCAACACTCAACTCTAAATACAGACCTGTTAAACCCAATAAAAATAAACAGATATGCCTGTAGGGGTTTATTTTTCTGTAAATGAGATGAAATAACCATTGTACTATTAATTTTGATAGCAATGAGGTCATTGGTCATATTACAATTTGTCTCATCATACTAAAAATGCTTGTTATTGTATACAATTTGTGTTTGTGATGACGGCCACAGTTCCCCCCACTGTTTGGGGGTGGGGTAGGGACAGCATTCGCCAGCATTGCATGAACAGGGGGTGCGTCGGACCGGTTTTCAGTGACTGCATCCTTGGACTCAGCTTCACTGGCTTCAGCAGCGTAATGCTGCATCCAAGGATGTTCATGCAGATGATAAAATGCTGCACTTTCAGACACAGCAGTGGATCAGAGAGGCCGGCAGGAGGCGTCTCCTTACACAAGAGGTCTTAGTGTATTACTGCACAGTAGCTGCATCTAAAGACGCCCATCTATGAATCAGGTCCATTATCCTCAATAGTCTAGTCTCATTTGGATAGCTTAAGGCAGGCATGTACAAACTGAGGCCCTCCAGCTGTTGTGAAACTACATATCCCAGCATGCACTGACACAGTTTTGCTGTCAGAGAATGCTAAAGCTGTGTCAGGGCATGCTGGGATGTGTAGTTTCTCAACAGCTGGAGGGCCGCAGTTTGGACATACCTGGCTTAAGGCATATCCAAAACAATCCACAGTAGTAATAATAATAGGTTACACTGATTACTAGTTACAGCAGAGAAACATATACACTTGGTTTATTTTCATGAGCAAAACAAACGATCTACATTTCTTGTCAATGTAATCAATGTTTTTGATGTTTGCTGATTAAATTATGCATTATCTGATTAAGGAGAGCTTTATGACGCATAAGATCTAAGAAGTCTCTCAAATGCATAACTACAGTAATGACATACAAAATTGTAGGGAACATCATAAGACTGAGCATTTGATGTTTCTAAAAAGAACATTTTAGTTCTTTTTACAAAACAGTCCTTTGTTTTCATTTACATTATTAAACATTCTTTTGAACATCTCATCTATAAAGAAATACAGTTCTACCAAAGTAAGCAGGATCTAACTCAGATGACCAGTATGTTTTTTTTTTTATTTAGTTGGTTCTAGCTATTTTTCATTAACATCTTCCCCTTTGTCAATGACTCCCATCCTTATTTACACAGCCAAAACATGTAGCACAGTGATTTACAATCAGAGAATGTTTTTCATTCACATTTCCCTACACCAGCGGAATGTACAATCTAACTGTCTTACCACACCCCACAGCTAATTTAGTCAGAAGCCTTAACCTTATACTTGCCTCCTCCAGGAGATCCCAAAGGGGAAGTCAAACTGGCAAGTGCATGAAGTTTGGCACCACACTTTACCACATCATAGCCTCCCCCAGTATGCATATACTGCTATTCACTGCACCATCTACAAGGTGGATGATGAAATTTAAGGATGACTGTGTAATCAAGCCCCACCCACTTTACTAGTGTAGTGGGTGACATTTGGGAAGGTTCCCTGCTGTCATAACAGAACACTCCAAATTTCTTGAGTCTCCTGAACATGTCCTCTGGTTTCAGCAATATACACCTCTGTGCCGCCATACTTCAATACTAAGGCCAACTAAAAGATAAAAAAGTCTTCACTTGACCAATACAAGCATTCTAACAATTTGCACTGTAATTTGGCAACGAGGACCGTGGTTTACAGGTATTCTGTATTTTCCTCAGCTTTTAAATAACATTATAGAAAGTATGGTAAGATAATACAAAAAATCCACAAAAATTCATCTTTTGCTTTGCGATTCAGGGCCTACAGAAACCCCTTTTGTCGTCTGTATGAGTAAGTGCATATTAGTCATCCTAAGAAAGCCCTGAACTTCTTTTATCCCTGATTATCTATGGGTAGACATTAAGGTAATATTTGTAGTTTGCACCATGCACTACCTTAAAAAGTATGTATGGCACAGCACACAGACCTAATGAAATCATATCAGCACATCACACAAATCAATATTGTGATCAATAACATGGTGCCACCAGCTATATAGTCTGGCACACATTTAATATGACATGTCTTACAACAGTAACACAAGTAGGAAAACTGAAGTTTACATTGCACTGCTTAAGAGTGTAAGTCAGAGGTTCTCAAACTCGGTCCTCGGGGGCCCACACAGTGCATGTTTTGCAGGTCTCCACACAGAATCGCAAGTGAAATAATTAGCTCCACCTGTGGACCTTTTAAAATGTGTCAGTGAGTAATTAATACACCTGTGCACCTGCTGGGTTACCTGCAAAACATGCACTGTGTGTGCCCCCGAGGACCGAGTTTGAGAACCTCTGGTGTAAGTCAATGGGAGGAAAATAAATACACTCACAATATATTTTTTTTCGGGAATGTAGGAAATTTTGCAGCAGGATAAAAATAAAATATATATATATATGGAAATATAGTCAGCCAGAGGTTTCATTTAAGTCTGTATTAAGCACCAAGAAATCTGTTTGCTGCAATTTGGGTGAAACTTGAGCCAAAATTCTGAAATCATGACCCATTCCTGGGATGTTGAAGACCAAGGATACAATACAAGACAAAGGAATCTATTTACGAAGCCCTGGACAGATATGAGAGAGAGAGAGAGAGAGAGAGAGAGAGAGAGAGAGAGAGAGAGAGAGAGAGAGAGAGAGAGAGAGAGAGAGAGAGAGAGAGAGAGAGAGAGAGAGAGAGAGAGAATCAGACAATTAGCTCCTAACTGCCATGTTACAGGCTCAGTACATAGACCACTGAATAAAATGTAAAATCAGTAACCATGTTCACAACTTGCTATTACTGGGTACACATGCCACACCATGTGACTACATGCCATCAATGTTATCATTGATTTATGTAGTGGGAACATATTCTGGAGTACTATTTAACCAAAGAGACCATATAGTACAATACTATGCTCCGCCACTGGCTACATCTTACATCTGTATACTACAGTTTTATTTGAGGTCTTATGATATACTGCACTCACAACTCAGGAATATAAGCCTAATTCTGGCATTATGCACGGATGTTTTTTGAGAAACTTGACTGCGTTTTCACCCAGGTATGGTGTGCAAATCACATCAAGGCTCAGCATTGCTGTTCAATGCCATGATTTGAGACACTGAGAAGCAGGAGCAGAGCCACCTTGACATGATTCACAGTGAATTGCATTACCAATCCCCCAGACCACCACTGCACTGGAGAAGTGGATGGGAGGCCAGTACGCATGTCAAATGCTTCAGGATTTTGAGAACTCCTCGAAATTTGGGAGCCTCACAGCAGCCCTTTCATACCGTCACTTTGACCCGTGTTATTGCCAGGCTAACCCGGGTCGTAGCTCGGTGAAAAAAGGTTCCCAAAAAAAACCTGGCCCAGCAATCCAACCCAATTAGCGACCTGGGTTGGACACAGGCATAACTCATGTAAAGAAGCAGTGTAAAAAGGTCCGACCCGGGTCCCGATCACAGCATAGGAAGAACCTGATGCTGTAAACTTCAAGCTCTGGCAGAAGACTTGTGTGCAGTGTCAACGTCTCTGAACCAGGAATAACTCAGGTTGAAACCGCAGTGTGAAGCGTACTGTTCCAGTTTGCAACAGTGTTCCAAATCCTGGATCAGGCCCCGGATTTGCTTGTGAAAGGGGTATTAGTATGTCAACATCCCTACACCACAAAATACAGTGACCTGTTAAATTTTTTATTGATTTCCAGTACAGCAATATAGTTTCACCAAATAACATGAAATATCCAATTAAAAACAAAGGCAAGTTCCAGCTAAAAAAATAAATAAATAAATAAATAGAACTCTTTTTCTGCATTTCCCAAGTTACAGAAATCAGTTTGTATTGAGGGCGGGAATAAAACTTGTGCGAGTCATACATTCTAATTACTCAATTCAACACTTCTCTTTACAGATCTCACAATTTGTGGCTGCGATTTAGAATTTGCAAAAGATTTCCATATGAAAAAGCCATATCAATAATGTGAAACCTGGATGCAGAACAGTTATTAAGCACAACATTTAAAAAACATAGGTCCTATGTAGTAAAAACCGTGGAAGAGACACAATTTTTTTTCAATCTACATTGCAGCAGGAATATTTTTTTTACATGATTATATCCCTATATGTACTAAGAATTTAAAGAGGACTAACGTTTTCAATAAAGCACTGTCCATGTGAATTATTTCCTGGCATATTGGAGGAGTGTTTCATGATTTTGAAAGACTTCTCCATAGTTTTTGACACTGTGCGTGCTCACAGTGTCACTTTTTGAAACTACTCGAGAGCAGACATAGGCTACTGGAGAAGGATCGCAAGAGCCCTCTTCTCCAAAAATGCCGCCATAGGCATAAAGCGGCTATCACCATCATCAGATGGAGGTAGTCTTCAGGACCAAGCTCCGAAAGCTAAACTTTTTGGAGCTTGGTAGTGGTACATAGGGGTTACACTGCTGCCCTCATTGAGAGTAATGGAGCCTGGCGCCGGTCTTCTGACCACCGGCACCCATACGTTGGAATGCCAACTACATCCCGCAAAGAGGCATCAGAGCGGATTTAATTTACAGGAAAGGTAATGTTTACAAAACATACATAAAATTTCAGTTCAACTGTAAAGGTGCCCATACCATACACTAGTGCACATTTGCCCGAATTCATCTGTTTTCGATGCATCGGGATAAGAAATCCGATGAAAAGTGGCAAATCGCAGGTCAATACGATCCGATGTGCCGTCAAGTGCTCATCGGATCAGAGCCTGTGGATGACAGAGGCTGCACTACAGATTTCTCGGAGGCGATGGGCCTTGACTGGGATCACATACGATGTATCATATGCGATCCTGCCTCCCTGGAAGCTGCCAGGCACTTCAAGGGCAACGTATGTGACTTCTCCCCTCAGAGAAGTCGCACTAGTGTATGGCCACCTTAAGCTTTGAGCAGAGTTGTAAAAAATAGTGTTGAAAAAAAATAAGATTTTACTTACCGATAAATCTATTTCTCGTAGTCCGTAGTGGATGCTGGGACTCCGTAAGGACCATGGGGAATAGCGGCTCCGCAGGAGACAGGGCACAAAATAAAAGCTTGAGATATCAGGTGGTGTGCACTGGCTCCTCCCCCTATGACCCTCCTCCAAGCCAGTTAGGATACTGTGCCCGGACGAGCGTACATAATAAGGAAGGATATTGAATCCCGGGTAAGACTCATACCAGCCACACCAATCACACCGTACAACTCGTGATCTGAACCCAGTTAACAGTATGATAAATTTAAAGGAGCCTCTGAAAGGATGGCTCAACAATAATAACCCGAATTTTTTGTAACAATAACTATATACAAGTATTGCAGACAATCCGCACTAGGGATGGGCGCCCAGCATCCACTACGGACTACGAGAAATAGATTTATCGGTAAGTAAAATCTTATTTTCTCTAACGTCCTAAGTGGATGCTGGGACTCCGTAAGGACCATGGGGATTATACCAAAGCTCCCAAACGGGCGGGAGAGTGCGGATGACTCTGCAGCACCGAATGAGAGAACTCCAGGTCCTCCTCAGCCAGGGTATCAAATTTGTAGAATTTAGCAAACGTGTTTGCCCCTGACCAAGTAGCTGCTCGGCAAAGTTGTAAAGCCGAGACCCCTCGGGCAGCCGCCCAAGATGAGCCCACTTTCCTTGTGGAATGGGCTTTTACTGATTTTGGCTGTGGCAATCCTGCCACGGAATGTGCAAGCTGAATTGTACTACAAATCCAACGAGCAATCGTCTGCTTTGAAGCAGGAGCACCCAGCTTGTTGGGTGCATACAGGATAAACAGCGAGTCAGTTTTCCTGACTCCAGCCGTCCTGGAAACATATATTTTCAAGGCCCTGACAACGTCCAGCAACTTAGAGTCCTCTAAGTCCCTAGTAGCCGCAGGTACCACAATAGGTTGGTTCATGTGAAATGCAGAAACCACCTTAGGTAGAAATTGAGGACGAGTCCTCAATTCCGCCCTGTCAGAATGAAAATTTAGGTAAGGGCTTTTACATGATAAAGCCGCCAATTCTGACACACGCCTAGCTGAAGCCAAGGCCAACAGCATCGACACCTTCCACGTGAGATATTTTAAATCTACCGTAGACAATGGTTCAAACCAGTGTGATTTTAGAAATCTCAACACAACATTGAGATCCCAAGGTGCCACTGGAGGCACAAAAGGAGGCTGTATGTGCAGCACCCCTTTCACAAATGTCTGAACTTCAGGTACTGAAGCCAGTTCTTTCTGGAAGAATATCGACAGGGCCGAAATTTGAACCTTAATGGACCCTAATTTTAGGCCCATAGACAGTCCTGTTTGCAGGAAATGCAAGAAACGACCCAGTTGAAATTCCTGTGTAGGGGCCTTCTTGGCCTCACACCACGCAACATATTTACGCCAAATGCGGTGATAATGTTTTGCGGTTACTTCCTTTCTGGCTTTTACCAGAGTAGGGATGACTTCTTCTGGAATGCCCTTGTCCTTCAGGATCCGGCGTTCAACCGCCATGCCGTCAAACGCAGCCGCGGTAAGTCTTGGAACAGACAAGGCCCCTGCAGTAGCAGGTCCTGTCTTAGAGGTAGAGGCCACGGTTCGTCCGTGAGCATCTCTTGAAGTTCCGGGTACCAAGACCTTCTTGGCCAATCCGGAACCACGAGTATAGTTCTTACTCCTCTCCTTCTTATGATTCTCAATACTTTCGGTATGAGGGGCAGAGGAGGGAATACATACACTGACTGGTACACCCACGGCGTTACCAGAGCGTCCACTGCTATTGCCTGAGGGTCCCTTGACCTGGCGCAATTCCTGTCCAGTTTTTTGTTTAGACGTGACGCCATCATGTCCACCTTTGGTCTTTCCCAACGGTTTACAATTTGGTGGAAGACTTCTGGGTGAAGTCCCCACTCTCCCGGGTGAAGGTCGTGTCTGCTGAGGAAGTCTGCTTCCCAGTTGTCCACTCCCGGAATGAACACTGCTGACAGTGCTATCACATGATTTTCCGCCCAGCGAAGAATCCTTGCAGTTTCTGCCATTGCCCTCCTGCTTCTCGTGCCGCCCTGTCTGTTTATGTGGGCGACTGACGTGATGTTGTCCGACTGGATCAACACCGCCTGACCCTGAAGCAGAGGTTTTGCTTGAATTAAGGCATTGTAAATGGCCCTTAGTTCTAGAATGTTTATATGAAGAGATGTTTCCATGCTTGACCACAAGCCCTGGAAATTCCTTCCCTGTGTGACTGCTCCCCAGCCTCTCAAGCTGGCATCCGTGGTTACCAGGATCCAATCCTGAATGCCAAATCTGCGGCCCTCTAGTAGATGAGCCCTCTGAAGCCACCACAGGAGAGACACCCTTGTCCTTGGCGACAGGGTTATCCGTTGATGCATCTGAAGATGCGATCCGGACCATTTTCCCAGTAGATCCCACTGAAAAGTTCTTGCATGGAATCTTCCGAATGGAATCGCTTCGTAAGAAGCCACCATTTTTCCCAGGACCCTTGTGCACTGATGCACTGAGACCTGTCCTGGTTTTAGGAGGTTCCTGACTAGCTCGGATAACTCCCTGGCCTTCTCCTCCGGGAGAAACACCTTCTTCTGGACTGTGTCCAGAATCATTCCTAAGAACAGTAGACGTGTCGTTGGAATCAGCTGCGATTTTGGAATATTTAGAATCCATCCGTGCTGACTTAGCACTACCTGAGATAGTGCCACTCCGACTTCTAACTGTTCCTTGGTTCTTGCCCTTATCAGGAGATCGTCCAAGTAAGGGATAATTAAGATGCCTTTTCTTCGTAGAAGAATCATCATTTCGGCCATTACCTTGGTAAAGACCCGAGGCGCCGTGGACAATCCAAACGGCAGCGTCTGAAACTGATAATGACAGTTTTGTACTACAAACCTGAGGTACCCTTGGTGAGAAGGATATATTGGGACGTGGAGATAAGCATCCTTGATGTCCAGCGACACCATATAGTCCCCCTCTTCCAGGTTCGCTATCACCGCTCTGAGTGACTCCATCTTGAATTTGAACCTTTTTATGTAAGTGTTCAAAGATTTTAGATTTAATATTGGTCTCACCGAGCCGTCCGGCTTCGGTACCACAAAATAGTGTGGAATAATACCCCTTCCCCTGTTGTAAGAGGGGTACCTTGATTATCACCTGCTGGGAGTACAGCTTGTGAATGGCTTCCAGAACTGCCTCCCTGTCGGAGGGAGACTTTGGTAAAGCAGACTTCAGGAACCGATGAGGAGGAAACGCCTCGAATTCCAGTTTGTACCCCTGTGATACTACCTGTAGAATCCAGGGATCCACTTGCGAGTGAGCCCACTGCGCGTTGAAATACTTGAGACGGGCCCCCACCGTGTCTGAGTCTGCTTGTAAAGCCCCAGCGTCATGCTGAAGACTTGGCAGAAGCAGGGGAGGGCTTCTGCTCCTGGGAAGCGGCTGCATGGTGCTGCCTTTTTCCTCTTCCTCTGCCCTTGGGCAGAAAAGAGTGACCTTTTGCTCGCTTGTACTTATGGGAACGAAAGGACTGAGTTTGAAAAGACTGTGTCTTTTTCTGTTGATGTGAAGTAACCTGGGGTAAAAAGGTGGATTTTCCAGCCGTTGCCGTGGCCACCAGGTCTGTTAGACCAGCCCCAAATAACTCCTCCCCCTTATACGGCAATACTTCCATGTGCCGTTTGGAATCTGCGTCCCCTGACCACTGTCTGGTCCATAATGCTCTTCTGGCAGAGATGGACATTGCGCTTACTCTTGATGCCAGGGTACAAATATCCCTCTGCGCATCACGCATATATAGCAATGCATCCTTTAAATGTTCTATAGTTAACAGAATATTGTCCCTATCCAGGGTATCAATATTCTCAGTCAGGGAATCCGCCCATGCGACTCCAGCACTGCACATCCAGGCTGATGCGATTGCTGGTCGCAGTATAACACCAGTATGTGTGTATATACTTTTCAGGATATTTTCCAGCCTCCTATCAGCTGGTTCTTTGAGGGTGGCCGTATCAGGGGACGGTAACGCTACTTGTTTAGATAAACGTGTGAGCGCCTTATCTACCCTAGGGGGTGTTTCCCACCGTGCCCTAACCTCTGGCGGGAAAGGGTATAGTGCTAATAACTTATTAGAAATTAGCTGTTTTTTATCGGGGGAAACCCACGCTTTATCACACACCTCATTTATTTCCTCAGACTCAGGAAAAACTATTGGCAGTTTTTTCACACCCCACATAATACCCGCCTTTGAGGTATTTGTAGTGTCAGAAAGGTTCAATGCCTCTTTCATTGCCGTGATCATGTAACGTGTGGCCCTACTGGACATTACGTTTGTCTCGTCACCGTCGACACTAGATTCAGTATCTGTATCTGGATCCGTGTCGACCCACTGAGGTAGCGGCCGTTTTAGGGCCCCTGAGGGTGTCTGAGACGCCTGAACAGGCACTAATTGATTTGCCGGCTCTCATGTCGTCAACAGTTTTTTGTAAATTGCTGACATTATCACTTAATTGCTTAAACACAATCATCCAGTCAGGTGTCGACTCCCTAGGGGGTGACATCACTAACACAGGCAACTGCTCCGCCTCCACCTCATTTTCCTCCTCATACATGTCGACACACGCGTACCGACACACAGCACACACACCGGGAATGCTCTGATAGAGGACAGGACCCCACTTAGCCCTTTGGAGAGACAGAGGGAGAGTCTGCCAGCACACACCCAGCGCTATATATATACAGGGATAACCTTATATAAGTGTTAATCCCTTATAGCTGCTGTTAATCTAGTTATTTGCTGCCAAAATGCCCCCCCTTCTCTTTTTTACCCTGAATCAGATGCAGTACTGCAGGGGAGAATCAGGGAGCCGTCCTTCCAGCGGAGCTGTGAGGGAATAATGGCGCCAGTGTGCTGAGGAGATAGGCCCCGCCCCTTCACGACGTCCTTAACTCCCGCTTTTTTGTGTAAAATGGCAGGGGAAAAAATACATCCATATAGCCCTGGAGCTATATGTGATGTATTCCTTTTGCCAGCTAAGGTATATGTGTGTTATATTGCGTCTCAGGGCGCTCCCCCCCAGCGCCCTGCACCCTCAGTGACCGGAGTGTGAAGTGTGCTGAGAGCAATGGCGCACAGCTGCGGTGCTGTGCGCTACCTTCGTCTTGAAGACAGGATGTCTTCTGCCGCCGCTTTCACCGGACCTTCGTCTCTTCTGGCTCTGTAAGGGGGACGGCGGCGCGGCTCCGGTGACCCATCCAGGCTGAACCTGTGATCGTCCCTCTGGAGCTAACGTCCAGTAGCCTAAGAAGCCCAATCCACTCTGCACTCAGGTGAGTTCGCTTCTTCTCCCCTTAGTCCCACGATGCAGTGAGCCTGTTGCCAGCAGGACTCACTGAAAATAAAAAAACCTAACTAAACTTTTATTCTAAGCAGCTCTGGAGAGCTACCTAGTTTGCACCCTTCTCGGCCGGGCACAAAAATCTAACTGGCTTGGAGGAGGGTCATAGGGGGAGGAGCCAGTGCACACCACCTGATATCTCAAGCTTTTATTTTGTGCCCTGTCTCCTGCGGAGCCGCTATTCCCCATGGTCCTTACGGAGTCCCAGCATCCACTTAGGACGTTAGAGAAAAAAAGAAAACATCATGCAGGGTTATTCTGCACAACAGATTTGAGCGCAGCTTTTGCTTTCATTAGATAATGCTTGTGTCTAATTTCAAGATTGTTCATTTTAGAGGCATTATTGCTTATTGTGAAAAAGTCAAAATATTAAAGTGCCGTCAGTGAATTATTTAATCTTCTATCATTTAAAATTACTAAAAAGCTAAAAGGGGATGCTCTTAACCTACTAACAAACTGCAAATAACCTATCAGCAAAAATGTTTGACCAATCACAATGAAAGAAAATACCCGATTGGTGGTTATAGATGACATTAAAGTCAACATGTTATTTTTTGTTAGTAAATAGCCATGCTTGTTTTTACAGTTTTGTAAATATACAGTAAATTTCCAATGTACACCCTCCCTGATGCTGTATAACAGTGATCTCCAACCCTTAGCTCGCGAGCTACTGGTAGCTCGCCGTAGTATTTTCAATAGCTCACAGAGCGCACGGGCTTGGGCAGTCACTGGCACTCCTCCTCCCTTCATTTTTAATATGGTGCCGGCCGTCAGCTAATCAGAGCTTGTGGACCGGCAGTGGCGGCACCTGATTGGCTGCTGGACCGCAACTTTTGATTGGCTCACTTACTGGCACCATATTTGAAATGCCCACCGCAACCGGAGACTCTGTCACTCTCACCGCAGCCGCTCTCCGGACTTCACAGGAGAGGCGCGCGCTGCGCTCTCCTCCCCTTCCATCCCTCATACAGGAGGAGCAGCATCAGCGTACAAAGTGTGGTCACAAGTTGGGCATTAGAAATGTCTTTTCAAGTTAATATGAGCCTGAGGGGACCTGATTAAGCTAATTAAGTTATCCACAACTGATAGTTCTGTATTTTTGGCTAAAGCTTGCGTCACGATCACGTACAAGCGTAAGTAAAGGGTGTTTAAGCAACCCAATACTTGTGACATATAACCATGGCTAGCAAACTGAAGACCACCAAGCACAATGGGGGCCAAGGGGTGACCTGAGTACACCAACATTTTAAAAATTTTACTCCAATGATACCGAACAAGACTTGCTTCAAACATTGCTCCAAGTCTGCGCTGTGAGTTACCATCTAGCCCATGGGAATTAACAATAACTCTCGTAGTGTTGCAGCGGTCATCGGACACTGACAGTAGGAGATACATTACACTGGAGAGACACGGGAAGGTCGGGATTACAGCAGAACGCTGTGACGTCATAGTGTTACTAATGGGCACAACTACCTGACCAGTTACACTGCATCAAAAGAGAGCATCAGGTTTTACAATCAAAAGATTGGAATCTATAAATGAAAGAAAATATCCCTGAATATGCATATAAACAAACAAAAAACAAACCTTATATTCTATTAGGAAGTAGAGTGATTACTTCTAGCCGGCAGCTCCTGTGTAAGTTGCCGAAGCAGCCACAAAGTACATTCTGAGAAGTTGTCCTGAGTAGATCCAATGCAGGTAGCTCGGTCCTTGTCACAGCAGCAGTACGTGTAATCCACCCAGTGGCATGCTCTGTGTACCCGCACCGACCCGCGGCGTCTCCGGCAAACTTTCCCCTCACCTACTACTAACTAGAGGAACAGGCTCGGCAGGCAGTAGAAGAAACACACCCTCAGCCACTGGAATAAACATTATTCATTACTGAGCTGCATCCATGTCTTACCTAACAATAATAAGGTAAAGGTGGACTCCGAGACCACCCCTGCTGATCACGCATAATACATAGCAACGAGTATGTGTGTGTATTGTGTCTCTCCTTCCCTGCCTGCATTGGGAGTGTTGCTCTGGGACTGTCTGCTAGAGACCTGCAACTGAAGTAGTAGCAGCACCACCTGCTGGTCAAACGTATATCTATGTACTCTGTGTCCGTCTACTGTGATCATCGTTGGCTTTTACGTGTTGCAAATGGAACAGACAGAAAAGTAACCTCTAACCCAGGCATTCCCAACCACGGTCCTCAAGGCACACCCAACAGTGCAGGTTTTAGTGATATCCAGGCTGCAGCACAGATGGTTGAATCAAAATAACTGAGCTACTAATTAAGTCACCTGTTCTGAAGCCTGGATATCACTAAAACCTGCACTGTTAGTGTGCCTTGAGGACTGGGTAGATGCTAGAATCAAGTGGGCTAAGGGACCTTTTCCGTAAGGGGGAGGAGTTACGACGCAAGGGGGAGGAGCTAGGCCAGCGGGATAGTTCCTCTACTATCCACGCCACCAACTATTACCTTTAGTAATTAGGTGGTGAGCGAAGCGGAGCGGAGCGAGCCACCGTGCCCGAAGCGTGGCGAGCGAAGCGAGCCCGCGAGGGTACTTTTCGGGTACCCTGTTCGCCCGTAGCTCCTCCCCCGGGTGACGTAGCTCCTCCCCTCAATACGTCACAAGGTCCCTTCAGCCCCTCCGATATAGAACCAACCTTGAGGACTGTGGTTGGGAATGCCTGCTCTAACCACTATGATCTAGTACACAGGTTCTCAAACTCGGTCCTCAGGACCCCACACAGTGCATGTTTTGCAGGTGTCCTCACAGAATCGCAAGTGAAATAATTATCTCCACCTGTGGACCTTTTAAAATGTGTCTGTGAGTAATTAATACACCTGTGCACTTGCTGGGTTACCTGCAAAACATGCACTGTGTGGGGTACTGAGGACCGAGTTTGAGAACCCCTGATCTAGTACATGGGTGGGGAACCTTTTTTCTACCAAGGGCCATTTGGATATTTATAAAATCCTTCGGGGGCCATACTAAAATTATCAACTTAAAAATTAGCCTGCCCCCCAGTAGTTACTCCCCCAAGTGCACGCGCTGAAAAATGGGTGTAGCCAATTAAAATGGGACGTGATACACATATGCCCCCAATAGTGCAGTGCCAGATACACATATGCCGCCACAGTGCCAGATACACAGATGCCCCATACACAAATGTGCCAGATACACAAATGCCCCACAGTGCCAGATATACATTGCCCCACACATGCCACCCCACTGTGCTGCTCACCGCTGCTGCTGTGTGTCAGGGGAGGGGAGGAGAGCGCAGCGTGCGCCTCTCCTGCCCCTTAGTGTGCCGTCCGGCGGTGGCGTGTGTCAGGGGTCAGGGCAGGGAGGAGAGCACAGCTATGTCGGGTGGCAATGGCGTGTAGGACCTCAAACCAGCCACCGGTTCGTGAGCCAATCAGAGCTCGCGGACCGGCAGCGGCAGCTCCTGATTGGCTGCTGGTCCGCAAGCTCTGATTGGCTCATGAACCGGCGTCTGGTTTGACATTGATTATCCCTTGCTTGATGTGCCCGGGCAGCCCGGCTTCCCGATGTTTCCTCTGTGCAGCTCCTCCCTGAAGACTGCACGGCCAATCGTTTGAGCTTGCGCAGGTACAGGGACTTTAAATTAGTATGATTTTAATGGGCCAGCGGCCAGCGCCTGCACTGTGGCACTGTCAGTGACGGCTATGCGACGCAGCAGATTGGTGAGTAAGATCCAGTCTGCGGTGGGGGACCCCTTCAGAGAGTTGGAGAGGGAGGCCTGGGGTACTTATTCCCAGTGACCCCCCTCAATCTGGCTCTGAGTATAATGAAATGTAAGTTAAAAATAGGAAATAACTGATTCTTGTAAATAGCTACCTAATGGTTATTGAACAGACCACAGCATCATACATCGACCAGAATATACAGAAAACACAAATTTAAAATGGACATACACAGCAGATAACAGGTCAAACTATTAAGTTCATGTGTGATCCAATTTTAGGAATAAGGTAAGGGAAACACCTCACACGTGACGGTGTGGCCAACCGTGAAAAAAAAAAGGAACAGACAATAGAACAGGACAAATGGGAAAAAGAAAGAAGGAAGACAGATTAAGAAACAATACCAATGGGGTGGAGCCCCTAGTTGGGAGCCAAGTGAAGGAGGGCTTAATGAAGGTTATTATTACAAAATCGAAATGGGGCATTATGAGAAGTCAACCAGGGACTCCAGACTTTATCAAACGATTTGTCCTAATTATTAATTATGTGTTATGATTCCCGTACTCCAGACCAGAGGTGATCTTATGGCAGAGGTCTGAGTACTGGGAAGATATGCTGGTTGTGGGAGCAGGAGAGCCTAGTAACCCCTGGCCCCCTAACTCCGTTGTCTCGCCCGTGTTATCAGAAATCCCCTGCGAGACTATGGTTGCTTGAGCCCATGGCAGCCGCGTTCGAAGGGCGGATTATGTCTGCCCAACCCCGATGGTCTTAATGGGAGACAAAGGGAAATCCGAGACAGGGTGATAACAAGGGGCCCTCTGACTAAGCAACCAGGCCAGGGGTTACAAGCTAACTAACTTAAACCAAAGGTATGTGCGGACTAGCCGCCAGGGAAAAGGACAACCAAAGATCCACTGATCCGTTACTCCTATCCAGCACCGCTGGATACCAGAGTGGATCTGTGGGAGCGGAATCCTCTGCAAAAGCTCCAGAACACAAATAAACTAAATAATAAACAGTAAGCGGACAAGCCGCAACACACGGCTGCGCCGCGACTCACGAACACCACAGGATGTTAAAGGTGCTCGGTCAGACTCCAGGAATAGATGACAAACTTCCGAGTACAGGATCACTGAGGACAGGAACAACCGGATTGAGCAGGACTGGAAACTCTCTGTAGCTGACACAGGCAAACAGGAAGCTATCACCGGCGTCTGTAAGAAGTCCTGAGAGTGCCTTTATTCAGGAACCCTCCAATCAGGATCCAGACAAGGTAATCTCAGGTAATGCCGTGCAGCTTGCATGCTGCACGGCCAGCACACCAAAATATAATTAGAACAGACCCAGCAACGGGGAACGCGGCCGAACGTGGCGTCCCCGTTGCTAAGGTCAGAGCGGCTCCGTGCGCCCGGCGTCTAGCGTTGCCAGGGAGCCGGCGGCTGTACGCGCACGGCGTCCCTGGTTGCTAGGCGCCGGGCCGCACCGACGAGCGGACCCCGGCGCCTAACAGTACCCCCCCCTTGAGGAGGGGTCAAGGAACCCCTAAAGCCAGGTAATGCCGTGCAGCTTGCATGCTGCACGGCCAGCACACCAAAATATAATTAGAACAGACCCAGCAACGGGGAACGCGGCCGAACGTGGCGTCCCCGTTGCTAAGGTCAGAGCGGCTCCGTGCGCCCGGCGTCTAGCGTTGCCAGGGAGCCGGCGGCTGTACGCGCACGGCGTCCCTGGTTGCTAGGCGCCGGGCCGCACCGACGAGCGGACCCCGGCGCCTAACATTATGCTGGCCATGTACTTCATCTTGTAGGTGTACCAAATGCGAGGAAAGACTGCAGTAGTGGTGGGGTGGGCGTTTTCCAATCACTTGTGATTTGGCAAGTCGTAGCAGAAACAATATGGCGCATTAACTTATTTTGGTGTCCTGACAACACTGGGACCCCCAGGGGATGAAGGAAATACCTTGAATCAAAAGGGTCAGCAATGTTAAGTAAATGTGATAGGAGATTTATGACTTCACGCCAAAGAGCAGTTATCTTCGGGCAAGACCACCATATGGGGATCAAGGTGCCCTCGTCAGAGCAACCCCTCCAACATCTGTCTGAAGAGCTTCTCCAGCAGATAGCTTGAAAAGTTGTGAGAGGCCTACTATTAACAAAGTAGATTTAATTTACCGTGGGTATACACTTGCATGATATTGTGCAGATCTGTCCAATCCGGGCGAATCAGAACGTCAAATCGGCCGTATCATGTACTGTGTACGGCCGATTGCACGCTCCCACGGGTCGCATGTGAGGTCATGTGATTCACGGCCAGTCCCACTACCTCACATGCGATGCAGTAAATATGAATGAGGGACGGAACAGTGATCGTTCCGACGCTCATTAGTATCTGCCTATTGTGTACCGGCAATCTCCCACTGAGCAGGGAAAAGGTTTATCGCCCTGCACATCAGCACGATTGCTGGTCGTACTAGTGTGTACTCAGCCTTAGAATGGAAATGGCTAAGCTGTAGAAAACAGAAGAGGTCCTAAGATGGGAGTGCCAAGTGTTCTTCAATCTGAGAGTACAGGAGGAAACTGGTGTCCCTGGTGATATCATTGAGATACAGAATGTTCCTCCCTATACACAACCTGAAAGATGACTTGTTCGTGCCCGGGGGGGAATCAGGATTGTGGAATCCCGGGATAAGAGGAGATGGTCCTTGGTCCAACTTAAATTTTCCATTAAAGTGGTCCCAGATGGATAACGAACGAGAGACTATTGAAAGCTACTTCAATTTTTACAGCAGTGATAGCAACTTTATATACTTCTGGGGTCACATTGGACGGCCCTCTAACCTGCAAAAGGGCTGTAAAGTTAATATATTTAACTAAGAAAAACACACCTAACTGTAAAAACACATCAACAGTCTTTTTAAACAAACAATACAAGCATATCCCAACAAAGAATGAAGGAACTGGCGTTGCAAGTGAAGGTTTGGGGGGGCACATTATAGGCTGAAAGTAACCAAGAAGCAGCAAGTACTGTATTTTATATTAAAGTTCATAATGTTGACACCACAATGTTGACAGTTATTATGAAGACATTGTTGAAAAGTCGACATTGGACATGTCAGCAGCTGCAGAATGTCGACATTCTGCATGTACAAGTCAGGGTATGGGAAGGGGGGGGTTAGTGTTAGGCTCTAGAGGGATGGTTAGGGCTAGGCTACAGGAGGGATGGTTAGCGTTTGGTGCTAGGGGAGAGTTAGGGATAGGCTACAGAGCAAGGTTACGGTTTGGCACTAGGGGTAGGGTTTGGAGTTAGGGATATACTCATCAGGCACCAGCACCATACTTGCCTTTGCTCCAAGACTGTCCAGGAGACATACACATTTAGGGTAAATCTCCCTAGACAACCCTCCTGGATGTCACCCACTTCTTCAGTGTAGTGGAGTGTGCTGTGATGGTATTTGCTATGAATCATGTCATCATAGTCCAAACCCCCACTGTATAGTGCTGCAATTCACAACAAGCTCCCTGTATCTCCCACCTCGACCTACTCCCTGGAAACGATGTAAGCATACCATGCACCTAGATATGCCTAGTCCAATGCTAAACAGCACTGAGACCCTACTGGTCAGTGGCGGAACTAGTGACTGGTAGGCTTAGGTGCGACAATATGGTTTGCTCTCCCCGTGATCTGTGTGGCAAGTTAGCAAGTAGTACGACTCCTCATTTCACACAGCAGCAGCTCCAGTGCGTCCGTAGGTAAACTCACATCCCTCCTCCCAACATTCCATGCTCACCCTGCAGCTACAGCCGCGCCGACTTGCAGGGTGATGATTCACCTTATCACCCTTTACTTTTGCACCTGATAACATCGGAGAAGCACCCTCACTGATACCCCCACCGGCCATGGGGGGTAATTCAGACCTGATTGTAGCAGCAAATTTTTTAGCAGTTGGGCAAAACCATGTGCACTGCAGGGGGAGTGGGGGGGGGGGGGGGGCAGATATAACATAGTAAAAATAAAGCAGCCAGTATTTACCCTGCACAGAAACAAAATAACCCACCCAAATCTAACTCTTTCTGCATGTGCTATATCTGCCCCCCCCCCCCCCCCCTGCAGTGCACATGGTTTTGCCCATCTGCTAACAAATTTGCTGCTACCATCAACTCTGATTTACCCCCCTTGCTCAGACCCTGTTCATCTCCTCTGGCATCCTGATACTATTTAGCGGTGCAGCGGGGGGCAGCATATAGTGAGTCAATCTGACTCATTATTATGCCGCGGGCTGTGTGCCCCTTAATTGCTGCGGGCCCAATTGCAAGACACTGGATGCACCCCCACTGTCTGCCTCTGTTCCTGGTACCCCTGGAATGTGGGCACTAAGGAATAAATAAATACTTTTTACATTTCTAGTAAATCATATTTAAATAAAGATTGCTTTTTAGTTGTTGTGTTTTTCCTTTTCTTTAACTTCTTTAATCATTTTTTTTCAAGACTGAGGCAAGAATAGAGCTTAACCCACATGTGGTTATGGCCATGCTACATTGACTCAATATAACTTGCAAAAATGTCACATATATGTGAGTAAAATGTATTTGCTTATTTTGTTTTTGCGCCCTTAAACTGCATCATACCTTACTTAAACTACATTGATTTTTAGGGTTAAATAATTGGGTCAAATTAACAGTGGGAAGAATCATAGAAAAGCATATGCAATTACTACATCAAACAGAGCCGGCCCTAACCAATATGATTCCCTAGGCAAGATTTTGGCTGGTGCCCCCTAGCACCACCGCTGGTTCTGCCTCTGACCTTGTACCTCTTTCCCAGCACCATCACCCCTCACCCATAGCAGTCCTTGTACCCCCTATATTTTAAACAGGAACAGTTCGCACATTTGACGCACAGCCCAAAAAGGGGCATCTTCTTGCTGGGAAGGGGCATGGCCACACAATAGTAATGCCAATTCCAATTATGCCACACAGTACTGCAACTTTATTTACATTTTATCTTGCGATAGTGTCCATAATTCATATTACATCCCACAGTAGTATCACTTTACCTTATAAACGTTACTCCTCACAGTAGAGCCTCTTATTCACATTACATCACACTGAATTGCTCCTTATTCACATTACACCACACCTTATTGCTCTTTATTCACATTAGATGACACAGTAGTGCCCTTTCTATATGCAATACCACATAGTATAGCACCTTATACACATAATGCCGCACATTAGTAATGCATTTATACACAATTCCACACAGTAATGCCCCTTACACATATGAGACACATTAATGTCCTTATAAACATAATGCTCCTTACACATTATGACAACCTTTATTAATGCCCTTTTACACATAATGTCCCTTACACATATGGCGCACATTATTAATGCCCTTATACACATAATGACACACACAGTGCCCCCTACACATTTGCTGCACATTATTAGTGCCCCTATACACATAATGACACACATACAGTAGTACCCTGTTACACATATGCCGCACATTATTAATGCCCTTATACACATAATGACACACATAGTGGCCCTTTACACATATGTTGCACATTATTAATGCATTTTTACATGACACACATAATGCTCCTTACACATATTCCGCACACTACTGCACAACCAACCCACTCACATGCACACAGTACTCACACTTCCACTAACACTGTGACCTCTGCCTCTGCTTGGATACAGATGTGTCCTCACAAATCTTGCATCAATGCTAACGTCCGGCACCTTTTTTTAATGAAAATGATTTGCATTGCTATGTGGCTAGGATGCACAAGCAGCTTCTGCTGATTAAAATGATATGCAGCATGCCTATATACTGTGTGAGACTGTGGCTGTATCTGCATATGAAATGCTACATACAGAATATAGGCATGCTGCATATCATTTTAATCAGCAGAAGCTGCTGATGCCCCTAGGCATATCAAATGCCCTAGGTAATTGCCTAGTTTGCCTATACCTATGGCCGGCTCTGACATCAAAGTTCACAATATCGACATTCATAATGTCAATACCATAATGTCGACAGTTATGATGTCACTATGATTAAAATGTTGACACTATAAATGTCAAGACCTGGAAAAAAAAGACGACATGGAAAAAATGTTGACATGTGGTTCCAGGGGATTGGATGTGTGGCTGTACACTACATAGATCTGCTCAGTGGTTTTAACTGACAATTACAAGCAGCTTCATTTAGTTAGAATTTACTGTCTTCCTATGTAGGAGCAAATAACTCCATCAACAAGGTAGAAAATACAATATAATCATTAAGCACAAAAACACATTAGGTCCAGAAAGCAGTATTATAACAGAAACATGAAATCAATGAAAACCTCTAAGTACAGGATACAGTCACAAGCTTAAGAAAACAAGGCCAATATTACCACTTGATGGTTCACATAAAACAGCGTATATCTTTAAAATCTTAGGGGTCCATTTACTAAGCCTTGGATGAAGATAAAGTGGATGGAGATAAAGTACCAACCAATCAGCTCCTAACTGTCATTTTTCAAACCCAGCCTGTGAAATGTTAGTTAGGAGCGGATTGACTGGTACTTTATCGTACTTTATCTCCGTTGACTTTGTCTCCATCCGAGGCTTAGGAAATAGACCCCTTAGTCCTTAAGTGTACAGTACGCTTCTGAAAAAAAAAAAAAAAGATTTTGTAGCAGAAGGCTACCCACCATATATTTGGCCACAGCAGCTGCGTGTGATGTCATGCAGCCGCCGCAGCCCACCCCGCAAATAGTCTGGACACGCCTGACCGGGTTCCCCCAATGCTGCTGCATCACCGTCCCAACGGCGCCGCCGCACGCCGCCTGCCCCATGTGCAGTGCGGCTGCTGCGTGTGCAAACAGGGAACTGGGCTTCAGCCTGCGATTGCTGCCATTGCAGCGACCAGGTCTGAATTAGGCCCTTTATGCGGTTCCACCTTCAATTCGGTAAATCTGGAATTCCTTGTACACCCATGCATCAAGTATCCATATGTAACATAGCAGAGGGAAAAGGGTCCACAATAGTGAAATACCGTTTTTAATCAGATAATTACAAAATAGGCTTAAAATCCATAAAACACATATATTAGTAAAATCCACCACTGGTAGGCAGTAAAAGCGTACCAAAATAGTGTGTGTAAAAGAATACACCTATACTCGCATGTCAGTAGTCCACATCTCCCGGTATCCATTTTCTTGGAGTCTTCTGAAAGTATTAGGTGTTCCAGAATTATTATTATTTTTTAATGGGGGGACAGGAGCGCCAATGTTTTTCTAGCCCCGGTATTTATATTTAAGGGTGAGTATCACTAAAGTACTATAAATGGTTTATTTATTTTAGAACAAAGTGTATATTGCTTCTTTAACTTAGCGCCTGATTCATGTTTGTACTTTGTACACACACGGCTAAGCAGCTGCGAATTTTCAGCCTACGGACTTGCTAATTATCACAAGTGAAGCTGCCACCGAGAAAGGACTATAGATGCCCACTGGAGCAATTCCAAAGACCTCAGCAACTGCGTACACATAAGCATCATCAACGCAATACTGAGGAACATCGACTGAGTCTATAGTCACGCAGAGTAGCTAGGGTAGTAGTGACGCTGCTGCCATGTTTCTCTGCGTACATGATTGTATCTAAAGGCAGATACACACACTGAAAACAGCCATGACACGCCTACATTTTTGCCGCCACTCCCCTTTACCACCCCTAAATGGTCCCTTCCTGTCAGTCACTCTGCATTTAAATTCTCACTCTGAGTGGCATTGCAAAGGTACCTTGGTGCATGCACAGTGTAATCGTGGCACATGCGCAGTCTACCGACAATTGCTCAGTTGCGTGAACAACGGCATTGGATACAAACATAAATTAGGCCCTTAATTTCTTGTCAACTAGTCATTCCTGTCATAGATATGTGTGGGGCAACTTTTATTCTTTTTTTCACATTCACAAGAGGATAGAGGTCACAAAGGGCTGGTTTGACTAGTGCGGGCTTAGCAAGGCCATTCTGAGCTATAGAGGTCTGCCCTGGCACCAACAAGACTCAACCAGCATGTCCAATTTGCCGACATACCCAAAACCTGAGCACCGTAAGCAGCTGAAAATACAAAAATCATTAACCACGTAACTCAGACACAGAACAAATCCAATATGGAGACATCTGTATTATACAAAAAAAAACCAACAAAAAACCCACTCATCTCACCACAGTAAATTTGGTATCCATGTTCTGAACACATATTTAAGCACATGTATAAAAGTAATGATTCCATCTGATAAACCCTACTGTTAGGAGCAAAATATTGAAGAGCTAAATTTCCTAGTGTTGCAATAGGTTGCAAAGTGTGCATTAAGCTACGACAAGCAATCCACATATTTGTTTGTTGTAAGGCTTGCTATTTAGCAACAAATGGTGACTAAAGAAACAAGCTTCCAAAATCTCACTGAAGTCAGGAAGACCTCCTTGCCTGTACAGTGGGGAAGCTCCACATTCACATAGCAACCAATCAGATTCACTCTATCATTCCTAGGATGAAATAAAGAAATGATAGAGAAAATCTGATTGGTTGCTATGCGCAACATCACTTCTTTTCACTTTTAGAAGCTTTAGTAAATTTACCCCTCAGGCTCTGCTGTACATCCAAAATCAGGAATGGACATGTAGCCAGCACAGTTCTGTAGCCTTTGCTTGTTGTTCATCAGTTGAGCATTCCGCAGCTACCACCTCTGTGGTAGACTGAGAGTCTAATGAAGTATTCCGGATAGTTGCATCTTTTAAAATTGAACAACTGAGGGAACTGCAAATAGTTAGAGTAGCCCTAGTAAGGAAAACCCCTCCATCAAAATGATACACTACACATTGCAGGTACACATTTATAATGACAAAATACACATTACTTTGAGATGATGAATGGGTTCTGTGCAGCCACACCGTTCTCCCGCATATTCGTGCTTTAATTGCACCTGATATACTCTGCACTGATTGCATTTTCAGTGGCTCCACAGCAGAGCCGGCCCTAACCAATATGATGCCCTAGGCAAGATTTTGGCTGGTGTCTCCTAGCACCACCGCTAGTTCCGCCTCTGAACCTGCACCCCTTTCCCAGCACCATCACCCCCCACCCATAGCATTCTTTTTTTCCCCTACCCCCTGTAATTTAAATTCGAACAGTGTGCACATTCGGCGCACTGCCCAAAAAGGTATGTGTTTTTGCTGGCAAGGGGCATGGCCACACAATAGTACCCCCAATTCAACTTATGCCTCACCGTAGTGCAACTTTATTCACAATTTATAATGCGATAGTGTCCCTTATTCACATTACATCACACAGTACAGTAGTATCACTTTACCTTATATACGTTACTCCTCACAGTAGTGCCCCACATTCACATATCATACTGAATTGCTCCTTATTCACATTACACCAAACCATATTGCTCTTTATTCTCATTACACCACACCATATTGCTCTTTATTCTCATTACACCACACCATATTGCTCCTTATTCACATTACACCACACCATATTGCTCCTTATTCACATTACACCACACCATATTGCTCCTTATTCACATTACACCCACACCCTATTGCTTTTTATTCAAATTAGACCACACAGTAGTGCCCTTTCTATACGTTACGCCACACAGTAGAGCACCTTATACACATAATGCCACACATTGGTAATGCATTTATACACATAATACCACACATAATTTCCCTTACACATATGCTGCACATTGTTAATGCCCTTATACACATAATGACACACATAATGTCCCTTACACATATACCGCACATTATTAGTGCCCTTATACACATAATGACACACATAGTGCCACCTACACATATGTTACACATTATTAATGCCGTTATACACATAATGACACATATAGTTCCTGGCATGAGTCAATTGGCAGCTCTTCTAACGTCAGGTGCCTATTTTTACACTGCAAATTATATTGCAGATTGAACACACCACACCCAAATCTAACTCTCTCTGCACATGTTTTATCTGCCCCCCCCCCCCCCCCCTGCAGTGCACATGGTTTTGCCCAACTGCTAACAAATGTGCTGCTGCGATCAACTCTGAATTAGGCCCATAGTTGTAGATGGTACCTTACATCTGAGATGGCAGCTCCAGCAGATCTTCCTTCTTCTCTGGCAACGACTTAACAAGCTTTATCCACTTCAGGCATAGCAGGAAGGCTAGCCCCATACACAATACAATATGACATAACATGACAGCCTTGACAAATAGAATAATAGTAGATTTATTAAAGGATGTAGGTCTGGGGCAGGTTACTGTATGATGAAAATAATGATCACCATACATATGACAGGAAATTACTGCACAAAAAAAAAGAATACAGATGGAGCCAAACTCATTGAGCGTGGCTACATCGCAGGCAGGGGAGAGCAGCGTGCATAGGCGCGCCTGCACCTCGGCCCGCTGCCGAGCGAACACAGACACTCCCATTCAAAGTGAATAGGGCACGTGTGCGTTTACGACGCATGCGCGTCCCGTTCGCTCCTAGCGATCCACCTTGCCGGGCGCGCCCAGGCACAGATAGAGCCACGATTAGCATGGCTCTATCTGTATAGCGATTCCAACACAGTAGTTTTCAATGAAGTGATAAATAACCAATTGTCAATAACGCTTTCTAATAGTTAATCTGTTTTTTTTTTTTATCTTAACTGCTGCAGCACTTTTTTGTCTAGAATTAGGGAAAATGCAATTTCTCAGTTGTTTCCATAAACTATACAATGAGAACACAATAACCAACTGTACAATCACTGACCTACAGTATAACATGCATATATTTGTAGGCAATAGCAATAGGATTAGTATTTAATGCTGGTCTTTCCTAATTCCAGACAGCAATAACGTTGGCTATCCAATGATAAGGCACAGTAAACACAGTTCCACTTTAAATAGCAAAAGTATTTTCAGCAGTTCACAGTATCAATAGCTCAGTCCCAAAGTGTTCTATATTCATCTTATGATTTGCACAAATGGCGTCCTTTCTTTACACTGTTGACGTCAGGCACAACTCAGGGATCTATTTACTAAGCCTTGGATGGAGATAAAGTACCAGCCAATAAGCTCCTAACTGCCATGTTACAGGCTGAGTTTGAAAAATGACAGTTAGGAGCTGGTTGGCTGGTACTTTGGGGGTAATTCAGACCTGATCGCTCGCTAGCATTTTTTGCAGCGCTGCGATCAGGTGAGAACTGTGCATGCATATGCACCGCAATGCGCAGGCGCGTCGCACAGGTACAAAGCGGTTTGTTGCTCTGCGATGGGTTTGTGCGAAGCATCCATTCGCATGGGCGATCGCAAGGTGATTGACAGGAAGAAGGCGTTTGTGGGTGTCAACTGACTATTTTCTGGGAGGGTTGGAAAAACGCAGGCGTTCCCAAGCATTTGCAGGGCGGGTGTCTGACGTCAATTCCAGTCCTGGACAGGCTGATGTGATCGCAGCGGCTGAGTAAGTCTTGGTCTAATCAGAAACTGCACAAAATCTTTTTGTATCATTCGGCTGCACATGCGATCGCACACTTGCCCAGCTAAAATACACTCCCCGGTGGGCGGCGACTATGTGAACGCAGGACTGCAAAAAACTGCTAGTGAGCGATCAGGTCTGAATGACCCCCCTGGTTTTTCCCGTCTGCTAACAAATTTGCTGCTGCGATCAGGTCTGAATTAGGCCCTTGAATGGGAGCAGGTAATGTGTGTGGATGAGAGAAGCAAATCTTGCGGAGAGTGGAAGGGTTGAACTAGGAGACATTTTGAGATCAGCTAACAGATGTATGTTGGTGTAGTTTGGTTGATATCCTTATGTATAAGTAAAAGTATTTATATTGAATTAAGTAAAAAAACAAACAGGCAACTACCATAAGTTCGAACACAGCAGATGAATGTTTTGCAAGGAAGGATCAGACTAGCTACTACATTCAAAATATATTACAGGAGTAAAAGCCTGCTTAGGGGAAAACCAGTAAGGTGACTATTGCAATAATCAATGTGGGATAATGAGTGCATGAAATTTTGTAGTGTCTTATGTGATATATGAGTAGACTTGGACCGTACTTGCCTACCCTCCCGGAATGGCCGGGATGCTCCCAAAAATCGGGTGGCCATTCCGGCCCCACTTAGCCTCCCGTTTTCCCTGTCAGGCCCTCCACTCCCACCCCTCGGCCACCCACAGCAGAGAACTGGGCGGCCGAGAGGATCCAATGATGTGATTCGCGCTGTATTGCGTCATTGTAGCTCCACCCCCCGCTATACAGTGCCTTGTCTCTCGTGATGTCATGCCCCCCCCAGACTGCCCACTTCCCCATCGTCACGCCCCTCAGACGGTCCATCATTTCCTGCTGGCCATGCCCCCATGCACCTACAACGCTGCCTCCTCCCGGAGGAGGGGGCGGCAAGGTAGGCAAGTATGACTTGGACATGTAAGTAAAAGGATCTGGAAACAGAGTGAATGCGGATAACAATAGACAGTTAATAATTAAGATGACCCCTAGCTTGATGGGTAGGGCTTATTGTTTTGTCAGTATGCCAGGTTGGCAACTACTATTAAATGGCAGAAAGGCATTCAGTAACATGGGTCTACAAGGATGAAGAGGGATCAGGGGAGGATAGGTAGATTTGAGTATCATCCGCATATAGATGACACTGAAATCTGAAAGAGCTGATTAGCATGCCAACAGACATTAATCAATTACGTATCCTTGTTCATGTTGTTATTCCATTAAACAAATGTTAGATTATAAGTACTTTCTTGCTTTATCTCAGTAAACAGTTAAATTTAATGATCTTTCTTCACATTAGAGTTCTTTGTAATAGTTACTTTTCTGAAAAGCTATTTGATAGAAGCATGCGTACATATACCCCTGTGACTCATGCATTAGAGCAGGGATGGGGAACCTCCAGCTGTTGTTGAACTACACATACCAGCATGCCTTGCTACAGTTTTGATATTTGGCCATGCAAACACTCTTGCAGGGCATGATGGGATGTGTAATTCAACAACAGCTGGAGGGCCAAAGGTTCCCCATCCCTGCATTAGAGCCAGTGCCAGATTAAGGTCCACATGGGCCTGGAGCTGAAATTTATGAAAGGCCTATTTTGTGCTTTGGCAAGATGTGTGACAAGCGCTGTGACAGTATGACTAGTGATGTGGGGGTGTGACCAGTGTGGTGTGGGTGTGGTCTACATATGGGGTGTGGCTGTCTTCATGATGGACATAGCTAGTGTCTACCTTCAACCACTCAATAGCGCAGCTATAACAAGAAAATGTTTGTGACCACCATATAATACAGAGAATCAGTGACCGCCATAAAATACAAAGCGCATTGCAGTGACAACCATATAATACAAAGCACATCACAGTGACTGCCATGTGACACAGAGAGCATTTCAGTAAATGTCATAATACAGAGAGCATCACAGTGACTGCCACATAAAAAAAGTTAATGACAAAATTATAATACAGAGAGCATCACAGTGACTGCCACATAAAGAAAAGCGAGTTACAGTGTCCTAATAATAATACAGAGAGCATTGCAGTGACTGCCATATAATACACCAATCATTACAGTGACCTCCATTGCAATAAATGCCATATTATATATATGACAGGAAGAGGCCGTTTGTGGGTGGTAACTGACCATTTTCAGGTAGTGTCAGGGAAACACAGGTATTCCCAAGCGTTTTGAGGGAGGATGTGTGACGTCAGCTCCTGGGCTGTGTGACGTAAGTCCTGGACTACGCACAGACTGCACACACTGGAAAAACCATTTGATGGTGAGTGAATTGCAAATGGTTTTGCAGCTGTCCACTGACTGAGGGACATTTTCGCATGGTGTACACATGCGATCGCACACTTGCACGGGTGAATTTACCCTCTCCTTGGGCGGCGACCATCTGATTGCAGGACAGCAAATAGGGTTAGCCACTGTAAGCGGTGTTAGCAATATCTGCCATCCCCCACTATCTTAGCCCTAGCCGCCACCCCAGGTGTGATAGGCCTAGGGTAGGGGACAGAAAATGGGTCAAATAATTACCCTGTCCCCTGTTGGCATTCTAATTGTCTGGATGCCGGAGCCAGTCATGTGTCCACCAGTATCCTGAACGCCAGGATCCTCTTTCGCACCCAAATAATTAGTTCCTGCAACTCCTCCTTTACTAATAAAATGTACTGTGAAACATGGATCCCAGTTATGCTGATAATGTTAAAACACATGCATAAAAATTGGGCAGCTGAAAGAGATTGTTACGTTAAATGAATGTCTTTAAATACATTGTATTCCAGAACATTGAACACGTTTTCACCCACACATTTTTCAAAGCTCTTTCATGGGCAACAAAAGGTTTTTAAAAAAGTGGGAGAAAAACATAACATCATTGTTTTTGTTCTTTATAGATTTATGATTAAAGGCAATTTGATTATTAGTCAGCTGTAATTAATCATCTGAAACTGTCAAAAACTGCTCATTTTCCAAAAGCAAAAGTATTTTCTCACAGCACTAACAGTCAAAGAAACATGAAGTGGTAATTATGGTTCCATTATTCTGCAGCTTTATTGGCATCAGAGTCCATCATCTGTAAGTTCCTAGTTATTGTGTGCTACACAAGATAAACTGACTTGTGAAGGTTTCTTAAAGGCGTATTGTGTATGTTCCTATTAAAAGGATCATTGAGTCTTTTGCATAATGTCTATTCAGCTGCCACTGGGATTCTCCACCATTGGGTTAATTTGTGGTCCTGTTCTGGCAATCTGGCCTCTCTAAAATTTTCTTCCTCCCAAGATAAACTCATCTCTTTCTGCAACAGAGTAGACATTCACTAAAAGAAAATAAGAGTAGTCCAGATGTTCCATGGTCAAATTGGACTTCAGTGCTACCAAGATCCCTTGCAACTGTTAAAATTTGCCTGATTCAAAAAGTCACACCATTAACTGGAAAACAAAAAAGATATACAGGTACAACACCTGATGGTTCAGCACCTCTTTTAATCCGGACACATCAGGCACCGTGGGGGGGAGTTAGGTATCGGGGAGGAGATACGCTGCAGGAGGGCTCAGTTTGGTTGTGGGAGGGCTCAGGCTGCAGGAGAGCTCATTTAGGCTGCCGGAGGGCTCAGTTAGGCTGCAGGAGGGCTCAGTTAGGCTGCAGGAGGGCCGAGTTAGGCTGCAGGAGGGCTGAGTTAGGCTGCAGGAGGGCTCAGTTAGGCTGCAGGAGGGCCCATTTAGGCTGCGAGAGGGCTCAGTTAGGCTGCAGGAGGGCTCAGTTAGGCTGCAGGAGGGCTCAGTTAGGCTTCGGGAGGGCTCAGTTAGGCTTCGGGAGGGCTCAGTTAGGTTGCAGGAGGGCTCAGTTAGGCTGCAGGAGGGCACATTTAGGCTGCAGGAGGGCTCAGTTAGGCTGCAGGAGGGCTCAGTTAGGTTGCGGGGGGTGTTAGACTGTGGGAGGTTTGGGTACTGCGTGGGTGAATAAGGCTGCAGGAGGGCTCAGTTAGGCTGCGGGTAGTGTCAGACCATGGGACGTCTGGGTGCTGCGGGCTGAGTAAGGCTGCAAGAGGGCTCAGTTAGGCTGCGGTTGGGCTCGGTTAGGCTGTGGGAGGGAGTCATACTGCAGGAGGTTTAGGATTAGGTGGTGGGAGGTTTAGCCGTCAGGATGCCACTGTATGTGCCCCCGATAATCCGGCAAAATTGATAATCCAGCACAGTGCTGGAACCATGGGTGCTGGACAATTGGTGGTGTACCTGTACCACAATATATAGGCCAACATGACACAATCAGGAAAAATGATCATGAATTATCAAACTTTATTATTAGACTATATGATAATGTTATGTTATGAGGACAAGTTATAAAAACATAATGTTTGCCTAATAGAAAGTAATATACGAGATATTGTTTATGTATCACTTGAACTGACACTTGAATGTACCACTGTAACTGCTTTGGATATATGACTGTTTCTCATGACTGAGTTATTTTTCCCTCTCATATTCTATTTGTAAAGGTGTTTATTGTAGGGATATATACATTATGTTACTATTGACTTTTATGGTTATAATGTTAATTAACTCAGTGGATGTTTCCCACTTCCATGGGTAATGTTGGCATAAAGACCATATATATTCTTTGTGTGTGTTTGTTACTTTAGCTGCTGTAAACTACCTAAATGATGCATGTAAAATTACACTGTCACACTGCGGGTACTCAGACCATCTTAACTCACCTGGTGCTGCCATTTCACTGACTAGCATGTCCCCATAGGCCAGTCATCTCTGGATGTACCTGTTTATTCAACTTCAAAATAATGTTCCTGCTGCATGGGCGCAGCCATCTTGCCTGAGATCTTATTGCCTTATTACAGCAAGTCACGGAGACTTAGGGGTCTATGTACTAAGCCTTGCAGAGAGATAAAGTGGAGAGAGATAAACTACCAACCAAACAGCTCCTAGCTGTCATTTTTTCGAACACAGCTTGTATCATGGCAGTTAGGAACTGATTGGCTGGTACTTTATCTCCATCGAGTTTATCTCTCTCCAAGATTTAGTACATACACCCCTTAAGGAGGGTACTCACGGAGCGATCGCTGCTTAAAATCTAAGCAATCTGACTAGATTGCTTAGATTTTAAGCACGATCGCTCCGTGTGTAGCCCCCTCAGCGATAGCGATGAGCAGCCCCGCGCATCGCTATCGCTGCTGCTAGATTGGCCTGCATGCAGGCCAATCTAGCGGGTCGCTCACTTCACCCGCTGGGTGAAGTGAGCGGCCCCCCCCCCGTCTCCCCCCGCACGCTCAGCACAGATCGCGCTGTGCTGAGCGCCGGGAGAGATGTGTGCTGAGCGGTTCGCTCAGCACACATCTATCTGACATCGGCCAGTGAGTACTGGCCTTAACTTCTCACATGACTCTAGTATCTAATCCAAGTGCAGTGAGTCCTATATTAACTATTCCCAGCCACCTGTGCTTTACCTGTGTGTTACCTGCTTCTGTTCTATTCCAGGTATTCAGAGTGCTCCTATTTCTACTACTGTACTGGAGATTCTGTTTGATTTCTACGCTCTCCATTCTGCAGCAAGGATTAATCACTAGTAAGCCCCGTACAAATGGGGGAGATGTGTGCTGAGCGATCTAGCACAGACTGCTCAGCACACATCTCTCCCCCTGCTCAGCACACAGCGCGATGTGGTGAGCAAGGAGAGGGGTGCACTCACTTCACCCAGCGCGAAATGAGTGACCTGACTAGATTTGACCCCAAATGGTCCCTTCCTGACAATCACTCTACATATAACATTTCAGTGCAAGCGCCATCGCAAAGTTACCTTGGCACATGCGCAGTCTGCTGATAATCACTCTATTGCAAAATCATTGGCATTGCATACATACATGAAATAGGCCCACAGTATGCAATCACTTATATTTTTCTCAAATCCTGTCTACGAAAAAAAACCAAATCAGTTTTATTACTACCTGGGAGTGGAATATGAACATTATAACCCCCTTGGGTAATACTAAAATCTTACTGAGTAAATAATTATTCTAGTGGGTAAAATAATCTTTATAACTACGTTTCCCTTTTTCTAAGCTTTGTGATGCCAGACCTACAGTAGTTAGAGGCAACAGACTGTCTAATCCCCCTTTCAACATGAAAGGTGTTGTTATTGAAGGTATTTTCTACAAGACTTTTGTGTCAGATAATGGCATTTACATGTTTTCGTTTCTCAGACCTGGCTTTTTATCTGAGACTGCAATTGTCATTCCTTTTAGTTAACCTTTATAGGATTAACGGCAATGCATAATCTTTTTCTAAATCTTAAAAGGAGTATCTCATAGTAAAATAGAGACAAACCTCAAAAGGAACTTTTTAATAATAAAAATTGCTTTCAAGCATCAAACTAAAACATACAAGTGCATAGCCAGAATAATTACTGTATTCTTGCCTGTAAATACAAGCTCCTGGTTATACATGAACTGCTTTGTATGACTTTCCTGATTATACTGTTTTGAGGCATTTTAATTTAATACATTTATAAAATTGAAATATGAGAAGTTATGTGCTGTAAAATAGATAAAGCCCAGCTAACCCTCAAGATGAATCGCTATAGAGAAGATTTGATGGTTACTCTGGTGATAGCTTTCATAAGCAACCTGTGGAAGTCTATTGAACAAACATTGAGGTGGCACAGGTGCTGCTGGAAAACTTGTCCCATTAATTCCATTTTAGGATGGCAAGAACTGAGGAAAGTCGAAACATATTGCCAGAATGGAGCATTTTGTTAATGGTCAATAACGCTATACCCCATGTCAATCAATTCCTGGGACTTTCCCTTTACCATCATGCAACCAGCCAATCCCCCTTCAGGCACTGAGTGGTGGTTGCTCTGATGAAAATAAATACAGGTTGAGTATCCCTTATCCAAAATGCTTGGGACCAGAAGTATTTTGGATATGGGATTTTTCCGTATTTTGGAATAATTGCATACCATAATGAGATATCATGGTGATGGGACCCAAGTCTAAGCACAGAATGCATTTATCTTTCATATACACCTTATACATACAGCCTGAAGGTCATTTTAGCCAATATTTTTAATAACTTTGAGCATTAAACAAAGTGTGTCTACATTCACACAATTCATTTATGTTTCATATACACCTTATACACACAGCCTGAAGGTCATTTAATACCATATTTTTAATAACTTAGTGCATTAAACAAAGTTTGTGTACATTGAGCCATCAGAAAACAAAGGTTTCACTATCTCATTCTCACTCAAAAAGTTCCGTATTTTGGAATATTCCGTACTTCGGAATATTTGGATATGGGATACTCAACCTGTATTTGAAAGACTTCACATATTATATCTTAATGACTGCAGTCAGGGGCTGACGATAAATGGTTTCCTCTTGATAAATAGTTATACCATTAATGGTGGCGTTCTAAAGGTAAAAGTAATACTAATAAGTAATGCACATATGAAGCTGCTTTAACTGTTCTTGTGTGCATGTATTATCTGGGACCACAGATGTTGCAGTAGAACATAATTTTTCATGTCATGACTCCTATATTTTGAACCAGTCATACCTATACAATAAATCTGACTAAAAGGAAATGCCTGAGGGATGGATACTGGTTATGTAAAAACAATCATCTCTTTATATTATTATTATTATTTTTTTACGTAGCTCACATACGCTAACTAGTTTATTAAATGTAATAACAATAGATATACCGAACACAAAAATTTCAAATGACCATACTAAAGGACAAGCATAAATCACCTGCAGTCATCAGCGTAACTAGAACTTTGTGGGCCATATAGCAACATTTTAAAAGGACCCCCAATGCTTCTAGAGAGACACCTCCGCAGTGGTTGTCCATTTTATGCACAATATTAGTGCCCTTGTTCATTTTATGACCCACAGTAGTGCCCAAGTTCACATTATGCCACACAATGCTCCCAGTTAATATTATGCCACATTGTAGAGCCCCCAGTTCATATTATAATACCCTGGAAGAGTTTTAGTTTTAAGGTATTTTGTCGCTGGGCCAATATTTAGTTTGATCAGAGGGGATCTCAGTTTTCCAAACATCTACGTTTTTAAATTTGGTAACCCAAACCAACAAATGACAAGTACTGCCCTCCTACAGGACAATGACCACTTACTGTATTTGATTTACTCAAATTAATATGGAGGCCAGAAAAATACCCAAAACTTACTGTATACTGATTTGCTAATATTGACTTTGTGAACAATCATATCAATAATTGCCGGTGCAGAGGAGGTTGGGTTAGAGAGCAATAATAACATCTGCAAAAAGGACCAGCCAAATTTTCACATGACCAACCGCAATCCCCTTAATTAGTATAGATGGTCTAATGGCCATTCCCAGGGGTTCTAAGACAAAAAGGCTGGGGCCACACATAGCGGCCAAGCGGGTCCAGCTGAACGGGACCCGCTTGGCTGGAAGTAGGGTTTTGTGTTTACACTGATCCTGGGATCCAAGGGATTTCAATAGAATACAGCCGCAGTGTGTGAACACATACATTGAAATTTATGTGTTCACCTTGTAGTCCCGCCATCCTGCCATCCAGCTCAACCGCAGCATGCTGCAGTTGGATCCGGCGACGATGGGACTGCTGCCTATGTGTGGGCGCCTGCATGTGCAGTCTCCTTGCAGCCAGGACCCGCTTGGCCGCTATGTTTGGCCCAAGCCTAATGAAGAAAAGTTACAATAGGGGATAAGGGAAAGGGACAAAAAAAGGTCTATACTAGGTATTAGGTAGTTTCAATAACACCTAAATAGCTCTGATTACTAATAATGAAATATAGTAAAATTCTTAATACGGGGGTGCTGCCTAAGAAAACAAGCACTAATAGTATGAACAAAAGAAAGAGAAGACAGAAAGGAAAATATGATAAAATATAACCTTTATTAGATAATGTTACAATTGCCTCACTGGTGATATTGTATCCAATGTAGAAGATTATTATCACTAGTGTACTTTAAGTGAGGTAAAAAGTGAAATATAGTGATTAAAAAGTCACACCTCGCTGTCTGCTTACTATACACTGTTGTTAGAATTGAGTATAGGTACTTTAATGGGAAATTGTAGAAAATCTTCTCTGTCTTTTGTTCCTAATAATGAAGAAAATAATGGGGAGGGGGCAGCCCTGTTGGGATGATATCGGGATCCAGGCATTTGGGGTGCCGGCAGTCGGGAATGCCGACAGCAGCATCCCAGCACTCAGGATCCTGACACTGACCTGGTAAGTATACTAGCCCTAATCCCTAACCCTGTCCCTCCTTTCCCGCAGCCAGACCCTAACCCCACCACCACTGCCTAACCTTAACCCTCCCCGGTGATACCTAACCCTAACCACCACCCCCTCCCCCGCAGGCTAACCCTAACCCTCCCTCCCCATGCAGCCTAAATTCGACGCCAAGATCCCCTCTGCCGGGACCCTGACCGGATCCTTTCTTGCATAGTCCCCCCACTGTATAAGAAAAGGGATGGAGAGGTAACCATTACACGGCACTTGTGTAGTGGGGCATAAGAGGAGTAGCAATAAACTCCTCCAGGAATCCAAAAGCATCTTAGGGACTGAACAAGGTGTTTTCTGCTGCGGGGTACACTGGGCTCCACAAGGATTGGACAATGGGGTGTAGAATAGGATCTTGATCCGAGGCACCAACAGGCTCAAAGCTTTGACTGTTCCCAGAATGCACAGCGCTGCCTCCTATATCACCCCGCCTCCCAGCACAGGAGCTCAGTTTTGTAAGTTGGTGCTGCAGCAGGCACTGAAGCAGCCCTAAGAAAAGCTTTTTATGAGGTAAAAAGTGAAGACTTCAAGGGCAGCAGCGGTGGTAAATGTCTTGTGACATTCACTGCTGCAGCTCCAGCTCTCCCCAGCGGCGCTGTGCAATCCCGAGCCCTGGTTGCCGGGTAACTACAGCGGAGGCTCCGGTTTTCTTCACGTTAGACACACACGGCTGGGGATCTCCAGGATCGCGTGGCCGCGCTTCGGGAGGTGGTAAGTGGTTTTTATCGCAATCCGGCGCGGTCAGTGGGAGGCGGGCCACGCGCGCTGGCGGTGCACACTGTGGCAGTACAGGCGATCCCACTAGATTACCAGGGCATGGGCGCAGGTCAGGTTTTCTCTCTAAACCAATTCTTATATCGCCCACAGTACCCATGGTTTTGCCAGCAGAGGGGATAAGGCTTAGACCTGAAGCCCCTCCCCCAGCCCCAGGGCGCCATTTCTAGCAAGTGTTCCCACCCTGGAGCTGCATATCTGTCTTTTCCTCACTCCCTGTCAGTGTCTGCGGCGCCATTATCCCTCAGCTCACTGTTCCTGGGACTGCTTGGGCAAATCCTCCTATGTAAAGCCGCCTGGTTGTCAGCGCTGTGCCTTTACATGACACTTAAGTATTCTACCTGCCTTTTTTGTCAGTGTTAGTTAAGAAAGAGTGCACTTAGTCAGGGTTTTATAGTACAATTATCCTGTGATATACATTCAGTTCTTACTGTGTACTGTTATATCTATTGTTATATAGCTGTGTAAGGTAGTCCAGTCCAGTATTATTGTCAGTAATAACCTCTGCATTGTACAAACTGTGACCTTCTGTGTGTGCATTTGATAGCTGAGTGGTGTCCATTTCGTGTCTTTCACTCAACCTGCTATCCCTATATTCCATAACCTGAGGGGGCTTGGTGCGTCAGGTGTTATCTAATATAGGATTTTCACAAAGATATACTGTATTACATATTTTTCTCTGTGATTTAGTCACCATATCTATCCTTTATCTCTGCTAGTGCTGACTACAGTGCGCAGGGGTTTGGGTTTAGAGGTATAGTGCTGCTGATAATTGTACTGTGTTAACCTCATACTTATCCCCGGGGCACCCCCCTTAGCTCTGACTCCCCCTATGGGACCCCCAATGCCGGTACAACCGTATGTGGTCCCTGCAGCTAACCCAACGTGGGCGGACGATTTATCTGCTCAATTAAAGAAGTTGAACCAGTCCTTGACTACTAAAAAGTCTGACCAACGCTCGCCTAAGTCCAAGAGGTCCTCTAAGCGAGCGCTTCTCTCCTCACAATCCACTGCTGTCACTGACACCTCATCTGATGAAGACGGCACATATACTAACCCCTCAGCAGATTACGGATGATCCCGAGCCATCCGTCTCTCCTAAGAAACCAGATAGGTTCAAGCGTCAGAAGGTGGTTAAGCAAGTTTTACCTCACTCTGACCACCTAGTGGATATACGTCAGGAACCCTGGGAAAACCCGGGTACGAAGTTTGTGCCTCAAAAAAAAGATGCTGGCTCGCTATCCCCTCGCGCCAGAGCTGTCTAAAAATTGGGAAACGCCTCCTCCAGTGGACTCACATGTGGCTAGGATAGGATGGTGCTTTCCTCAGCTCTACCTGTCACTACTGTCACGTCTCTAAAAGAGCCTACGGATAAACATGTAGAGGGTTGTTTGAAAGTGATTTACACCCTCACGGGTGCTGCACAAAGGCCCACTATTGCAGCTACATAGGCTGCAGAGGCTATTGAAGCATGGGCCTTGGAGTTAGAAGCTGAAATCTCTTCTGATCATGCTAGACAATGCTTGTCATATATTGTCACAGCTTCTCGATATATTAAAGAGGCGGCTTCTGATGCCGGTATTCTAGCAGCCAAGGCCTCTACTACGTCAGTCCTGGATCGCCGGATAGTGTGGCTGAGATCCTGGTCTGTGGATCTGGACTCTAGAAAAACCCTGGAGGTACTCCCTTTCAAGGGAGATATTCTGTTTGGGGAGCATTTAAATAAGATTGTGGCTGACTTGGCAACTGCCAAAACTGCCATTCTTCCTAATACCGCTCCTTCCGTGTCGAAGGCTAAAGGTATGTCCTTTCGCCCATTTCGTCCTTCAGGTAAAGCAAGGCCCGCACTTCCAAACCTGGTAAGCCGAAGCCCAAAAGAGCCTGATCCTAGGGTGGGGGGCCGGCTTCTAGGGTATACCCAGGAATGGTTGAAGACCACTTCAGATGCCTGGGTACGGGAAGTCGTCACTCGAGGTTACGCCATAGCCTTCAAATACCGACCCCCTCATCGATTTTGCCAGACAGGCGTCCCTTTGGACCAGACAAAGGCAAACACTCTACACTCGGTGGTACATACCCTCCTGGATACGGGAGTCGTAGTACAGGTGCCTCTTGCTCAGAGGGGCCGGGGGTACTATTCTCCGCTGTTTCTAGTCCCGAAACCGAATAGGTCCTCCCGGCCCATTCTCAACCTCAAGGCATTGAACAGGTTTGTGAAGGTTTCCAAGTTCCGTATGGAAACCCTTCGCTCTATAGTTCTGGCCTTGGAACCTGGGGACTACATGGTCTCCCTGGACATACAGGATGCTTACCTGCATATTCCTATAGCAGTGTCACATCAACAATACCTGAGGTTCGCTATTGGCAACCTACATTATCAGTTTCGGGCGTTACCTTTTGGTTTAACAACGGTTCCACGAGTCTTCACCAAAGTTATGGCGGTGATGACGGTTGTACTCCGCCGTCAAGGGGTCAGGATACTGCCGTATCTGGACGACTTGTTAATCCTGGCAAATTCCCCAGATCTTCTCCTGCTTCATCTGGATATGACGGTCCGGTTTCTACAAGCCCACGGGTGGCTCATCAACTAGAAAAAATCCTCCCTGGTCCCTGCTCAGAGTATGGTGCACCTGGGAGCGTTGTTGGACACTCACAACCAGAGGTTGTTCTTGTCTCAGGAGAAAGTCCTGAAGATTCAGGACAGGATTCGTTGCTTCCTTTCTCGTCCGCAAGTGTCGATACATTCGGCAATGCAGGTGCTGGGCCTAATGGTATCAGCATTCGACATGGTGGAGTATGCTCAATTCCATTCTCGCCCCCTCCAGAGGCTGATTCTAGCCAAGTGGGATGGCCTGCCTCACCGGATCAGATCTCAAATGATCTTTTTGACTCTGGAGGTCCGTCTGTCGCTACGCTGGTGGCTCCGGGACCAACAATTGTGCAGGGGTCGTCCCTTCTGGATATCCAACTGGGTCCTGTTGACGACAGATGCCAGTCTAAGAGGTTGGGGCGCGGTGCTGGAGCAACACTCCCTTCAGGGTCGGTGGACCAAGGAGGGATCTCTCCTCTCGATCAACATTCTGGAATTGCGGGCGGTCTTCAATGCGTTGAACCTGGCCCAGCATTTAATTCAGAACCGTCCCGTTCAAGTACAGTCGGACAACGCCACCACAGTGGCTTACATAAATCATCAAGGCGGCACTCGAAGCCGTTTGGCAATGAAGGAAGTCTCACGGATTCTACGTTGGGCGGAACGCCATCTACCGGCCATATCGGCAATATTCATTCCGGGAGTCCTGAATTGGGAAGCGGACTTTCTCAGTCGTCGGGACGTACATGCCGGCAAGTGGGGCCTCCATCCAGAAGTGTTTCAACTCCTCGTGGAAAAGTGGGGTCTTCCAGACGTGGATCTGATGGCGTCTCGACACAATCACAAGGTTTCGGTCCTCGGAGCAAGGACAAGGGATCCTCAAGCAGCATTTGTGGATGCGCTGGCGGTGCCGTGGAGGTTTCGGCTGCCGTATGTGTTCCCTCCGGTGTCACTCCTGCCCAGGGTAATTCGGAAGTTCAAGCAAGAAAAAGGAAATCTGCTTCTCATGGCCCAGACGGCACTGGTTCTCAGACCTGCAGGGCCTATCGTCAGAGCGTCCAATTCTACTTCCACAACGCCCAGACCTCCTCGTTCAGGGCCCCTGTGTCTACCAGGACCTAGCCCGGCTGTCTTTGACGGCGTGGCTCTTGAAGCTTCCGTCTTGAGGGCTTAGGGTTTTTCTGAAGAGGTCATTAAAACTATGTTGCGGGCCCGGAAACTGGCTTCTGCTCGGATTTACCATAGGGTCTGGCATTCCTACTTTGTTTGGTGCGCATCTAACAATTATGACGCTTCCAAGTTTAGTACAGCCAAGCTTTTGGCTTTTCTGCAGCAAGGCCTAGAGTTGGGCCTGCGTCTGGCCTCCCTAAAGGTTCATATTTCTGCCTTGTCGGTGTGGTTCCAGAGAAAAATTGCGACTTTGCCTGATGTTCATACTTTCACTCAGAGTGTGTTGCGTATCCAACCTCCCTATGTCCCGCCTGTGGCTCCTTGGGACTTGTCGGTGGTTTTGGAGGCGTTGCAGGAGCCTCCGTTTGAACCCCTCGGTTCAGCTGACCTTAAGTGGCTTTCCCTTAAGGTGGTGTTCTTGCTGGCTATTGCCTTTGCTAGAAGAGTGTCGGATCTGGGTGCCTTGTCTTGTAGTTCCCCATATCTGATTTTTCACCATGATCGGGCGATTTTTAAGACTCGTCCCGGATATTTACCTAAGGTGGTTTCTTCGTTTCACCTTAATCAGGAGATTGTGGTTCCGGCCTGTCTCTCCTGATTTGTCTCCCAAAGAGCGGTCTTTGGATGTGGTACGGGCTCTCCGTATCTATGTGAAGAGAACTGCTTCTATCCAAAAACCTGATTCTCTCTTTGTTTTGTTTGAACTTCACAAACGTGGCTAGCCTGCTCACAAGCAGACCCTGGCCGGATGGATTAGAATGGTGATTGCACATGCTTCTGTGAAGGTTGGTCTCTCTGCTCCTGTTCACATTAAGGCCCATTCTACTCGGTCTGTTGGACCTTCTTGGGCGGCCCAACGTGGTGCGACCCTTGAACAATTGTAACAAAGAATTTTTACCATACAGGTCAAGGCGCTTGAATATAGGATAAACCACGATCTATGTGGATTTCATTGGTCCAGAATAGGCTTAAAACAATAGAAAAAACACTATCATAGTGTAGAATGTAAAATCAATGTACATATGATCTCAATAAATTTAAACTCGTACCACAACTTGTGGTCTACTTAATAGTAGACATAGATCGCATTTTTGTCAGGGGGCGGATCTGCAAAATGTTGATCCCCAATCTTTCGTCCCTCCTTCCTTATAAATAGCAATCTTTCCCGGATTGGCGTATTCACGATATAAAATTGGAAAGAAACTCCAAATAGTGTAACACCATTTAATAAAACATAGAATAAAACACTGCGGAAGATAGTGGACTCTCACCAGATGTTAAAGGTTAACAAGCATGTAATGATCTAGGCGTCCCCAGGAACCCGCATGCAAGTAGATGAGTACTCCACGTATCCTCCCGTCTCCACCACCAACGCGTTTCGATAATACTGGATTATCTTTTTCAAGGTATGGGAGACATTGATATAGAGGAGGTATTTATACCCCTCTTAATAGGATTAAAACATAATTAATAAGTAATACCTAATACCAGACACAGATCAACTAGCATCTAACGTTTCCTATCCCTAACACTAAACTCCAGTCCGGTGGTAGTCCATATCCTTCAGATATCTTCTATTTTGCTCTTCCATACTCCCGTTTTCCCGGGAGAAGCAGTGTCCGCATTGGCCGTATTCTTCACTTCCGGCGGAAGGAGGTCAGCGTCCTGTTCTCAACAGGTTTCCGTTCTATAGTTCCCCACTTCCGGCGGAACGAGAGCGTCTTTCGTTTCCTGTCCTTGAAGGATAACACGAGTCTCCTTGGCAACAGCAGTTTACGGTTTTGAAGCGGAAGTGTCTTGCGTCTCAACAGCGGCTTTTGCGTGTCATATTGTCCGTGTATTCCGGGTGTCAAGGGTGTTATTTGATATAGGCAAAAAAACAAAGTAAAGCAATAAGTAAAACACAAATTGATACAGAAATAAATGGAGAATGTTATGATCCATATTAATGCTTCAAACATCTACCATTTTTACAGAAACCATTTCATTTCGAAATCTTTATTTAGACCGGTTGGTTCTAGAGTTTTACATGTATGTATCATCTGCATTTCATTTCTTGCCAGTTTTCTCTGTATATTGCCTCCCCTCACATCTGGAAGAATTTTTCTTAAACCATAAAAATTCTTTATGTGTTTTGGATCACAATTATGTGTTTTTTTGAAGTGTAGGGATAAAGCATGTGTGTCCAGGCCTTTTTTAATATTGCGTAAGTGCTCGGCAATTCTAGTTTTCAGGGCCCGACCAGTTCTACCGATGTAGAACTTATCACAACTACATTCAATGCAATAAACAATATTAACCGAGTGACAGGTAATAAAATCCCTTATAGGGCATTCTTTTCCATTTATCGATACCTCCACTTTCTTATTGCCAAAGGAGTTGGGAATATTTCTACATGGCAAACAAGATCCACAACGGAAGAAGCCTTTTGTAAGTATTTGTCCTGGTGTCGGCTTATCCAGGAAACTATGCACTAATTTGGATTGGAGATTCTGGGCTCTCCTGTATATACAGACAGGCTCATCTGGGAGTTCCATTCCAATAACTGGATCCCTTTTCAATAATGGCCAATGTTTTTTTAGAATATTCTTTACTTTATTGTGTTGAGTTGAATAGTTTGTTACGAAGGCCCACTTAAACTTATCATTTCCTCCTCTAACGATTTTATCTTTTTTCGTCATGAGGTCTGACCTTTCAATTTTAGTGACCTTATCGAGAGACTCCCTTACCTCCCTTTCATCGTATCCACATTTTAAAAAACAATCTTCCATGGCCAATGATTGAGTCTCAAATACTTTGGGATCTGTACAGTTTCTCCTAAGCCTTTTGAATTGGCTAATAGGAATGGTTTTAAGCCAATTGTCGTGATGACAACTAAGTCTATCAATGTATGATCGAGAATCTGTTGGCTTCACATAGGTTTTAGTCATAACTGTACTATTTTCGATGTATATAGTGAGGTCTAGGAAATTTACTTCACTGTCACTAATGTCAAATGTTAATTTGACGTTGTACTCATTTTCATTTAGGTAAGTGCAGAATGCTTCTAATAATTCCCTTCTCCCTTTCCAGACAAACAAAATGTCGTCAATGAATCTATGCCAGGTCACCAGGTTCGCCCCATAGGGACAGTCAGTCCAAATGAACTGATCCTCCCATACGCCCATAAAAATGTTCGCATAACTAGGGGCGAACCTGGTGCCCATGGCGGTACCGCATCTTTGGATGTAATACTCCTCTTGAAAGATGAAGTAATTATTCTGTAGAATAAAGTTTATCCCCTCCACAACGAAATCCTGATATCCACTAGACAGCTCAGATCCTAATACGGCCTGTCTTACTGCTTTAATGCCCTGTTGATGGTTTATAATAGTATACAGGGAATTGACGTCTGCCGTCACTAATAGATAATCATCTTCCCACTGGAAATCTCGTAATAAATTCAAAACGTCACATGTATCCCTCAAATGTGACCGATTGTGTAATACAAATGGTTGGAGACTGTGATCAATCATTTGGGATAGATTGGCCGTTAAGGAATCTATCCCGGAGACTATGGGTCGTCCCGGGGGGCATATGGGATTCTTATGTATCTTAGGTAGTATATATATTGTGGGGGTCACTGGATATTCCACAAACAGAAATTTGCTTTCTTCCTCTGTTATAACCCCTTTTTTATTGTATTTTTCAATGAATTCTTTAAGCTGTGATTGGATCTTTTTAGTTGGATCTCCCCGCATTTTTCTATAAGTGACCTTGTCATTCAATTGGCGATGGATTTCAGCTTCATAATCCTTTCTGTTTAGAAGGACTATCCCCCCCCCCTTATCTGCGGGTTTAATCATAAGTTCTTTGTCAGAAGTGAGGGTTTTTATGGCCTTTCGTTCTTTCATGGTTAGATTATGCCTAATTTTCTGTGTACTTAGTTTTTCAAGGTCCTCTTTTACCAAATGAGCGAAGGATTCAACAAAACATCCCTTCAAATAGGACGGATAAAAAGTTGACCTAGGTTTAAATGAAGAAACTTCATCTCTTTCATGTATAACAGAATCGCCTTCTTTCAACTGAAAAAAAATTTTTAGAGTCAATTTTCTAGTAAATTTCTCGATGTCTATAAAGACATCGAATTGATCTACCTTAGTGGAGGGGGCATACTTCAGTCCTTTCTCTAATAGAGTTCTTTCTTCTGCTAGGAGGACATGAGTACTTAAGTTGAAGATTTTCACTCCTCCTTTTAATCCTTCCTGTTGGGTTTCTTCCCCCAATTGATTAAATATCCTGTTTTTCTTGTTCCTCTTTTTATTTTTTATTTTCCCTTTGTTTTTGATCCCTCCCCTAGTTCCTCTGTGTTTTTTCATCTTTGATCTATAAACCTCCTTCCCCTCTCTAAAAAAGGGGTCTGGTAGTCGGCTTCCCTCAGAGGTGCATACCTATTTCGTGTGGGTACAGGGCTGTATTTGTTAAATTGCCCTTCTTCTTCCCAATGGTCCCTAGATTGTGAGAATCTCTTTTTAGGGATCCTCCAATTGGGAGTGGTTCCCGCTCGATGGTCATTCATAGAATAACCTTGGTCACGTTTCCCTAAGGGCCACCTGTTTCTATAATCATAGTGTTTAGTTCTTACCGGCTGGCCTCCCCTGTTATCAGGATGTTTATTAAGATCTCTATTTGATCCCCTAAATCTTTCCCTATCTTGGATGTAATTCTCTCTCGGCTGTGTCTCTACATTAGAGTGTGCTAATGGTTCTAATTCATTTTTGTCCCTACGGAATTTATTAGTTTTTCTTAAAATGAGTTGTTTTTCTGATTTTTCTATCCTTTCTTCTATTACTTTTTCTCTCTCTTTATAATCAGATGAGTTCATAAATGGGATGGTCATCTCCTTAAGTTTTTTAATCTCATCGTCCAGGACTAATAAGTCCTTCTTTCTCTCATTTATAATTAATTCCATTAATTGATAGGAGCAATTAGAGATTATTGACTCCCATTTATTCTTGAACTGTTCTGTAGATGTGGTGAAACTAGCTTTTTTTGAAATTTGCAGCCCTTTTGGAATAATTTTAGCTGTAAGATATTTTTCCAAGGTTGCCACCTCCCACCAAACTCTATTTTCTTTCAGGAGCATGGACTCTATTTTATTCATAATGCTGCCAAAGTCCTCATCAGATACATTAATATCGGATGGAGAAAACACAGCATCTAGCTTCCTCATTCGCTCGTCTCTATAACGAAACATGTCTAGCAGCAATATTCGTGGCCACTTGGTGAACTGGTATACTACAGACAAGAATTTTTGTGGTCACAAACTTTGCGCTACTAGCAGCCCGTAACCCAAATGGTAATGAAGTGTCACCAACACTTAAGAATACAATGGAACAAAGAATTTTTACCATACAGGTCAAGGCGCTTGAATATAGGATAAACCACGATCTATGTGGATTTCATTGGTCCAGAATAGGCTTAAAACAATAGAAAAAACACTATCATAGTGTAGAATGTAAAATCAATGTACATATGATCTCAATAAATTTAAACTCGTACCACAACTTGTGGTCTACTTAATAGTAGACATAGATCGCATTTTTGTCAGGGGGCGGATCTGCAAAATGCTGATCCCCAATCTTTCGTCCCTCCTTCCTTAGAAATAGCAATCTTTCCCGGATTGGCGTATTCACGATATAAAATTGGAAAGAAACTCCAAATAGTGTAACACCATTTAATAAAACATAGAATAAAACACTGCGGAAGATAGTGGACTCTCACCAGATGTTAAAGGTTAACAAGCATGTAATGATCTAGGCGTCCCCAGGAACCCGCATGCAAGTAGATGAGTACTCCACGTATCCTCCCGTCTCCACCACCAACGCGTTTCGATAATACTGGATTATCTTTTTCAAGGTATGGGAGACATTGATATAGAGGAGGTATTTATACCCCTCTTAATAGGATTAAAACATAATTAATAAGTAATACCTAATACCAGACACAGATCAACTAGCATCTAACGTTTCCTATCCCTAACACTAAACTCCAGTCCGGTGGTAGTCCATATCCTTCAGATATCTTCTATTTTGCTCTTCCATACTCCCGTTTTCCCGGGAGAAGCAGTGTCCGCATTGGCCGTATTCTTCACTTCCGGCGGAAGGAGGTCAGCGTCCTGTTCTCAACAGGTTTCCGTTCTATAGTTCCCCACTTCCGGCGGAACGAGAGCGTCTTTCGTTTCCTGTCCTTGAAGGATAACACGAGTCTCCTTGGCAACAGCAGTTTCCGGTTTTGAAGCGGAAGTGTCTTGCGTCTCAACAGCGGCTTTTGCGTGTCATATTGTCCGTGTATTCCGGGTGTCAAGGGTGTTATTTGATATAGGCAAAAAAACAAAGTAAAGCAATAAGTAAAACACAAATTGATACAGAAATAAATGGAGAATGTTATGATCCATATTAATGCTTCAAACATCTACCATTTTTACAGAAACCATTTCATTTCGAAATCTTTATTTAGACCGGTTGGTTCTAGAGTTTTACATGTATGTATCATCTGCATTTCATTTCTTGCCAGTTTTCTCTGTATATTGCCTCCCCTCACATCTGGAAGAATTTTTCTTAAACCATAAAAATTCTTTATGTGTTTTGGATCACAATTATGTGTTTTTTTGAAGTGTAGGGATAAAGCATGTGTGTCCAGGCCTTTTTTAATATTGCGTAAGTGCTCGGCAATTCTAGTTTTCAGGGCCCGACCAGTTCTACCGATGTAGAAGTTATCACAACTACATTCAATGCAATAAACAATATTAACCGAGTGACAGGTAATAAAATCCCTTATAGGGCATTCTTTTCCATTTATCGATACCTCCACTTTCTTATTGCCAAAGGAGTTGGGAATATTTCTACATGGCAAACAAGATCCACAACGGAAGAAGCCTTTTGTAAGTATTTGTCCTGGTGTCGGCTTATCCAGGAAACTATGCACTAATTTGGATTGGAGATTCTGGGCTCTCCTGTATATACAGACAGGCTCATCTGGGAGTTCCATTCCAATAACTGGATCCCTTTTCAATAATGGCCAATGTTTTTTTAGAATATTCTTTACTTTATTGTGTTGAGTTGAATAGTTTGTTACGAAGGCCCACTTAAACTTATCATTTCCTCCTCTAACGATTTTATCTTTTTTCGTCATGAGGTCTGACCTTTCAATTTTAGTGACCTTATCGAGAGACTCCCTTACCTCCCTTTCATCGTATCCACATTTTAAAAAACAATCTTCCATGGCCAATGATTGAGTCTCAAATACTTTGGGATCTGTAAATTGCCCTTCTTCTTCCCAATGGTCCCTAGATTGTGAGAATCTCTTTTTAGGGATCCTCCAATTGGGAGTGGTTCCCGCTCGATGGTCATTCATAGAATAACCTTGGTCACGTTTCCCTAAGGGCCACCTGTTTCTATAATCATAGTGTTTAGTTCTTACCGGCTGGCCTCCCCTGTTATCAGGATGTTTATGAAGATCTCTATTTGATCCCCTAAATCTTTCCCTATCTTGGATGTAATTCTCTCTCAGCTGTGTCTCTACATTAGAGTGTGCTAATGGTTCTAATTCATTTTTGTCCCTACGGAATTTATTAGTTTTTCTTAAAATGAGTTGTTTTTCTGATTTTTCTATCCTTTCTTCTATTACTTTTTCTCTCTCTTTATAATCAGATGAGTTCATAAATGGGATGGTCATCTCCTTAAGTTTTTTAATCTCATCGTCCAGGACTAATAAGTCCTTCTTTCTCTCATTTATAATTAATTCCATTAATTGATAGGAGCAATTAAAGATTATTGACTCCCATTTATTCTTGAACTGTTCTGTAGATGTGGTGAAACTAGCTTTTTTTGAAATTTGCAGCCCTTTTGGAATAATTTTAGCTGTAAGATATTTTTCCAAGGTTGCCACCTCCCACCAAACTCTATTTTCTTTCAGGAGCATGGACTCTATTTTATTCATAATGCTGCCAAAGTCCTCATCAGATACATTAATATCGGATGGAGAAAGACCTCACTATATACATCGAAAATAGTACAGTTATGACTAAAACCTATGTGAAGCCAACAGATTCTCGATCATACATTGATAGACTTAGTTGTCATCACGACAATTGGCTTAAAACCATTCCTATTAGCCAATTCAAAAGGCTTAGGAGAAACTGTACAGATCCCAAAGTATTTGAGACTCAATCATTGGCCATGGAAGATTGTTTTTTAAAATGTGGATACGATGAAAGGGAGGTAAGGGAGTCTCTCGATAAGGTCACTAAAATTGAAAGGTCAGACCTCATGACGAAAAAAGATAAAATCGTTAGAGGAGGAAATGATAAGTTTAAGTGGGCCTTCGTAACAAACTATTCAACTCAACACAATAAAGTAAAGAATATTCTAAAAAAACATTGGCCATTATTGAAAAGGGATCCAGTTATTGGAATGGAACTCCCAGATGAGCCTGTCTGTATATACAGGAGAGCCCAGAATCTCCAATCCAAATTAGTGCATAGTTTCCTGGATAAGCCGACACCAGGACAAATACTTACAAATGGCTTCTTCCGTTGTGGATCTTGTTTGCCATGTAGAAATATTCCCAACTCCTTTGGCAATAAGAAAGTGGAGGTATCGATAAATGGAAAAGAATGCCCTATAAGGGATTTTATTACCTGTCACTCGGTTAATATTGTTTATTGCATTGAATGTAGTTGTGATAAGTTCTACATCGGTAGAACTGGTCGGGCCCTGAAAACTAGAATTGCCGAGCACTTACGCAATATTAAAAAAGGCCTGGACACACATGCTTTATCCCTACACTTCAAAAAAACACATAATTGTGATCCAAAACACATAAAGAATTTTTATGGTTTAAGAAAAATTCTTCCAGATGTGAGGGGAGGCAATATACAGAGAAAACTGGCAAGAAATGAAATGCAGATGATACATACATGTAAAACTCTAGAACCAACCGGTCTAAATAAAGATTTCGAAATGAAATGGTTTCTGTAAAAATGGTAGATGTTTGAAGCATTAATATGGATCATAACATTCTCCATTTATTTCTGTATCAATTTGTGTTTTACTTATTGCTTTACTTTGTTTTTTTGCCTATATCAAATAACACCCTTGACACCCGGAATACACGGACAATATGACACGCAAAAGCCGCTGTTGAGACGCAAGACACTTCCGCTTCAAAACCGGAAACTGCTGTTGCCAAGGAGACTCGTGTTATCCTTCAAGGACAGGAAACGAAAGACGCTCTCGTTCCGCCGGAAGTGGGCAACTATAGAACGGAAACCTGTTGAGAACAGGACGCTGACCTCCTTCCGCCGGAAGTGAAGAATACGGCCAATGCGGACACTGCTTCTCCCGGGAAAACGGGAGTATGGAAGAGCAAAATAGAAGATATCTGAAGGATATGGACTACCACCGGACTGGAGTTTAGTGTTAGGGATAGGAAACGTTAGATGCTAGTTGATCTGTGTCTGGTATTAGGTATTACTTATTAATTATGTTTTAATCCTATTAAGAGGGGTATAAATACCTCCTCTATATCAATGTCTCCCATACCTTGAAAAAGATAATCCAGTATTATCGAAACGCGTTGGTGGTGGAGACGGGAGGATACGTGGAGTACTCATCTACTTGCATGCGGGTTCCTGGGGACGCCTAGATCATTACATGCTTGTTAACCTTTAACATCTGGTGAGAGTCCACTATCTTCCGCAGTGTTTTATTCTATGTTTTATTAAATGGTGTTACACTATTTGGAGTTTCTTTCCAATTTTATATCGTGAATACGCCAATCCGGGAAAGATTGCTATTTATAAGGAAGGAGGGACGAAAGATTGGGAATCAACATTTTGCAGATCCGCCCCCTGACAAAAATGCGATCTATGTCTACTATTAAGTAGACCACAAGTTGTGGTACGAGTTTAAATTTATTGAGATCATACGTACATTGATTTTACATTCTACACTATGATAGTGTTTTTTCTATTGTTTTAAGCCTATTCTGGACCAATGAAATCCACATAGATCGTGGTTTATCCTATATTCAAGCGCCTTGACCTGTATGGTAAAAATTCTTTGTTCCATTGTATTCTTAAGTGTTGGTGACACTTCATTACCATTTGGGTTACGGGCTGCTAGTAGCGCAAAGTTTGTGACCACAAAAATTCTTGTCTGTAGTATACCAGTTCACCAAGTGGCCACGAATATTGCTGCTAGACATGTTTCGTTATAGAGACGAGCGAATGAGGAAGCTAGATGCTGTGTTTTCTCCATCCGATATTAATGTATCTGATGAGGACTTTGGCAGCATTATGAATAAAATAGAGTCCATGCTCCTGAAAGAAAATAGAGTTTGGTGGGAGGTGGCAACCTTGGAAAAATATCTTACAGCTAAAATTATTCCAAAAGGGCTGCAAATTTCAAAAAAAGCTAGTTTCACCACATCTACAGAACAGTTCAAGAATAAATGGGAGTCAATAATCTCTAATTGCTCCTATCAATTAATGGAATTAATTATAAATGAGAGAAAGAAGGACTTATTAGTCCTGGACGATGAGATTAAAAAACTTAAGGAGATGACCATCCCATTTATGAACTCATCTGATTATAAAGAGAGAGAAAAAGTAATAGAAGAAAGGATAGAAAAATCAGAAAAACAACTCATTTTAAGAAAAACTAATAAATTCCGTAGGGACAAAAATGAATTAGAACCATTAGCACACTCTAATGTAGAGACACAGCCGAGAGAGAATTACATCCAAGATAGGGAAAGATTTAGGGGATCAAATAGAGATCTTAATAAACATCCTGATAACAGGGGAGGCCAGCCGGTAAGAACTAAACACTATGATTATAGAAACAGGTGGCCCTTAGGGAAACGTGACCAAGGTTATTCTATGAATGACCATCGAGCGGGAACCACTCCCAATTGGAGGATCCCTAAAAAGAGATTCTCACAATCTAGGGACCATTGGGAAGAAGAAGGGCAATTTAACAAATACAGCCCTGTACCCACACGAAATAGGTATGCACCTCTGAGGGAAGCCGACTACCAGACCCCTTTTTTAGAGAGGGGAAGGAGGTTTATAGATCAAAGATGAAAAAACACAGAGGAACTAGGGGAGGGATCAAAAACAAAGGGAAAATAAAAAATAAAAAGAGGAACAAGAAAAACAGGATATTTAATCAATTGGGGGAAGAAACCCAACAGGAAGGATTAAAAGGAGGAGTGAAAATCTTCAACTTAAGTACTCATGTCCTCCTAGCAGAAGAAATAACTCTATTAGAGAAAGGACTGAAGTATGCCCCCTCCACTAAGGTAGATCAATTCGATGTCTTTATAGACATCGAGAAATTTACTAGAAAATTGACTCTAAAAAATTTTTTTCAGTTGAAAGAAGGCGATTCTGTTATACATGAAAGAGATGAAGTTTCTTCATTTAAACCTAGGTCAACTTTTTATCCGTCCTATTTGAGGGGATGTTTTGTTGAATCCTTCGCTCATTTGGTAAAAGAGGACCTTGAAAAACTAAGTACACAGAAAATTAGGTATAATCTAACCATGAAAGAACGAAAGGCCATAAAAACCCTCACTTCTGACAAAGAACTTATGATTAAACCCGCAGATAAGGGGGGGGGGGATAGTGGGGGGATAGTCCTTCTAAACAGAAAGGATTATGAAGCTGAAATCCATCGCCAATTGAATGACAAGGTCACTTATAGAAAAATGCGGGGAGATCCAACTAAAAAGATCCAATCACAGCTTAAAGAATTCATTGAAAAATACAATAAAAAAGGGGTTATAACAGAGGAAGAAAGCAAATTTCTGTTTGTGGAATATCCAGTGACCCCCACAATATATATACTACCTAAGATACATAAGAATCCCATATGCCCCCCGGGACGACCCATAGTCTCCGGGATAGATTCCTTAACGGCCAATCTATCCCAAATGATTGATCACAGTCTCCAACCATTTGTATTACACAATCGGTCACATTTGAGGGATACATGTGACGTTTTGAATTTATTACGAGATTTCCAGTGGGAAGATGATTATCTATTAGTGACGGCAGACGTCAATTCCCTGTATACTATTATAAACCATCAACAGGGCATTAAAGCAGTAAGACAGGCCGTATTAGGATCTGAGCTGTCTAGTGGATATCAGGATTTCGTTGTGGAGGGGATAAACTTTATTCTACAGAATAATTACTTCATCTTTCAAGAGGAGTATTACATCCAAAGATGCGGTACCGCCATGGGCACCAGGTTCGCCCCTAGTTATGCGAACATTTTTATGGGCGCATGGGAGGATCAGTTCATTTGGACTGACTGTCCCTATGGGGCGAACCTGGTGACCTGGCATAGATTCATTGACGACATTTTGTTTGTCTGGAAAGGGAGAAGGGAATTATTAGAAGCATTCTGCACTTACCTAAATGAAAATGAGTACAACGTCAAATTAACATTTGACATTAGTGACAGTGAAGTAAATTTCCTAGACCTCACTATATACATCGAAAATAGTACAGTTATGACTAAAACCTATGTGAAGCCAACAGATTCTCGATCATACATTGATAGACTTAGTTGTCATCACGACAATTGGCTTAAAACCATTCCTATTAGCCAATTCAAAAGGCTTAGGAGAAACTGTACAGATCCCAAAGTATTTGAGACTCAATCATTGGCCATGGAAGATTGTTTTTTAAAATGTGGATACGATGAAAGGGAGGTAAGGGAGTCTCTCGATAAGGTCACTAAAATTGAAAGGTCAGACCTCATGACGAAAAAAGATAAAATCGTTAGAGGAGGAAATGATAAGTTTAAGTGGGCCTTCGTAACAAACTATTCAACTCAACACAATAAAGTAAAGAATATTCTAAAAAAAAACATTGGCCATTATTGAAAAGGGATCCAGTTATTGGAATGGAACTCCCAGATGAGCCTGTCTGTATATACAGGAGAGCCCAGAATCTCCAATCCAAATTAGTGCATAGTTTCCTGGATAAGCCGACACCAGGACAAATACTTACAAAAGGCTTCTTCCGTTGTGGATCTTGTTTGCCATGTAGAAATATTCCCAACTCCTTTGGCAATAAGAAAGTGGAGGTATCGATAAATGGAAAAGAATGCCTTATAAGGGATTTTATTACCTGTCACTCGGTTAATATTGTTTATTGCATTGAATGTAGTTGTGATAAGTTCTACATCGGTAGAACTGGTCGGGCCCTGAAAACTAGAATTGCCGAGCACTTACGCAATATTAAAAAAGGCCTGGACACACATGCTTTATCCCTACACTTCAAAAAAACACATAATTGTGATCCAAAACACATAAAGAATTTTTATGGTTTAAGAAAAATTCTTCCAGATGTGAGGGGAGGCAATATACAGAGAAAACTGGCAAGAAATGAAATGCAGATGATACATACATGTAAAACTCTAGAACCAACCGGTCTAAATAAAGATTTCGAAATGAAATGGTTTCTGTAAAAATGGTAGATGTTTGAAGCATTAATATGGATCATAACATTCTCCATTTATTTCTGTATCAATTTGTGTTTTACTTATTGCTTTACTTTGTTTTTTTGCCTATATCAAATAACACCCTTGACACCCGGAATACACGGACAATATGACACGCAAAAGCCGCTGTTGAGACGCAAGACACTTCCGCTTCAAAACCGGAAACTGCTGTTGCCAAGGAGACTCGTGTTATCCTTCAAGGACAGGAAACGAAAGACGCTCTCGTTCTGCCGGAAGTGGGGAACTATAGAACGGAAACCTGTTGAGAACAGGACGCTGACCTCCTTCCGCCGGAAGTGAAGAATACGGCCAATGCGGACACTGCTTCTCCCGGGAAAACGGGAGTATGGAAGAGCAAAATAGAAGATATCTGAAGGATATGGACTACCACCGGACTGGAGTTTAGTGTTAGGGATAGGAAACGTTAGATGCTAGTTGATCTGTGTCTGGTATTAGGTATTACTTATTAATTATGTTTTAATCCTATTAAGAGGGGTATAAATACCTCCTCTATATCAATGTCTCCCATACCTTGAAAAAGATAATCCAGTATTATCGAAACGCGTTGGTGGTGGAGACGGGAGGATACGTGGAGTACTCATCTACTTGCATGCGGGTTCCTGGGGACGCCTAGATCATTACATGCTTGTTAACCTTTAACATCTGGTGAGAGTCCACTATCTTCCGCAGTGTTTTATTCTATGTTTTATTAAATGGTGTTACACTATTTGGAGTTTCTTTCCAATTTTATATCGTGAATACGCCAATCCGGGAAAGATTGCTATTTCTAAGGAAGGAGGGACGAAAGATTGGGGATCAACATTTTGCAGATCCGCCCCCTGACAAAAATGCGATCTATGTCTACTATTAAGTAGACCACAAGTTGTGGTACGAGTTTAAATTTATTGAGATCATATGTACATTGATTTTACATTCTACACTATGATAGTGTTTTTTCTATTGTTTTAAGCCTATTCTGGACCAATGAAATCCACATAGATCGTGGTTTATCCTATATTCAAGCGCCTTGACCTGTATGGTAAAAATTCTTTGTTCCATTGTATTCTTAAGTGTTGGTGACACTTCATTACCATTTGGGTTACGGGCTGCTAGTAGCGCAAAGTTTGTGACCACAAAAATTCTTGTCTGTAGTATACCAGTTCACCAAGTGGCCACGAATATTGCTGCTAGACATGTTTCGTTATAGAGACGAGCGAATGAGGAAGCTAGATGCTGTGTTTTCTCCATCCGATATTAATGTATCTGATGAGGACTTTGGCAGCATTATGAATAAAATAGAGTCCATGCTCCTGAAAGAAAATAGAGTTTGGTGGGAGGTGGCAACCTTGGAAAAATATTTTACAGCTAAAATTATTCCAAAAGGGCTGCAAATTTCAAAAAAAGCTAGTTTCACCACATCTACAGAACAGTTCAAGAATAAATGGGAGTCAATAATCTCTAATTGCTCCTATCAATTAATGGAATTAATTATAAATGAGAGAAAGAAGGACTTATTAGTCCTGGACGATGAGATTAAAAAACTTAAGGAGATGACCATCCCATTTATGAACTCATCTGATTATAAAGAGAGAGAAAAAGTAATAGAAGAAAGGATAGAAAAATCAGAAAAACAACTCATTTTAAGAAAAACTAATAAATTCCGTAGGGACAAAAATGAATTAGAACCATTAGCACACTCTAATGTAGAGACACAGCCGAGAGAGAATTACATCCAAGATAGGGAAAGATTTAGGGGATCAAATAGAGATCTTAATAAACATCCTGATAACAGGGGAGGCCAGCCGGTAAGAACTAAACACTATGATTATAGAAACAGGTGGCCCTTAGGGAAACATGACCAAGGTTATTCTATGAATGACCATCGAGCGGGAACCACTCCCAATTGGAGGATCCCTAAAAAGAGATTCTCACAATCTAGGGACCATTGGGAAGAAGAAGGGCAATTTAACAAATACAGCCCTGTACCCACACGAAATAGGTATGCACCTCTGAGGGAAGCCGACTACCAGACCCCTTTTTTAGAGAGGGGAAGGAGGTTTATAGATCAAAGATGAAAAAACACAGAGGAACTAGGGGAGGGATCAAAAACAAAGGGAAAATAAAAAATAAAAAGAGGAACAAGAAAAACAGGATATTTAATCAATTGGGGGAAGAAACCCAACAGGAAGGATTAAAAGGAGGAGTGAAAATCTTCAACTTAAGTACTCATGTCCTCCTAGCAGAAGAAAGAACTCTATTAGAGAAAGGACTGAAGTATGCCCCCTCCACTAAGGTAGATCAATTCGATGTCTTTATAGACATCGAGAAATTTACTAGAAAATTGACTCTAAAAATTTTTTTTCAGTTGAAAGAAGGCGATTCTGTTATACATGAAAGAGATGAAGTTTCTTCATTTAAACCTAGGTCAACTTTTTATCCGTCCTATTTGAGGGGATGTTTTGTTGAATCCTTCGCTCATTTGGTAAAAGAGGACCTTGAAAAACTAAGTACACAGAAAATTAGGTATAATCTAACCATGAAAGAACGAAAGGCCATAAAAACCCTCACTTCTGACAAAGAACTTATGATTAAACCCGCAGATAAGGGGGGGGGGGATAGTCCTTCTAAACAGAAAGGATTATGAAGCTGAAATCCATCGCCAATTGAATGACAAGGTCACTTATAGAAAAATGCGGAGAGATCCAACTAAAAAGATCCAATCACAGCTTAAAGAATTCATTGAAAAATACAATAAAAAAGGGGTTATAACAGAGGAAGAAAGCAAATTTCTGTTTGTGGAATATCCAGTGACCCCCACAATATATATACTACCTAAGATACATAAGAATCCCATATGCCCCCCGGGACGACCCATAGTCTCCGGGATAGATTCCTTAACGGCCAATCTATCCCAAATGATTGATCACAGTCTCCAACCATTTGTATTACACAATCGGTCACATTTGAGGGATACATGTGACGTTTTGAATTTATTACGAGATTTCCAGTGGGAAGATGATTATCTATTAGTGACGGCAGACGTCAATTCCCTGTATACTATTATAAACCATCAACAGGGCATTAAAGCAGTAAGACAGGCCGTATTAGGATCTGAGCTGTCTAGTGGATATCAGGATTTCGTTGTGGAGGGGATAAACTTTATTCTACAGAATAATTACTTCATCTTTCAAGAGGAGTATTACATCCAAAGATGCGGTACCGCCATGGGCACCAGGTTCGCCCCTAGTTATGCGAACATTTTTATGGGCGCATGGGAGGATCAGTTCATTTGGACTGACTGTCCCTATGGGGCGAACCTGGTGACCTGGCATAGATTCATTGACGACATTTTGTTTGTCTGGAAAGGGAGAAGGGAATTATTAGAAGCATTCTGCACTTACCTAAATGAAAATGAGTACAACGTCAAATTAACATTTGACATTAGTGACAGTGAAGTAAATTTCCTAGACCTCACTATATACATCGAAAATAGTACAGTTATGACTAAAACCTATGTGAAGCCAACAGATTCTCGATCATACATTGATAGACTTAGTTGTCATCACGACAATTGGCTTAAAACCATTCCTATTAGCCAATTCAAAAGGCTTAGGAGAAACTGTACAGATCCCAAAGTATTTGAGACTCAATCATTGGCCATGGAAGATTGTTTTTTAAAATGTGGATACGATGAAAGGGAGGTAAGGGAGTCTCTCGATAAGGTCACTAAAATTGAAAGGTCAGACCTCATGACGAAAAAAGATAAAATCGTTAGAGGAGGAAATGATAAGTTTAAGTGGGCCTTCGTAACAAACTATTCAACTCAACACAATAAAGTAAAGAATATTCTAAAAAAAAACATTGGCCATTATTGAAAAGGGATCCAGTTATTGGAATGGAACTCCCAGATGAGCCTGTCTGTATATACAGGAGAGCCCAGAATCTCCAATCCAAATTAGTGCATAGTTTCCTGGATAAGCCGACACCAGGACAAATACTTACAAAAGACTTCTTCCGTTGTGGATCTTGTTTGCCATGTAGAAATATTCCCAACTCCTTTGGCAATAAGAAAGTGGAGGTATCGATAAATGGAAAAGAATGTCCTATAAGGGATTTTATTACCTGTCACTCGGTTAATATTGTTTATTGCATTGAATGTAGTTGTGATAAGTTCTACATCGGTAGAACTGGTCGGGCCCTGAAAACTAGAATTGCCGAGCACTTACGCAATATTAAAAAAGGCCTGGACACACATGCTTTATCCCTACACTTCAAAAAAACACATAATTGTGATCCAAAACACATAAAGAATTTTTATGGTTTAAGAAAAATTCTTCCAGATGTGAGGGGAGGCAATATACAGAGAAAACTGGCAAGAAATGAAATGCAGATGATACATACATGTAAAACTCTAGAACCAACCGGTCTAAATAAAGATTTCGAAATGAAATGGTTTCTGTAAAAATGGTAGATGTTTGAAGCATTAATATGGATCATAACATTCTCCATTTATTTCTGTATCAATTTGTGTTTTACTTATTGCTTTACTTTGTTTTTTTGCCTATATCAAATAACACCCTTGACACCCGGAATACACGGACAATATGACACGCAAAAGCCGCTGTTGAGACGCAAGACACTTCCGCTTCAAAACCGGAAACTGCTGTTGCCAAGGAGACTCGTGTTATCCTTCAAGGACAGGAAACGAAAGACGCTCTCGTTCCGCCGGAAGTGGGGAACTATAGAACGGAAACCTGTTGAGAACAGGACGCTGACCTCCTTCCGCCGGAAGTGAAGAATACGGCCAATGCGGACACTGCTTCTCCCGGGAAAACGGGAGTATGGAAGAGCAAAATAGAAGATATCTGAAGGATATGGACTACCACCGGACTGGAGTTTAGTGTTAGGGATAGGAAACGTTAGATGCTAGTTGATCTGTGTCTGGTATTAGGTATTACTTATTAATTATGTTTTAATCCTATTAAGAGGGGTATAAATACCTCCTCTATATCAATGTCTCCCATACCTTGAAAAAGATAATCCAGTATTATCGAAACGCGTTGGTGGTGGAGACGGGAGGATACGTGGAGTACTCATCTACTTGCATGCGGGTTCCTGGGGACGCCTAGATCATTACATGCTTGTTAACCTTTAACATCTGGTGAGAGTCCACTATCTTCCGCAGTGTTTTATTCTATGTTTTATTAAATGGTGTTACACTATTTGGAGTTTCTTTCCAATTTTATATCGTGAATACGCCAATCCGGGAAAGATTGCTATTTCTAAGGAAGGAGGGACGAAAGATTGGGGATCAACATTTTGCAGATCCGCCCCCTGACAAAAATGCGATCTATGTCTACTATTAAGTAGACCACAAGTTGTGGTACGAGTTTAAATTTATTGAGATCATATGTACATTGATTTTACATTCTACACTATGATAGTGTGTTTTCTATTGTTTTAAGCCTATTCTGGACCAATGAAATCCACATAGATCGTGGTTTATCCTATATTCAAGCGCCTTGACCTGTATGGTAAAAATTCTTTGTTCCATTGTATTCTTAAGTGTTGGTGACACTTCATTACCATTTGGGTTACGGGCTGCTAGTAGCGCAAAGTTTGTGACCACAAAAATTCTTGCCTTGAACAATTGTGCAAGGCTGCTATGTGGTCTTCCAGGAACACATTCATAAGGTTCTATGCCTTCGATACTGCCGCTTCCCAGGATGCTTCCTTTGGACGCCGGGTTCTTGTGCCCGCTACAGTGCGTCCCCTCCGATAAGGACCTGCTTTAGGACATCCCCATTGTCCAATCCTTGTGGAGCCCAGTGTACCCCGCAGCAGAAAACGAGTTTTATGGTAAGAACTTACCTTTGTTAAAACTCTTTCTGCGAGGTACACTGGTCTCCACAAGGCGCCCACCCTGACGCACTTAGCTTCTTTGGGCTGGTATGGCATTAGCAGCTGACCAGTAGCGGATCTTGCCACGGGCAAGCAGGACTTTTGCCCGGGGCGCCGCCTTCCGGAGGGCGCTGGCGCCTTCCGGAGGGCGCCGCACCGTGGCAAGATCCGCCACTGCTGCCCGCTGTGTCCCCCGTCCGCCTCCGCTGCCTGCTGCCGTCCCCGTCCGCCTCCTGTGAAGGGAACTAGACGCTATGCGTCTAGTTTCCCTTCGTGGAGAGTAACTTTGCTGAGCGGTGCGCGATGACGTCATCGCGCACCGCACAGCAAAGGTCCTCTCCACGAAGGGAACTAGACGCATAGCGTCTAGTTTCCCTTCGTGGAGAGGACCTTTTGCTGTGCGGTGTACGATGACGTCATCGCGCACCGCTCAGCATTCAAGCGGCGCTAGCAATGTACAGGGGGCGTAACTGACCACGCCCCCTGTATTAGGCCACTCCCATTTTCCTGCCCGGGGCGCAGAGCGCCCTTGAACCGGCCCTGCAGCTGACACATCTCTTGTCGTGAGAGTGTGGTGTATGTGGCTACTAACTGTTGTCGTCTCTTTTCCTGCTACTGCATTGGGCTGGTTAACTAAAAACTGAGCTCCAGTGCTGGGAGGCGGGGTGATATAGGAGGCGGCGCTGTGCATTCTGGGAACAGTCAAAGCTTTGAGCCTGTTGGTGCCTCGGATCAAGATCCTATTCTACACCCCACTGTCCAATCCTTGTGGAGCCCAGTGTACCTCGCAGAAAGAGTTTTAACAAAGGTAAGTTCTTACCATAAAACTCGTTTTTTTTACATAACCAAATCAAACATTTTCTCTGTGTCTAATGATAATATGAGGTTGACTCCTTGTCCCCGGAGGAGCTTAGCCACAAAGCAATGTGATGAATTTCCTAATGTTAAGCACAGAGTGTCTACCCCTTACATGTTTGGTATTTGTGTACAAAGGATGGGAGAAGAAATTCCATTCTCTCTGCCAAGATATTTCTGAGAATTTTATAATCTGTATTGAGAACTTGCGGTCTAATTCAGCCCTGATCGAAGATGTGTGAAAAAATGCACATCTACGACCAAAATCTCTGACATACGGGGGGACGCCCATCAGAGGGCTAGTTCGCCCCACATGCTAGGCCCTACGCCCGCCCCTGCAGACATGCAAAAGCATTGCACAGTGGCGATGCTTTCGCACCTGACGAGAAGCTCCCTGCCTATGCAGCCTAGCTGCGAAGGCAGGCGGCTACCCGCCATGTTTTTGTCCACAGCGCCTGCCTGTGACGTCACACAGCCACCATGGACCGCCCCGCAAACGGTCTGGACACACCTGCGTTGTTTGGACCGCGCCCCCAAAATGCCGCCACATCGCTGTCGACGCGCCCTGCGACCACATCAGCCTGTCCATCAGGCAGAGGCGATCGCATCAGTGAGGTACCTTCACATTTCACTGTGTGCGCACGCGTAGTGCGGCTGCTGTGCGTGCGCAAGCAGCACAGGGCTTCAGCCTGCGAACGCTGCTGCTACAGTGTCCAGGTCTGAATTAGGCCTTAAATTGGGTGGCAAGAAAAAAGTTGATCCACCTTATAACCAAGTTTGGAGAGAACCTTGATAATAGCTGAATTACTGTAAAATGAGTAGATAGTATGTCGTTTGAAAAAATAGGATTTTGTTTACCTACCGGTAAATCCTTTTCTCGTAGTCCGTAGAGTATGCTGGGGTCCATATTAGTACCATGGGGTATAGACGGGTGCAGCAGGAGCCATTGGCACTTTAAGAGTTAGTGTGGGCTGGCTTCTCCCTCTATGCCCCTCTTACCAGACTCAGTCTAGAAACTGTGCCCGAGGAGACAACATACTTCGAGAGAAGGAATTACACAGTTAGTGGCGAGATTCATACCAGTTCACACAACATGAAAATCCGGCCAACATGCCGGAATAACTTCAGCAACAGCAGAAACAGTAAATAACGCATAACTTACCTATAAACCAGGTAACACTGAACCAGAAAACCAATGCAGGAAAACGAAGCGCTGGTCGGGCGCCCAGCATCCTCTACGGACTACGAGAAAAGGATTTACCGGTAGGTAACCAAAATCCTATTTTCTCTTACGTCCTAGAGGATGCTGGGGTCCATATTAGTACCATGGGGATGTACCAAAGCTCCCAGAACTGGAGGGAGAGCGCGGAGGCTCCTGCAACACTGCTTGACCAAACTTGAGGTCAGCAGAGGCCAAAGTATCGAACTTGTAAAACTTGGCAAACGTGTTCGACCCAGACCAAGTAGCTGCTCGGCAGAGTTGCACGCTGAGACACCCCAGGCAGCCGCCCAGGAAGAGCCCACTTTACGAGTAGAGTGGGCCTTTACGGATTTCGGACACGGCAATCCTGCCGTGGAAAAAGCATGCTGGATAGTGAACCTGATCCAGCGTGAAATCGACTGCTTAGAAGGACAAACAGAGAGTCACTTTTCCTATGACGAGCCGTCCTCTTCACGTAAATCTTCAAAGTCCTCACTACATCCAAGGCCTTTGAAGTAATTGAGGAGTCAGTAGCCACTAGCACCACAATAGGTTGGTTGATGTGGAAAGCCGACACAACCTTAGGTAAGAACTGTGGACGAGTCCTAAGTTCCGCCCTGTCTTCATGGAGGATCAGATAGGGGCTTTTACAAGATAACACGCGTCGTGCAGAAGCCAAGGCCAACAAGGTGACTGCCTTCCACTGTCTGCTGAGGAAGTCTGCTTCCCAGTTGTCTATGCCCTGAATGAAGATTGCCGACATCGCCACTGCGTGCCTTTCTGCCCAGATGAGGATTTTTGACACCTCTGCCATGGCAGCCTTGCTCTTCGTTCCGTCTTGTCGGTTTATGTAGGCCACTTTGGTCACATTGTCCGACTGCACCAGAACAGCCCGATCCTGTAGAAGGTGTGCTGCTTGCAGAAGGGCGTTGTAAACGGCCCTGAGTTCCAGGATGTTTATTGGGAGAAGCGACCATCGTCCCTGAAAAGTTTCCCCCAGAGCGACTGCTCCCCAACCTCTTAGACTTGCATCTGTGGTTAAAAGGATCCAGTCTTGAATGCTGAACCTTCTCCCTTCCAGAAGATGTGGAAGTTGCAGCCACCAGAGGAGTGAAATCCTGGCTTTCAGAGACAGGCGTATCCTCTTGTGCATGTGTAGGTGAGAGCCCGACCACTGGCCCAATAGGTCCAGCTGAAAGGGTCGTGCATGAAACCTGCCGTACTGCAGAGCCTCGTAGGCAGCAACCATCTTCCCCAGAAGGCGTATGCATTGATGAACCGATACCCGGGCAGACTTTAGGACCTACCGGACCATTGCTTGAATCACCAATGCTTTCTCCACCGGGAGAAATACCCTCTGCACTTCCGTGTCGAGGATCATTCCCAGGAAAGACAGCCGCCTTGTCGGCTCCAGATGAGACTTTGGAAGATTTAGGATCCAACCGTGCCTCCTGAGCAGCCTCGTTGTGAGCGCAATGGAACGCAACAACCTCTCCCTGGACGACGCCTTGATCAGGAGATCGTCCAGATATGGAATTATGTTCACCCCCTGTTTGCGGAGGAGAACCATCATCTCCGTCATCACCATGGTGAAGATCCTCGGTGCTGTGGTGAGGCCAAATGGTAGCGCCTGGAACTGATAGCGATCGGCCATCAGCGCAAACCTGAGATATGCAAATGGGAATGTGGAGGTAAGCATCCTTGATGTCCAGGGACACCAGGAACTCCCCCTCAAACAGTCCTGAGATGACAGCTCTCAGAGACTCCAACTTGAATTTGAACTCCCTGAGATAAGGATTCAAAGATTTTAAGTTTAGAATAGGCCGTACCGAACCATCCGGTTTCGGTACCACAAAAAGGTTCTAATAATAACCCTTGTTCCACTGCTGAAGTGGGACCGGAACAATGACCTCTGACATCACCAATTTTCTGGTGGCCTCCAGAAGAATTGTCCTGTCTGCCAGCAGGGCTGGCAAGCCTGACTTGAAGAAACGGTGAGGCGGGGGATCTTGAGACTACAGTCTGTACCCTCTGGACACTATATCCAGAACCCAGGAGTCCAGACCCGACGACACCCAGACATGGCTGAACTGCCAGGGTCTTGCCCCCACCTGACCTTCCTCCAGGCCTAGCTGTCCACCGTCATGCGGAGGACTTAGGGGAATCAGAAGCGGGCTTCTGGGCCTGGGAACCTGCGGGAGCAGATTTCTTTCCTTTGGCACGACAACCTCTGAAGAAGGTGTTCGAAGGCTTATTCTTTCTAGGCCTCGCGGGCCGAAAGGACTGTGCGTGGTAGATGAAAAAGGCTTCTTCGTAGCCGGTGCAGCTGTGGGGAGAAAAGGAGACTTACCCGCGGTAGCCGTGGCAATCCATGCATCCAGCGCCTCCCCAAAGAGATCCTGACCCTTGTATGGTAGGCCCTCCACACACTTCCTGGATTCTGCGTCCGCAGACCAGTTGCGCAGCCAGAGACCTCTGCAAGCCGAGACGGACATGGAGGAGATCCCCGCAGCCATGGAACCCAGGTCCTTCATGGAATCCACCAGGAACCCTTGCAGAATCCTGACTATTACGTAAAAATAAATCAACGTCACGTTTGTCCAGCATAGTCGATTCCTCCTGCAGAGTGATTGACCACCTGGCAATAGCTTTAGAAATCCAAGCACAGGCTATAGTAGGCCGCAATATAGCCCCTGAAGCCGTGTAAATGGATTTCAGCGTAGCATCCACCTTGCGATCTGCTGGGTCCTTTAACGCGGTAGATCCCGGGACCGGTAATACCACCTGCTTGGACAGCCTGGATACAGAGGCGTCGACTATCGGCGGGGAGTCCCATCTCTTCCTATCTTCTTCTGGGAAGGGAAAAGCCACCAAGACCCTCTTGGGAATCTGGATATTCTTTTCCGGAGTTTCCCATGCCTTTTCAAAGATAGCATCCAATTCTTTGGATGCCGAGAAGGTGAGGGGGGGGGGGGGTTTCTTATTATCCGTAAAGAAGGCCTCCTCCACCTGTTTCGGAGCTGTGTCCGAAATGTGTAAAACATCCCTAACAGCCTCAATCATCAACTGCACCCCCTTGGCGAGTGATGCTGCCCCCCTCAACACCTCCCATCACCGTCTGCAGCGTCAGAGTCGGTGTCCGTGTCATCCTGCATAATTGCAAGTGCACATTTAACATAGTATTTGACATAGTAACATAGTATTTGAGGTTGAATAGAGGCAAATTGGCCATCGTGTTCAACCTGTTTTAAGTTGTGATGATTCTACATACTTGCTAAATAATGTTTTATGACTAGTTAGCTACTATAACTCATGTTACCCCCGGATTAACCACGTTGAAATTTTAAGTATTATAACCTTGGATAGCTTTTTCCATTCAGAAATTTATCCATTCCTTTTTTAAATCCAATTACAGAGTCCGCCATTACCACCTTCCCTGGCAGGGAAATCCACATCCTGATTGCCCTAACAGTGAAGAACCCTTTCCTCCGTTGCGTTCGGAACTTTCTCTCCTCCAGTCGCAGCGAGTGCCCACGTGTCCTAAACTATGTTCTTTTAATAAATAATTCCTCTGATAACTCTTTGTGATGTCCCTTTACATATTTGAAGATATTAATAATATCTCCTCTTAGGCGCCTCTTTTCTAGTGTATACATATTCAGCCTAGTAAGTCTTTCCTTATAGTCCAGTCCTTCTAGGCCTTTAATCAATTTCGTAGCTCGCCTTTGAACACTTTCGAGTTCACTGATGTCTTTTTTATACAATGGTGCCCAAAACTGAACACAATATTCCAGGTGCGGACGTACCAATGCCTTATACAGCGGCATGATTACATCCGAGTCCCTTATCTCAATTGCCCTTTTTATGCACGCTAGCACCTTACTTGCCTTCTTTACTGTGTTTTGACATTGTGTACGGTTATTAAGCCTATTATCAATGAATGCCCCCAAATCTTTTTCCAACTCTGTTTCCCCTAGACGTTCCCCATTTAATATGTAGGTTGCAAGTTTGTTTTTAGTCCCAAAATGCATAACCTTACATTTGTCTGTATTGAACCTCATTTTCCATTTAGACACCCAGAGTGCAAGTTTAAATAGATCATTCTGCAAGGACTCCACATCCAGTTCTGAATTAATTACCTTACATAGTTTAGTATCATCTGCAAAGATTGACACTGTGCTTTCCAGGCCTATTTCTAGGTCATTGATAAATATGTTGAACAGTAGTGGTCCGAGTACGGACCCTTGTGGTATTCCGCTGACTACTGGGGACCAAGTTGAGGACTTCCCGTTGACCACTACTCGCTGTACCCTGCTATCCAACCAGCTGCTTATCCATTTTTTCTAGGCCAATCTCCTTTAATTTGATCATCAGTCTCCTGTGAGGAACTGTATCGAAGGCTTTTGCAAAATCCAGGAAGACCACATCCACTGCTTTTCCTTGATCAAGATTATTGCTCACTTCCTCGTAGAAGCTAATTAAGTTAGTCTGACATGACCTGTCCCTCACAAACCCATGCTGGTTCTTGCTAATAATCCTAGCAGACTTTAGATACTCCTGTATGACTCTTCTTGTCTTATTCCCTCTCAGGATGACCATAAACAGAGGAAAGGATGGCAGAATAGTGTAACACCGTTTTTTTAATAGTAATAGACAAAACAAGATCCAATAAAAACCATATAAAAAATGGTTATGACACACAAGTAACAAGGACAAATCCCAGTAAATGATGGTGGTGTAATTACCGGACGTTATGGAGAACCAAGCAGGTCCTCAAAATCGCAGATGTTTATAGTAATCACAGGAAGCCTCCCGGGTTTTCAGCTCCCTGGATCCGGTAGTCACGTCCACCAAATATCGTCTGGGTAATTCCCTGTATAGCACCAACGCGTTTCAGGTCTGTTCTAGACCCTTTTTCAAGGTAAGTCACTATTCTGCCATCCTTTCCTCTGTTTTATGGTCATCCTGAGAGGGAATAAGACAAGAAGAGGGATACTACATGAAACACGGGGAGACTGACCCATTATATGCTGAAGATACAAGTTAAATACAGGAATGTATACCGTTAATTTCTGACACGTTGTGACATCATACTGTGGACTCCATTTAGAAGGGCGCCTTTTATTCCATTTCACCTATTTTCTGTTTTACCATTGTATTTTTGGGGGTGAGGGAAACGCCCCTACTGTGTGATTTGGATCAAGGCTGCACCTTATTTTTTGCGCACTTCTCTGAAGTCGGATCTTTTTGTGTGTGAAACTCCTGTATGACGTCCCTTAGAATTCCTTCCAATATTTTTCCCACTATAGATGTTAAACTAACTGGTCTATAGTTTCCCGGAAGATTTTTGGATCCCTTTTTAAATAATGGCACTACATCAGCTATACGCCAATCCTTCGGTACCATGCCTGATCTAATTGAACTATGAAAATCAAGTATAGGGGTCGTGCTAGTTGTGAATTAAGCTCCATAAGAACCCTCGGGTGAAGTCCATTAGGACCAGGTGATTTAGTAATCTTAATTTTACTTAGTCTCTCCCGGACTACTTCTTCGCTTAAACAAGTATCTAACCATGAATCATTACTGTCACAATTGTTATGCTCTACTCCCACCATCAGTTCTTCACTGGTGAATACTGATGAAAAGAATTTGTTCAGTATTTCCACTTTTATTTCGTCATCATTTATCAATTCTCCTAATTCATCTTTTAATGGACCTATATTCTCCTTTTTTAACCTTTTACCATTTATGTATTTAAAAAACTTTTTAGGATTGTATCACTGACCTGGTTTGGGAGTGTTGTGGACTCGGGGCTTCTTCCGATGACCGGGAAGAGGAACCGCCACTGGGTCGTAGTAGAGATGGCCGGATGTAGGTCTTCCTCATGCAGAACTAAGACGGCAGGCGGGAGGCCCAGAGGAATTCTTGTAGGTCTCCTGTAAGACAAGACTTGTAGAAATAATGAAGGCTGGGGTACTGAGATATTGGAGACACTGTGGTATTGAAGGCACTGAGGTACTGGGAGTACAGGGAGTGCTGGGAGACCCTTGGAGGCACGGAGGTGTTTGGAGGCACGGAGGTGCTTGGAGGCACGGAGGTGTTTGGAGACACCGAGGTGTTTGGAGACACGGAGGTAACTGGAGGCACGGAGGTGCTTTGAGGCGCGGAGGTGCTTGGAGGCACGGGGTGCTTGGAGGCACGAGGTGCTTGGAGGCACGGAGGTGCTTGGAGGCACGGAGGTAACTGGAGGCACGGAGGTAACTGGAGGCACGGAGGTAACTGGAGGCACGGAGGTGCTTGAGGCGCGGAGGTGCTTGGAGGCACGAGGTGCTTGGAGGCACGAGGTGCTTGGAGGCACGGAGGTGCTTGGAGGCACGGAGGTGCTTGGAGGCACGAGGTGCTTGGAGACACGGAGGTAACTGGAGGCACGGAGGTGCTTGTAGGCACAGGATGCTTGGAAGCACAGGTTGCTTGTAGGCACAGGATGCTTGGAAGCACAGGTTGCTTGTAGGCACAGGATGCTTGGAAGCACAGGATGCTTGCAGGGACAGGATGCTTGGAAGCACAGGATGCTTGCAGGGACAGGATGCTTGGAAGCACAGGATGCTTGCAGGGACAGGATGCTTGGAAGCACAGGATGCTTGCAGGGACAGGATGCTTGGAAGCACAGGATGCTTGCAGGGACGAGGGAGCTCTGGATCATAGCTTCCACAGGAGAAACGAAGATACTCAGGCATCGGATCTCTGCCTGGTATCTGATTTTAAATTCCCCGCCCTAGCCTGATTGGCGGAGCAGGCAGGTGACGTCAGACCTGCTCCGCCTCCTTGCCCTTGCTTGTGATGGCGGCGCCCTTGCTTCCGGGAAGCCGCCGGAGAGCAGCGCCGACCCGCCGCTGAAGCCGGAGACTGACAGGGGAAGAGAGGCGCCGGGCAGACCAGGCCACCCGCAGGGACAAGCGCGGTCGCCGCTGCCCGAGGTTCGTGACAGTACCCCCTCCTCCAGGAGTGGCCCCTGGACACTTCCCGGGCTTAGTCGGATGTCTGGAGTGGAAGATCCGAATCAGACGAGGAGCCGTTACTTCAGTAGCCCCAATCCAACTTCTCTCCTCAGGTCCATAACCCTTCCAGTCCACCAAGTACTGTAATTTTTTATGAAGATAACGAGAGTCCAGAATAGCTTTGATTTCAAACTCCGCTCCAGCTTCTGCCACTACGGACGTTGGCCTTGGGAGTGCTGAGTGGAATCGATTCAGTATGAGGGGACGGAGTAGAGAAACATGGAAGGCGTTAGGTATGCGAAGATGGGCAGGCAAACCCAGTTTACAGACCACAGGATTTAAGACTTGTAGCACAGGGTAAGGACCGATGAACCTTGGAGCGAATTTCATGGTGGGCACCTTCAACCGGAGATTCCGTGTGGACAGCCATACCCTGTCCCCAACTTTATATTGAGGTGCGGCTTGCCGTTTCTTATCTGCAAAGAACTTGTACCGAACAGAAACCTGCTTAAGATTAGCATGAACCTTTCTCCAAATTTGTCCAAAGTGTCGTAGAGTGGACGCTACAGCAGGAACCTCTATTATCGGAAGGCTTGGAAATTCCGGAACACGGGGATGGAACCCGTAGTTGACGAAAAATGGTGATTCCCCAGTGGAAGAATGAAACAAATGGTTATGGGCAAACTCCGCCCAAGGCAACAACTCCACCCAGTTGTCCTGTGAAGGAGAGAGATACAACCGAAGAAAAGTCTCTAGATCTTGATTGACTCGTTCCGTTTGTCCATTTGTTTGGGGATGATAAGCCGACGAAAACTTAAGTTTAATGTGTAGAGTTGAACAAAGGGCTTTCCAAAACCTGGCGGTGAACTGTACTCCACGGTCAGAAACAATCTCTTGTGGCAACCCATGCAAACGAAAATGTTCTCGGATAAACAATAGAGCCAGTTTCGGTGCTGTCGGAAGACCAGTCAAGGGCACAAAGTGTGCCATCTTCGAAAAACGGTCAACGATAACCCAAACGGTGTTGCAACCCTTGGAACAGGGCAAGTCAGTGATGAAGTCCATGGAAATGTGAGTCCAGGGTCTCACAGGGATAGGCAGAGGACGAAGTAACCCTGCAGGAGGCAGACGAGGAGATTTATGTTGTGTACATTGGGGACATGAATTAACGCAATCTTGTACATCCTTCCTCATGGTGTTCCACCAGTAAGACCTTTGCAGAAACTTGTACATCTTCTGAGCGCCGGGATGACCGGAAAACTTGGAGTTATGGACCCACCGTAGTATTCCTGGGCGGAATCTAGCTGGTACGGACATTCTTCCAGGAGGAGGAGCTGGAGTAGTTAAAGCAGCAGAGACAGAAACTGGATTCAGAATTAAACCCCGCTCCGGAGGTTCATCCTCGTCTGTGGGAACCTGTGAACGGGAAAGCGCATCTGCTTTAATATTGAGAGTCCCGGCACGGTACTTGATAATGAACGAGAATCGGGAAAAGAAAAGTGCCCATCTCGCCTGGCGAGGATTCAAACATTGTGCGGATTTGATGTACAGTAAATTCTTGTGATCCGTGTAGATGGTAAACACATGTTTAGCCCCTTCTAGAAGATATCTCCATTCTTCCAAGGCAGATTTGATTGCCAAGAGTTCCTGGTCTCCAATAGAGTAATTTCGTTCGGCTGGAGAGAATTTACGAGAGTGGAAGCCACACGGATGTAATTTCTTATCAGAGGAATGCTGGGAGAGGACAGCCCCCACCCCGACTGAAGATGCATCAACTTCTAAGAAGAAGGGTTCCTCGAAATTTGGTTGTTGGAGAACTGGAGCCGTCGTGAAAGCTAACTTTAAGCGAGAAAAAGCTACAATGGCTTCCGGAGGCCACAAACTAGGATTAGAACCCTTTCTCGTCAGGGCAGTAATGGGTGCAACAATGGTGGAGAAACCTTTAATGAATTTCCTGTAGTAGTTCGCAAAGCCCAGGAACCTTTGTATTGCTTTCAGGGAAAGAGGCTGAGTCCAATCACGAATGGCCGACAACTTTTCCGGATCCATGCGAAGCTCCGTCCCCGAGATGACATAACCGAGGAACGGAATAGATGTTACTTCAAAGGTACATTTGGAAAGCTTGGCGTAGAGATGATTCTCTTGTAAACGGTGTAGCACCTCTTTGACTTGAGTCCTGTGTTCGACAAGATTCTTGGAAAAAATCAGTATGTCGTCCAGATATACCACAACGCTCTGATACAGCATATCACGAAAGATTTCGTTGACGAATCCCTGGAAAACCGCGGGAGCATTACTAAGACCAAACGGCATCACCAAGTATTCGTAATGCCCATCTCGGGTATTAAAGGCAGTCTTCCATTCATCCCCCTCTCGGATGCGTATAAGATTATAAGCTCCTCTCAAGTCGAGTTTTGAAAAAATGCGGGCACCACGAACCCTATCAAATAACTCTGTGATTAGTGGCAAGGGGTATTTATTCTTAATAGTAATGTCGTTTAGGCCGCGGTAGTCGATGCATGGTCTCAACCCCCCGTCCTTTTTCTTCACGAAAAAGAAGCCTGCACCAGCAGGGGAGGAAGAGGGGCGAATGAATCCCTTGAGCATATTGGACTTAATATACTCCGACATGGCTTGAGTCTCGGGAAGAGACAGAGGATATGTGCGACCACGAGGTGGCGTCTTCCCTGGGACAAGGTCAATAGGGCAGTCCCAAGGCCTGTGAGGTGGTAACAGGTCAGCAGCTTGTTCCGAAAATACGTCCTTGTACCCTTGATATGCCTCCGGAATGTGCTCTTCATCCGTTTTGGAGGTAACACGGAGCGGACAAACAGGAGTAAGACAATTAGTGTGACAAAAGGAACTCCAGGACAGAATTTGTGACGACTTCCAATCGATGTGGGGGTTATGACTTTTCAGCCAAGGCATTCCAAGAACCAGATCATGGGGCATTTCTGGGATTACCAAGAGTTCCAAATCTTCCTGATGTAGAGCCCCGACCCGCAGCTTAACTGGCCCCGTGCGCCACATTATGAGACCTTTGGAAATTCTAGTCCCGTTGATAGCCGTCAGTGAAATTGGCCGCTCGATAGGCCGTAACTTTAAACCCAAACTTTGGGCACAGAAGGAAGAAACGAAGTTCCCTGCAGCTCCGGAATCCAATAGGGCTTCACAAGACCTGGAGACTGAATTGGAGACTAGAGTTACTGGAAGCAAGCAGTCCGAAGTTGGAGAAGCTTTTGTCGTAACTCCCAGCTTGACTCCTCCGGAACAAGCTAGGTCTGCCCGTTTCCCGGACGGACTTTACAAGATTTAAGAAAATGATCTGCGGCTCCACAGTAAAGGCAGAGTTTACCCTCATGACGACGCTGTCGTTCTTCCGGAGACAGTCGGGAGCGGTTAATTTGCATGGGCTCATCTGAGCTAGGTGAGGCCACCGGCCTAGGAGTAGGATTCCGGAACCTGGAACGATCCGAACGGTTACGTTCTCTTCCACGCTCCTGCATCCGAAGATCCACCTTGACGCAAAGGGAAATCAAATCTTCTAATGGATCCGGCAGATCTCTAGTAACCAGCTCGTCTTTCAGCCGGTCGGAAAGACCGTTCCAGAAGGCAGCTCTCAGGGCATCATTATTCCAGCGTAGTTCGGAAGCAATGGTCTGGAAATGAACCACGTACTGGCCCACGGAACGGGCGCCCTGCCGAACACGGAGCAAATCGGAAGAAGCAGTGGTCATTCTGCCGGGCTCGTCGAAAATCCTTCGAAAGGACGAGATGAAGTTGGTGTAGTTGGAAACCATGGGATCAGATCGTTCCCATAATGGAGACACCCAATCCAAAGCAGAACCTTCCAACAGAGAAATAATATATGCTACCTTGGACCGGTCTGTAGGAAAGTTGTGTGCAAGTAGCTCGAAATGTACCTCGCACTGGTTCAAGAAACCACGACAATTTTTGGGATTCCCATTATAGCGGGACGGAGTAGGCAACTGAAGGCGTGGAGTGACACCGGCCGATGGTTGAACATTGCTGGCAACGGCAACTGGTGCGACTGCTGGAACAGGAGCCGGAATTACTGAGGCCAGAGACGCCTGAATCTGATCCAGACGCCCGGACAACTGCTGGAGGTACTGCATCACCTGACCTTGTGCTGCTTCCTGACTTTGCACTCGAGAAGCCAGGTTCTGGATGGCACTAGAGTCCGTGTTCCGATTCCCCGAGTCCATGAGGCCTGAGTATACTATCACTGACCTGGTTTGGGAGTGTTGTGGACTCGGGGCTTCTTCCGATGACCGGGAAGAGGAACCGCCACTGGGTCGTAGTAGAGATGGCCGGATGTAGGTCTTCCTCATGCAGAACTAAGACGGCAGGCGGGAGGCCCAGAGGAATTCTTGTAGGTCTCCTGTAAGACAAGACTTGTAGAAATAATGAAGGCTGGGGTACTGAGATATTGGAGACACTGTGGTATTGAAGGCACTGAGGTACTGGGAGTACAGGGAGTGCTGGGAGACCCTTGGAGGCACGGAGGTGTTTGGAGGCACGGAGGTGCTTGGAGGCACGGAGGTGTTTGGAGACACCGAGGTGTTTGGAGACACGGAGGTAACTGGAGGCACGGAGGTGCTTTGAGGCGCGGAGGTGCTTGGAGGCACGGGGTGCTTGGAGGCACGAGGTGCTTGGAGGCACGGAGGTGCTTGGAGGCACGGAGGTAACTGGAGGCACGGAGGTAACTGGAGGCACGGAGGTAACTGGAGGCACGGAGGTGCTTGAGGCGCGGAGGTGCTTGGAGGCACGAGGTGCTTGGAGGCACGAGGTGCTTGGAGGCACGGAGGTGCTTGGAGGCACGGAGGTGCTTGGAGGCACGAGGTGCTTGGAGACACGGAGGTAACTGGAGGCACGGAGGTGCTTGTAGGCACAGGATGCTTGGAAGCACAGGTTGCTTGTAGGCACAGGATGCTTGGAAGCACAGGTTGCTTGTAGGCACAGGATGCTTGGAAGCACAGGATGCTTGCAGGGACAGGATGCTTGGAAGCACAGGATGCTTGCAGGGACAGGATGCTTGGAAGCACAGGATGCTTGCAGGGACAGGATGCTTGGAAGCACAGGATGCTTGCAGGGACAGGATGCTTGGAAGCACAGGATGCTTGCAGGGACGAGGGAGCTCTGGATCATAGCTTCCACAGGAGAAACGAAGATACTCAGGCATCGGATCTCTGCCTGGTATCTGATTTTAAATTCCCCGCCCTAGCCTGATTGGCGGAGCAGGCAGGTGACGTCAGACCTGCTCCGCCTCCTTGCCCTTGCTTGTGATGGCGGCGCCCTTGCTTCCGGGAAGCCGCCGGAGAGCAGCGCCGACCCGCCGCTGAAGCCGGAGACTGACAGGGGAAGAGAGGCGCCGGGCAGACCAGGCCACCCGCAGGGACAAGCGCGGTCGCCGCTGCCCGAGGTTCGTGACAGATTGGTTTTACTCTCTATAGCGATTTGCTTTTCATTTTCCATTTTAGCTGCTCTTATTGCTTTTTTGTATTTCTTATTACACTCCTTGTAATACTTGAAAGACTCCTCCTTTCCATTAGATTTAAATGCTTTGAAAGCCTGCTTTTTTTATCAATTTCTGCCTTAACCTTCTTGTTAAGCCACATTGGTTTGAGTTTAATACTCCTACGTTTACTGCCCATGGGAATAAAGTTATGAATATTGCTATCCAAACTCTGAAGTTTATGAGAATGTACCGCAGGGGACCCCGAGGAGGCAGAATCAGACCATACCACCATAGAGGACTGGAGGACCTGGGTGGCATGCTCAGTCCTAGCAACCCTATCAGAAATCTGAGAAATAGTCCCCCTCAGAGAGACTAACCATTCTGGCTCTCTAGCTGGGATCTGCGCTAAAACAGTGCAATCCTGATTACATGGAATGGAGTCTTCCTGGGAAGACAAATCCTCTGCAGCATATGAAACAGTGTCCCTAGACATGTTGTCACACACACTCAAACACCCCACAAACACACAGGGTATTATGTAGAGAGTTTCCCCCCCAAGAATGGCAGAGAGACACAGAGATTGGAGCCAACCCACACACATCGCTATCAAAGGTATAGGGAGTCCCTAACCAGCGCTGACTGTGTCCCTTAATAGGTGACACAGCCTGTATACAACCTCCCCCCCTTCTACAACCCCCTTGCTACCGTACAGATAGCTGGAGATTGCTCTGGAGGGACCTGGATCTACTTGGTAGTAAGTACAGGCAGGAAAAATGGCGCTGAATGCTGCTGGGTCCGCTCTGAGGAGAAGCTCTGCCCCCTCAATGGCGCTGTCTTCCCGCTCACTGAAAGATTATACTGGCCGGAGGAGTTGTGCTGGCCTGGATCCGCAGACCCCGACAGACTTGCAGTGGACAGTGTAGGGTCCGGTGCTGGCCCAGGGTGCCCCTCCCAGCGCCACACCGCAGTACCGCTGAGCCATCCAGGAGCGCGATTGAGACCGCGCTCCTTACCCTCTGGCCGCCTTCCTCATACTGTCCCCCCGCTTGCAAGGGGGGACAGTGACTCACTCACCACATCTTCAGCTCCCTGAGGGGGTGGCGGCCGGCTGCCGGGGCGAGCGTTCCCTGGCGTAGCGTGATTAGACCCCTCTGAAGCTTAATGTTCAGTTAGCGGGAGCAGTGGCTCAAGACCCCGCAAGGTGGACACTGCTCTCCCCCCCTCAGTCCCTCGCTGCAGGGAGGCTGTCGCCAGCAGCCTCCCTGTAAAATAAAAAACGTTTTTTTCCTAAGAGAACTCTGTAGAGCTCCCCTAGCTGTGACTGGCTCCTCCGGGCACATTTTTAAAACTGAGTCTGGTATTAGGGGCATAGAGGGAGGAGCCAGCCCACACTATTAAACTCTTAAAGTGCCAATGGCTCCTGGTGGACCCGTCTATACCCCATGGTACTAATATGGACCCCAGCATCCTCTAGGATGTAAGAGAAATATTATTAAATAATATCTGTAAAGTTTTACAAATTTTGGAAGAAAAGAATCATACAGAAGTCTCCATTACGACCATACATCCCAGTGGCCATTGAGGACTTCACAGCCTTTATGGCTTTGTCAATTTATGTGGTAGTAATTAGGGAAGTGTAGGAGAATTTTGTGGAGTCAGGAAGGCGAAATCATGTAACAAAAGGAAGGACTTTGGTGCATAATCAATGAAAGGATTATGTCATAAAGAGATTTATAAAATGATATTAAACCTCTGTGATTTTGGCACCATCAAGGTAAGCGTGCCATCATCCCTCTTGACATATTTAATAACATTAAAATAAAGGCCCTTCAGTTGATTATAGAAAATAAACACCCCATCTTGTTACAAGCTTGGTTTAGCAATCATTTATGTTGCCACTTGGTACGCTACTAAATCTACTCCCATATCTATATCTATCGTATTTAAGTAAATAGAAATGTTCTTATTTTTGTTGGGTAGTTCATAGCTCACACATTCCAAAACCCAAGATTATTGCATCTGGATATATTTTCTATATAGTCAAATTGATTCCATATTTGCTATTCAGACTTTTGGAGCTGATGAATTTGCTTTCTAAGCTCAACCACAACCTGAATTTAAGATGATGCACGCAGAAGTGTACTGAAAATAGATTGGGCATTCCTGCCAGGTTGCAGGGTGATCAGAAGGAGGTGGCTAATCAGATGAATAGAGATGTTATGAAAGTGTCACTGAAGTGGTTGCATACATAGATGCTTTATCACTCACATTGGAGGCCATACGGAAAATCTGCACCTAGCACAGGACTGCTACAGATTTTCACATTGGGACACCAGGGAAGGTCTTGTATTGGTATTTGCAAAAAGTCACAGACGTGAGACTGGCAAAGGATGAACACACAGATGTCGCTGCGTCCAGCTAAGAATTAGGTTCTAAATGTGTATGTCCCTTTCTTTCTACCACTTTGTTTGTATGTCTCCCTTCGACCCCCATCCCATCTATTTCATCTCCCTTTTCTGCCATCAGCCTCCCAAACCCAATGTGGTCTTGTCCAACACATTCTAGTCCTCTACTTGTCTCCCTTTCTTTTCTTTCACTCCTCCTCTTCCGCTTTAGTAAATGTAATAAGCAGGACCAGCGCTGGTGGATGCCGACCAGCTGCGATGTGGATGAAGAGAAGTACAACCATGTCCATCACATACAGTGCATCCGGAAAGTATTCACAGCGCTTCACTTTTTAAATTTTGTTATGTTACAGCCTTATTCCAAAATGGAATAAATGCATTTTTTCCCTCAAAATTCTACACACAATACCCTATAATGACAATGTGAAAAAAGGTTTTTTTTGAGATTTTTGCAAATTTAGTAAAAATAAAAAAACTAAGAAATCACATGTACATAAGTATTCACAGCATTTGCTCAAAATTTTGTTGATGCACCTTTGGCAGCAATTACAGCCTCAGGTCTTTTTGAATATGATGCCACAAGCTTGGCACACCTATCTTTGGCCAGTTTCGCCCATTCCTCCTTGCAGCACCAAGCTCCATCAGGTTGCATGGGAAGCGTCGGTTCACAACCATTTTCAGATCTCTCCAGAGATGTTCAATCGGATTCAAGTCTGGGCTCTGGCTGGGCCCCTAAAGGACATTCACAGAGTTGTCCTAAAGCCACTCCTTTGATATCTAGGCTGTGTGCTTAGGGTCGATGTCCTGCTGAAAGATGAACCGTCGACCCAGTTTAAGATCAAGAGCGCTCTGGAGCAGGTTTTCATCCAGGATGTCTCTGTACATTGCTGCATTTATCTTTCCCTCTATCCTGACTAGTTTCCCAGTTCCTGCTGCTGAAAAACATCCCCACAGCATGATGCTGCCACCACCATGCTTCACTGTAGGGATGGTATTGGCCTGGAAATGAGCTGTGCCTGGTTTACTCCAAACATGACGCCCGGCATTCACGCCAAAGGGTTCAATCTTTGTCTCATCAGAATTTTGTTTCTCGTGGTCTGAGAGTCCTTCAGGTGCATTTTGGCAAACTCCAGGCAGGCTGCCATGTGCTGTTTACTAAGGAGTGGCCTCTGTCTGGCCACTCTACCATACAGGCAGGATTGGTGGATTGCTGCAGAGATGGTTGTCCTTCTGGAAGGTTCTCCTCTCTCCACAGAAGAATGCTGGAGCTCTGACAGAGTGACCATCGGGTTCTTGGTCACCTCCCTGACTGGGGCCCTTCACTCCTGATTGCTCAGTTTAGATGGCCGGCTAGCTCTAGGAAGAGTCCTGGTAGTTCCAAACTTCTTCCATTTACGGATGATGGAGGCCACTGTGCTCATTGGGACCTTCAAAGCAGCAGATATTTTTTTGTACCCTTCCCCAGATTTATGCCTTGAGACAATCCTGTCTCGGAGGTCTACAGACAATTCCTTTGACTTCATGCTTGGTTTGTGCTCAGACATGCACTGTCAAGTGTGGGACCTTATATAGACAGGTGTGTGCCTTTCCAAATCATGTCCAATAAACTGAATTTAACACAGGTGGACTCCAATTAAGCTGTAGGAACATTGCAAGGATGATCAGTAGAAAAAGGATGTACCTGAGCTCAATATTGAGCTTTATGGCAAAGGCTGTGAATACTTATGTACATGTGATTTCTTAGTTTTTCATTTTTAATAAATTTGCAAAAATCTAAAAAAAAGTTTTTTCACGTTTTCATTATGGGGTATTGTGTGTAGAATTTTTAAGGAAAACAAATTAATTTATTTCATTTTGGAATAAGGCTGTAACATAACAAAATGTGGAAAAAGTGAAGCAATGTGAATACTTTCTGGATGCACTGTAAGTGAACCTAAGGATGGTGGATAAGCACAGTTTTCTGATTTTAACAATTTTTTGCTGAGTAACTCAGTAATAAACTTTTGTTATAAATTATCCGTCATGCTCAAATCCCATCATTGCACGTGCTAATGGGATCTTAAGGACCTGCTAGTTGGGAATTCGTCATTGAAGACTTTCCATGCTTCAGGGTTTACAGGTGTGACAATTGTGGTTATCAGAAAAAAACTGCTCTTCTTAACATGTGCCTAGGGCAACTCAAACTGAGAACACAGGATGTTCAGAAGAGGAGAGCATTTTAGGTTCACAACCAAAATTTTCCTCTGGGGCCATACAATGCCTGCCTTGTTCTATCAATGGGATTGATTAATATTGTAAGTAACACACCAGAAAACTTTCTATCCAAACTATGGGGCTTATTCAGGCTTGCTAGCAAACTAAAAAAGTTAGCAAATGGGCCCAACCCATGTAACACTGCAGATGGGGCAGTAACATGTGCACAGATAGATTTAGATTTGGGTGGGATGCGTTCAAACTGAAAACTAAATTGCAGTGTAGAAATTGAGCAGCCAATATTTACCATGCAAACCTCCTAACTTCTGTCCCTCTTGAATCGGGACATGCCGCACCTCAGCCGCGACCGTGGCTAAAAGGGGGCAGAGCTTTGGGAGAAGGGGATGGAGTCTCACGGCAAGGGGCGTGGCCTATTGCAGCGACCCCCGTTTTCGTCATTTTGGGGGCATGTCCAACGCTCCATGAGCTGCTGGACAGCCCCTGGCTCCCCTCCTTGTGCTGATAGAATCAGTGTGATCACCGGCTGCTTTGCAAAGCAGAGCAGCGGTGATCACAGGATCTCCCAACTGCCCCCCCACCTGTGGGACACTGTGACCCACGGGAGGGACAACGGGACAGTGTCCAATTAGCGGGACTGTCCCGCTGAAATCGGGACAGTTGGGAGGTATGACCATGAATTGGTTCTTGATAGTTATGGAACCTTGCTTTCTCATTCCAGCTGCACTACTCACACTGAACTCAATTTACCTTACTACAATTGGAAGCAAAATTCCTTCCACTCTTAGCAGTACACACACCATGGGCTAGATGTAATAGGATGCGATTTTGGAAAATGTGCGATTTTTACTGCAAAATCTCACGTTTTCCGAGAATCGCATCAAGATATTTTGCCATTGCAAACATACAACTCGGGCAATGTAATAGGATGCGAGTTTACAACTAGAACCTAAAACATTACCAAACAATTGCCAATAAATAGACCAGCTTCTGGCTGGCGAGATTGATAGATGCATGCACAGAACAGTGAAATCTGTGCATGTTTCTGTCTGTAAAAGTAAAGAAACAGTTAAAAATAAAAAAATAAAATTACATTCAAGTCCTTCCCCACTTCCAGAAGCATAACCAGCACCAGCCTCTTGGACTGGTCCTGGTTCCAAAAATACGGGGGGACAAAAAAGTAGGGGTCCCCTGTAATTTTTAAAACCAGCACTGGGCTCCACTAGCCAGGGAGGTGACGCCGCAGCATCAGCCTCCCCAACTAGTCACCCCTGGGAGGGGTTCCCTGGGAGAGTGGGGACCCCTAAAATAAAGAGGTTCCCACCTCCAGGCACCCAAGGGCCAGGAATGAAGCCTAAGGCTGTACCTGGTACCCCTGGACAGTGGGTGCCAGGCTGCTAGCCATAGTGTTTGTAAAAAGAATATTGTCTTTTGCTGTGGAACTACAAGTCCCAGCAAGACTCCCCTGCATGCTGGTATTTGCAGAACCACAAGTACCAGCATGCAGGGCATTAAAGGGCTCGCTGGTACCTGTATCATTTGAGACTTGATCCGATGAGGCAGGCCGTCCCACTTGGAAAGGATTAACCTCTGCAGAGGGCGGGAATGAAATTGAGCGTACTCTACCATGTTGAAAGCCGACACCATGAGGCCTAGTACTTGCATCGCCGAGTGTATCTACACTCTTGGGGGAGAAAGGAAATATCTGATCCTGTCCTGAAGTTTCAGAACTTTCTCTGGAGACAAAAACAGTCGTTGGCTGTGTGTGTCCAGTAGTGACCCCAGGTGTACCATGCTCCAAGCAGGGACCAGCGAGGACTTTTTCCAGTTGATGAGCCACCCAGGGCCGGTGCAAGGTTTCTCGGCACCCTAGGCAAAATTTCTGCCTACACCCCCCCCCCCCCCCCGTCCTCCCGGCCCTCCCCTTCCCCCGTTGCTTGGACAGTGGAGTGATCACGTTATCTAGAGGCTGTGTTAACAGTATGTTGATCCTCCTGAAGCAGCCAAATAACAGCAAAAGATAACCTGACAAATATTATATTAAATGCACACAAGTTAAAAAGCATCCAGCCTCACATCCATATATAGTATAATACCACAGTCTGTAGTTTTATACAGTATTATAGATAGGCACCAGGGTTGTAACTAGAACTTTGTGGCAGTGACGTGCGGTGAGGTCATTGGCTGGGGAGGCACTGAGATTTTATATATATATATATATATATACATATACACACACACGTACATATACAGTGGTCGAAGTGGACATTTTGAAGTGGGGGTATGGAAAAGTGAAGGTTGCAATTATGCGCGCGCCTCCGGAAGAGGGGGTGTGGCCACTCAAATGGGGGCGTGTCCTTCAGTGTATTAGGACCCCTTATACTATCTAGAAATTCTTATACTATCTAGAAATTCACATTACAGCACACGGAATGAGACGAAATTCACACTACAGCACATGGTATGAGCCAAAATTCACACTACAGCACATGGTATGATCCGAAATTCATATTTTACCACACAGTATGAGCCGAAATTCACATTACAGCACACCGTATGAGCCGAAATTCACATTACAGCACACAGTATGAGCCAAAATTCACATTACAGCACACGGTATGAGCCGAAATTCACATTACAGCACACGGTATGAGCCGAAATTCACATTACAGCACACAGTATGAGCCGAAATTCACATTACAGCACACAGTATGAGCCAAAATTCATATTTTACTACACAGTATGAGCCGAAATTCACATTACAGCACACGGTATGAGCCGAAATTCACGTTACAGAACACGCTATGACCCAAAATTTCAGATTTTACCACACTGTATGAGCCGAAATTCACATTATAGCACACGGTATGACCCGAAATTCACATTACAGCATACGGTATGAGCCAAAATTCTGATTTTACCACATGGTATGAGCCGAAATTCACATTATAGCACATGGTATGAGCCGAAATTCACATTACAGCACACAGTATGAGCCAAAATTCATATTTTACTACACAGTATGAGCCGAAATTCACATTACAGCACACGGTATGAGCCGAAATTCACGTTACAGAACACGCTATGACCCAAAATTTCAGATTTTACCACACTGTATGAGCCGAAATTCACATTATAGCACACGGTATGACCCGAAATTCACATTACAGCATACGGTATGAGCCAAAATTCTGATTTTACCACATGGTATGAGCCGAAATTCACATTATAGCACATGGTATGAGCCGAAATTCACATTATAGCAAACGGTATGACCCACAAATCAGGGACAGGGAGAGAGAGTGACAGCAAGGACTGAGAGAGTGACAGCAGGGACTGAGAGAGTGACAGCAGGGACTGAGAGCGTGACAGCAGGGACATAGGGTAACATTACCTGATATGTGCAGCAGAGGTGCGGAAGGGACTGTGGTTGTCGGTGGCGGATGAGCCCATGGTCTGCGGGGGATGCGGCGGTACTAAGCTGTCCTTCTTTGCTGAGGCGTTGATGTCCCTCTGACCACCGCCAGTTGTGGTCTGCGGTGGTCAGCTTTCAATGGCGGTGCAGCGTGCAGAAGTGAGCGCTGGTCAGCGGTGGGAGGCGGGCAGCTGTGATATAAATATATCATTTTTTTACATTTATTTTATTTATTTTTCCCTGTCCCTGCGTCCAAGTGATCTGGGGGTGAGCTGGAGTCCAAGTGATCTTGCCCAGATCACTTGGACTGCAGCTCACCCCCAGATCACTTGGACTGCAGCTCACCCCCAGATCACTTGGACTGCAGCTCGCCCCCAGATCACAAGGGGGGAGCTGCAGTCCAAGTGATCTGGGGGTGAGCTGCCCAGACACTAGCCACCAAGCACAACTCCCCCCCACCCCTCGCCTTAGTGGTCCTTGTTCCTCAGTCCCGGAGGAAGCAGATGCTGCCGGAGATGCTGAGGGCACGGAAATAGAGGTAACAGCGCTGCCTGTTGTCTCTGGAGCTGCCGCTGCTGTAGGCAACTCCAACATCGGGAGGCGCGGGGCGGATGCGGCCCGTCTCCTGACCTGCTCTCTCATATGCGCAGCTCCGTCTATTTCTGTTAGAGACATGGAGCAGGGAAATCAATACACTGGCGCCGGTGAGGTGACTGACGGCTGTGGCAGGCTAGACCCTTGCCGCGGCCGCCCCTGGTCTGGGCTTACTTATCAAAATATTATTTTTTTTGTAAAATGTATTTAATTGGAGCATGCCGCCCTCCAGTGGCCAGCGCCCATAGGCAGCTTCCTAAAGCTGCCTAATGGTAGCGCCGGCCCTGGAGCCACCCGTGGGCTTGAAGGAATTGGACCATCAGTTCTAGATGACTGAGGAGAACCTCTTGGGAGTTCACCAGAATCAGCAAGTTGTCCAGATATGGCAGGATCCTGATTCCCTGACGGTGGAGAAGAGCCGTCATCACGGCCATGACCTTGGTGAAGATCCGAGGGGCCGTGGCCAATCCAAAAGGCAGTGCCTGGAATTAATAATGTAGGCTGCAAACAGCAAACCGCAGATATTGCTGATGCGACATGGCATTAGGTATGTGCAGGTAAGCATCCTGTATGTCCAGGGATACCATATAGGGGGTCATTCCGACCCGATCGCTCGCTGCAGGTGGTCGCAGCGCAGCGATCGGGTCGGAAATGCGCATGCGCCGGCACCACAGTGCGCTGGCGCATGGCAGCTTTCGTTACCTAGCGATCGCCTCTGAGACAGAGGCGGTCACTAGGCGGGAGAGGGCTTAACGCCGCCGTTTAGGGGGAGCGGTCCGGCCAACGCAGGCGTGGGGGGACAGTCCGCGGTGGCTGCGTGATGTCTCACGTAGCCGCTGTGGCCAGCGGGAGCAACTCCCGGCCAGCCGCAAGTGCTGCGCTGGCCGGGAGTTACTCCTCAAATACAAAGGCGCTTTTGTATTTGTGCGGGGGGGCCGGCACTGACATGCGGGGCGGACTAGTCCTGTGCTGGGCGTCCCCCCGCATGTCTGAGTTAACGATCATAGCTGTGCTAAATTTAGCACAGCTACGATCAACTTGGAATGACCCCCATAGTCTTCGGGTTCCATGGCCAGCAATATAGAGCGCAGCGTTTCCATACGGAATTTGGATACTCTCACAAACTTGTTCAGAGATTTGAGTATAGGCCGGAAAGACTCATTGGGTTTCAGGACAAGAAACAGGGTGGAGTAGTATCCTCCTCCTCTCTGGGACAGGGGTACCGTCACTACCACTCCTGTGTCCAGGAGGGAACGCACAACCAGGTGTAGAGCTTGCGCCTTCAATGGGTCCAAAGGGGTAACCGTCATTCGGAACTGGCGAGGGGGAAGTCTCTTGAAAGAGACTGCTTACCCGTGAGAGACGACATCTCGCACCCATACGTCTGAAGTGGTCTTTAACCAGACCTGGGTGAATTGCAGAAGTCGGCCTCCCACCCCTGGGATCCCCCAGGGGAAGGCCCGCCCCGTCATGCAGCAGGCTTGTCTCCCTGCAAGAATAGGATTTTGGTACCTACCACTCAATCCTTTTCTCGTAGTCCATAGAGGATGCTGGGGTCCACATTAGTACCATGGGGTATAGACGAGTCCACCAGGAGCCATTGGCACTTTAAGAGTTTAAGAGTGTGGGCTGGCTCCTCCCTCTATGCCCCTCCTACCAGACTCAGTGTAGAAACTGTGCCCGAGGAGACGACATACTTTGAGAGAAGGACTTAACACAGATAGTGGTGAGGTTCATACCAGCTCACACATACAAGGCACGTCAAGTCAACTAGCTTGAACTAATCAGCAAACGGCTGAAACATTACTTACCCAGTAACTATGCAGTACGCAACTAAACAAAGTGGTACTGAACCAAATAACATATGCAGGAAAACAAAGCGCTGGGCGGGTGCCCAGCATCCTCTACGGACTACGAGAAAAGGATTTACCGGTAGGTACCAAAATCCTATTTTCTCTAACGTCCTAGAGGATGCTGGGGTCCACATTAGTACTATGGGGATGTACCAAAGCTCCAAGAACGGGAGGGAGAGCGCGGAGACTCCTGCAGAACTGATTGACCGAACTTCAGATCATCAGAGGCCAAAGTATCGAACTTGTAGAACCTTGCAAACGTGTTCGACCCAGACCAAGTTGCCACTCGTCAAAGCTGCGTTGCCGAGACACCCCAGGAAGCCGCCCAGGAAGACCCCACCTTACAAGTAGATTGGGCCTTAACAGATTTTGGACACGTTAGTCCTGCCGTAGAATAGGCATGCTGGATAGTGAACCTAATCCAGCGAGAAATAGACTGCTTAGAAGCAGGACACCCAATTTTCTTGGGATCGTATAGGACAAACAAAGAGTCCGACTTCCTATGACGAGAAGTTCTCTTCACATAAACCTTCAGAGCCCTCATGACATCCAAGAACTTTGAAGTAATCGAGGCGTCAATAGCCACTGGCACCACAATAGGTTGGTTGATATGAAATGCCGACACAACCTTTGGAAGGAACTGCTGACGAGTCCGGAGCTCAGCTCTATCCTCATGGAAGATCAAGTAAGGGCTTTTGCATGACAAAGCCCCTAGCTCAGAGACACGCCTAGCAGAAGCTAAGGCCAACAAAGTGACCGTCTTCCATGTAAGAAATTTGAGCTCCACCTCATGAAGAGGCTCAAACCAATCCGACTGGAGAAACTGCAACACCACGTTAAGGTCCCAAGGCACCGTAGGCGGCACAAAGGGAGGTTGGAAATTCAGAACTCCCTTCAAAAAGGTCTGAACCTCAGGGAGGGTAGCCAATTGTTTCTGAAAGAAAATGGACGGGGCTGAAATCTGGACCTTCACAGATCCCAATCTCAGTTCCATATCCACTCCTGCCTGCAGGAAGAGGAGGAAATGTCCCAGTTGAAAATCAACCACAGGGAACTTCTTGGACTCACACCAAGAGACACATTTCTTCCAAATACGATGGTAATGTGTAGACGTTACCCCTTTCCTAGCCTGTATGAGGGTAGGAATCACTTCTTTTGGAATACCCTTCCGAGCAAGAATCAGACGCTCAACTTCCATGCCGTCAAACGAAGCCGCGGTAAGTCTTGATAGGCAAATGGACCCTGGTGCAGCAGGTTCTCCCGAAGAGGAAGAGGCCTTAGCTCTTCTTGCAGTAGATCCAGAAGGTCTGCGTACCAAGCCCGTCTTGGCCAGTCTGGGGCAATGAGGATCGCTTGAACCCTTGTTCTCCTTATGAGCTTTAGGATTCTTGGGATGAGCGGGAGTGGTGGAAACACGTATACTGACTGGAACACCCACGGAGACACCAGGGCATCCACCGCCACTGCCTGAGGGTCCCTCGACCTGGAACAATAACACTGAAGCTTCTTGTTGAGACGAGAGGCCATCATGTCTATTTGGGGTAGACCCCAAAGATCTGTTACCTCCTTGAACACCTCCGGATGGAGGCCCCACTCTCCCGGATGGAGATGGTGTCTGCTGAGGAAGTCTGCTTCCCAGTTGTCTACTCCCGGAATGAAGATGGCTTACAGCGCCAACGTGTGCTTTTCCGTCCAGAGGAGTATTCTGGTGACCTCTGATATCGCCGCTCTGCTCTTCGTTCCGCCCTGTCGGTTTATGTAAGCCACTGTAATTACGTTGTCCGACTGTACTTGAATGGCCCTGTTTCTTAGAAGAGGGGCCGCCTGAAGAAGACCATTGTAGACGGCTCTTAGTTCCAGAATGTTGATGGGCAGGCCGGCTTCCAGGCTCGACCATCTTCCTTGGAAGGTCACCCCCTAGAGTGACTGTTACCCAGCCTCGGAGGCTTGCATCCATCGTTAGCAGGACCCAGTCCTGAATTCCGAACCTGCGGCCTTCCAGGAGGTGAGGCAATTGGAGCCACCAGAGGAGTGAGATCCTTGCCCTTGGCAACAGACGAATTCTCTGATGCATGTGGAGGTGAGAACCCGACCACTTGTCCACAAGGTCCAGTTGGAAGGTCCGAGCATGAAACCTCCCGTACTAGAGATCCTCGTAGGAGGCCACCATCTTTCCCAACAGGCAAATGCATTGATGAACCGATACCCGGGGTGGCTTCAAGACACCCTGGACCACGGATTGGATCACCAATGCCTTGTCCCACGGAAGGAACACCCGCTGTACTTCCGTATCCAGGATCATTCCCAGAAACGACAATCTCCGGGTCGGTTCCAAATGTGACTTTGGAAAATTCAGAATCCACCTGTGACTCTGAAGCAGCCGTGTTGTGAGAACAATGGATTGCAGCAGCTTTTCCCTGGACGATGCCTTTATCAGGAGATCGTCCAGATAAGGAATGATGTTCACACCCTGTTTGCGGAGTAACATCATCATCTCCGCCATCACCTTGGTAAACACCCTCGGTGCTGTCGAGTGGCCGAACGGCAGGGCCTGGAACTGAAAATGACAGTCCAGCAATGCGAAGCGGAGATAAGCCTGATGCGGCAGCCAGATCGGAATGTGAAGGTATGCATCCTTGATATCCAGGGATACCAGGAATTCCCCCTCTTCCAGACCTGCTATCACCGCCCTGAGAGACTCCATCTTGAACTCCTTTAGAAAGGGGTTCAACGATTTTAGATTCAGGATAGGCCTGACTGAACCATCCGGTTTCGGTACCACAAAAAGGCTCGAATAGTAACCCTTTGTCAACATGTGCAGTGGTACCGGCACAATAACTTGTACCTCCACCAGCTTTTGGTCAGCATCCTGTAGCACTGTGCCGTCCTGCAACAGAGTTGGTAAGCCCGACTTGAAAAAATGATGAGGAGGGAGACTTTGGAATTCTAGCCTGTATCCCTGAGAGACAATATCTACCACCCAGGGATCCAGGCCGGACGAGACCCAGACCTGACTGAACTGTCTGAGTCTCGCTCCCACAGGCCCCACCTCCGGGTCCTCCCGTCCACCGTCATGCGGAGGACTTAGGGGTACCCGAAGCAGGCTTTTGTTCTTGGGAACCTGCAGTGGCAGGTTTCTTGGACTTAACCTTACCTCCCCTGAAGAAGGTATTGGATGACTTGGCCTTTCTGGTCTTGTTGGGCCGAAATGACTGCTGCGTAGCTGAGGAGAATGATCTCTTCGGAGCAGGAGCTGCTGAGGGAAGATACGGAGACTTACTCGCTGTAGCAGTAGAAATCCACATGTCTAGGGCTTCCCCAAAGAGAGTCTGGATTCCGCGTCGGCCGACCACTGGTGGAGCCACAGTCCCCGACGAGCTGAAACAGACATGGAAGAAATACACGCAGCTATGGAACCCCGGTCTTTCATGGATTCTTCCATGAAACCTGCAGAATCATGAATGTTGCGTAAATACAATGCAACCTCATCCCTATCCATCGTATCCAAATCCTCCATCAAGGCAGCCGACCACTTCACAATTGCCTTTGCAATCCATGCACTAGCAATAGTGGGACGTAATATGGCCCCTGAAGCAGTGTACGCTGATTTCAGAGTATTATCAATTTTCCTGTCTGCCGGCTCCTTTAAGGCGGTAGATCCCGGTATCAGTAAAACCACCTTTTTTGAGAGTCTGGATACAGATGCGTCAACAATAGGCAGGTTTTCCCACTTTTTCCTATCCTCCTCAGGGAAAGGAAAAGCTACCAGAATCCTCCTAGGAATCTGAAACTTGTTCTCAGGGTTCACCCAGGCCTTTTCAAATATAGCATTCAGCTCTTTTGACGCAAGGGAAGGTTAGCGAGGCTTTCTTGTTTTCAGTGAAGAAAGCCTCCTCAACCTGCTCAGGTGTGTTATTATCATTAACATTTAACACATCCCTGATAGAGGCTATCAATCACTGTACCCCCCTTGCGAGATGTGCGGACCCCCGCAATACATCCCCATCACCAACTATAATGTCGGAATCGGTATCCGTGTCATCTTGTGTTACCTGCACAAGCGCACGTTTGTGGGGGTATATTGTGGGGTGACCCGAAGTACCCGACAAGGGCCACACAGCCACCGAGGACCGCAATACCTGGGTTGCAGACTTATTACTGGCAACCCTGTCAGAAATCTGAGAAATCCAAGTCCTGATAGAGGAAAACCACTCTGGTTCCCTTGCTGGAATCTGTGCTAAACCAGTGCTAACCTGATTGCATGGAATGGGATCATCCTGAGAGGATAAATCCTCCGCAGCATATGACACTGTATCCCTGGACATTGCTGCTAGTGACCACCAAACACACCACACACACACACAGGATGGGGTAAGACAGAGTTTCCCCCCCAAGAATGGCAAGAGAGAGACAGAGATCGGAGCCAACCCACACCAGCGCCTAAACCAAGGAGAAAACCCCTTTCCAGCGCTGACTTGTGTGCCTTAATAGGACACACAGTCAAGTAATTAGCCTCCCCTCCCTTCTACAGCCCCCTGGTACCGTCACAGTAAACTGGAGCTGCTGTGGAGGGTCAGGATCTTCCTTCAGCTTGTCAGCATGCAGGAAAATGGCGCTGGAACGCTGCAGGTCCGCTCTGAGGACAAGCTCCGCCCCCTTCCTGGCGCCATCTTCCCGCTCTTCTGAGTTTAAATTTGGTCTGAGGAGTTGTGCTGGCTGGGATCCCAGGTGCCCGACAGACTTGCTGACCAAAAATGAGGGGTAAGCATTGGCCCAGGGCGCCCCTCACAGCACCGCACAGTGTGCCTCTGGTACCGTCCGGGAGCGCGGTTAATACTGCGCTCCCTCCCCTGTTGCCGCCATCTTCACACCAGCCCCCCGCTTGCTAGGGGGGTTGGTGACTAACTCATCACTTTCTTCAGCTCTGTAAAGGGTCGGTGGCATGCTGCTGGGGTGAGCGGTTCCCCTGCGGCGGAGACCGATCAGCCCCTCTGGAGCTCAGTGTCCAGTCAGCGGAGTCAGTGGCTCAGACCCCGCAGGGCAGACACTGCTTCCCCCCCTTTGTCCCACGCTGCAGGGAGGCTGTTGCCAGCAGCCTCCCTGTAAAATAAAAAACTCTAAACTAAACTTTATTAGGAAAGCTCAGGAGAGCTCCCCTAGCTGTGACCGGCTCCTCCGGGCACATTTTCTAAACTGAGTCTGGTAGGAAGAGCATAGAGGGAGGAGCCAGTTCACACTCTTAAACTCTTAAATTACCAATGGCTCCTGGTGGACCCGTCTATACTACATGGTACTAATGTGGACCCCAGCATCCTCTAGGACATTAGAGAAATAATAAACTCTAAAGAATTTTTTTTTACCAGAGAAGCTCTGTAGAGCTCCCCTAGCTGTTACCGGCTCCTCCGGGCACATTTTCTAAACTGAGTCTGGTAGGAGGGGCATAGAGGGAGGAGCCAGCCCACACTCTCAAACTCTTAAAGTGCCAATGGCTCCTAGTGGACCCGTCTATACTACATGGTACTAATGTGGACCCCAGCATCCTCTAGGACGTAAGAGAAACATACACCACACTCACACAGGAAAATGTCAGACACAGTTTTTCCCTAAGAACTTTCAGAGAAACACTGAGCTTGGAGCCAGCACACACACAGCGCTTAATAAGGTAGATATAACAAAATGCCTGGTGCCGACTGTGTACCCTTAACAGACTACACAGGAATTTACAGCCTCCCGCCTTCTTCTACAACCCCTTGGTACCACACAGGATAGCTGGAGTCGTGGGGAGGGACAGCTCTCCGTCTCTGTGGCTAGATCTGCAGGGAGGAAAATGGCGCTGAACGCTGCTGGGTCCGCTCTGAGAAGCTCCGCCCCCTGAAACATGGAGCTGCTTCCCGCTTTTACATCTTTATACTGGCCTGAGGTATGGTGCTGGCAGCGTTACCGAGGTTCCTAACAGCCTGAGTGACCAGTGTAGGGTATAGGCGCTGGCTCAGGGCGCCCCTCATAGCGCCACACTGTTTACCGCTGAGCCTCTGGAGCGAGGTTAGTACTGCGCTCCCACCCTGTTGCCATCTTCACACCGGCTCCCCGCTTGCCGGGGCGCCGGTGACTCACTCGCCACCGGAATCTTCTGTCTTTGTTAGGGGGTGGTGGCATGCTGCGGGAGTGAGCGGTCGCCTGGGGCGGCTAACGATCATCACCCTCAGGAGCTCAGTGTCCTGTCAGCGGAGATAGAGACCATTAACCTCTCTTGGACACTACTCCCCCCCTAAGTCCCACGAAGCAGGAAGGTGTTGCCAGCAGTCTCCCTGTGCCTAAACTCTAATGAAAAAAATAAAACTAGAAAAACTCCTATGAAGCTCCCGTAGCTGTGATCGGCTCCTCCGGGCACATTTTCTAAACTGAGTCCGGTAGGAGGAGCATAGAGGGAGGAGCCAGCCCACACTATTAAATTCTTAAAGGTGCCAGTGGCTCCTAGTGGACCCGTCTATACCCCATGGTACTAATGTGGACCCCAGCATCCTCTAGGACGTAAGAGAAAAACAGTATAATAGAAACAGATAAAATGTATTCACAATTTCATACAGAATATATATATATATATATATATATATATATATACACTGCTCAAAAAAATAAAGGGAACACTTAAACAACGCAATGTTACTCCAAGTAAATCACACTTCTGTGAAATCAAACTGTCCACTTAGGAAGCAACACTGATTGACAATCAATTTCACATGCTGTTGTGCAAATGGAATAGACAACAGGTGGAAATTATAGGCAATGTCGAAGTCAAAAATATTACATAGAAAGAACATACAAACTCTACACATATAAGTCGCTATACTTGCAAATACACGCAGCGAGCACAGCAAAATATGGTAACACACGCATTTACACGGACATGCCACAAAGATGGATTCAACACTTATTTCATACAGTACATAATTATAATAATATCAAGCGCCAGACATCATGATGATTTAAAATTATATAATGAAGTAATGTCATGTATGTGTATTATGTGTATGTGTATTATGGGAACGAAGCCAGATACACCTGTCATATTTGGTATTAAAGCAAGCAGATTAATGTGTAGATTCATTTGATACTTGTTATTAAGTTGTAGGACATTGCAACAAATAGTTAAAGTCATTTTTATTAGGACAATAGACATTTACAGAAACAGGTATTGGATTTTACAGAGAGAGAGAGAGAGAGTGATATGGAGGGAAGAATTTATATGAGAAAGATATGGTAATTATATCGCTGTAACTGTAACTGCATGTAACTGTATGTATTAACTGCTTACTGTATGAATTGTAACCATGTAAACTATATATATACTGTACATTGTAATATATTGAATCCATATCCTTTTATTTTATTTTTTTTGATTTTTTTTTTGAAAGAATATTTTATTAGGTGAAATAGTATTAGGTTACAATTCGTGTGGGAAAAAAACAGCAGGCTTATTATGAATTCTTAGCCAAACATTGTGATACTGTAACAAGCGTCTGCGGTCTAATATATATCATTGAAAATCAATAGGAGTGTAACTCATTATAACATTGAAATAGAATTTAACATTTTCTATATGTGGAGAAGAATATACTGGTCAAAAAATCTGATGAAAAAAAATATGTGTAGTAGATTGTAGGAAAGATGGAAGAGGAAAATAGTATAGAACTTTAGTGATTATATATGGGGAGAGACAGGAAGGTAGTAAGGGTGCAGATAAAGAGAATAAGAGAAAGAGAGGGGGAGAGAGAGGGTGATAGAGTGGGTGGGGGGGAGGTAGGATTGGGGATAGGAGTTACAAAACCGAAGTTGCAATCATAAGATACAAGTAGCGGGGGGGGGGGGGGGTTTTGCCAGTCGGGGTGTAGCATCATACTAGGTGAATTCAGATGATTTTAGATGGTTGACAAGGGAGGTTCGGCGTTGTAGTGGTCGGTCCAAAGTGACCAAACGCGGATGAATTGAGTCGGGGTGTCATGTAGGACCGTGGAAATTCGTTCCAGCCTGTAGGTTGACCATATGGCGTTGATAGTAGCAGGGACGGGAGGGGGGGTTGTGGATTTCCAGTGCGATGCGATCTGACACTTCGCTGTGTTAAGTATGTGGTTGATTAGTTTAAGCGTGGGACGTGGAAGGTTGGGGATCGGTCTGGCTAAGAGAGAATAAAAGGGCGAAGAGGGCATGTCTAAGTCAGTGATTTGTTTAATTAGTTTGTGTATTTCCTTCCAGTATTGACTTATGACAGGACACGTCCACCAAACGTGTAAGAAGGATCCTCTCTGGCCACATTGTCGCCAGCAAAGATCCGAGGCATCAGGGAAAATTGCACGGAGTCGGGCCGGCACCAAATACCATCTTGTATATAGCTTGTAAGCATTCTCTTTAATGCCCACTGAAATTGAGCATTTTGATATGGCCAGTTTAATTAGGGACCAGTCTTCGGGGGTGAGAACCTCCCCCGTGTCATTCTCCCATGCCAGTTCGTGGGATTCCTTAGCAGGTTGATTATGTGATAGTAAGATCTGATAAATTGACGAGATAAGACCTTTAGATAAGTGGTGCGAGCGACATAGGGATTCGATAGCTGAGGTGGGTGTGAGGGGAGTGCCTGGGGAGGAATGGTGAAGCGAGTGGTGGAAGTGTCGGATTTGTAAAAATTGGTAAAATACTCTGTGGGGGAGGTTAAAGCGCGATTGTAGATTAGCAAAGTCCGGGAAGGTATGTAGGGGAGCTAGATCCAAGAGGAACAAAATATTGTGGGCAGTCCAATGTGGGAAATGGCAGTGGTCTATACCAGGAGTGAAGATAGGATTGTTCCATAAGGGGACCAGGAGGGGGTGAAATGAGCGGAGTTTATATAATCGTGTGCAGGAGTCCCATATGGATAGCGTGAATCGTATTGTGGGGAGCATAGTTGAGGTTGGTGGGCGTTGTGTACGCAGGCACCATAAGAGGGTGGAAGGGGAGTATACCGATAGTGTGTGGGCTTCTATATGTGTCCAGACTTTCTGATTGGGCGGGGCGTGCCATTGAATGCATGATGCTAGGTGGGTGGCTCTGTAGTATTTGATTAGATCAGGTATGCCTATACCTCCTGTGGATTGGTGTTTGTGTAGTATTCGCATCTTAACTCTTGGTTTTTTGGTTGCCCATATAAAATTTGAAATGTCGCGCTGCAGATTTTTAAGAATTGACGTAGGGATGTGGATTGGGAGCGTCTGCCATAAATATAATAAGCGGGGTAGAACGTTCATTTTGACTGCCGCAGTACGTCCGAACCAAGAAATATATTGTTTATTCCACGCTAATAGGTCCGTTTTGATAGAGGCAAGCAGTCTTGGGAAGTTGGCTGCGTATAGTCGGGGATACGATTTTGTTAGATAGACTCCCAAGTATTTAAGCTTCTCAGGTTGCCAGCGGAAAGGGAAGTTCATTTGAAGTAGTGTTAAGTCTGAGTGTGGGATGTTGATGTCTAAGAATTCTGTTTTATCTGTGTTGATGTTATAATTTGAGTGTAAGCCATAAATGTGAGTCTCAGCAAATAAGGTTGGGAGGGAGACAGTGGGGTTGGTCAATGTCAATATTACATCGTCCGCATACATTGCTATCTTGTGGTCCGAGTGACCTACTCCTATACCCGTGATATTGCTATTAAGCCTTATTCTAGCTGCGAGAGGTTCCATGACAAGGGCAAACAACAAGGGAGAGAGGGGGCAGCCCTGACGGGTGCCGTTTTTTATTTGGAAGGGCTCGGAGGCGAGGCCATTTACTAACACGGAAGCGGAAGGGTTGTGATAGAGGGAGTTAATACCATTGAGAAAAGCGCCTCGAAATCCCATATGGTGTAGGGTTTGAGTCAGAAATGGCCAAGCCACCCTGTCAAAGGCTTTCTCAGCGTCGAGCGCCACCACCAGGGTCGACAGCGAGCGGGTTGTTGCTATTTGAATAAGGTTGATCAGACGCCTCGTATTATCGGAAGCCTGCCTGTTGGGGATAAAGCCCACCTGGTCTGAGTGAACCAAGGACGTCAATATAGGGGAAAGGCGCATGGCAAGAATCTTAGCGAAAAGTTTTAAATCGACATTTAAAAGAGAGATAGGCCTATAATTGCCCATCTCTAGTGGGTCTCTCTGCGGTTTAGGGATAATTATGATGTTGGCCCTGGTGGTGGCGTCATCGAGCGTGCCTCCCTCCAGTAGTGAGTTGAAGAGGGGGCGAAGCATAGGTAGCAGTGATTCTGCAAATTTTTTGTAGTATAGGGCGGTAAAGCCATCAGGCCCTGGCGCTGCAGAGCGGCGTAGCGATTTGATGGCTAATCTAATCTCTTCATCAGTGATCGTTGCATTAAGGCTTTGAAGTTGTGCTACGGACAACGTGGGTAGAGAGCATGAGTTCAAGTATTAAGTAAGGGAGGTGATATCTGATGGTACGGTAGGGGGGTTGTGTGAGAGATTGTAAAGCGATTCATAGAATTGGCGGAATTGTCTGGTCATAACTTGAGGGTCATGGGTAATAGTGCCGTCTGTGCATTTTAGCTTGAGAATACGGTTGCGAGTGCGTTTAGCTCTCAGCTTGCGAGCCAAGATGGTGTCTGCTTTATCTGATTTTTCATAAAAAGTTTGTCGAATCCACAAAAGAGTTTGTGCTGCCTTTTTAGATAAGATTTGCGACAGTTGTCCCTTAATAGCGAGTATCTTTAGATAAGTGCGTCTTTTAGGATGATTGTGGTGTAGGTCTGTCAGGGATGTTAGTATCTTTTCTAGTTCTAGTATGCGTGACATCTCTGACCTCTTAGATGCTGCTGACAAATTGATAAGGGTGCCCCGGAGGGTAGCCTTATGAGCTTCCCACAGGATAGATGTGGGGATATCAGGGGTAGTGTTGAGGGTAATAAAATCTGTGAGAGCTGCAGCGATAGTCTCAACATTTGATTGTTTCAAGAAGAGGGATTCATTTAGTCGCCAGTGGCGGGTAGGTCGGGGGCCTACATGAGAAGAAATTTCTAGTTCGATTGCTAGGTGATCTGACCATGGTATAGGGAGGGTCTGAGCGCCTACAAGAGATTGAGATGTGGCACGGTCTACAAAAAAGTAGTCAATGCGAGTGTGTAGGTCATGGGGGGGGGGAGTAATGTGTGAAACCTCTCGCGTTGGGGTATTGTACTCTCCATGCGTCATATAGATCGTGAAGGGCCAATCGTGACATGAGCGCCTTAGATGTCTTGGCGTGTTTGGGGGGAGTGTTAGAGGGGCGTGATCTATCTAGTTTGGGGTCCGTGATAGTATTAAAATCCCCTCCTATAATGGTAAGTCCTCGGGGCATCTGGGCAAGTTGGTTAAAGAATGTGGCATAGAGAGAACCTTGTTGGTCGTTAGGGGCATAGACTGAGGCCAATATAATTGGGGCGTTGCTATACGTACCCTTGAGGATAAGAAAACGACCCAGTGGGTCGGAGATTGAGTCATGTATGGTGATAGGTGTGTTGTGGTGGATGAGAATCGCAGTACCTCGACGTTTAGCGTTCATGGAGGAGTGAAAGGCCGTGGGATATTGTTTGGTCGTGAGGGAAGTATGAGGAGTCTTGAGATGTGTCTCTTGTAGCATTACAATGCTAGATTTACGCCTGTGGAGGTATTGGATGGCCATAGCCCTTTTGGTTGGGGAGTTAAGGCCGTTTACATTGAGAGTTAAGACTGTCAACTTCATGGAGGATCAAAAGAAAAAGAGCACAGTAGTAGATGGGGTTCACACCCCGACTGGCGGGAAGGGCAGGGGGGGAGAACATGGAGAAGGTTAAAGATAGTGAGAGAGGGGTTAAGAATCAGGGGGGAGAGAAGGAGACCTACTCCTATAGTGGAGCTAGGTCCATTGTAGTCAGAGGGAGTGTCGTTCTGACACATCCATCTGAGTGTGAGGGTGTGTAAAAACAGTAAAATTCGTTGAACGTGAAACTTAGTGAACATATCAAGTTAACATCTAAAAAGAACGGGGTGGCCCAAGGGAGAACAGGGGTCAATATCAACATATTAACATATTAATGCCCGAGGCAAGAGGCTAAAGAGAAAAGGAAAGAAAAAAGGGCGCCAGGATTGTCTATAGGACAATTATCAAACTTATTGTTGAAGAGCATCGAGAAATATATGGAGAATTAACATTAATAGAGTGTGGGGTAGAGTTTTCTATGTTAGTATGACTAATGTAATTAATGTAATCAATTAATTAATTAATTAAGCCGGGGTCCATTCTTTCGATGGTGCCACGGGTCTAGAGGGTGAAGCAGATTGTCGGCTTATTTCTGGAACATCTTCTAGAAGACCAAATGACTTCAGTAAATCGTATCCTTGATTTGGGGTCTTGACAGCGTGGGTCGTGCCATTTCTGTTGACCAATAATTGGAAGGGGAAGCCCCACTTGTATTTAATAGAGTGGGTCCTCAAAGTCTTGGTGACATTCAATAGGTCTCTCCTTTTCTTTAGGGTCGATGGTGCCAGGTCTTGAAAGAGTTGAAGCTGAGACCCGGAATGGGAGACCGTTGAGAGCCCTCTAACAGCAGTCATAATTTGCTCTTTTGCTTTAAAATAATGAAAGCGGAGGATAACGTCCCGTGGTGGTTGGGTCGAGGGCGGTTTTGGGCGTAGGGCCCTGTGGGCTCGGTCCAAATGAAGGAGGTCCTCTGAGATGTCAGGGCTTATGTGGAGAAAAAGGTCCTTTAGGTAGGCTGGTAGTGCGTCGGCAGTTATTGTTTCCGGGATGTTGCGTACGCGGATGTTATTCCGCCTATTTCGGTTTTCAATATCCTCGAGCTGGTCTTTATATGTTTCCATCTCTGCCCGTAAATCCGTAAATTCTTGATCCATGACGCTTTGGTATTGGCAGATTTCATCTACCTTCTGTTCGAGAGTGCCCGTTCTGGAACCTAGGTCTTCCAATTCTGATTTAAAATCTGCTAGGGCCGATCTCATCTCTGACTGTATCGTTTTAGTGACTATGGCGATCACATCCTGAGCCGACAAAGGGGGGTCGGTATGAGAGGCGCCAGCCATGTTCAGGACGTTTTCAGCTCCAGGTGATTGTTTCGGCAGAGAACCTGCTTTTTCCCACGCCCTGATAATACTGGGTTTGGATGGAGCAGGGGCCTTTCGGCGCTTCTGTGGCATTCCGTGAGGAAAAATAAAAGTGAAAATGGAAAGTTCTGCAATACGGAATGAATATTATGGGGCTTCCCGTGAAAAAATGGCAATTAAGGTCTCATTGAAGTAGATGCATTAGAGGTATGTGACGTTAGTAATAGCAGCGTTTAGTTGAGTCCCCGTTCAGTTCAGGCCACCCCATGATCTAGAGGTAGATCTTCATCAGGCGAATTAGAGAAAACGCATGTAGTGAGGAACTGGGCTCTGTAAGATAGGAATGAAATAGAGGGCGCAGATGAGCTGCACCATCCAGAGGGAGGGGGGGTTCAGGAGCTATGTTTTGAAACGGTGGTATGTCGGCCGGTGTCTCGAGGGCCGTGTGTGTGTGTGCTTCCAATAAAGCAGTAAAGCAGAGGCACAGGGTCCCAAGGAGTGTCCAGCGGGGTCCCCCAACCAGGATCCACAGTATTTGATGTGGGCGGCGGTGCTGGTGGTGTGGAGTTGCTGCCTCTGCCTCTTCTAAGATGGCCGCCAAGCGGGTCCGTTTGGTATGCGGGAGTTGAGTGTGGCAGTAGCCTGGCAATTCAGGCAGAGGTGTCCAGTGGTGAGCGGAGCCCTGTGTGGAGTCGCACTGGGCCCAGCCGAGCAATGCAAGCGGTGGTGTGGTGCCTGCTATTAGTGATTGCCACCTCCAATATGGCCGCCGGACAGTTCACTCGTGATTAGAGTGCTAATTTGTGTGAGGGTGAGTGTGAGTAGCTGTGGGGGGCTGTGTACCTTCGGGGGGGGGGGGGGGGGGTCCGGCGGCGGGGAGGCCTCCGTAGTGTGTGTGGAGGGTTGCGTTGGTGGCGTGGAGCTCGCCGTGGCCGGACGCCACCTCCAAGATGGCCGACGGGCGGATCCGTGCGCCGAGTGCAGAGGAGCTGTGGCGAGGGTCGGAGGTCGGGCAGGTCTATGAGACGCGTCTGGCGGTGAGCGGAGCCCGGAGTCGTCGTGTGGAGAGTCTCACCGGGTCTGTCAGACAAGTGCAGCCTGCTGTGCGGGGCCCGTCCCGAAAGTCTGCCCCTTCCAATATGGCCGCCGGACGGAACACTCCTGGCTGGGGCAGCACCCAGCGCCGTTTGTTTGGTGAGTGTTGATATTAGCGGCAGCAGTGGGTAGTTAAGCACCGTTGGGAGGGGGGGGTCCTGCGTCCGGAGGGTGCTTGGTGGCTTGCGGGACGGCAGGAGGCCGCGTCGGGTCCACGCCAAAATCGAGGCCCCAGGCTGGAGGGTGCGACTGGGCCTCAATCCGCAGGAGCTTTTTCCAGTTGCTCCCCGATTCTGAGGTCGCAGTCTAAGTGTCCCCCTGAGTGCAGTAGATGGGGTTCTATAAATTGGGGTACTTTGTGAGGGGTTTTTGGTTAAAAATAACCCGTTTAAGCCTCTGGGAGTGGGGAGCTCAAGGCAAGTGTGTCTGTTCCTCACAGTAGCTAGGCCACACCCCCTCCATATCCTTTTAATAACAAATACATACATCAATGAGCTATGGAACTCAGATAATGTGTGGGTGTATTCTTTTCTCTTAAGGGATGCAGTGTTTTGAGATGTACAGCGCACTTTTATCGTATATGGTAATAAGATGCGCCTGGCGTCTGCAGTATATATTAGAGTGGGCATTTTAAATATTTGTTAGAAAGCAATTTGGTATTTACAGATGAGGGCTCTTTCGGGATATCATGGTCTTAACGATGCACTGTACATTATAAACGCAACGCTGTGGTCGATCAGCTTGTGGTGGACGCATCGTGAAGCTGAGAAAATCATATCCGTGTGTTCTGTTGTGTTATCAGTAAGCCAATGATATGAAAATTCAAGGGACAATGTGTTTCTCATAATATTTAAGATGCTAAAATGTATTTTTATTGTTGCAAAACAAAGTTCAAATAAGTAATTGTGTTTGATTCAGATTGGATTGTTTATCTGTTAAGTAGATTTAAAAGTACATTTAAAAGTTGCTGCATAGCCTTGATATAGTTTTTTCTCTGACGTCCTAGTGGATGCTGGGAACTCCGTAAGGACCACGGGGAATAGCGGCTCCGCAGGAGACTGGGCACAAAAGTAAAGCTTTAGGACTACCTGGTGTGCACTGGCTCCTCCCCCTATGACCCTCCTCCAAGCCTCAGTTAGATTTTTGTGCCCGACCGAGAAGGGTGCACACTAGGGGCTCTCCTGAGCTCTTAGTGAAAGTTTAGTTTTAGGTTTTTTATTTTCAGTGAGACCTGCTGGCAACAGGCTCACTGCATCGAGGGACTAAGGGGAGAAGAAGCGAACTCACCTGCGTGCAGAGTGGATTGGGCTTCTTAGGCTACTGGACACCATTAGCTCCAGAGGGACCGAACACAGGCCCAGCCTCGGAGTCCGGTCCCAGAGCCGCGCCGCCGGCCCCCTTACAGAGCCAGAAGCAAGAAGAGGTCCGGAAAATCGGCGGCAGAAGACATCCTGTCTTCACCAAGGTAGCGCACAGCACTGCAGCTGTACGCCATTGCTCCTCAGCACACTTCACACTCCGGTCACTGAGGGTGCAGGGCGCTAGGGGGGGGCGCCCTGAGCAGCAATAGAAACACCTTGGCTGGCGAAAATACATCACATATAGCCCCCAGGGCTATATGGATGAATTTTAACCCCTGCCAGATTCCACATAAAAGCGGGAGAAAAGGCCGCCGAGAAGGGGGCGGAGCCTATCTCCTCAGCACACAGGCGCCATTTTCCTTCACAGCTCCGCTGAAAGGACGTCTCCCTGACTCTCCCCTGCAGTCCTGCACTACAGAAACAGGGTAAAAAAGAGAGGGGGGCACTAATTGGCGTAATAATTACAAATAGCAGCTATAAGGGGGAAAAACACTTATTTAAGGTTATCCCTGTATATAAATAGCGCTCTGGTGTGTGCTGGCATACTCTCCCTCTGTCTCCCCAAAGGGCTAGTGGGGTCCTGTCCTCTGTCAGAGCATTCCCTGTGTGTGTGCTGTGTGTCGGTACGTTGTGTCGACATGTATGAGGAGGAAAATGATGTGGAGGTGGGGCAATTGCCTATAATAGAGATGTCACCCCCTAGGGAGTCGACACCTGAGTGGATGATCTTATGGAAGGAATTACGTGACAGTGTCAGCTCTTTGCAAAAAACAGTTGACGACATAAGACAGCCGGCTACTCAGCTTGTGCCTGTCCAGGCGTCTCAAAAGCCATCAGGGGCTCTAAAACGCCCGTTACCTCAGATGGTAGATACAGACGTCGACACGGATACTGACTCCAGTGTCGACGGGGAAGAGACAAACGTGACTTCCAGTAGGGCCACACGTTACATGATTGAGGCAATGAAAAATGTTTTACATATTTCTGATAATACTAATACCACTAAAAAGGGTATTATGTTCGGTGAGAAAAAACTACCTGTAGTTTTTCCTGAATCTGAGGAATTAAATGAGGTGTGTGATGAAGCGTGGGTTTCTCCCGATAAAAAACTGATAATTCCTAAAAAATTATTGGCATTATATCCTTTCCCGCCAGAGATTAGGGCGCGTTGGGAAACACCCCCTAGGGTGGATAAAGCACTCACACGCTTATCAAAACAGATGGCTCTACCCTCTCCTGAGACGGCCGCCCTTAAGGATCCTGCTGATAGAAAGCAGGAAGGTATCCTAAAATGTATTTACACACATACTGGTGTTATACTGCGACCGGCAATCGCCTCAGCCTGGATGTGCAGTGCTGGTTTGGCTTGGTCGGATTCCCTGACTGAAAATATTGATACCCTAGACAGGGACAGTATATTACTGACTATAGAGCATTTAAAAGATGCATTTCTATATATGCGTGATGCACAGCGGGATATTTGCCGACTGGCATCAAGAGTAAGTGCGCTGTCCATTTCTGCCAGAAGAGGGTTATGGATGCGACAGTGGTCAGGTGATGCGGATTCCAAACGGCATATGGAAGTATTGCCTTATAAAGGGGAGGAGTTATTTGGGGTAGATCTGTCAGATCTGGTGGCCACGGCAACAGCTGGGAAATCCACATTTTTACCCCAGGTCGCCTCTCAACATAAGAAGACGCCGTATTATCAGGCGCAGTCCTTTCGTCCCCATAAGGGCAAGCGAGCGAAAGGCTCCTCATTTCTGCCCCGGGGCAGAGGAAGGGGAAAAAGGCTGCAACAGACAGCAACTCCCCAAGAACAGAAGCCCTCTCCCGCTTCTGCCAAGTCCTCAGCATGACGCTGGGGCTTTTCAAGCGGACTTAGGCACGGTGGGGGCACGTCTCAAGAATTTCAGCGCGCAGTGGGCTCACTCGCAGGTAGACCCCTGGGTCCTTCAGGTGGTATCTCAGGGGTACAAATTGGAATTCGACTCGAGACACCTCCCCCTCGCCGGTTCCTAAAGTCTGCTTTACCGACGTCTCCCTCCGACAGGGAGGCGGTATTGGAGGCCATTCACAAGCTGTTTTCTCAGCAGGTGATAATCAAGGTACCCCTCCTGCAACAGGGCAAGGGGTATTATTCAACGCTGTTTGTGGTACCGAAGCCGGACGGCTCGGTGAGACCTATTTTAAATCTGAAATCTTTGAACACTTACATACAAAGGGTCAAGTTCAAGATGGAGTCACTCAGAGCAGTGATCGCGAACCTGGAAGAAGGGGACTATATGGTGTCTCTGGACATCAAGGATGCTTACCTCCATGTCCCAATTTACCCTTCTCACCAAGGGTACCTCAGGTTTGTGGTACAGAACTGTCACTATCAGTTTCAGACGCTGCCGTTTGGATTGTCCACGGCACCCCGGGTCTTTACCAAGGTAATGGCCGAAATGATGATACTTCTTCGAAGAGAAGGCGTCTTAATTATCCCTTACTTGGACGATCTCCTGATAAGGGCAAGATCCAAGGAACGGTTAGTAGTCGGAGTAGCACTATCTCAAGTAGTGTTACGACAGTACGGGTGGATTCTAAATATCCCAAAATCACAGCTGATTCCGACGACACGTCTGCTGTTCCTAGGGATGATTCTGGACACAGTCCAGAAAAAGGTATTTCTTCCGGAAGAAAAAGACAGGGAGTTATCCGAGTTAGTCAGAAACCTCCTGAAACCAGACCGGGTCTCAGTGCATCAATGCACAAGGGTCCTGGGAAAAATGGTGGCTTCCTACGAAGCGATTCCATTCGGCAGATTCCACGCAAGAACATTTCAGTGGGATCTGCTGGACAAATGGTCCGGATCGCATCTTCACATGCATCAGCGGATAACCCTGTCCCCAAGGACAAGAGTGTCTCTCCTGTGGTGGTTGCAGACCACGGATGCCAGCCTGAGAGGCTGGGGAGCAGTCACACAGGGAAGAAATTTCCAGGGCTTGTGGTCAAGCCTGGAAACGTCACTTCACATAAATATCCTGGAACTAAGGGCCATTTACAATGCTCTAAGCCAAGCAAGACCTCTGCTTCAGGGTCAGCCGGTGTTGATCCAGTCGGACAACATCACGGCAGTCGCCCACGTAAACAGACAGGGCGGCACGAGAAGCAGGAGGGCAATGGCAGAAGCTGCACGGATTCTTCGCTGGGCGGAAAATCATGTGATAGCACTGTCAGCAGTGTTCATTCCGGGAGTGGACAACTGGGAAGCAGACTTCCTCAGCAGACACGACCTCCACCCGGAAGAGTGGGGACTTCATCCAGAAGTCTTCCACATGATTGTAAACCGATGGGAAAAACCAAAGGTGGACATGATGGCGTCCCGCCTCAACAAAAAACTAGACAGGTATTGCGCCAGGTCAAGGGACCCTCAGGCAATAGCTGTGGACGCTCTGGTAACACCGTGGGTGTACCAGTCAGTGTATGTGTTCCCTCCTCTGCCTCTCATACCCAAGGTACTGAGAATCATAAGAAGGAGAGGAGTAAGGACTATACTCGTGGCTCCGGATTGGCCAAGAAGGACTTGGTACCCGGAACTTCAAGAGATGCTCACAGAGGAACCGTGGTCTCTACCTCTAAGAAGGGATCTGCTCCAGCAGGGTCCCTGTCTGTTCCAAGACTTACCGCGGCTGCGTTTGACGGCATGGCGGTTGAACACCGGATCCTGAAGGAAAAAGGCATTCCGGATGAAGTCATCCCTACCCTGATCAAAGCCAGGAAGGATGTAACCGCACAACATTATCACCGTATTTGGCGTAAATATGTTGCGTGGTGCGAGGCCAGGAAGGCCCCTACAGAGGAATTTAAACTGGGTCGTTTCCTGCATTTCCTGCAAACAGGACTGTCTATGGGCCTAAAATTAGGGTCCATTAAGGTTCAAATTTCGGCCCTGTCAATTTTCTTCCAGAAAGAACTGGCTTCAGTTCCTGAAGTTCAGACGTTTGTCAAGGGGGTACTGCATATACAACCTCCTTTTGGGCCTCCAGTGGCACCTTGGGATCTCAATGTAGTTTTGGAGTTCCTAAAATCACATTGGTTTGAACCACTCACCACTGTGGACTTAAAATATCTCACATGGAAAGTGGTAATGCTGTTGGCCCTGGCTTCAGCCAGGCGTGTCTCAGAATTGGCGGCTTTATCCTATAAAAGCCCTTACCTAATTTTTCATTCGGACAGGGCAGAATTGAGGACTCGTCCTCAATTTCTCCCTAAGGTGGTTTCAGCGTTTCACCTGAACCAGCCTATTGTGGTACCTGCGGCTACTAGGGACTTGGAGGACTCCAAGTTGCTGGACGTAGTCAGGGCCCTGAAAATATATGTTTCCAGGACGGCTGGAGTCAGGAAATCTGACTCGCTGTTTATCCTGTATGCACCCAACAAGCTGGGTGCTCCTGCTTCTAAGCAGACTATTGCTCGCTGGATTTGTAGTACAATTCAGCTTGCACATTCTGTGGCAGGCCTGCCACAGCCAAAATCTGTGAAAGCCCATTCCACAAGGAAGGTGGGCTCATCTTGGGCGGCTGCCCGAGGGGTCTCGGCGTTACAACTTTGCCGAGCAGCTACTTGGTCAGGGGCAAACACGTTTGCTAAATTCTACAAATTTGATACCCTGGCTGAGGAGGACCTGGAGTTCTCTCATTCGGTGCTGCAGAGTCATCCGCACTCTCCCGCCCGTTTGGGAGCTTTGGTATAATCCCCATGGTCCTTACGGAGTTCCCAGCATCCACTAGGACGTCAGAGAAAATAAGAATTTACTTACCGATAATTCTATTTCTCATAGTCCGTAGTGGATGCTGGGCGCCCATCCCAAGTGCGGATTGTCTGCAATACTTGTACATAGTTATTGTTACAAAAATCGGGTTATTATTGTTGTGAGCCATCTTTCCAGAGGCTCCTCTGTTATCATGCTGTTAACTGGGTTCAGATCACAAGTTATACGGTGTGATTGGTGTGGCTGGTATGAGTCTTACCCGGGATTCAAAATCCTTCCTTATTGTGTACGCTCGTCCGGGCACAGTATCCTAACTGAGGCTTGGAGGAGGGTCATAGGGGGGAGGAGCCAGTGCACACCAGGTAGTCCTAAAGCTTTACTTTTGTGCCCAGTCTCCTGCGGAGCCACTATTCCCCGTGGTCCTTACGGAGTTCCCAGCATCCACTACGGACTATGAGAAATAGAATTATCGGTAAGTAAATTCTTATTTTTTAAAACTCAGGCCTAAAATAACTTCTGGTGCTTGTATAATGTGTGATTTCTTTGTGACAAAGGAAGCCGCATGGTCTGTCCTCCATTTTGGACTAACCACATGGCCTGTCCACCATCTTGTGTAAACCTCATGGATGTGGAAGGGGGAGGAGCAGTGGCCATTTTAGGAAGGTCACTTTCTAAATAGCTGATTTTCAGTCTGCTCAGAACAACCAGTTTCCTTTGTCACATCAAGCACCATTTATGAGTTACCAATGCATTTTTTTTAACCCATGCCATAGTCAATTACAAATAGTTTCAATTGGGCCTAGTGAGAGAGAAATGGTGAGATAAATGCTTGGCTTGGTGTAAGAAATTGCACACAGAAAAAAAAAGAGAAAATACTTTTTTTTTCTTCCTTCCCAGGATTTAGTTAACTCTCTGTTTGCTATAAGATAGGCATTGAAATGTTAATTAACTGGTTCAACCACTAGTACAGGCAGGCAAAACATCTTTGATATGCAAATTAGAAGCACTGAATGGGTAAATGAGTCTCATAGAAGGCCAGTGAATGATACATATATATAATATTATTATAATTATGTGTATATTTATATCAGTGTATGTTCTGCAAGATAGCTATCCAATCTGAATCATATCATTGAAATTATTGATTATTGCTAGATTCATTTAGATCTGTGTGAAACCGGATACATTTGTTGCTATATAGTTAAAACTGAAATAACAGTGTTTAAGGAAGTAAATATAAAGCACAACATGCAAGTCTGGCCCGGTCGTTAAAGGTTTATACAGAAAAAAAACTGGGTGTTGTGTTAAGTGAGCGATTATAGTTAGTATTGCTCACATTTATAGAGACTGTGTGGTTTGTTGAATTGCGGACGTACGGTTTTATACACGTGTCTCGGACAAGGAACAGGACTGCGCACTCAGCGTAAAAGACACGCACGGTCGAGTGTTTACGCAAAGTGCGTAAGACTGCGGGCGCTAAGTACAAATTACACAATAGTGTTGTTTAGTTAAAAGGTGGGACAGTAGCCATGCTACAATAGCACACAAACTACCCGGTTTCTAAAGCAGATTAATAATAAGATTTTACTTACCGATAAATCTATTTCTCGTAGTCCGTAGTGGATGCTGGGGACTCCGTCAGGACCATGGGGATTAGCGGCTCCGCAGGAGACAGGGCACAAAAATAAAGCTTTAGGATCAGGTGGTGTGCACTGGCTCCTCCCCCTATGACCCTCCTCCAAGCCTCAGTTAGGATACTGTGCCCGGACGAGCGTACACAATATGGAAGAATTTTGAATCCCGGGTAAGACTCATACCAGCCACACCAATCACACCGTACAACTTGTGATCTGAACCCAGTTAACAGTATGACAACGTAGGAGCCTCTGAACAGACGGCTCACAACAATAACAACCCGATTTTTTTGTAACAATAGCTATGTACAAGTATTGCAGACAATCCGCACTTGGGATGGGCGCCCAGCATCCACTACGGACTACGAGAAATAGATTTATCGGTAAGTAAAATCTTATTTTCTCTAACGTCCTAGTGGATGCTGGGGACTCCGTCAGGACCATGGGGATTATACCAAAGCTCCCAAACGGGCGGGAGAGTGCGGATGACTCTGCAGCACCGAATGAGAGAACTCCAGGTCCTCTTTAGCCAGGGTATCAAATTTGTAGAATTTTACAAACGTGTTCTCCCCCGACCACGTAGCTGCTCGGCAGAGTTGTAATGCCGAGACCCCTCGGGCAGCCGCCCAGGATGAGCCCACCTTCCTTGTGGAATGGGCCTTGACATATTTAGGCTGTGGCAGGCCTGCCACAGAATGTGCAAGTTGAATTGTGCTACAAATCCAACGAGCAATCGTCTGCTTAGAAGCAGGAGCACCCAGCTTGTTGGGTGCATACAGTATAAACAGCGAGTCAGATTTTCTGACTCCAGCCGTCCTTGAAATATATATTTTCAATGCCCTGACAACGTCCAGCAATTTGGAATCCTCCAAATCGCTAGTAGCCGCAGGCACCACAATAGGCTGGTTCAGGTGAAACGCTGACACCACCTTAGGCAGAAAATGAGGACGCGTCCGCAGTTCTGCGCTGTCCGAATGGAAAATCAGATATGGGCTTTTATACGATAAAGCCGCCAATTCTGACACTCTCCTGGCTGAAGCCAGGGCCAGTAGCATGGTTACTTTCCATGTAAGATATTTCAAATCCGCCGATTTGAGTGGCTCAAACCAATGAGATTTGAGAAAATCCAAAACTACATTAAGGTCCCACGGAGCCACTGGGGGCACAACCGGGGGCTGTATATGTAGTACTCCTTTTACAAAAGTCTGGACTTCAGGAACTGAAGCCAATTCTTTCTGGAAGAAAATCGACAGGGCCGAAATTTGAACCTTAATGGACCCCAACTTGAGGCCCATAGACAATCCTGTTTGCAGGAAATGTAGGAATCGACCCAATTGAAATTCCTCCGTGGGGGCCTTCCTGGCCTCACACCACGCAACATATTTTCTCCAAATGCGGTGATAATGTTGTGCAGTCACCTCCTTCCTGGCTTTTACCAGTGTAGGAATGACCTCTTCCGGAATGCCTTTTTCCCTTAGAATTCGGCATTCAACCGCCATGCCGTCAAACTCAGCCGCGGTAAGTCTTGGAATAGACACGGTCCCTGCTGAAGCAGGTCCCGTCTTAGAGGTAGAGGCCACGGATCTTCCGTGAGCATCTCCTGAAGTTCCGGGTACCAAGTTCTTCTTGGCCAATCCGGAGCCACGAGTATCGTTCTTACTCCCCTTTGCCGTATAATTCTCAGTACTTTTGGTATGAGAGGCAGAGGAGGAAACACATACACTGACTGGAACACCCACGGCGTTACCAGAGCGTCCACAGCTATTGCCTGAGGGTCTCTTGACCTGGCGCAATACCTGTCCAGTTTTTTGTTGAGGCGAGACGCCATCATGTCCACCTTTGGTTTTTCCCAACGGTTCACAATCATGTGGAAGACTTCTGGATGAAGTCCCCACTCTCCCGGGTGTAGATCGTGTCTGCTGAGGAAGTCTGCTTCCCAGTTGTCCACTCCCGGAATGAACACTGCTGACAGTGCTATCACATGATCTTCCGCCCAGCGAAGAATCCTTGCAGCTTCTGCCATTGCTCTCCTGCTTCTTGTGCCGCCCTGTCTGTTTACGTGGGCGACTGCCGTGATGTTGTCCGACTGGATCAACACCGGCTGGCCCTGAAGCAGGGGTTTTGCCAGGCTTAGAGCATTGTAAATCGCTCTTAGCTCCAGTATATTTATGTGAAGAGACATCTCCAGGTTTGACCATACTCCCTGGAAGTTTCTTCCCTGTGTGACCGCTCCCCAGCCTCTCAGACTGGCATCCGTGGTCACCAGGACCCAGTCCTGTATGCCGAATCTGCGGCCCTCTAACAGATGAGCACTCTGCAACCACCACAGAAGAGACACCCTTGTCCGTGGCGATAAGGTTATCCGCTGATGCATCTGCAGATGCGATCCGGACCATTTGTCCAGCAGATCCCACTGAAAAGTTTGTGCGTGGAATCTGCCGAATGGAATCGCTTCGTAAGAAGCCACCATCTTTCCCAGGACTCTTGTGCATTGATGCACAGACACTTTCCCTGGTTTTAGGAGGTTCCTGACAAGTTCGGATAACTCCTTGGCTTTCTCCTCCGGAAGAAACACCTTTTTCTGAACCGTGTCCAGAATCATTCCCAGGAACAGCAGACGTGTCGTCGGGGTCAATTGAGATTTTGGAAAATTCAGAATCCACCCGTGCTGTTGTAGCACTATTTGGGTTAGTGCTACTACGTCCCCCAGCTGTTCCCTGGACCTTGCCCTTATCAGGAGATCGTCCAAGTAAGGGATAATTAATACGCCTTTTCTTCGTAGAAGAAACATCATTTCGGCCATTACCTTGGTAAAGACCCGAGGTGCCGTGGACAATCCAAACGGCAGCGTCTGAAACTGATAATGACAGTTTTGCACCACGAACCTGAGGTACCCTTGATGTGAAGGGCAAATTGGGACATGCAGGTAAGCATCCTTGATGTCCAGGGACACCATAAAGTCCCCTTCTTCCAGATTCGCTATCACTGCTCTGAGTGACTCCATCTTGAACTTGAATTTTTGTATGTACAGGTTCAAAGATTTCAGATTTAGAATAGGTCTTACCGAGCCGTCCGGCTTCGGTACCACAAATAGTGTGGAATAATACCCCTTTCCCTGTTGTAGGAGGGGTACCTTGACTATCACCTGCTGAGAATACAGCTTGTGAATGGCTTCCAATACCGTCGCCCTGTCTGAGGGAGACGTTGGCAGAGCAGACTTTAGGAACCGGCGCGGGGGAGACTTCTCGAATTCCAACCTGTAACCCTGAGATATTATCTGCAGGATCCAGGGGTCCACCTGTGAGTGAGCCCACTGTACGCTGAAATTCTTGAGTCGACCCCCCACCGCCCCTGAGTCCGCTTGTAAAGCCCCAACGTCATGCTGAGGGCTTTGCAGAAGCCGGGGGGGGGGGGCTTCTGCTCCTGGGAAGAAGCTGCTTGGTGCACTCTCTTACCCTTTCCTTTGCCTCGGGGCAAATATGACTGTCCTTTCGCCCGCTTGTTCCTATAGGAACGAAAGGACTGCGGCTGAAAAGACGGTGTCTTTTTCTGTTGGGAGGGGACCTGAGGTAAAAAGGTGGATTTCCCGGCTGTTGCCGTGGCCACCAAATCCGATAGACCGACCCCAAATAATTCCTCCCCCTTATACGGCAATACTTCCATATGCCGTTTGGAATCCGCATCACCTGACCATTGTCGCGTCCATAAACTTCTTCTGGCAGATATGGACATCGCACTTACTCTCGATGCCAGAGTGCAAATATCCCTCTGTGCATCTCGCATATATAGAAATGCATCCTTTAAATGCTCTATAGTCAGTAAAATACTGTCCCTATCCAGGGTATCAATATTTTCAGTCAGGGACTCCGACCAAACCACCCCAGCACTGCACATCCATGCAGAGGCGATGGCTGGTCGCAGTATAACACCAGTATGAGTGTATATACTTTTCAGGGTAGTTTCCAGCCTCCTATCTGCTGGATCCTTGAGGGCGGCCGTTTCAGGAGACGGTAACGCCACTTGTTTTGATAAGCGTGTGAGCGCCTTATCCACCCTAGGGGGTGTTTCCCAGCGCGCCCTAACCTCTGGCGGGAAAGGATATAATGCCAATAACTTCTTTGAAATTAGCAGTTTTCTATCGGGGTTAACCCACGCTTCATCACACACTTCATTCAATTCGTCTGATTCAGGAAAAACTACAGGTAGTTTTTTCAGACCCCACATAATACCCCTTTTTGTGGTACATGCAGTATCAGAGATATGTAAAGCCTCCTTCATTGCCGTGATCATATAACGTGTGGCCCTACTGGAAAATACGTTTGTTTCTTCACCGTCGACACTAGATTCGGTGTCCGTGTCTGGGTCTGTGTCGACCGACTGAGGTAAAGGGCGTTTTACAGCCCCTGACGGTGTCTGAGACGCCTGTACAGGTACTAACTGGTTTTCCGGCCGTCTCATGTCGTCAACTGATTTTTGTAATGTGCTGACATTATCACGTAATTCCATAAATAAAGCCATCCATTCCGGTGTCGACTCCCTAGGGGGTGACATCACCATTACCGGCAATTGCTCCGCCTCCACACCAACATCGTCCTCATACATGTCGACACACACGTACCGACACACAGCAGACACACAGGGAATGCTCTTATCGAAGACAGGACCCCTCTAGCCCTTTGGGGAGACAGAGGGAGAGTTTGCCAGCACACACCCAAGCGCTATAAATATATAGGAACAACCCTATAGAAGAGTTGTCTCCCTTATAGCAGCTTAATATATATCAAAAACGCCAAAAAAGTGCCCCCCCCTCTCTTTTTTACCCTGTTTCTGTAGTGCAGTGCAGGGGAGAGTCCTGGGAGCCTTCCTCGCAGCGGAGCTGAGCAGGAAAATGGCGCCGTGTGCTGAGGAGATAGGCCCCGCCCCCTATTTCGGCGGGCTCTTCTCCGGCGTTTGTGAGACCTGGCAGGGGTTAAATACATCCATATAGCCCCAAGGGCTATATGTGATGTATTTTTTAGCCAGAACAAGGTATTCTCATTGCTGCCCAGGGCGCCCCCTGCAGCGCCCTGCACCCTCCGTGACCGCTGGTGTGAAGTGTGTGACAACAATGGCGCACAGCTGCAGTGCTGTGCGCTACCTCATGAAGACTGAAAAGTCTTCTGCCGCCGGTTTCTGGACCTCTTCGCTTTTCGGCATCTGCAAGGGGGTCGGCGGCGCGGCTCCAGGACCGGACTCCATGGCTGGGCCTGTGTTCGATCCCTCTGGAGCTAATGGTGTCCAGTAGCCTAAGAAGCCAATCCATCCTGCACGCAGGTGAGTTCACTTCTTCTCCCCTAAGTCCCTCGTTGCAGTGAGCCTGTTGCCAGCAGGACTCACTGAAAATAAAAAACCTAAAAACTTTTTCTAAGCAGCTCTTTAGGAGAGCCACCTAGATTGCACCCTGCTCGGACGGGCACAAAAACCTAACTGAGGCTTGGAGGAGGGTCATAGGGGGAGGAGCCAGTGCACACCACCTGATCCTAAAGCTTTATTTTTGTGCCCTGTCTCCTGCGGAGCCGCTAATCCCCATGGTCCTGACGGAGTCCCCAGCATCCACTAGGACGTTAGAGAAATAAAACTTTTGTTTAAACTGTATTGCCTCTGGAGGTAAAGCTGCCGATCAGAACGAGTGAAAATTTTCTGTACGAAAAAACAAAGCGTATTTGAGTGAGAAAAAGCGGAGTGAGTGGAGCTGAACCCAGGAACTGAAGTGGTCTAAGTGGCTGGAGTGGTAACACTGGGTTAGTAGAGGCCCGGTGGTGTAGGGTTCGCTACCTTGCGTGATTAGAACTAAGTGGTCTTAGTGATCTGAAGTGGTCTAAGTGGTCCCATACAACTAGGTGATCTGGCGTGGTCTAGGTCAGGTGGTCTACAGCAATCCCAGGGCATATAGATAACTAGTATCTATAGGCTGTGCGATTGCATCGCATGTCCGTGTGTTCTGCACAGCACAACGTGATACCATTGTGTCATATGCGCTGTGGAAAAGCATACGCAGATGTGATTGTATAGACAAAGGGGTTGTTCTTTGATAACGTCGGGAAATCTCCCTGGTGGACTTCCACTGGAAAGGGTGAAGGATAGTTATCTAATTTCTCTGTTTTTCACCCTACAAACAATTCCAGTTGAAAGATACCGAAAAGGAATTTTTCGCTGCCTCTCTCAGGAAAATATTCCAACAGTACTTCCACCAAAAGAAATTACGGTGCTGTAAGGTCTGATAGGAGCCCTAAGTTGGTTACATCGCCTTCGCTATCGACAGTGTATGGTAGTACCGGCCAACCTGGGTGAGAGCGAGTGGAAGGCGCTCGGAGATACTTCCATTGTCTACTTACATTGAGTATTTTGGTGTTTGTGGGAATTTTTTTGAAGTTATTAAAAAGACCCACAAATATGGGAGCCAGTTGCTCAAGTGAGAGACGTTTGTGCAGGGTTCAGGCTGAAGAAGAAAGACCAAAAGGGTCAAGGTTTATCATGTGTGGAAAATATGGTCCACACGCTGAAGTTTTTTGCAATGAATGGTTATGTATGACTGACAAAGATAGGGTACCATTCCCTAGGGTGGGCAGCTTTGAACCAAAGGTAATGCAGAACTTAAGGTATTAAAATATGTCTGATAAAGTCCAGAAAACAAAGGGTCAGACATACAAATTGTTTAAACCTGTGGCAGCAAGAGGGGTTGGTGAGTTTTATCCTAAGGTATTGCAGGTGGTATGTCTAACCAAAGTCATATAAGACAAGAATGGAAATATAAGAACTGTTTGAACTTGTAGCAACAATAAACAAGTAGGAAAAAAAAGAGAGAATGCAAGTACACCGCCTTATGTAGATGTGGAAGCAGTTACGGCCAGCATACAAACTATAGAAAATAATAAAAATATGATAAATATGACTGTAACCTATATATGTACTAATGAATGTTGAAGTTTTATTTAGGAGGAGAAGGTGACCTGATTGTTTTCAGCCATTTTTCATGTACCCAGATGAGTATCGAACCAGTAAAAGAAGAGCAGTAGCCTGTGGGGGAAGTGGCTGAGACCAGTGGAACAGGTAAGTATGGTATCATTCGTGTACATATATAGTAAACCCCCCCCCCCCCCAAAAAAAAAAAAAAATCAAGAAAGTAACGCCAGAAATGGAGAAAAACCTGTCCGCACATTAGTATTTGCTAGTAGGAAAGCGGACAGAGACAAGGTAACCCCCAGGTATTTCTTTCAGTTACCATATAAGAAGTATTCATTCCTAGTAATGCCACTAGTCAAGATGAGCTCGGAAATGTTTGTTGGACCATGTACAGACCCTTAATACGGGATGAGAAGGATTGAATGAATACTTTGCATGACCTTGAAGCTTGTTAAACTTTTTTTTTTTCTTTTTTTTTCTTTTTTGGGTTGTTTTTTGGAAGACAACCTCATGTCATGATTGATCCGCTCAATGATCAGAAATACACCAATGAGGTGACAGTACAGTACCTTATTGAGATGAGCCAACATTTGAGAACTTGACAAAAGAACTTGAAACTGTTGATTGCTGGTATGCCAAATACTGTCTTGATTGTGAACCAAGAGACTGTGTGATTGTTCTTACGCTCAGGTTGCCTAATAGACAGGTGGGAAGGACCATACCAAGTTTTGTTGACAGCACTATCCCAGTGAAAGTAGCCGAGAGAGAGAGACTTGGGTCCACGATTCCCATTGCAGGAAAGTTGGTAGTCCGTAAGGAACTCGTAAATGGAGTGAGATCGCAAAAGTATCACCAGAGACTCTGTTCCGTGAAGACTGAGAGGCGGCACTGTTGAACACTACCTGAGCGTACTAAAGGATTGCAGAAAGACCAGTCATTGTAATTGATTTGTTATGAACAAGAGTTGTTTTGTTCTATTTCTCTTTTCTCTCTTTCCCGCTGACAAACATTTTTTTTCAGGACATTCTATTTTTGCGAGGCTTTTTTATGAGGAGTCGAGTGTGGGACTGGAACTAGTTCTGGAGGAAGAAGTGATTTCCTTATAGGATCCCAGGATTAGCCGATCAGTTTGTTAAAGCCAGAGAAAAATCAAAGGTCTAGTAGTTATGGAGTTCTGAGGTAATCAGGAACAATCAGACAATGGCTATTCACACATTGCAGATAAAGAGCTCATTAATATATGTGGAAGAAAGGTTTATGAGTGGCTCTCCCCGAACTCCGAAGGTTTATGTTATTTAGGAAGGACACTACTTATAACCCTTGTTCAATTATTAAAAAACAGACCTAGCCTACGTTCCATAAATGGAAACAATGTTCAGAAAATGATAGGAATATGTAGATCATGAAAATTTTATATGTCACTTTCACGATTTGTTTGTGTCTTCTTCATCTACCCAGCAGAACCTCAATCGAATCCAAACATCAGTGTACAAAGACGTAGGTACATGTATGTGTGAAATGTTCGTCGCAAATCAGACATTATAGGCCAAAGCACTGTCCCAGCATACTCTATAGGTTGAATGTTGTCCCACACCCAACCAGTGGTCCCGTGACTGCAGAGTGCATATAGAGGATGTCTCGTCCTCCTCCCTGTCTTCCCCAAATATAGTCAAGTGTCTGATTTGCGAAATGAATACATACTTGTGTCTAGGACACCGATTATTGTATGAAATATTTTTTTTTTCTTATGTTAATAATTGATGGCAGTTATTGTTTGCTGCCAAAGGGTGGACTGTCAAAGTAAAAAATATTACATAGAAAGAACATACAAACTCTACACATATAAGTCGCTATACTTGCAAATACGTGCAGCGAGCACAGCAATAAATGGTAACACACACATTTACACGGACATGCCACAGAGATGGATTCGACACTTATTTCATACAGTACATAATTACAATAATATCAAGCGCCAGACATCATGATGATTTAAAATTATATAATGAAGTAATGTCATGTATGTGTATTATGGGAACGAAGCCAGATACACCTGTCATATTTGGTATTAAAGCAAGCAGATTAATGTGTAGATTAATTTGATATGTGTTATTAAGTTGTAGGACATTGCAACAAATAGTTATGATTACATGTATGAAAGCTAAAGTCATTTTTATTAAGACAATAGACATTTACAGAAACAGGTATTGGACAGGAAACTCAGGCCAGCCCTTTGGATGTCTTCAAGGCTGAACCTGTTTAGCATACGAACAGACTAGTGACTCATCATGAATGAGAAAGTTCCCTCCCCCAAAACTAGATAACACATTACAAAGACACACAGTTGAATTGTGTAGGGAAAGAAAAGAAGACTCTTGTTTGGGGGCACTCTTGGTTATATTACACCCGTGCAGGAAATTGGTATTGTCAATAAAATATAACCTTTATTAAATATTTTTATAAATTCTTTCTGAGATTGTGTATGATTAGCAAAAACTGCTGCAGAGAGATCATGCCTACCAATTTAATGAAAATTTATTTATTCCCAAAGTGGATATTTTCTAGGCTATGAGAGCCCACTACTGAAATTATCCACACTCCTATTTATATTCGGACCTATATTGGTTTAGGAAAAACTATCCACTCTAAAATTCCTGAAAACGGCACTGCTTGTTAAAGAACCAAAATTTCCATATAGGACAATCACTTAAATTTCATAGTGCATATGGTGCTGGCTATTTTGGGTTTCTTCCTTTCTTAATTAATTGCTACTACTCAACTTTCAGTCTTTTTAATAAGAGACCGGTGGTGAGCAGTTCAATCTCTATCCTAGTCACATGTAGGAAAATCTTTATTTAACAAACTATGTTGACTCACAGAAAATAAAGTGAGTGTGATTCACCCTTTCCCACATAAATGAAATCCTGCGTTTATTTGCTCCCGCAGGATTTATATTGAAGGGGACATGGTAAGATTGTTGTTGATCTTAAACACTGTCGAATATAAATCAACTGTTCAGCTATAGACAATGTACCTGTTGGCAATTTAACCCAGAAACATCCATACTAGAAAAATAGGTTATCTAATCTAGGTGATCGGAAACCAATAGTATATTATCAAAATCACATGAGTTCACATATAGACTGCATGCGGATGTCTCTTGAACCCAGGCTGGAAGAACAATGAGGAGACACAATACGGTTCAAATTAATACAACGTGCATCAATTATTATAGGGATCGCTGAGTTAATCATTCACATTCACATACGAGCTGCATGCAATTAGCTCGCAAACCCAGACTGCAAAAACAATACGATCAAAAACAATTGTGTATTAACACACTCTATAGATTCACATATAGGCTGCATACGGGTGTCTCGTAAATCCAGACTGGAAAAGCAATAGCGAAAAAATGTACAGTTTGAAGTAACACCGTATGCCTCATTTGTTGCAAAAAAACGATGAGTTATTCATTCACATACCAGCTGTATACGGTTATCTCGCAGCCTCAGACTGGAAAAGCAATATGCAATATATGATAATACAAAATGCCTCAATTGTAAAAGTCAGTGGGTTATTCACTCACATTCACCGAATACATATATCAACCACATCTGTGGTGTACACGGTTCTCATAGTAAGAAGCACTGGTATGGTACTCAGACCTCCTTATTTAAATTGTGTATGGTCTCAACGTTTTGGATCTCTAAAGACACACAGTTGCCAGTTGCTGTTTTGTGCCAGATGATGATGGAGGTGCTTCTAGATCAGTTCCTGCATGATTTTACAGAGAGAGAGAGAGAGAGTGATATGGAGGGAAGAATTTATATGAGAAAGATATGGTAATTATATCGCTGTAACTGTAACTGCATGTAACTGTATGTATTAACTGCTTACTGTATGAATTGTAACCATGTAAACTATATGTATACTGTACATTGTAATATATTGAATCCATATCCTTTTAATAACAAATATATACATCAATGAGCTTTGGAACTCAGATAATGTGTGGGTGTATTCTTTTCTCTTAAGGGATGTAGTGTTTTGAGATGTACAGCGCACTTTTATCGTATATGGTAATAAGATGCGCCTGGCGTCTGCAGTATATATTAGAGTGGGCTTTTTAAATATTTGTTAGAAAGCAATTTGGTATTGGTATTTACAGGTATTTACAGCAATTAGCAAGACACCCCCAATAAAGGAGTTGTTCTGCAGGTGGTGACCACAGACCACTTCTCAGCTCCTATGCTTTCTGGCTGATGTTTTGGTCACTTTTGAAAGCTGGCGGAGCTTTCACTCTAGTGGTAGCATGAGACGGAGTCTACAACCCACACAAGTGGCTCAGGTAGTGCAGCTCATCCAGGATGGCACATCAATGCGAGCTGTGGCAAGAAGGTTTGCTGTGTCTGTCAGCGTAGTGTCCAGAGCATGGAGGTGCTACCAGGAGACAGGCCAGTACACCAGGAGACATGGAGGAGGCCGTAGGAGGGCAACAACCCAGCAGCAGGACCGCTACCTCCGCCTTTGTGCAAGGAGGAACAGGAGGAGCACTGCCAGAGCCCTGCAAAATGACCTCCAGCAAGCCACAAATGTGCATGTGTCTACTCAAACGATCAGAAACAGACTCCATGAGGGTGGTATGAGGGCCCGACGTCCACAGGTGGGGGTTGTGCTTACAGCCCAACACCGTGCAGGACATTTGGCATTTGCCAGGGAACACCAAGATTGGCAAATTCGCCACTGGCGCCCTGTGCTCTTCACAGATGAAAGCAGGTTCTCACTGAGCACATGTGACAGACGTGACAGAGTCTGGAGACGCCAAGGAGAACGTTCTGCTGCCTGCAACAACCTCCAGCATGACCGGTTTGGCAGTGGGTCAGTAATGGTGTGGGGTGACATTTATTTGGGGGGCCGCACAGCCCTCCATGTGCTCGCCAGAGGTAGCCTGACTGCCATTAGGTACCGAGATGAGATCCTCAAACCCCTTGTGAGACCATATGCTGGTGCGGTTGGCCCTGGGTTCCTCCTAATGCAAGACAATGCTAGACCTCATGTGGCTGGAGTGCATCAGCAGTTCCTGCAAGATGAAGGCGTTGATGCTATGGACTGGCCCGCCCGTTCCCCAGACCTGAATCCAACTGAGCACATCTGGGACATCATGTCTCACTCCATCCACCAACGCCACGTTGCACCACAGACAGTCCAGGAGTTGGCGGATGCTTTAGTCCAGGTCTGGGATGAAATCCCTCAGGAGACCATCCGCCACCTCATCAGGAGCATGCCCAGGCGTTGTAGGGAGGTCACACAGGCACGTGGAGGCCACACACACTACTGAGCCTCATTTTGAATTGTTTTAAGGACATTACATCAAAGTTGGATCAGCCTGTAGTGTGTTTTTCCACTTTAATTTTGAGTGTGACTCCAAATCCAGACCTCCATGGGTTAATAAATTTGATTTCCATTGATAATTTTTGTGTGATTTTGTTGTCAGGACATTCAACTATGTAAATAACAAAGTATTTAATAAGAATATTTCATTCATTCAGATCTAGGATGTGTAATTTTATTGTTCCCTTTATTTTTTTGAGCAGTGTGTGTATGTATATATATATATATATATATATATATATATATATATATAAAATAAGATTTGACTTACCGGTAAATCTATTTCTCGTAGTCCGTAGTGGATGCTGGGGACTCCGTAAGGACCATGGGGAATAGACGGGCTCCGCAGGAGACATGGACACTTTAAGAAATAATTTAGATTCTGGTGTGCTCTGGCTCCTCCCTCTATGTCCCTCCTCCAGACCTCAGTTAGAGAAACTGTGCCCGGAAGAGCTGACAGTACAAGGAAAGGATTTTGGTAATCCAGGGCAAGATTCATACCAGCCACACCAATCACACCGTATAACTTGAGATAAACATACCCAGTCAACAGTATGAACAACAACAGAGCAACAGGTCAACCCTGATGCAACCATAACATAACCCTTATTTAAGCAATAACTATATACAAACATTGCAGAAGAAGTCCGCACTTGGGACGGGCACCCAGCATCCACTACGGACTACGAGAAATAGATTTACCGGTAAGTAAAATCTTATTTTCTCTAACGTCCTAGTGGATGCTTGGGACTCCGTAAGGACCATGGGGATTATACCAAAGCTCCCAAACGGGCGGGAGAGTGTGGATGACTCTGCAGCACCGATTGAGCAAACACAAGGTCCTCCTCGGCCAGGGTATCAAACTTGTAGAACTGTGCAAAAGTGTTTGAACCTGACCAAGTAGCCGCTCGGCAAAGTTGTAATGCCGAGACCCCTCGGGCAGCCGCCCAAGAAGAGCCCACCTTCCTAGTGGAATGGGCCTTAACTGATTTTGGCAGCGGCAATCCAGCCGCCGAATGAGCCTGCTGAATCGTGTTACAGATCCAGCGAGCAATAGTCTGCTTTGAAGCAGGAGCACCAAGCTTGTTGGAAGCATACAGGATAAACAAAGACTCTGTTTTCCTGACCCTAGCCGTTCTGGCTACATAAACCTTTAAAGCCCTGACTACATCAAGCAACTCGGAATCCTCCAAGTCCGTAGTAGCCACAGGCACCACAATAGGTTGGTTTATATGAAAGGATGAAACCACTTTCGGCAGAAATTGTGGACGGGTCCGCAATTCTGCTCTATCCGCATGGAAAACCAGATAGGGGCTTTTATGTGACAAAGCCGCCAACTCTGACACACGCCTAGCCGAAGCCAAGGCTAATAGCATGACCACCTTCCACATGAGATATTTAACTCCACCGTTTTGAGTGGTTCAAATCAGTAGGATTTTCAGGAAACTCAACACCACGTTAAGATCCCAAGGTGCCACTGGAGGCACAAAAGGGGGCTGAATATGCAGCACTCCGTTTACAAACGTCTGAACTTCAGGTAGAGAAGTCAACTCCTTTTGAAAGAAAATGGATAGGGCCAAAATCTGGACCTTAATGGACCCCAATTTTAGGCCCAAATTCACTCCTGACTGTAGGAAGTGAAGGAAACGGCCCAGCTGGAATTCCTCCGTAGGGGCATTCCTGGCCTCACACCAAGCAACATATTTTCGCCATATACGGTGATAATGTTGAGCTGTCACGTCCTTCCTAGCCTTTATCAGCGTAGGAATGACCTCCTCCGGAATGCCTTTCTCCGCGGTATCCGTTCACATGGTAGATCATGTTATGGTCGACAGTCATTAGGTCGACCACTATTGGTCGACATTGACATGGTCGACATGGACACACGGTCGACACATGAAAATGGTCGACACATGAAAAGGTCGACATGATTTTTTAAACTTTTTTTTCTTTTGGGGAACTTTTCCATACTTTACGATCCATGAGACTACGATTGGAACGGTAATCTATGCCGAGCGAAGCGGTAGCGGAGCGAAGGCACTATGCGAGGGGACGCGGTGCACTAATTGGGGTTCCCAGTCACTTTACGCAAAAAACGACACCCAAATAAGTTAAAAAACTAATGTCGACCTTTTCACGTGTCGACATTTCATGTGTCGACCATTTTCATGTGTCGACCATGTGTCCATGTCGACCATGTCAATGTTGACCAATAGTGGTCGACCTAATGACTGTCGACCATAACATGGTCGACCATTCATACCGGAACCTTTCTCCGCTAGGATCCGGCGTTCAACCGCCATGCCGTCAAACGCAGCCGCGGTAAGTCTTGGAACAGACAGGGCCCCTGTTGCAACCAGTCCTGTCTTAGAGGAAGAGGCCACGGGTCCTCTGTGAGCATTTCTTGCAGATCTGGATACCAAGTCCTTCGTGGCCAATCTGGAACAATGAGTATCGTTCTCACTCCTCTTTTTCTTATTATTCTCAGCACCTTGGGTATGAGAGGAAGAGGAGGAAATACATAGACCGACTGGAACATCCACGGTGTCACCAGGGCGTCTACCGCTATCGCCTGAGGGTCTCTTGACCTGGCGCAATACCTCTGTAGTTTTTTGTTGAGGCGGGATGCCATCATGTCCACCTGTGGCAGTTCCCACCGACATGCAGTCTGTGCGAAGACTTCCTGATGAAGTCCCCACTCTCCCGGGTGGAGGTCGTGTCCCGGGATGAACACTGCTGACAGTGCGCTTACGTGATTTTCCGCCCAGCGAAGAATTCTGGTGGCTTCCGCCATCGTTTCCCTGCTCCTTGTGCCGCCTTGTCGGTTTACAAGAGCCACTGCGGTGATGGTGTCTGACTGAATCAGAACCGGTTGGTCGCGAAGCAGGGTCTCCGCTTGACGTAGGGCGTTGTATACGGCCCTTAGTTCCAGGATGTTGATGTGAAGGCAAGTCTCCTGACTTGACCACAGACCTTGGAAATTTCTTCCCTGTGTGACTGCTCCCCACCCTCGGAGGCTTGCATCCGTGGTCACCCGGACCCAGTCCTGAATGCCGAATCTGCGGCCCTCGAGAAGATGAGCACTCTGCAGCCACCACAGGAGAGACACCCTGGCCCTGGGGGATAGGGTGATTAACCAATGCATCTGAAGATGTGATCCGGACCACTTGTCCAGTAAGTCCCATTGAAAAGTCCTCGCATGGAACTTGCCGAAGGGAATGGCCTCGTATGATGCCACCATCCTTCCCAGGACTCGAGTGCAGTGATGCACTGACACCTGTTTTGGTTTTAATAGGTTCCTGACCAGTGTCATGAGCTCCTGAGCTCCTGAGCTCTCTCTATCGGGAGATAAACCCTTTTCTGGTCTGTGTCTAGAATCATGCCTAGGAAAGGCAGACGAGCCGTAGGAACCAACTGCGACTTTGGAATATTTAGAATCCAGCCGTGTTGCCGTTACACTTCCAGAGAAAGTGCTACGCTGATCAGCAACTGCTCTCTTGATCCCGCTTTTATGAGGAGATCGTCCAAGTATGGGATAATTGCGACCCCTTGCTTCCGCAGGAGTACCAAAATTTCTGCCATTACCTTGGTAAATATTCTCGGTGCCGTGGAGAGACCAAACGGCAACGTCTGAAATTGGTAATGACAATCCTGTACCACAAATCTGAGGTACGCCTGATGAGGTGGATAAATGGGGACATGAAGGTATGCATCCTTTATGTCCAGAGACACCATAAAATCCCCCCCCCCTTCCAGGCTTGCGACGACCGCTCTCAGCGATTCCATCTTGAACTTGAACCTTTTCAGGTATATGTTCAGGGATTTTAAATTCAATATGGGTCTGACCGAACCGTCCGGTTTCGGGACTACAACATGGTCGAATAATAACCCCCTCCTTGTTGAATGAGGGGAACCTTGACCACCACCTGTTGAAGATACAATTTGTGAATTGCAGTTAACACTATTTCCCTCTCGTGGGGGGGAAGCCGGCAGGGCCGTCTGTGAGGGGGCATCTCCTCGAAGTCCAGCTTGTATCCCTGAGACACAATATCTATTGCCCAGGGATCCAACAGGGAGTGAACCCACTTGTGGCTGAAATTTCGAAGACGTGCCCCCACCGGGCCTAGCTCCGCCTGTGGAGCCCCAGCGACATGCGGCGGATTTTGTAGAGGCCGGGGAGGACTTCTGTTCCTGGGAACTAGCTGTGTTGTGCAGCTTCTTTCCTCTGCCCCTGCCTCTGGCAAGAAAGGACGCACCTCGGACTTTCTTGTTTCTTTGTGATCGAAAGGACTGCATTTGATAATGTCGTGCTTTCCTAGGCTGTGCAGGAATATAAGGCAAAAGATCAGAATTAACCAGCCATAGCTGTGGAGACCAGGTCCGAGATCCCTTCTCCACATAATCCTCAGCCTTGTAAGGTAAACCTTCCATATGCCTCTTAAGTCGGCATCACCTGTCCATTGCATGTTCCACAGGACACGTCAAGCAGAAATCGACATAGCGTTGACTCTAAAACCCAGTAGACTAATGTCTCTTTGGGCATGTTTTATATATATATCTAAGACAGCATCTTTTATATATATATCTATATATATACATATATATATACATACTAGGGTCTCAATCTCTGCTGATAAGGTATCTGTCCACGCTGCTACAGCGCTATAAACCCATGCCGACACAATCGCTGGTCTGAGTAGTGTACCAGAATGTGTTCAAAGTACTTTTACTGCATGCTATCTGCAGGATCTCTGAGGATAGCTGTTAAGTCAGCGCTACCTTTTGGGCAAACGTGACACCCTAGGGGAAGATTCCCATCGTATCCTGGCCCTAGTAGGGAAAGGATACTCCCTGAGAATTCTTTGTGGGAAACTGCAGTCTCTTGTCTGGAGATTCCCGCTCTTTTTCTTCATGAGAGGAGGGAAATTTACCTCAGCTTTCTTCCCCTTAAACATGTGTACCCTTGTGTCAGGGACAAATGAGTCATCAGTGATATGCAAAACATTTTTTTATTACAATAATCATATATTGAATACTTTCCTGCCATTTTGGCTGTAACTTTGCATTATCGTAGTCAACACTGGAGTCAGACTCCGTGTCGATATCAGTGTCTATTATTTTGGATAGTGAGCATTGAGAGACTCTGAAGGTCTCTGCGACATAGGGACAGACATGGGTAGATTCCCTGTCTGTTCTCTAATCATTTGTGCAATAAATTTACCTTAGCACTTAATTTCACATATCCAAACAGGTGTCGGCGTTGTCGACGGAGACACCACTCACACACACATTTGCTCCATCTTCTCCTTAGGGGAGCCTTTTACCTCAGACATGTCGACACACACGTACCGACACCCCACACACTCAGGGAATGCTCATCTGAAGACAATTCCCCCACAAGGCCCTTTGGAGAGACAGAGAGAGAGTATGCCAGCACACACCCCAGCGCTATAAACCCAGGAATAACACAGTAACTTAATGATAACCCAGTAGCTGCTGTTTATATTGATTTTTGCGCCTAATTATCTGCCCCCCCTCTCTTTTTACCCTCTTCTACCGTGTATCTGCAGGGGAGAGCCTGGGGAGCTTCCTCCCAGCGGAGCTGTGGAGAAAAAAATGGCGCAGGTGAGTGCTGAGGAAGAAGCCCCGCCCCCTCGACGGCGGGCTTCTGTCCCGCTTAAATATACATTTTCTTGGCGGGGGCTTATACATATATACAGTGCCCAACTGTATATATGTGTACTTTTGCCAAAAGAGGTCCATATGCTGCCCAGGGCGCCCCCCTTCCCTGCGCCCTGCACCCTTACAGTGACCGGAGTATGTGAGGTGTGTGGGAGCAATGGCGCACAGCTGCAGTGCTGTGCGTTACCTCAGTGAAGAACGGAGTCTTCTGCCGTCGATTTCGAAGTCTTCTTGCTTCTCATACTCACCCGGCTTCTGTCATCCGGCTCTGCGAGGGGGACGGCGGCGCGGCTCTGGGATCGGACGACGAGGGTGAGATCCTGTGTACGATCCCTCTGGAGCTAATGGTGTCCAGTAGCCTAAGAAGCAGGACCTAGCTTCAGAGAGTAGGGCTGCTTCTCTCCCCTCTGTCCCACGATGCAGGGAGTCTGTTGCCAGCAGAGCTCCCAGAAAATAAAAAAACTAACAAAATACTTTCTCACAGCAAGCTCAGGAGAGCTCACTGAACAGCACCCAGCTCGTCCGGGCACAGTCTCAAACTGAGGTCTGGAGGAGGGACATAGAGGGAGGAGCCAGAGCACACCAGAATCTAAATTCTTTCTTAAAGTGCCCATGTCTCCTGCGGAGCCCGTCTATTCCCCTTGGTCCTTACGGAGTCCCCAGCATCCACTACGGACTACGAGAAATAGATTTAACGGTAAGTAAAATCTTATTTTATATATATATATATATATATATATATATATATACACACACTGCTCAAAAAAATAAAGGGAACAATAAAATTACACATCCTAGATCTGAATGAATGAAATATTCTTATTAAATACTTTGTTATTTACATAGTTGAATGTCCTGACAACAAAATCACACAAAAAATAAGATTTTACTCACCGGTAAATCTATTTCTCGTAGTCCGTAGTGGATGCTGGGGACTCCGTAAGGACCATGGGGATTAGCGGCTCCGCAGGAGACTGGGCACAACTAAAGAAAGCTTTAGGACTACCTGGTGTGCACTGGCTCCTCCCACCAAGACCCTCCTCCAGACCTCAGTTAGGATACTGTGCCCGGAAGAGCTGACACAATAAGGAAGGATTTTGAATCCCGGGTAAGACTCATACCAGCCACACCAATCACACCGTATAACTCGTGATACTATACCCAGTTAACAGTATGATAACTGAGCCTCTCAACAGATGGCTCAACAATAACCCTTTAGTTAGGCAATAACTATATACAAGTATTGCAGACAATCCGCACTTGGGATGGGCGCCCAGCATCCACTACGGACTACGAGAAATAGATTTACCGGTGAGTAAAATCTTATTTTCTCTAACGTCCTAAGTGGATGCTGGGGACTCCGTAAGGACCATGGGGATTATACCAAAGCTCCCAAACGGGCGGGAGAGTGCGGATGACTCTGCAGCACCGAATGAGCAAACTCTAGGTCCTCCTCAGCCAGGGTATCAAACTTGTAGACTCTTGCAAGAGTGTTTGAACCCGACCAAGTAACAGCTCGGCAAATTTGTAAAGCCGAGACCCCTCGGGCAGCCGCCCGAGAAGAGCCCACTTTCCTCGTGGAATGGGCTTTCACAGATTTAGGGTGCGGCAGTCCAGCCGCAGAATGTGCAAGTAGAATCGGGCTACAGATCCAGCGAGCAATAGTCTGCTTAGAAGCAGGAGCACCCAGCTTGTTGGGTGCATACAGGATAAATAGCGAGTCAGTTTTCCTGACTCCAGCCGTCCTGGAAACATATACTTTTCAGGGCCCTGACTACATCCAGTAACTTGGAATCCTCCAAGTCCCAAATAGCCGCAGGCACCACAATAGGTTGGTTCACGTGAAAACTGATACCACCTTAGGAAGGAATTGGGAACGAGTCCTCAATTCCGCCTTATCCATATAAAATACAGATAAGGGCTTTTGTATGACAAAGCCGCCAATTCTGATACACGCCTGGCCGACGCCAAGGCCCACAGAATGACCACTTTCCACGTGAGGTATTATAGCTCCACGGATTTAAGTGGCTCAACCCAATGCGACTTCAGGAAATCCAACACCACGTTGAGATCCCACGGTGCCACTGGAGGCACAAACGGGGCTGACTATGCAGCACTCCCTTAACAAAAGTCTGAACTTCAGGCAGTGAAGCCAGTTCAATTTTGGAAGAAAATCGATAGAGCCGAAATCTGGACCTTAATGGAACCCAATTTTAGGCCCATAGTCACCTCTGACTGTAGGAAGTGCAGAAATCGACCTAGCTGAAATTTCTCCTTTGGGGCCTTCCTGGCCTCACAGTACGCAACATATTTCCGCCATATGCGGTGATAATGGTTTGCGTTCACTTCTTTCCTAGCTTTAAATAGCGTAGGGATAACTTCCTCCGGAATGCCTTTTTCCTTCAGGATCCGGCGTTCAACCGCCATGCCGTCAAACGCAGCCGCGGTACGTCTTGGAACAGACAGGGGCCCTGCTGCAGCAGGTCCTGTCTGAGCGGCAGAGGCCATGGGTCCTCTGAGATCATTTCTTGGAGTTCTGGGTACCAAACTCTTCTTGGCCACCCGGAACAATGAGTATAGTTCTTACTCCTCTCCTTCTTATTATTCTCATTACCCTGGGTATGAGAGGCAGAGAAGGGAACACATACCGACTGGTACACCCACGGTGTTACCAGAGCGTCCACAGCTATCGCCTGAGGGTCCCTTGACCTGGTGCAATATCTTTGTAGCTTTTTGTTGAGGCGGGACGCCATCCTGTCCACCTGTGGCCTTTCCCCACGGTGTACAATCATTTGGAAGACTTCTGGATGAAGTCACCACTCTCCCGGGTGGAGGTCGTGTCTGCTGAGAAAGTCTGCTTCTCAGTTGTCCACTCCGGGAATGAACACTGCTGACAGTGCTAACACATGATTTTCCGCCCATCGGAGAATCCTTGTGGCTTCTGCCATCGCCATCCTGCTTCTTGTGCCGCCCTGTCGGTTTACATGAGCGACCGCCGTGATGTTGTCTGACTGGATCAGCACCGGCCGGTGTTGAAGCAGGGGTCTAGCCTGACTTAGTGCATTGTAAATGGCCCATAGTTCCAGAACATTTATGTGTAGGGAAGTCTCCTGACTTTTCCATAGGCCTTGGAAGTTTCTTCCCTGTGTGACTGCCCCCCAGCCTTGAAGGCTGGCATCCGTGGTCACCAGGACCCAGTCCTGTATGCCGAATCTGCGGCCCCCTAGAAGATGAGCACTCTGCAGTCACCACCACAGCGACACCCTGGCCCTTGGAGACAGGGTTATCCGCCGATGCATCTGAGGATGCGACCCGGACCACTTGTCCAACAGATCCCACTGGAAGATCCTTGCATGGGACTTGGAGAATGGAAATTATTCGTAAGAAGCTACCATCTTTCTCAAGGCTCGCGTGCATTGATGCACCGATACCTGTATTTGTATTAGGAGGTCTCCGTCTAGAGACGCCAACTCCTTGGACTTCTCCTCCGGGAGAAACCCTTTTTATCCTGTTCTGTGTCCAGAACCATACCCAGGAACAGTAGACGCGTCGTAGGAACCAGCTGCGACTTTGGAATATTCAGAATCCAGCCGTGCTGGTGTAGCACTTCCCGAGATAGTGCTACTCCGACGAACAACTGCTCCCTGGACCTCGCCTTTATAAGGAGATCGTCCAAGTACGGGATAAGTACTTCGGCCATTACCTTGGTAAATACCCTCGGTGCCGGGGACAGACCAACGGCAATGTCTGGAATTGGTAATGACAATCCTGTACCACAATTTTGAGGTACACCTGGTGAAGAGGGTAAATAGGGACATGCAGGTAAGTATCCTTGATGTCCAGTGATACCCTGAAATTTCCCAGGCTTGCAATAATCGCCCTGAGCGATTCCATTTTGAACTTGAACCTTCGTATATAAGTGTTCAAGGATTTCAATTTTAGAATGGGTCTCACCGAACCGTCTGGTTTCGGTACCACAACATTTTGGAATAGTAACCCCGGCCTTGTTGAAGGAGGGGTACCTTGATTTCACCTGCTGGAAGTACAGCTTGTGAATTGCCGCCAATACTACCTTTCTCCGAGGGCAGCAGGCAAGGCTGATGTGAGGCAACGGCGAGGGGGAGTCGTCTCGAACTCCAGCCTGTATCCCTGTGATACTACTTGCAGAACCTAGGGATCCACCTGTGGGCAAGCCCCCTGGTCCCTGCAGTTCCCGAGACGCGCCCCCACCGCACCTGTCTCCACCTGTGGAGCCCCAGCGTCATGCGGTGGACTCAGAGGAAGCAAGGGAAGATATTTGATCCTGGGAACTGGCTGACTGGTGCAGCTTTTTCCTTCTTCCCTTGTCTCTGTGCAGAAAGGAAGCGCCTTTGACCCGCTTGCTTTTCTGAAGCCGAAAGGACTGTACCTGAAAATACGGTGCTTTCTTAGGCTTTTGTGAGGAAACCTGAGGTAAAATTTTTTCTTCCCAGCTGTTGCTGTGGATACGAGGTCCCAGAGACCATCCCCAAACAATTCCTCACCCTTATAAGGCAGAATCTCCATGTGCCTTTTAAATGCAACATCACCTGTCCACTGCCGGGTTTCTAATACCCTCCTGGCAGAAAGGACATTGCATTAATTCTGGATGCCAGCCGGCAAATATCCCTCTGTGCATCCTTTATATATAAGACAACGTCTTAAATATGCTCAATGTTAGCAAAATATTATCCCTGTCTTAGCGTATTAATATTATCTGACAGGGTATCAGACCACGCTGCAGCAGCACTATTTATGCTGAGGCAATTTGCAGGTTTCAGTATATAACCTGAGTGTGTAAATACAGACTTCAGGATCACCTCCTGCTTTTTATCAGCAGGTTTCTTCAAGGTGGCCGTATCCTAATATGGCAGTGCCACCTTTTGACAAACGTGTGAGCGCCTTATCCACCCTAAGGGATATCTCCCAACGTGACCTATCCTCTGGCGGGAAAGGGTACGCCATCAGTAACTTTTTAGAAATTACCAGTTTCTTATCGGGGGAAACCACGCTTCTTTACACACTTCATTCATTCATCTGATGGGGGAACAAAACACTGGCTGCTTTTTCTCCCCAAAAATAAAACCCCTTTTATGTGGTACTTGGGTTCATGTCAGAAAATGCGTAACACATTTTTCATTGCCGAGATCATGTAACGGATGTTCCTAGTGGATTGTGTATATGTCTCAACCTCGTCGACACTGGAGTCAGACTCCGTGTCGACATCTGTGTCTGCCATCTGAGGTAACGGGCGTTGTTTGAGCCCCTGATGGCCTTTGAGACGCCTGGGCAGGCGCGGGCTGAGAAGCCGGCTGTCCCACAGCTGTTACGTCATCCAGCCTTTTATGTAAGGAGTTGACACTGTTGGTTAATACTTTCCACCTATCCATCCACTCTGGTGTCGGCCCCACAGGGGGCGACATCCCATTTATCGGCCTCTGCTCCGCCTCCACGTAACCTTCCTCATCCAACATGTCGACACAGCCGTATCGACACACCGCACACACACAGGGAATGCTCTGACTGAGGACAGGACCCCACAAAGTCCTTTGGGGAGACCGAGAGAGAGTATGCCAGCACACACCAGAGCGCTATATAATGCAGGTATTAACACTATAACTGAGTGATTTTCCCCCAAATAGCTGCTTGTATACATATATTGCGCCTAAATTTAGTGCCCCCCTCTCTTTTTAACCCTTTGAGCCTGAAAACTACAGGGGAGAGCCTGGGGAGCTGTCTTCCAGCTGCACTGTGAAGAGAAAATGGCGCCAGTGTGCTGAGGGAGAAGCCCCGCCCCCTTTTCGGCTGACTTTCTCCCGCTTTTTCTGTAATACTGGCAGGGGTAATTTTACATCTATATAGCCTCTAGGACTATATATGATGTATATTTGCCAGCCAAGGTGTTATTTATTGCCCTCAGAGCGCCCCCCCCCCCCCCCAGCGCCCTGCACCCATCAGTGACCGAAGTGTGAGGTGTACATGAGGAGCAATGGCGCACAGCTGCAGTGCTGTGCGCTACCTTGGTGAAGACCGAAGTCTTCTGCCGCCGATTTTCCGGACTCTTCGTGCTTCTGGCTCTGTAAGGGGGACGGCGGCGCGGCTCCGGGAACGAACACCAAGGTCGGGTCCTGCGGTCGATCCCTCTGGAGCTAATGGTGTCCAGTAGCCTAAGAAGCCCAAACTACCACCTGTTAGGTAGGTTCGCTTCTTCTTCCCTTAGTCCCTCGCTGCAGTGAGTCTGTTGCCAGCAGATCTCACTGAAAATAAAAAACCTAAATATACTTTCTTTCTAGGTGCTCAGGAGAGCCCCTAGTGTGCATCCAGCTCAGCCGGGCACAAGAATCTAACTGAGGTCTGGAGGAGGGTCTTGGTGGGAGGAGCCAGTGGACACCAGGTAGTCCTAAAGCTTTCTTTAGTTGTGCCCAGTCTCCTGCGGAGCCGCTAATCCCCATGGTCCTTACGGAGTCCCCAACATCCACTTAGGACGTTAGAGAAATTATCAATGGAAATCAAATTTATTAACCCATGGAGGTCTGGATTTGGAGTCACACTCAAAATTAAAGTGGAAAAACACACTACAGGCTGATCCAACTTTGATGTAATGTCCTTAAAACAATTCAAAATGAGGCTCAGTAGTGTGTGTGGCCTCCACGTGCCTGTATGACCTCCCTACAATGCCTGGGCATGCTCCTGATAAGGTGGCGGATGGTCTCCTGAGGGATTTCATCCCAGACCTGGACTAAAGCATCCGCCAACTCCTGGACTGTCTGTGGTGCAATGTGGCGTTGGTGGATGGAGTGAGACATGAGCCAGCAGAGCTCCCTGAAAATAAAAAACCTAACAAAATACTTTCTCACAGCAAGCTCAGGAGAGCTCACTGAACAGCACCCAGCTCGTCCGGGCAGTCTCAAACTGAGGTCTGGAGGAGGGACATAGAGGGAGGAGCCAGAGCACACCAGAATCTAAATTCTTTCTTAAAGTGCCCATGTCTCCTGCGGAGCCCGTCTATTCCCCATGGTCCTTACGGAGTCCCCAGCATCACTAGGACGTTAGAGAAATATATATATATATATATATATATATATATAGCAATAATTCCACTAGGTGGAAGGTGCACTCTCGCTGAAATGAATGAAGTCCGTTCATAAAAAAGACTTTTATTGGAAAAGTCAAAAAGCCTTATATGTCGACGTTTCGGTCCGTATGACGAACCTTTCTCAAGACTAGTAACTCTTTAGGTTAACATCGTTCATCAATTCTTAATCATGTGTCTATAAGATAAACAAAGTACAGACAAATTCACATATACAGGGAACTAAGCCTCCCAGGCCAAATAACATCTGATCAACAATACATAGTGTATTTAACTCTATGAATTCACCATATCACCCGATTCCAGTGTGTATGACCAAGCTACTTTACATGAATATACCACCGTCACCTGTGACATAGCCACTCAAACTCCTTACACCATATAATGTAAACAGCTCACCTAAGATCAGATTATAGTCATCAAAAACTTTCTAGCACAAAAGGGTAGCAATTCCGGACACAGCCATAAGTGTCATAGATGTGTATAATAATAGATATACATCTATACGTCAAATATAAACAATAGATTATACTGATGGTAAATGGAAATCACTTACTTATACATAATTAGAAAAAATCACAAACATACCTGATCAAACAGATCCTGCTACCATGCTACAGCTACAGGGTCACGGAAAGTGAAGCGTGCTGCATAAATAACAACAAAAACTGCATCTGTATATCACTTAGATGTAAGCTCAATGCCTGGTAAAAATATGCAAAGTGTAACACCTACATAGGTGGAGAGTGGAGCGGAGCGTCCCTGTGCTGCATACCAAATGACTGCACTGGGACTGCTATTTAAATGTCCCGGACCGGAAATAACCGGAAACATCATGTGCAACATACAAAAGCTTCCTGCCACTACAAAATAACAGCCCATGTACCACAAAGGGCTCTCAAATGCCCCACAGACACGATTTACTCACAGCTCGTCAACCTCCGCCGCCTGGAGCCACAATCTATTGCGGCCACCGTGCTTTGAACGCTGCTCCGGCTGGACGCGGCCCTCGTGCGTCCACCTGCCGGAAATGCGTTCCAATGGAGCGGAAATGACGAGGGTATGCACCCGATAAAGTGGTGCGAATCAAATAGCTCACAAAATAAACACTAAATAGGTTCCACCTAATATAGTGCTCGGAAAAATTCTACACAGGTGACAGGGAGAGGAAATACGTAGAACTCAAATATTCGTGTATCCTAAAAATAGACTCTATTTCGGATACCAAAAAAAACAACATGGTGTAATCTTGGAAAATAATATACAATCCGCTATATTCAGATGCCTAGGCCTGGGAGATAGTCCTTACAGACAAACATCACATTAATGGACTATTACAGACATAAATTACTGTATGTCATATATTGCCACAAAGGAACCATTGGTACCCAATAATATTAGGTTACCTATCTGAACTGTGAATTATTATGTAGAATAACCCTATGCAAATAAATTACAAAATGCGAGTATAACTGATTACATAAATAGCATCGTCGCCTAGTATTATACATGATTGGGAGAACTGAAAGATTCATCCCCTAAAAAATATTTACAGGTATCACTAGTCCCCAAAATTCATTAGTAGATATATATGTATACAAGAGGAAGAAAATGGTTATTATTTACAAAAAAACATTAAATGGATTAGACTCATTAAGTCCTCTGGGTGCGACCGTGTCCAACCGATGTATCCAATAACTTTCACGTCTCTTCAACAGCAGGGACCGGTCGCCACCAGTAGGACATGGTGGAATCCAATCAATTAATTTACATTTTAAACTGGCAACTTGGTGTTTTGCTGTTAGAAAGTGCCGTGCTACCGGTTTATCCGTTTTGCCTGTGGCTAATGCAGTATGAATCGAGGATCGATGATTAGCCATCCGATCTCGAAATGGCCGTGTAGTCAGACCAACATATACAAGCCCACAAGGGCACTTAAGGATATAAATTACATGGTCTAACCGACAATGTAGATGATATCTTAACTTGATCACCTTACCAGAGTGAGGATGATAAAACACCGGACCAGTCAACATGGATCTACATGTGGTGCAGCTACCACAAGAGTAGCTGCCTGGTTTGGACTGCATCACTTGGAATGGAGTCAATGCTTTTTTTGGGAACATGGTAGGGCGCATCAATAATTGTCTAAGGTTCGCGCCTCTACGGTAAGCTACCATAGGTGTCTTCATTTTAGAGAAAGGAAGATTGACATCCGAGGCTACAATCGGCCAATGTTTCCTTAGTGATTTCCTTATAGTAGTGGTATTGTCAAACTGTGTAGGAAAAATCATGCGGTCTGCATTTTTATTAGACTTACTCTGTTGACCTAAAAAGATATTTGTTGCTCTATTTAGGCATTTAGCTAATGTTCTAGGTGAATATCCTCGACTCAAAAATCGAGAAGTCACCTCTGAACATTGTATATTTCTGCGATCTGGTTCAGAGTTTATGCGCATGATTCGTAAATACTGTGAAATAGGAAGGCTTTCTTTTAAAGCCGGAGGATGAAAACTGTCTGCCTGTAACAGCAGATTACGATCTGTGGATTTACGAAAAACAGTAGAGATGAAGCCTGCATCTGTTCTAATGACGGTGACATCAAGAAAATTAATTTCGGTAGATGAGGTGGTATGCGTAAAGCGGATCGGGCTATCTAATGCATTTAATTCATTGACCATACAATTGAACTCAGATTCAGTACCTCGCCAAAGTAAAAAGATGTCGTCTATGAATCTACGGTAAAAGATTATCTTATGGCCATAGATAGGTAATACACGTGTGTTCTCATAATCAGCCATATAGAGATTGGCATATGCAGGGGCCAAATTCGACCCCATTGCAGTGCCTGCAGTTTGCATAAAGTACTTATCTTTGTATAGAAAATGATTTTGAGTCAATACTAATTCAGTGAGTTCTAATATGAAGTCAATTGGAAATTCAAGATTCTTAACTTTCAACAAATTTTTCTTAATAGTGTCAAGCCCTGCTTGATGCGGAATTACCGTGTATAATGAACATACATCTAAGGATGCCAAAATCAAATTTTCATCATCTACCTGGATCTTATGTAACTGGGTCAAGAAATCACCAGTGTCCTTTAGGTAACTTCCAGTTTTTAATACTAATGGTTGTAAAATACTATCCACTAGAATAGCTAGTGGTTGCAATATAGAACCCTCCGCTGCTATAATGGGCCTTCCAGGTAAGTGGACCAAGGTTTTATGTATTTTTGGAAGCGTATATAGTATTGGACATTTGGGATGATCAACCTGCAGAAATTTTTTTAAATCCTCGCTAATCCAATCCTGTTCATAGCCAAATTTAATGGTTGAATCAACCTTGTTCTTTATTTTAACCATGGGATTACAATCTAGTGGTCTATACGTCCTAGAGTCCGCTAGTTGGCGTAGAATTTCTTGGTCGTAGTCGACCCAATCTTGGACTACGACCGCTCCCCCTTTATCCACTGGACGGATAACTATAGAGGTGTTCTCCCTAAGTGCTTTAAGAGCCAAACGTTCAGAGGGGGTCAAATTATTGTACATCTTAGATGTTTTGTCTGTCTCAATGTCAGATTGAACTAATCTCAAAAACGTTTTAATGCTTGGATTTGAAGATGGGGGGTCAAAATGAGATTTTCCACGAAATCTACTAGTTTCTCCAACTGTAGTTTTATCAGAAAAGTATTCACGAAGCCTCATAGACCTACCAAATTTATATTGATCAACTAATTTGTTAAATGGTTGAGCTTTACATACTGGAACAAAGGTTAACCCTCTGGATAAAAGTTTTATTTCAGCCTCATTTAATTGTTTACAGGACAAGTTGAAAACAGTGTTTACTTGCGTTTCTGACGGCCTCTTCGCTTGACCGCCACCCCTCCTCGTGTGCGGTCGGTGCCGCTTCTGAGATATTTGCCGGATCCGGTTATATTCTCCGGTCCGGGCTCTAAAAAATTAACTGAATCTGAGGGCCCTTCCGTGTATTCGGCATCAGAGGTAGAAACAGAGGACCCAAATTCTTTGGAAAATGTCTGAGTTCTACGCCTCCGAGGATAACGTCTGCTGTACTCGTCTGAATTACCGAGAAGCCAACGGTATACTGTATGATTGGAATAATCGTTGGTCACTGTTAATAATTTTTTCCGTTTAAAGGAAATTAGTTCTTTTTTATAGTTTTCAACTTGTGTTTGTAATCGGTCTGTCCAATTTTGGGACTTATCATCCCGGAGTGTGGGAAGTGCTGTAATGTTCGTGGTCTCAATATCTATCCTGATCTTTTTGAGTTCTAAACCCACCTCCTCTATGACTAGGGCCATAAGATCGAGTGAACATTTATTGAGAACCCCACACCATCTACTGCAAAATGTGGGGTTGTTTCTTCCTAATGTAGGAATGTTGGCTATGCGAAATCCTCTAGGTAACTGCTTACGTCTGTGATACTCAGAGAGGAACTGACCATGTAGGGTCAGGTCAACCTCCCTCTGTCGCTGTTTCAAAACTTTATAGAAGACATCAATAGGGGTATCTATCTGAGGGTAAGGCATCGAAATCCAACTTATCAAATAGGAGTTTTTCAACTTCCTCTTCGGTGAAGGAGACGGTGCCCCCTTCTGCCTGGGATAATAATCCGTCATCTAATAAGTATACTCCAGTTTGTGACATCCTCTAAAGGATCAAAGACTTTATATCAAGATACTCTTTTAACCACAGGGCAGGCAAATAGTTTACCAAAAAAATACAAAACACAGAAATAATAAAGAATACAACTAAGACAAATGAATAAAGCAAAAAATAAATAAATCAAAAATTAAAAAATAAAAAATAAACAAATGTCCCATATGTGTTAATAGTCTGATGGACTAAAGGAGTCCCTCCATCTGCAAAAAATGTCTCACTCTTTCCGATGGGTGTCAGGAAATCTGGTCCACCCTCTGTGAACCCGACTCAATATCCACGTTGATCCTGCACTCTCATCTCATTAGTTCCAACGTTGCGGGTGCTCCTAATGAACCCAGTCAGGTCCACTCAAACAGCAATAATTCCACTAGGTGGTAGGTGCACTCTCGCTGAAATGAATGAAGTCCGTTCATAAAAAAGACTTTTATTGGAAAAGTCAAAAAGCCTTATATGTCGACGTTTCGGTCCGTATGACGAACCTTTCTCAAGACTAGTAACTCTTTAGGTTAACATCGTTCATCAATTCTTAATCATGTGTCTATAAGATAAACAAAGTACAGACAAATTCACATATACAGGGAACTAAGCCTCCCAGGCCAAATAACATCTGATCAACAATACATAGTGTATTTAACTCTATGAATTCACCATATCACCCGATTCCAGTGTGTATGATCAAGCTACTTTACATGAATATACCACCGTCACCTGTGACATAGCCACTCAAACTCCTTACATCATATAATGTAAACAGCTCACCTAAGATCAGATTATAGTCATCAAAAACTTTCTAGCACAAAAGGGTAGCAATTCCGGACACAGCCATAAGTGTCATAGATGTGTATAATAATAGATATACATCTATAAGTCAAATATAAACAATAGATTATACTGATGGTAAATGGAAATCACTTACTTATACATAATTAGAAAAAATCACAAACATACCTGATCAAACAGATCCTGCTACCATGCTACAGCTACAGGGTCACGGAAAGTGAAGCGTGCTGCATAAATAACAACAAAAACTGCATCTGTATATCACTTAGATGTAAGCTCAATGCCTGGTAAAAATATGCAAAGTGTAACACCTACATAGGTGGAGAGTGGAGCGGAGCGTCCCTGTGCTGCATACCAAATGACTGCACTGGGACTGCTATTTAAATGTCCCGGACCGGAAATAACCGGAAACATCATGTGCAACATACAAAAGCTTCCTGCCACTACAAAATAACAGCCCATGTACCACAAAGGGCTCTCAAATGCCCCACAGACACGATTTACTCACAGCTCGTCAACCTCCGCCGCCTGGAGCCACAATCTATTGCGGCCACCGTGCTTTGAACGCTGCTCCGGCTGGACGCGGCCCTCGTGCGTTCCACCTGCCGGAAATGCGTTCCAATGGAGCGGAAATGACGAGGGTATGCACCCGATAAGTGGTGCGAATCAAATAGCTCACAAAATAAACACTAAATAGGTTCCACCTAATATAGTGCTCGGAAAAATTCTACACAGGTGACAGGGAGAGGAAATACGTAGAACTCAAATATTCGTGTATCCTAAAAATAGACTCTATTTCGGATACCAAAAAAAACAACATGGTGTAATCTTGGAAAATAATATACAATCCACTATATTCAGATGCCTAGGCCTGGGAGATAGTCCTTACAGACAAACATCACATTAATAGACTATTACAGACATAAATTACTGTATGTCATATATTGCCACAAAGGAACCATTGGTACCCAATAATATTAGGTTACCTATCTGAACTGTGAATTATTATGTAGAATAACCCTATGCAAATAAATTACAAAATGCGAGTATAACTGATTACATAAATAGCATCGTCGCCTAGTATTATACATGATTGGGAGAACTGAAAGATTCATCCCCTAAAAAATATTTACAGGTATCACTAGTCCCCAAACTTCATTAGTAGATATATATGTATACAAGAGGAAGAAAATGGTTATTATTTACAAAAAAACATTAAATGGATTAGACTCATTAAGTCCTCTGGGTGCGACCGTGTCCAACCGATGTATCCAATAACTTTCACGTCTCTTCAACAGCAGGGACCGGTCGCCAGCAGTAGGACATGGTGGAATCCAATCAATTAATTTACATTTTAAACTGGCAACTTGGTGTTTTGCTGTTAGAAAGTGCCGTGCTACCGGTTTATCCGTTTTGCCTGTGGCTAATGCAGTATGAATCGAGGATCGATGATTAGCCATCCGATCTCGAAATGGCCGTGTATTTAGACCAACATATACAAGCCCACAAGGGCACTTAAGGATATAAATTACATGGTCTAACCGACAATGTAGATGATATCTTAACTTGATCACCTTACCAGAGTGAGGATGATAAAACACCGGACCAGTCAACATGGATCTACATGTGGTGCAGCTACCACAAGAGTAGCTGCCTGGTTTGGACTGCATCACTTGGAATGGAGTCAATGCTTTTTTTGGGAACATGGTAGGGCGCATCAATAATTGTCTAAGGTTCGCGCCTCTACGGTAAGCTACCATAGGTGTCTTCATTTTAGAGAAAGGAAGATTGACATCCGAGGCTACAATCGGCCAATGTTTCCTTAGTGATTTCCTTATAGTAGTGGTATTGTCAAACTGTGTAGGAAAAATCATGCGGTCTGCATTTTTATTAGACTTACTCTGTTGACCTAAAAAGATATTTGTTGCTCTATTTAGGCATTTAGCTAATGTTCTAGGTGAATATCCTCGACTCAAAAATCGAGAAGTCACCTCTGAACATTGTATATTTCTGCGATCTGGTTCAGAGTTTATGCGCATGATTCGTAAATACTGTGAAATAGGAAGGCTTTCTTTTAAAGCCGGAGGATGAAAACTGTCTGCCTGTAACAGCAGATTACGATCTGTGGATTTACGAAAAACAGTAGAGATGAAGCCTGCATCTGTTCTAATGACGGTGACATCAAGAAAATTAATTTCGGTAGATGAGGTGGTATGCATCAAGCGGATCGGGCTATCTAATGCATTTAATTCATTGACCATACAATTGAACTCAGATTCAGTACCTCGCCAAAGTAAAAAGATGTCGTCTATGAATCTACGGTAAAAGATTATCTTATGGCCATAGATAGGTAATACATGTGTGTTCTCATAATCAGCCATATAGAGATTGGCATATGCAGGGGCCAAATTCGACCCCATTGCAGTGCCTGCAGTTTGCATAAAGTACTTATCTTTTATAGAAAATGATTTTGAGTCAATACTAATTCAGTGAGTTCTAATATGAAGTCAATTGGAAATTCAAGATTCTTAACTTTCAACAAATTTTTCTTAATAGTGTCAAGGCCTGCTTGATGCGGAATTACCGTGTATAATGAACATACATCTAAGGATGCCAAAATCAAATTTTCATCATCTACCTGGATCTTATGTAACTGGGTCAAGAAATCACCAGTGTCCTTTAGGTAACTTCCAGTTTTTAATACTAATGGTTGTAAAATACTATCCACTAGAATAGCTAGTGGTTGCAATATAGAACCCTCCGCTGCTATAATGGGCCTTCCAGGTGGGTGGACCAAGGTTTTATGTATTTTTGGAAGCGTATATAGTATTGGACATTTGGGATGATCAACCTGCAGAATTTTTTTTAAATCCTCGCTAATCCAACCCTGTTCATAGCCAAATTTAATGGTTGAATCAACCTTGTTCTTTATTTTAACCATGGGATTACAATCTAGTGGTCTATACGTCCTAGAGTCCGCTAGTTGGCGTAGAATTTCTTGGTCGTAGTCGACCCAATCTTGGACTACGACCGCTCCCCCTTTATCCGCTGGACGGATAACTATAGAGGTGTTCTCCCTGAGTGCTTTAAGAGCCAAACGTTCAGAGGGGGTCAAATTATCGTACATCTTAGATGTTTTGTCTGTCTCAATGTCAGATTGAACTAATCTCAAAAACGTTTTAATGCTTGGATTTGAAGATGGGGGGTCAAAATGAGATTTTCCACGAAATCTACTAGTTTCTCCAACTGTAGTTTTATCAGAAAAGTATTCACGAAGCCTCATAGACCTACCAAATTTATATTGATCAACTAATTTGTTAAATGGTTGAGCTTTACATACTGGAACAAAGGTTAACCCTCTGGATAAAAGTTTTATTTCAGCCTCATTTAATTGTTTACAGGACAAGTTGAAAACAGTGTTTACCTGCGTTTCTGACGGCCTCTTCGCTTGACCGCCACCCCTCCTCGTGTGCGGTCGGTGCCGCTTCTGAGATATTTGCCGGATCCGGTTATATTCTCCGGTCCGGGCTCTAAAAAATTAACTGAATCTGAGGGCCCTTCCGTGTATTCGGCATCAGAGGTAGAAACAGAGGACCCAAATTCCTTGGGAAATGTCTGAGTTCTACGCCTCCGAGGATAACGTCTGCTGTACTCGTCTGAATTACAGAGAAGCCAACGGTATACTGTATGATTGGAATAATCGTTGGTCACTGTTAATAATTTTTTCCGTTTAAAGGAAATTAGTTCTTTTTTATAGTTTTCAACTTGTGTTTGTAATCGGTCTGTCCAATTTTGGGACTTATCATCCCGGAGTGTGGGAAGTGCTGTAATGTTCGTGGTCTCAATATCTATCCTGATCTTTTTGAGTTCTAAACCCACCTCCTCTATGACTAGGGCCATAAGATCGAGTGAACATTTATTGAGAACCCCACACCATCTACTGCAAAATGTGGGGTTGTTTCTTCCTAATGTAGGAATGTTGGCTATGCGAAATCCTCTAGGTAACTGCTTACGTCTGTGATACTCAGAGAGGAACTGACCATGTAGGGTCAGGTCAACCTCCCTCTGTCGCTGTTTCAAAACTTTATAGAAGACATCAATAGGGGTATCTGAGGGTAAGGCATCGAAATCCAACTTATCAAATAGGAGTTTTTCAACTTCCTCTTCGGTGAAGGAGACGGTGCCCCCTTCTGCCTGGGATAATAATCCGTCATCTAATAAGTATACTCCAGTTTGTGACATCCTCTAAAGGATCAAAGACTTTATATCAAGATACTCTTTTAACCACAGGGCAGGCAAATAGTTTACCAAAAAAATACAAAACACAGAAATAATAAAGAATACAACTAAGACAAATGAATAAAGCAAAAAATAAATAAATAAAAAAATAAAAAATAAAAAATAAACAAATGTCCCATATGTGTTAATAGTCTGATGGACTAAAGGAGTCCCTCCATCTGCAAAAAATGTCTCACTCTTTCCGATGGGTGTCAGGAAATCTGGTCCACCCTCTGTGAACCCGACTCAATATCCACGTTGATCCTGCACTCTCATCTCATTAGTTCCAACGTTGCGGGTGCTCCTAATGAACCCAGTCAGGTCCACTCAAACAGCAATAATTCCACTAGGTGGAAGGTGCACTCTCGCTGAAATGAATGAAGTCCGTTCATAAAAAAGACTTTTATTGGAAAAGTCAAAAAGCCTTATATGTCGACGTTTCGGTCCGTATGACGAACCTTTCTCAAGACTAGTAACTCTTTAGGTTAACATCGTTCATCAATTCTTAATCATGTGTCTATAAGATAAACAAAGTACAGACAAATTCACATATACAGGGAACTAAGCCTCCCAGGCCAAATAACATCTGATCAACAATACATAGTGTATTTAACTCTATGAATTCACCATATCACCCGATTCCAGTGTGTATGACCAAGCTACTTTACATGAATATACCACCGTCACCTGTGACATAGCCACTCAAACTCCTTACACCATATAATGTAAACAGCTCACCTAAGATCAGATTATAGTCATCAAAAACTTTCTAGCACAAAAGGGTAGCAATTCCGGACACAGCCATAAGTGTCATAGATGTGTATAATAATAGATATACATCTATAAGTCAAATATAAACAATAGATTATACTGATGGTAAATGGAAATCACTTACTTATACATAATTAGAAAAAATCACAAACATACCTGATCAAACAGATCCTGCTACCATGCTACAGCTACAGGGTCACGGAAAGTGAAGCGTGCTGCATAAATAACAACAAAAACTGCATCTGTATATCACTTAGATGTAAGCTCAATGCCTGGTAAAAATATGCAAAGTGTAACACCTACATAGGTGGAGAGTGGAGCGGAGCGTCCCTGTGCTGCATACCAAATGACTGCACTGGGACTGCTATTTAAATGTCCCGGACCGGAAATAACCGGAAACTAGTGATGAGCGGGTTCGGTTTTACTCGGTTTTACTCGGTTTTACTCGGTTCTCAAAACGGCATCTTATTGGCTCACGGATGTCACGTGTTTTGGATAGCCAATAAGATGCCGTTTTGAGAACCGAGTAAAACCGAGTAAAACCGAGTAAAACCGAACCTCGCTCATCTCTACCGGAAACATCATGTGCAACATACAAAAGCTTCCTGCCACTACAAAATAACAGCCCATGTACCACAAAGGGCTCTCAAATGCCCCACAGACACGATTTACTCACAGCTCGTCAACCTCCGCCGCCTGGAGCCACAATCTATTGCGGCCACCGTGCTTTGAACGCTGCTCCGGCTGGACGCGGCCCTCGTGCGTTCCACCTGCCGGAAATGCGTTCCAATGGAGCGGAAATGACGAGGGTATGCACCCGATAAGTGGTGCGAATCAAATAGCTCACAAAATAAACACTAAATAGGTTCCACCTAATATAGTGCTCGGAAAAATTCTACACAGGTGACAGGGAGAGGAAATACGTAGAACTCAAATATTCGTGTATCCTAAAAATAGACTCTATTTCGGATACCAAAAAAACAACATGGTGTAATCTTGGAAAATAATATACAATCCGCTATATTCAGATGCCTAGGCCTGGGAGATAGTCCTTACAGACAAACATCACATTAATAGACTATTACAGACATAAATTACTGTATGTCATATATTGCCACAAAGGAACCATTGGTACCCAATAATATTAGGTTACCTATCTGAACTGTGAATTATTATGTAGAATAACCCTATGCAAATAAATTACAAAATGCGAGTATAACTGATTACATAAATAGCATCGTCGCCTAGTATTATACATGATTGGGAGAACTGAAAGATTCATCCCCTAAAAAATATTTACAGGTATCACTAGTCCCCAAAATTCATTAGTAGATATATATGTATACAAGAGGAAGAAAATGGTTATTATTTACAAAAAAAACATTAAATGGATTAGACTCATTAAGTCCTCTGGGTGCGACCGTGTCCAACCGATGTATCCAATAACTTTCACGTCTCTTCAACAGCAGGGACCGGTCGCCACCAGTAGGACATGGTGGAATCCAATCAATTAATTTACATTTTAAACTGGCAACTTGGTGTTTTGCTGTTAGAAAGTGCCGTGCTACCGGTTTATCCGTTTTGCCTGTGGCTAATGCAGTATGAATCGAGGATCGATGATTAGCCATCCGATCTCGAAATGGCCGTGTATTTAGACCAACATATACAAGCCCACAAGGGCACTTAAGGATATAAATTACATGGTCTAACCGACAATGTAGATGATATCTTAACTTGATCACCTTACCAGAGTGAGGATGATAAAACACCGGACCAGTCAACATGGATCTACATGTGGTGCAGCTACCACAAGAGTAGCTGCCTGGTTTGGACTGCATCACTTGGAATGGAGTCAATGCTTTTTTTGGGAACATGGTAGGGCGCATCAATAATTGTCTAAGGTTCGCGCCTCTACGGTAAGCTACCATAGGTGTCTTCATTTTAGAGAAAGGAAGATTGACATCCGAGGCTACAATCGGCCAATGTTTCCTTAGTGATTTCCTTATAGTAGTGGTATTGTCAAACTGTGTAGGAAAAATCATGCGGTCTGCATTTTTATTAGACTTACTCTGTTGACCTAAAAAGATATTTGTTGCTCTATTTAGGCATTTAGCTAATGTTCTAGGTGAATATCCTCGACTCAAAAATCGAGAAGTCACCTCTGAACATTGTATATTTCTGCGATCTGGTTCAGAGTTTATGCGCATGATTCGTAAATACTGTGAAATAGGAAGGCTTTCTTTTAAAGCCGGAGGATGAAAACTGTCTGCCTGTAACAGCAGATTACGATCTGTGGATTTACGAAAAACAGTAGAGATGAAGCCTGCATCTGTTCTAATGACGGTGACATCAAGAAAATTAATTTCGGTAGATGAGGTGGTATGCATCAAGCGGATCGGGCTATCTAATGCATTTAATTCATTGACCATACAATTGAACTCAGATTCAGTACCTCGCCAAAGTAAAAAGATGTCGTCTATGAATCTACGGTAAAAGATTATCTTATGGCCATAGATAGGTAATACATGTGTGTTCTCATAATCAGCCATATAGAGATTGGCATATGCAGGGGCCAAATTCGACCCCATTGCAGTGCCTGCAGTTTGCATAAAGTACTTATCTTTGTATAGAAAATGATTTTGAGTCAATACTAATTCAGTGAGTTCTAATATGAAGTCAATTGGAAATTCAAGATTCTTAACTTTCAACAAATTTTTCTTAATAGTGTCAAGGCCTGCTTGATGCGGAATTACCGTGTATAATGAACATACATCTAAGGATGCCAAAATCAAATTTTCATCATCTACCTGGATCTTATGTAACTGGGTCAAGAAATCACCAGTGTCCTTTAGGTAACTTCCAGTTTTTAATACTAATGGTTGTAAAATACTATCCACTAGAATAGCTAGTGGTTGCAATATAGAACCCTCCGCTGCTATAATGGGCCTTCCAGGTGGGTGGACCAAGGTTTTATGTATTTTTGGAAGCGTATATAGTATTGGACATTTGGGATGATCAACCTGCAGAATTTTTTTTAAATCCTCGCTAATCCAACCCTGTTCATAGCCAAATTTAATGGTTGAATCAACCTTGTTCTTTATTTTAACCATGGGATTACAATCTAGTGGTCTATACGTCCTAGAGTCCGCTAGTTGGCGTAGAATTTCTTGGTCGTAGTCGACCCAATCTTGGACTACGACCGCTCCCCCTTTATCCGCTGGACGGATAACTATAGAGGTGTTCTCCCTGAGTGCTTTAAGAGCCAAACGTTCAGAGGGGGTCAAATTATCGTACATCTTAGATGTTTTGTCTGTCTCAATGTCAGATTGAACTAATCTCAAAAACGTTTTAATGCTTGGATTTGAAGATGGGGGGTCAAAATGAGATTTTCCACGAAATCTACTAGTTTCTCCAACTGTAGTTTTATCAGAAAAGTATTCACGAAGCCTCATAGACCTACCAAATTTATATTGATCAACTAATTTGTTAAATGGTTGAGCTTTACATACTGGAACAAAGGTTAACCCTCTGGATAAAAGTTTTATTTCAGCCTCATTTAATTGTTTACAGGACAAGTTGAAAACAGTGTTTACTTGCGTTTCTGACGGCCTCTTCGCTTGACCGCCACCCCTCCTCGTGTGCGGTCGGTGCCGCTTCTGAGATATTTGCCGGATCCGGTTATATTCTCCGGTCCGGGCTCTAAAAAATTAACTGAATCTGAGGGCCCTTCCGTGTATTCGGCATCAGAGGTAGAAACAGAGGACCCAAATTCCTTGGGAAATGTCTGAGTTCTACGCCTCCGAGGATAACGTCTGCTGTACTCGTCTGAATTACAGAGAAGCCAACGGTATACTGTATGATTGGAATAATCGTTGGTCACTGTTAATAATTTTTTCCGTTTAAAGGAAATTAGTTCTTTTTTATAGTTTTCAACTTGTGTTTGTAATCGGTCTGTCCAATTTTGGGACTTATCATCCCGGAGTGTGGGAAGTGCTGTAATGTTCGTGGTCTCAATATCTATCCTGATCTTTTTGAGTTCTAAACCCACCTCCTCTATGACTAGGGCCATAAGATCGAGTGAACATTTATTGAGAACCCCACACCATCTACTGCAAAATGTGGGGTTGTTTCTTCCTAATGTAGGAATGTTGGCTATGCGAAATCCTCTAGGTAACTGCTTACGTCTGTGATACTCAGAGAGGAACTGACCATGTAGGGTCAGGTCAACCTCCCTCTGTCGCTGTTTCAAAACTTTATAGAAGACATCAATAGGGGTATCTGAGGGTAAGGCATCGAAATCCAACTTATCAAATAGGAGTTTTTCAACTTCCTCTTCGGTGAAGGAGACGGTGCCCCCTTCTGCCTGGGATAATAATCCGTCATCTAATAAGTATACTCCAGTTTGTGACATCCTCTAAAGGATCAAAGACTTTATATCAAGATACTCTTTTAACCACAGGGCAGGCAAATAGTTTACCAAAAAAATACAAAACACAGAAATAATAAAGAATACAACTAAGACAAATGAATAAAGCAAAAAATAAATAAATAAAAAATAAAAAAATAAAAAATAAACAAATGTCCCATATGTGTTAATAGTCTGATGGACTAAAGGAGTCCCTCCATCTGCAAAAAATGTCTCACTCTTTCCGATGGGTGTCAGGAAATCTGGTCCACCCTCTGTGAACCCGACTCAATATCCACGTTGATCCTGCACTCTCATCTCATTAGTTCCAACGTTGCGGGTGCTCCTAATGAACCCAGTCAGGTCCACTCAAACAGCAATAATTCCACTAGGTGGAAGGTGCACTCTCGCTGAAATGAATGAAGTCCGTTCATAAAAAAGACTTTTATTGGAAAAGTCAAAAAGCCTTATATGTCGACGTTTCGGTCCGTATGACGAACCTTTCTCAAGACTAGTAACTCTTTAGGTTAACATCGTTCATCAATTCTTAATCATGTGTCTATAAGATAAACAAAGTACAGACAAATTCACATATACAGGGAACTAAGCCTCCCAGGCCAAATAACATCTGATCAACAATACATAGTGTATTTAACTCTATGAATTCACCATATCACCCGATTCCAGTGTGTATGATCAAGCTACTTTACATGAATATACCACCGTCACCTGTGACATAGCCACTCAAACTCCTTACACCATATAATGTAAACAGCTCACCTAAGATCAGATTATAGTCATCAAAAACTTTCTAGCACAAAAGGGTAGCAATTCCGGACACAGCCATAAGTGTCATAGATGTGTATAATAATAGATATACATCTATAAGTCAAATATAAACAATAGATTATACTGATGGTAAATGGAAATCACTTACTTATACATAATTAGAAAAAATCACAAACATACCTGATCAAACAGATCCTGCTACCATGCTACAGCTACAGGGTCACGGAAAGTGAAGCGTGCTGCATAAATAACAACAAAAACTGCATCTGTATATCACTTAGATGTAAGCTCAATGCCTGGTAAAAATATGCAAAGTGTAACACCTACATAGGTGGAGAGTGGAGCGGAGCGTCCCTGTGCTGCATACCAAATGACTGCACTGGGACTGCTATTTAAATGTCCCGGACCGGAAAATAAGAATTTACTTACCGATAATTCTATTTCTCGTAGTCCGTAGTGGATGCTGGGACTCCGTCAGGACCATGGGGAATAGCGGCTCCGCAGGAGACAGGGCACAAAAGTAAAAGCTTTAGGATCAGGTGGTGTGCACTGGCTCCTCCCCCTATGACCCTCCTCCAAGCCTTAGTTAGGATACTGTGCCCGGACGAGCGTACACAATAAGGAAGGATTTTGAATCCCGGGTAAGACTCATACCAGCCACACCAATCACACTGTACAACCTGTGATCTGAACCCAGTTAACAGCATGATAACAGCGGAGCCTCTGAAAAGATGGCTCACAACAATAATAACCCGATTTTTGTAACAATAACTATGTACAAGTATTGCAGACAATCCGCACTTGGGATGGGCGCCCAGCATCCACTACGGACTACGAGAAATAGAATTATCGGTAAGTAAATTCTTATTTTCTCTGACGTCCTAGTGGATGCTGGGACTCCGTCAGGACCATGGGGATTATACCAAAGCTCCCAAACGGGCGGGAGAGTGCGGATGACTCTGCAGCACCGAATGAGAGAACTCCAGGTCCTCCTCAGCCAGGGTATCAAATTTGTAGAATTTTGCAAACGTGTTTGCTCCTGACCAAGTAGCAGCTCGGCAAAGTTGTAAAGCCGAGACCCCTCGGGCAGCCGCCCAAGATGAGCCCACCTTCCTTGTGAAATGGGCATTTACATATTTTGGCTGTGGCAGGCCTGCCACAGAATGTGCAAGATGAATTGTACTACACATCCAACTAGCAATCGTCTGCTTAGAAGCAAGAGCACCCAGTTTGTTGGGTGCATACAGGATAACAGCAAGTCAGTTTTCCTGACTCCAGCCGTCCTGGAAACCTATATTTTCAGGGCCCTGACAACATCTAGCAACTTGGAGTCCTCCAAGTCCCTAATAGCCGCAGGTACCACAATAAACTGGTTCAGGTGAAACGCTGACACCACCTTAGGGAGAAACTGGGGACGAGTCCGCAGCTCTGCCCTGTCCAAATGGACAATCAGATATGGGCTTTTGTGAGACAAAGCCACCAATTCTGACACTCGCCTGGCCGAGGCCAGGGCCAACCGCATGGTCACTTTTCATGTGAGATATTTCAAATCCACAGATTTGAGCGGTTTAAAATGTGATTTGAGGAATCCCAGAACTACGTTGAGATCCCACAGTGCCACTGGAGGCACAAAAGGGGGTTGTATATGCAGTACTCCCTTGACAAACTTCTGGACTTCAGGAAGTGAAGCCAATTCTTTCTGGAAGAAAATTGACAGGGCCGAAATTTGAACCTTAATGGACCCCAATTTGAGGCCCATAGACACTCCTGTTTGCAGGAAATGCAGGAATCGACCGAGTTGAAATTTCTTCGTGGGGCCTTCCTGGCCTCACACCACGCAACATATTTTCGCCACATGTGGTGATAATGTTGTGCGGTCACCTCCTTCCTGGCTTTGACCAGGGTAGGAATGACCTCTTCCGGAATGCCTTTTTCCCTTAGGATCCGGCGTTCCACCGCCATGCCGTCAAACGCAGCCGCGGTAAGTCTTGGAACAGACATGGTACTTGCTGAAGCAAGTCCCTTCTTAGCGGCAGAGGCCATGAGTCCTCTGTGAGCATTTCTTGAAGTTCCGGGTACCAAGTCCTTCTTGGCCAATCCGGAGCCACGAGTATAGTTCTTACTCCTCTACGTCTTATAATTCTCAGTACCTTGGGTATGAGAAGCAGAGGAGGGAACACATACACCGACTGGTACACCCACTGTGTTACCAGAACGTCCACAGCTATTGCCTGAGGGTCTCTTGACCTGGCGCAATACCTGTCCAGTTTTTTGTTCAGGCGGGACGCCATCATGTCCACCTTTGGTCTTTCCCAACGGTTCACAATCATGTGGAAGACTTCCCGATGAAGTCCCCACTCTCCCGGGTGGAGGTCGTGCCTGCTGAGGAAGTCTGCTTCCCAGTTGTCCACTCCCGGAATGAACACTGCTGACAGTGCTATCCCATGATTTTCCGCCCAGCGAAGAATCTTTGCAGTTTCTGCCGTTTCCCTCCTGCTTCTTGTGCCGCCCTGTCTGTTTACGTGGGCGACTGCCGTGATGTTGTCCCACTGGATCAATACCGGCTGACCTTGAAGCAGAGGTCTTGCTAAGCTTAGAGCATTGTTTTATGTGGAGAGAAGTCTCCAGACTTGATCACACTCCCTGGAAATTTTTTTTCCTGTGTGACTGCTCCCCAGCCTCTCCGGCTGGCATCCGTGGTCACCAGGACCCAGTCCTGAATGCCGAATCTGCGGCCCTTTAGTAGATGAGCACTCTGCAGCCACCGCAGAAGAAACACCCTTGTCCTTGGAGACAGGGTTATCCGCTGATGCATCGGAAGATGCGATCCGGACCATTTTTCCAGCAGATCCCACTGAAAAGTTCTTGCGTGAAATCTGCCGAATGGAATCGCTTCGTAAGAAGCCACCATTTTTCCCAGGACCCTTGTGCAATGATGCACTGACACTTTTCCTGGTTTTAGGAGATTCCTGACTAGCTCGGATAACTCCCTTGCTTTCTTCTCCGGGAGAAACACCCTTTTCTCGACTGTGTCCAGAATCATCCCTAGGAACAGCAAATTGTTGTCGGAAACAGCTGCGGTTTTGGAATATTTAGAATCCACCCATGCTGTCGTAGAACTACTTGAGATAGTGCTACTCCGACCTCCAACTGTTTTCTGGACCTTGCCCTTATCAGGATATCGTCCATTTTCTTTGAAGAAGAATCATCATTTCGGCCATTACCTTGGTAAAGACCCGGGGTGCCGTGGACAATCCAACCGGCATCGTCTGAAACTGATAGTGACAGTTCTGTACCACGAACCTGAGGTACCCTTGGTGAGAAGGGCAAATTGGGACATGGAGGAAGCATCCCTGATGTCCCGGGACACCATATAGTCCCCTTCTTCCTGGTTCGCTATCACTGCTCTGAGTGACTCCATCTTGATTTGAACCTTTGTATGTAAGTGTTCAAATATTTCAGATTTAGAATAGGTCTCACCGAGCCGTCTGGCTTCAGTACCACAATATAGTGTGGAATAATACCCCTTTCCTTGTTGTAGGAGGAGTACTTTGATTATCACCTGCTGGGAATACAGCTTGTGAATTGTTTCCAATACTGCCTCCCTGTCGGAGGGAGACGTTGGTAAAGCAGACTTCAGGAACCTGCGAGGGGGAGACGTCTCGAATTTCCAATCTGTACCCCTGGGATACTACTTGTAGGATCCAGGGGTCCTGTACGGCCCCAGCGTCATGCTGAGGACTTGGCAGAAGCGGTGTAGGGCTTCTGTTCCTGGGAATGGGCTGCCTGCTGCAGTCTTCTTCCCTTTCCTCTATCCCTGGGCAGATATGACTGGCCTTTTGCCCGCTTGCCCTTATGGGGACGAAAGGACTGAGGCTGAAAAGACGGTGTCTTTTTCTGCTGAGATGTGACTTAGGGTAAAAAAGGTGGATTTTCCAGCTGTTGCCGTGGCCACCAGGTCCGATGGACCGACCCCAAATAACTCCTCCCCTTTATACGGCAATACTTCCATGTGCCGTTTGGAATCTGCATCACCTGACCACAGTCGTGTCCATAAACATCTTCTGGCAGATATGGACATCGCACTTACTCTTGATGCCAGAGTGCAAATATCTCTCTGTGCTCTATAGTCAATAAAATACTGTCCCTGTCAAGGGTATCAATATTTTCAGTCAGGGAATCCGACCAAGCCACCCCAGCGCTGCACATCCAGGCTGAGGCGATAGCTGGTCGCAGTATAACACCAGTATGTGTGTATATACTTTTTAGGATATTTTCCAGCCTCCTATCAGCTGGCTCCTTGAGGGCGGCCGTATCTGGAGACAGTAACGCCACTTGTTTTGATAAGCGTGTGAGCGCCTTATCCACCCTAAGGGGTGTTTCCCAACGCGCCCTAACTTCTGGCGGGAAAGGGTATACCGCCAATAATTTTCTATCGGGGGAAACCCACGCATCATCACACACTTCATTTAATTTATCTGATTCAGGAAAAACTACATGTAGTTTTTTCACACCCACATAATACCCTTTTTTGTGGTACTTGTAGTATCAGAAATATGTAACACCTCCTTCATTGCCCTTAACATGTAACGTGTGGCCCTAAAGGAAAATACGTTTGTTTCTTCACCGTCGACACTGGAGTCAGTGTCCGTGTCTGTGTCTATGTCGACCGACTGAGGTAAATGGGCGTTTTAAAGCCCCTGACGGTGTTTGAGACGCCTGGACAGGTACTAATTTGTTTGCCGACCGTCTCATGTCGTCAACCGACCTTGAAGCGTGTTGACATTATCACGTAATTCCTTAAATAAGCCATCCATTCCGGTGTCGACTCCCTAGAGAGTGACATCACCATTACAGGCAATTGCTCCGCCTCCTCACCAACATCGTCCTCATACATGTCGACACACACGTACCGACACACAGCACACACACAGGGAATGCTCTGATAGAGGACAGGACCCCACTAGCCCTTTGGGGAGACAGAGGGAGAGTTTGCCAGCACACACCAAAACTCTATAATTATACAGGGACAACCTTTATATAAGTGTTTTCCCTTATAGCATCTTAATATATAATCATATCGCCAAATAAGTGCCCCCCCTCTCTGTTTTAACCCTGTTTCTGTAGTGCAGTGCAGGGGAGAGCCTGGGAGCCTTCCCACCAGCAGTTCTGTGAGGGAAATGGCGCTGTGTGCTGAGGAGATAGGCCCCGCCCCCTATTCCGGCGGGCTCTTCTCCCGGTTTTTCTGAGACCTGGCAGGGGTGAAATACATCCATATAGCCTCAGGGACTATATGTGATGTATTCTTTTTAGCCAGAAAAGGTATTAACATTGCTGCCCAGGGCGCCCCCCCCAGCGCCCTGCACCCTCAGTGACCGTTGGTGTGAAGTGTGCTGAGAGCAATGGCGCACAGCTGCAGTGCTGTGCGCTACCTCATGAAGACTGAAAAGCCTTCAGCCGCCGGTTTCTGGACCTCTTCTTACTTCGGCATCTGCAAGGGGGTCGGCGGCGCGGCTCCGGTGACCCATCCAGGCTGTACCTGTGATCGTCCCTCTGGAGGTAGTGTCCAGTAGCCTAAGAAGCAAATCCATCCTGCACGCAGGTGAGTTCACTTCTTCTCCCCTAAGTCCCTCGTTGCAGTGAGCCTGTTGCCAGCAGGACTCACTGAAAATAAGAAAACTATCAAAACTTTTACTCTAAGCAGCTCTTTATGAGAGCCACCTAGATTGCACCCTTCTCGGCCGGGCACAAAAACCTAACTGAGGCTTGGAGGAGGGTCATAGGGGGAGGAGCCAGTGCACACCACCTGATCCTAAAGCTTTTACTTTTGTGCCCTGTCTCCTGCGGAGCCGCTATTCCCCATGGTCCTGACGGAGTCCCAGCATCCACTAGGACGTCAGAGAAATAACCGGAAACATCATGTGCAACATACAAAAGCTTCCTGCCACTACAAAATAACAGCCCATGTACCACAAAGGGCTCTCAAATGCCCCACAGACACGATTTACTCACAGCTCGTCAACCTCCGCCGCCTGGAGCCACAATCTATTGCGGCCACCGTGCTTTGAACGCTGCTCCGGCTGGACGCGGCCCTCGTGCGTTCCACCTGCCGGAAATGCGTTCCAATGGAGCGGAAATGACGAGGGTATGCACCCGATAAGTGGTGCGAATCAAATAGCTCACAAAATAAACACTAAATAGGTTCCACCTAATATAGTGCTCGGAAAAATTCTACACAGGTGACAGGGAGAGGAAATACGTAGAACTCAAATATTCGTGTATCCTAAAAATAGACTCTATTTCGGATACCAAAAAAAACAACATGGTGTAATCTTGGAAAATAATATACAATCCGCTATATTCAGATGCCTAGGCCTGGGAGATAGTCCTTACAGACAAACATCACATTAATGGACTATTACAGACATAACTTACTGTATACATATATTGCCACAAAGGAACCATTGGTACCCAATAATATTAGGTTACCTATCTGAACTGTGAATTATTATGTAGAATAACCCTATGCAAATAAATTACAAAATGCGAGTATAACTGATTACATAATAAGAATTTACTTACCGATAATTCTATTTCTCATAGTCCGTAGTGGATGCTGGGGACTCCGTAAGGACCATGGGGAATAGCGGCTCCGCAGGAGACTGGGCACATCTAAAGAAAGCTTTAGGACTAACTGGTGTGCACTGGCTCCTCCCCCTATGACCCTCCTCCAAGCCTCAGTTAGGATACTGTGCCCGGACGAGCGTACACAATAAGGAAGGATTTTGAATCCCGGGTAAGACTCATACCAGCCACACCAATCACACCGTATAACTTGTGATCTGAACCCAGTTAACAGTATGATAACAGAGGAGCCTCTGAAAAGATGGCTCCCAACAATAATAACCCGATTTTTGTAACAATAACTATGTACAAGTATTGCAGACAATCCGCACTTGGGATGGGCGCCCAGCATCCACTACGGACTATGAGAAATAGAATTATCGGTAAGTAAATTCTTATTTTCTCTAACGTCCTAAGTGGATGCTGGGGACTCCGTAAGGACCATGGGGATTATACCAAAGCTCCCAAACGGGCGGGAGAGTGCGGATGACTCTGCAGCACCGAATGAGAGAACTCCAGGTCCTCCTCAGCCAGGGTATCAAATTTGTAGAATTTAGCAAACGTGTTTGCCCCTGACCAAGTAGCTGCTCGGCAAAGTTGTAAAGCCGAGACCCCTCGGGCAGCCGCCCAAGATGAGCCCACTTTCCTTGTGGAACGGGCTTTTACAGATTTTAGCTGTGGCAGGCCTGCCACAGAATGTGCAAGCTGAATTGTACTACAAATCCAACGAGCAATAGTCTGCTTAGAAGCAGGAGCACCCAGCTTGTTGGGTGCATACAGGATAAACAGCGAGTCAGATTTCCTGACTCCAGCCGTCCTGGAAACATATTTTCAGGACCCTGACAACATCCAGCAACTTGGATTCCTCCAAGTCCCTAGTAGCCGCAGGCACCACAATAGGTTGGTTCAGGTGAAAACGCTGCAACCACCTTAGGGAGAAACTGAGGACGAGTCCTCAATTCCGCCCTGTCCGAATGGAAAATCAGATAAGGGCTTTTACAGGTTAAAGCCGCCAATTCTGACCCGCGCCTGGCCCAGACCAGGGTCAACAGCATGACCACTTTCCATGTGAGATATTTTAACTCCACAGATTTAAGTGGTTCAAACCAATGTGACTTTTGGAACCCAAACTACATTGAGATCCCAAATTGCCACTGGAGGCACAAAAGGAGGCTGTATATGCAGTACCCCTTTTACAAACGTCTAAACTTCAGGGACTGAAGCTAGTTCTTTTTTGGAAGAGAATTGACAGGGCCGAAATCTGAACCTTAATGGACCCCAATTTCAGGCCCATAGACACTCCTGTTTGCAGGAAATGTAGGAATCGACCCAGTTGAATTTCCTCCGTCGGGCCTTACTGGCCTCGCACTACGCAACATATTTTCGCCAATTGCGGTGATAATGTTTTTGCGGTTACATCCTTCCTGGCTTTAGATCAGGATATGGATGACTTCATCCGGAATGCCTTTTTTCCTTCAGGATCCGGTGTTCAACCGGCATGCCGTCAAACGCAGCCGCGGTAAGTCTTGGAACAGACAGGGTCCTTGCTGAAGCAGGTCCCTTCTTAGAGGTAGAGGCCACGGATCCTCCGTGAGCATCTCTTGAAGTTCCGGTTACCAAGTCCTTCTTGGCCAATCCGGAGCCACGAATATAGTGCTTTCTCCTCTCCATCTTATCAATCTCAGTACCTTGGGTATGAGAGGCAGAGGAGGGAACACATACACTGACTGGTACACCCACGGTGTTACCAGAGCGTCTACAACTATTGCCTGAGGGTCTCTTGACCTGGCGCAATACCTGTCGAGTTTTTTAATCATGTGGACGACTTCTGGGTGAAGTCCCCACTCTCCCGGGTGGAGGTCGTGCTGAGGAAGTCTGCTTCCCAGTTGTCCACTCCCGGAATGAATACTGTTGACAGTGCTATCACATGATTTTCCGCCCAGCGAAGAATCCCTGCAGCTTCTGCCATTGCCCTCCTGCTTCTTGTGCCACCCTGTCTGTTTACGTGGGTGACTGCCATGATGTTGTCCGACTGGATCAACACCGGCTGACCTTGAAGCAGAGGTCTTGCTAAGCTTAGAGCATTGTAAATGGCCCTTAGCTTCAGGATATTTATGTGAAGTGATGTATCCAGGCTTGACCCTAAGCCCTGGATATTCCTTCCCTGTGTGACTGCTCCCCAGCCTCGCAGGCTGGCATCCGTGGTCACCAGGACCCAGTCCTGAATGCCGAATCTGCGGCCCTCTAGAAGATGAGCACTCTGCAACCACCACAGGATGGATACCCTTGTCCTTGGTGACAGGGTTATCCGCTGATGCATCTGAAAATGCGACCCGGACCATTTGTCCAGTAGGTTCCACTGGAAAGTTCTTGCGTGGAATCTAACGAATGGGATTGCTTCGTAGGAAGCCACCATTTTTACCCAGAACCCTTGTGCATTGATGCACTGAGACTTGGTTCGGTTTTAGGAGGTTCCTGACTAGCTCGGATAAATCCCTGGCTTTCTCTTCCGGGAGAAACACCTTTTTTCTGGACTGTGTCCAGGAACAACCCTAGGAAACAGAAGACAAGTCGTCGGAACCAGCTGCGATTTTGGAATATTGAGAATCCAATCGTGCTGCCGCAACACTACCTGAGATAGTGCTACACCGACTTCCAACTGTTCCCTGGATCTTACCCTTATCAGGGAATCGTCCAAGTAAGGGATAACTAAAATTTCCTTCCTTCGAAGGGATATCATTTCGGCCATTACCTTGGTAAAGACCCGAGGTGCCGTGGACCATCCCTACGGCAGCGTCTGAACTGATAGTGACAGTTCTGTACCATAACCTGAGGTACCCTTGGTGAGAAGGGTAAATTTTGACATGAAGGTAAGCATCCTTGATGTCCCGAGACATCATGTAGTCCCCTTCTTCCAGGTTCGCAATCACTGCTCTGAGTGACTCAATCTTGAATTTGAACCTCTGTATGTAAGTGTTCAAAGATTTTAGATTTTAGATTTAGAATCGGTCTCACCGAGCCGTCTGGCTTCGGTACCACAATAGTGTGGAATAATACCCCGTTCCCTGTTGCAGGAGGGGTACCTTGATTATCACCTGCTGGGAATACAGCTTGTGAATGGCTTTCAAAACTGCCTCCCTGTCAGAGGGAGACGTCGGTAAAGCCGACTTTTGGAAACGGCGAGGGGGAGACGTCTCGAATTTCAATATGTACCCTTGAGATATTACCTGAAGGATCCAGGGGTCTACTTGCGAGTGAGCCCACTGCGCACTGAAATTCATTGAGAACGGGCCCCCACCGTGCCTGAGCTTGTAAGGCCCTAGCGTCATACTGAGGGCTTTGCAGAGGCGGGAAAGGGTTTCTGTTCCTGGGAACTGGGTAATCTCTTCAGCCTTTTTCCTCTCCCTCTGTCACGAGCAGAAAAGAGGAACCTTTTGTCCGCTTGCCAACAAAGGACTGCGCCTGATAATACGGCGTCTTATCTTGAGAGGCGACCTGGGGTACAAACGTGGATTTCCCAGTTGTTGCCGTGGCCACCAGGTCTAAAAGACCGACCCCAAATGTCCCCTTTCAAAGGCAATACTTCCAAATGCCGTTTGGAATCCGCATCACCTGACCATTTTACTGGTAGAATTGGACAACGCACTTATACTTGATGCCAGTCGGCAAATATTCCGCTGTGCATCATGCATATATAGAAATGCATCTTTTAAATGCTCTATAGGCAATTATACTATCCTTATCTAGGATATCAATATTTCCTGTCAGGGAATCCGACCATGCCAACCCAGCACTGCACCTCCAGGCTGAGGCGATTGCTGGTCGCAGTATAACACCAGTATGTGTGTGAATACATTTTTGGATACCCTCCTGCTTTCTATCAGCAGGATCCTTAAGGGCGGCCATCTCATGAGAGGGTAGAGCCCTTGTTCTTACAAGCGTGTGAGCGCCTTATCCCCCCTAGGGGGTGTTTCCCAACGCACCCTAACCTCTGGCGGGAAAGGGTATACAGCCAATACTTTTTAAGAAATTATCAATTGTTATCGGGGGGAAACCCACGCATCATCACACACCTCATTTTATTTCTCAGATTCAGGAAAACTACAGGTAGTTTTTCCCTCACCGAACATAATACCCCTTTTTGGTGGTACTCGTATTATCAGACATGTATAAAACATTTTCCATTGTCTCAATCCTGTAACGTGTGGCCCTACTGGAAATCACGGTTGTCTCTTCACCGTCGACACAGGAGTCAGTATCCGTGTCGGCGTCTGTATCTGCCATCTGAGGTAACGGGCGCTTTAGAGCCCCTGACGGCCTATGAGACGTCTGGACAGGCACAAGCTGAGTAGCCGGCTGTCTCATGTCAACCACTGTTTTTTTTTTTTTTTATACAGAGCTGACACTGTCACGTAATTTTCAACAGTACATCCACTCAGGTGTCGACCCCCTAGGTGGTGACATCACTGTTACAGACACTCTGCTCCGTCTCCACATCATTTTTCTCCTCATACATGTCGACACAAACGTACCGACACACAGCACACACACAGGGAATGCTCTGATAGAGGACAGGACCCCACTAGCCCTTTGGGGAGACAGAGGGAGAGTATGCCAGCACACACCAGAGCGCTATATATATATATACAGGGATAACCTTATATAAGTGTTTTTCCCCTTATAGCTGCTGTATGTTTTAATACTGCGCCTAATTAGTGCCCCCCTCTCTTTTTTTAACCCTTTCTGTAGTGTAGTGACTGCAGGGAAGAGACCGGGAGCTTCCCTCCAACTGAGCTGTGAGGGAAAATGGCGCCAGTGTGCTGAGGAGATAGGCTCCGCCCCCTTTTCGGCGGCCTTATCACCCGTTTTTCTGTATATTCTGGCAGGGGTTAAATGCATCCATATAGCCCAGGAGCTATATGTGATGCATTTTTTGCCATGTAAGGTATTTTTATCCTGTTTTATTGCGTCTCAGGGCGCCCCCCCCAGCGCCCTGCACCCTCAGTGACCGGAGTATGAAGTGTGCTGAGAGCAATGGCGCAGAGCTGCAGTGCTGTGCGCTATCTTATTGAAGACAGGAACGTCTTCTGCCGCCGATTTTTCCGGACCTCTTCGCTCTTCTGGCTCTGTAAGGGGGCCGGCGGCGCGGCTCCGGGACCCATCCAGGCTGGGCCTGTGATCGTCCCTCTGGAGCTAATGTCCAGTAGCCAAGAAGCCCAATCCACTCTGCACTCAGGTGAGTTCGCTTCTTCTCCACTTAGTCCCTCGATGCAGTGAGCCTGTTGCCAGCAGGTCTCACTGAAAATAACAAACCTAAACTAAAACTTTCACTAAGAAGCTCAGGAGAGCCCCTAGTGTGCACCCTTCTCGTCGGGCACAGAAATCTAACTGAGGCTTGGAGGAGGGTCATAGGGGGAGGAGCCAGTGCACACCAGTTAGTCCTAAAGCTTTCTTTAGATGTGCCCAGTCTCCTGCGGAGCCGCTATTCCCCATGGTCCTTACGGAGTCCCCAGCATCCACTTAGGACGTTAGAGAAAAATAGCATCGTCGCCTAGTATTATACATGATTGGGAGAACTGAAAGATTCATCCCCTAAAAAATATTTACAGGTATCACTAGTCCCCAAAATTCATTAGTAGATATATATGTATACAAGAGGAAGAAAATGGTTATTATTTACAAAAAAACATTAAATGGATTAGACTCATTAAGTCCTCTGGGTGCGACCGTGTCCAACCGATGTATCCAATAACTTTCACGTCTCTTCAACAGCAGGGACCGGTCGCCACCAGTAGGACATGGTGGAATCCAATCAATTAATTTACATTTTAAACTGGCAACTTGGTGTTTTGCTGTTAGAAAGTGCCGTGCTACCGGTTTATCCGTTTTGCCTGTGGCTAATGCAGTATGAATCGAGGATCGATGATTAGCCATCCGATCTCGAAATGGCCGTGTAGTCAGACCAACATATACAAGCCCACAAGGGCACTTAAGGATATAAATTACATGGTCTAACCGACAATGTAGATGATATCTTAACTTGATCACCTTACCAGAGTGAGGATGATAAAACACCGGACCAGTCAACATGGATCTACATGTGGTGCAGCTACCACAAGAGTAGCTGCCTGGTTTGGACTGCATCACTTGGAATGGAGTCAATGCTTTTTTTGGGAACATGGTAGGGCGCATCAATAATTGTCTAAGGTTCGCGCCTCTACGGTAAGCTACCATAGGTGTCTTCATTTTAGAGAAAGGAAGATTGACATCCGAGGCTACAATCGGCCAATGTTTCCTTAGTGATTTCCTTATAGTAGTGGTATTGTCAAACTGTGTAGGAAAAATCATGCGGTCTGCATTTTTATTAGACTTACTCTGTTGACCTAAAAAGATATTTGTTGCTCTATTTAGGCATTTAGCTAATGTTCTAGGTGAATATCCTCGACTCAAAAATCGAGAAGTCACCTCTGAACATTGTATATTTCTGCGATCTGGTTCAGAGTTTATGCGCATGATTCGTAAATACTGTGAAATAGGAAGGCTTTCTTTTAAAGCCGGAGGATGAAAACTGTCTGCCTGTAACAGCAGATTACGATCTGTGGATTTACGAAAAACAGTAGAGATGAAGCCTGCATCTGTTCTAATGACGGTGACATCAAGAAAATTAATTTCGGTAGATGAGGTGGTATGCATCAAGCGGATCGGGCTATCTAATGCATTTAATTCATTGACCATACAATTGAACTCAGATTCAGTACCTCGCCAAAGTAAAAAGATGTCGTCTATGAATCTACGGTAAAAGATTATCTTATGGCCATAGATAGGTAATACATGTGTGTTCTCATAATCAGCCATATAGAGATTGGCATATGCAGGGGCCAAATTCGACCCCATTGCAGTGCCTGCAGTTTGCATAAAGTACTTATCTTTGTATAGAAAATGATTTTGAGTCAATACTAATTCAGTGAGTTCTAATATGAAGTCAATTGGAAATTCAAGATTCTTAACTTTCAACAAATTTTTCTTAATAGTGTCAAGGCCTGCTTGATGCGGAATTACCGTGTATAATGAACATACATCTAAGGATGCCAAAATCAAATTTTCATCATCTACCTGGATCTTATGTAACTGGGTCAAGAAATCACCAGTGTCCTTTAGGTAACTTCCAGTTTTTAATACTAATGGTTGTAAAATACTATCCACTAGAATAGCTAGTGGTTGCAATATAGAACCCTCCGCTGCTATAATGGGCCTTCCAGGTGGGTGGACCAAGGTTTTATGTATTTTTGGAAGCGTATATAGTATTGGACATTTGGGATGATCAACCTGCAGAAATTTTTTTAAATCCTCGCTAATCCAACCCTGTTCATAGCCAAATTTAATGGTTGAATCAACCTTGTTCTTTATTTTAACCATGGGATTACAATCTAGTGGTCTATACGTCCTAGAGTCCGCTAGTTGGCGTAGAATTTCTTGGTCGTAGTCGACCCAATCTTGGACTACGACCGCTCCCCCTTTATCCGCTGGATGGATAACTATAGAGGTGTTCTCCCTGAGTGCTTTCAGAGCCAAACGTTCAGAGGGGGTCAAATTATCGTACATCTTAGATGTTTTGTCTGTCTCAATGTCAGATTGAACTAATCTCAAAAACGTTTTAATGCTTGGATTTGAAGATGGGGGGTCAAAATGAGATTTTCCACGAAATCTACTAGTTTCTCCAACTGTAGTTTTATCAGAAAAGTATTCACGAAGCCTCATAGACCTACCAAATTTATATTGATCAACTAATTTGTTAAATGGTTGAGCTTTACATACTGGAACAAAGGTTAACCCTCTGGATAAAAGTTTTATTTCAGCCTCATTTAATTGTTTACAGGACAAGTTGAAAACAGTGTTTACTTGCGTTTCTGACGGCCTCTTCGCTTGACCGCCACCCCTCCTCGTGTGCGGTCGGTGCCGCTTCTGAGATATTTGCCGGATCCGGTTATATTCTCCGGTCCGGGCTCTAAAAAATTAACTGAATCTGAGGGCCCTTCCGTGTATTCGGCATCAGAGGTAGAAACAGAGGACCCAAATTCCTTGGGAAATGTCTGAGTTCTACGCCTCCGAGGATAACGTCTGCTGTACTCGTCTGAATTACCGAGAAGCCAACGGTATACTGTATGATTGGAATAATCGTTGGTCACTGTTAATAATTTTTTCGTTTAAAGGAAATTAGTTCTTTTTTATAGTTTTCAACTTGTGTTTGTAATCGGTCTGTCCAATTTTGGGACTTATCATCCCGGAGTGTGGGAAGTGCTGTAATGTTCGTGGTCTCAATATCTATCCTGATCTTTTTGAGTTCTAAACCCACCTCCTCTATGACTAGGGCCATAAGATCGAGTGAACATTTATTGAGAACCCCACACCATCTACTGCAAAATGTGGGGTTGTTTCTTCCTAATGTAGGAATGTTGGCTATGCGAAATCCTCTAGGTAACTGCTTACGTCTGTGATACTCAGAGAGGAACTGACCATGTAGGGTCAGGTCAACCTCCCTCTGTCGCTGTTTCAAAACTTTATAGAAGACATCAATAGGGGTATCTGAGGGTAAGGCATCGAAATCCAACTTATCAAATAGGAGTTTTTCAACTTCCTCTTCGGTGAAGGAGACGGTGCCCCCTTCTGCCTGGGATAATAATCCGTCATCTAATAAGTATACTCCAGTTTGTGACATCCTCTAAAGGATCAAAGACTTTATATCAAGATACTCTTTTAACCACAGGGCAGGCAAATAGTTTACCAAAAAAATACAAAACACAGAAATAATAAAGAATACAACTAAGACAAATGAATAAAGCAAAAAATAAATAAATCAAAAATTAAAAAATAAAAAATAAACAAATGTCCCATATGTGTTAATAGTCTGATGGACTAAAGGAGTCCCTCCATCTGCAAAAAATGTCTCACTCTTTCCGATGGGTGTCAGGAAATCTGGTCCACCCTCTGTGAACCCGACTCAATATCCACGTTGATCCTGCACTCTCATCTCATTAGTTCCAACGTTGCGGGTGTTCCTAATGAACCCAGTCAGGTCCACTCAAACAGCAATAATTCCACTAGGTGGAAGGTGCACTCTCGCTGAAATGAATGAAGTCCGTTCATAAAAAAGACTTTTATTGGAAAAGTCAAAAAGCCTTATATGTCGACGTTTCGGTCCGTATGACGAACCTTTCTCAAGACTAGTAACTCTTTAGGTTAACATCGTTCATCAATTCTTAATCACGTGTCTATAAGATAAACAAAGTACAGACAAATTCACATATACAGGGAACTAAGCCTCCCAGGCCAAATAACATCTGATCAACAATACATAGTGTATTTAACTCTATGAATTCACCATATCACCCGATTCCAGTGTGTATGACCAAGCTACTTTACATGAATATACCACCGTCACCTGTGACATAGCCACTCAAACTCCTTACACCATATAATGTAAACAGCTCGCCTAAGATCAGATTATAGTCATCAAAAACTTTCTAGCACAAAAGGGTAGCAATTCCGGACACAGCCATAAGTGTCATAGATGTGTATAATAATAGATATACATCTATACGTCAAATATAAACAATAGATTATACTGATGGTAAATGGAAATCACTTACTTATACATAATTAGAAAAAATCACAAACATACCTGATCAAACAGATCCTGCTACCATGCTACAGCTACAGGGTCACGGAAAGTGAAGCGTGCTGCATAAATAACAACAAAAACTGCATCTGTATATCACTTAGATGTAAGCTCAATGCCTGGTAAAAATATGCAAAGTGTAACACTTACATAGGTGGAGAGTGGAGCGGAGCGTCCCTGTGCTGCATACCAAATGACTGCACTGGGACTGCTATTTAAATGTCCCGGACCGGAAATAACCGGAAACATCATGTGCAACATACAAAAGCTTCCTGCCACTACAAAATAACAGCCCATGTACCACAAAGGGCTCTCAAATGCCCCACAGACACGATTTACTCACAGCTCGTCAACCTCCGCCGCCTGGAGCCACAATCTATTGCGGCCACCGTGCTTTGAACGCTACTCCGGCTGGACGCGGCCCTCGTGCGTTCCACCTGCCGGAAATGCGTTCCAATGGAGCGGAAATGACGAGGGTATGCACCCGATAAGTGGTGCGAATCAAATAGCTCACAAAATAAACACTAAATAGGTTCCACCTAATATAGTGCTCGGAAAAATTCTACACAGGTGACAGGGAGAGGAAATACGTAGAACTCAAATATTCGTGTATCCTAAAAATAGACTCTATTTCGGATACCAAAAAAACAACAACAACAAAAAAAAACAACATGGTGTATTCTTGGAAAATAATATACAATCTCCGCTATATTCAGATGCCTAGGCCTGGGAGATAGTTCTTACAGACAAACATCACATTAATGGACTATTACAGACATAAATTACTGTATACATATATTGCCACAAAGGAACCATTGGTACCCAATAATGGTTGTTTTTTTTGGTATCCGAAATAGAGTCTATTTTTAGGATACACGAATATTTGAGTTCTACGTATTTCCTCTCCCTGTCACCTGTGTAGAATTTTTCCGAGCACTATATTAGGTGGAACCTATTTAGTGTTTATTTTGTGAGCTATTTGATTCGCACCACTTATCGGGTGCATACCCTCGTCATTTCCGCTCCATTGGAACGCATTTCCGGCAGGTGGAACGCACGAGGGCCGCGTCCAGCCGGAGCAGCGTTCAAAGCACGGTGGCCGCAATAGATTGTGGCTCCAGGCGGCGGAGGTTGACGAGCTGTGAGTAAATCGTGTCTGTGGGGCATTTGAGAGCCCTTTGTGGTACATGGGCTGTTATTTTGTAGTGGCAGGAAGCTTTTGTATGTTGCACATGATGTTTCCGGTTATTTCCGGTCCGGGACATTTAAATAGCAGTCCCAGTGCAGTCATTTGGTATGCAGCACAGGGACGCTCCGCTCCACTCTCCACCTATGTAAGTGTTACACTTTGCATATTTTTACCAGGCATTGAGCTTACATCTAAGTGATATACAGATGCAGTTTTTGTTGTTATTTATGCAGCACGCTTCACTTTCCGTGACCCTGTAGCTGTAGCATGGTAGCAGGATCTGTTTGATCAGGTATGTTTGTGATTTTTTCTAATTATGTATAAGTAAGTGATTTCCATTTACCATCAGTATAATCTATTGTTTATATTTGACGTATAGATGTATATCTATTATTATACACATCTATGACACTTATGGCTGTGTCCGGAATTGCTACCCTTTTGTGCTAGAAAGTTTTTGATGACTATAATCTGATCTTAGGTGAGCTGTTTACATTATATGGTGTAAGGAGTTTGAGTGGCTATGTCACAGGTGACGGTGGTATATTCATGTAAAGTAGCTTGGTCATACACACTGGAATCGGGTGATATGGTGAATTCATAGAGTTAAATACACAGTGGGGTATATGCAATTCACGGCGAATCGCGGCAATTTTTCGCCGTTTTTTAATTCGACTAAATTCGCCAGGTGAATTCCGGAAGGTGGCTTCCGGAATTCACCATATTCAATGAAAAACGGATTCGCCAGAGTCGCGGGCGAAAATCGGACGATTTGGCGGATTTTGCCGCGATTTTAAAAAACGGTAAAAAATGGGAAAAACCCGGAAAAAAAAATGGCATGGGGTCCCCCCTCCAAAGCATAACCAGCCTCGGGCTCATCGAGCTGGTCCTGGTTCTAAAAATCCGGGGAAAAATTGGCCAGGGATCCCCCGTATTTTTAAAACCAGCACCGGGCTCTGCGCCTGGTGCTGGTGCCAAAAATACGGGGGACAAAAAGAGTAGGGGTCCCCCGTATTTTTAACACCAGCATCGGGCTCCACTAGCTGGACAGATAATGCCACAGCCGGGGGTCACTTTTATATAGTGCCCTGCGGCCGTGGCATTAAATATCCAACTAGTCACCCCTGGCCGGGGTACCCTGGGGGAGTGGGGACCCCTTCAATCAAGGGGTCCCCCCCCCAGCCACCCAAGGGCCAGGGGTGAAGTTCGAGGCTGTCCCCCCCATCCAATGGGCTGCGGATGGGGGGGCTGATAGCCTTTTGTGATAATAAAAAGATATTGTTTTTTCCAGTAGTACTACAAGTCCCAGCAAGCCTCCCCCGCAAGCTGGTACTTGGAGAACCACAAGTACCAGCATGCGGGAGAAAAACGGGCCCGCTGGTACCTGTAGTACTACTGGGGAAAAAATACCCAAATAAAAACAGGACACAGACAACGTGACAAGTAAAACTTTATTACACACTACCGACACACACATACTTACCTATGTTGACTAGAGATGAGCGCCGGAAATTTTTCGGGTTTTGTGTTTTGGTTTTGGGTTCGGTTCCGCGGCCGTGTTTTGGGTTCGACCGCGTTTTGGCAAAACCTCACCGAATTTTTTTTGTCGGATTCGGGTGTGTTTTGGATTCGGGTGTTTTTTTCCAAAAAACCTAAAAAACAGCTTAAATCATAGAATTTGGCGGTCATTTTGATCCCAAAGTATTATTAACCTCAAAAACCATAATTTCCACTCATTTTCAGTCTATTCTGAATACCTCACACCTCACAATATTATTTTTAGTCCTAAAATTTGCACCGAGGTCGCTGTGTGAGTAAGATAAGCGACCCTAGTGGCCGACACAAACACCGGGCCCATCTAGGAGTGGCACTGCAGTGTCACGCAGGATGGCCCTTCCAAAAAACCCTCCCCAAACAGCACATGACGCAAAGAAAAAAAGAGGCGCAATGAGGTAGCTGTGTGAGTAAGATTAGCGACCCTAGTGGCCGACACAAACACCGGGCCCATCTAGGAGTGGCACTGCAGTGTCACGCAGGATGTCCCTTCCAAAAAACCCTCCCCAAACAGCACATGACGCAAAGAAAAAAAGAGGCGCAATGAGGTAGCTGTGTGAGTAAGATAAGCGACCCTAGTGGCCGACACAAACACCGGGCCCATCTAGGAGTGTCACTGCAGTGTCACGCAGGATGTCCCTTCCAAAAAACCCTCCCCAAACAGCACATGACGCAAAGAAAAAAAGAGGCGCAATGAGGTAGCTGTGTGAGTAAGATAAGCGACCCTAGTGGCCGACACAAACACCGGGCCCATCTAGGAGTGGCACTGCAGTGTCACGCAGGATGTCCCTTCCAAAAAACCCTCCCCAAACAGCACATGACGCAAAGAAAAAGAAAAGAAAAAAGAGGTGCAAGATGGAATTGTCCTTGGGCCCTCCCACCCACCCTTATGTTGTATAAACAAAACAGGACATGCACACTTTAACCAACCCATCATTTCAGTGACAGGGTCTGCCACACGACTGTGACTGATATGACGGGTTGGTTTGGACCCCCCCCAAAAAAGAAGCAATTAATCTCTCCTTGCACAAACTGGCTCTACAGAGGCAAGATGTCCACCTCATCATCACCCTCCGATATATCACCGTGTACATCCCCCTCCTCACAGATTATCAATTCGTCCCCACTGGAATCCACCATCTCAGCTCCCTGTGTACTTTGTGGAGGCAATTGCTGCTGGTCAATGTCTCCGCGGAGGAATTGATTATAATTCATTTTAATGAACATCATCTTCTCCACATTTTCTGGATGTAACCTCGTACGCCGATTGCTGACAAGGTGAGCGGCGGCACTAAACACTCTTTCGGAGTACACACTTGTGGGAGGGCAACTTAGGTAGAATAAAGCCAGTTTGTGCAAGGGCCTCCAAATTGCCTCTTTTTCCTGCCAGTATAAGTACGGACTGTGTGACGTGCCTACTTGGATGCGGTCACTCATATAATCCTCCACCATTCTATCAATGTTGAGAGAATCATATGCAGTGACAGTAGACGACATGTCCGTAATCGTTGTCAGGTCCTTCAGTCCGGACCAGATGTCAGCATCAGCAGTCGCTCCAGACTGCCCTGCATCACCGCCAGCGGGTGGGCTCGGAATTCTAAGCCTTTTCCTCGCACCCCCAGTTGCGGGAGAATGTGAAGGAGGAGATGTTGACAGGTCGCGTTCCGCTTGACTTGACAATTTTGTCACCAGCAGGTCTTTCAACCCCAGCAGACTTGTGTCTGCCGGAAAGAGAGATCCAAGGTAGGCTTTAAATCTAGGATCGAGCACGGTGGCCAAAATGTAGTGCTCTGATTTCAACAGATTGACCACCCGTGAATCCTTGTTAAGCGAATTAAGGGCTCCATCCACAAGTCCCACATGCCTAGCGGAATCGCTCCGTGTTAGCTCCTCCTTCAATGTCTCCAGCTTCTTCTGCAAAAGCCTGATGAGGGGAATGACCTGACTCAGGCTGGCAGTGTCTGAACTGACTTCACGTGTGGCAAGTTCAAAGGGCATCAGAACCTTGCACAACGTTGAAATCATTCTCCACTGCGCTTGAGACAGGTGCATTCCACCTACTATATCGTGCTCAATTGTATAGGCTTGAATGGCCTTTTGCTGCTCCTCCAGCCTCTGAAGCATATAGAGGGTTGAATTCCACCTCGTTACCACTTCTTGCTTCAGATGATGGCAGGGCAGGTTCAGTAGTTTTTGGTGGTGCTCCAGTCTTCTGTACGTGGTGCCTGTACGCCGAAAGTGTCCCGCAATTCTTCTGGCCACCGACAGCATCTCTTGCACGCCCCTGTCGTTTTTTAAAAAATTCTGCACCACCAAATTCAAGGTATGTGCAAAACATGGGACGTGCTGGAATTTGCCCATATTTAATGCACACACAATATTGCTGGCGTCGTCCGATGCCACAAATCCACAGGAGAGTCCGATTGGGGTAAGCCATTCCGCGATGATCTTCCTCAGTTGCCGTAAGAGGTTTTCAGCTGTGTGCGTATTCTGGAAAGCGGTGATACAAAGCGTAGCCTGCCTAGGAAAGAGTTGGCGTTTGCGAGATGCTGCTACTGGTGCCGCCGTTGCTGTTCTTGCGGCGGGAGTCCATACATCTACCCAGTGGGCTGTCACAGTCATATAGTGCTGACCCTGCCCTGCTCCACTTGTCCACATGTCCGTGGTTAAGTGGACATTGGGTACAACTGCATTTTTTAGGACACTGGTGAGTCTTTTTCTGACGTCCGTGTACATTCTCGGTATCGCCTGCCTAGAGAAGTGGAACCTAGATGGTATTTGGTAACGGGGGCACACTGCCTCAATAAATTGTCTAGTTCCCTGTGAACTAACGGCGGATACCGGACGCACGTCTAACACCAACATAGTTGTCAAGGCCTCAGTTATCCGCTTTGCAGCAGGATGACTGCTGTGATATTTCATCTTCCTCGCAAAGGACTGTTGAACAGTCAATTGCTTACTGGAAGTAGTACAAGTGGGCTTACGACTTCCCCTCTGGGATGACCATCGACTCCCAGCAGCAACAACAGCAGCGCCAGCAGCAGTAGGCGTTACACGCAAGGATGCATCGGAGGAATCCCAGGCAGGAGAGGACTCGTCAGAATTGCCAGTGACATTGCCTGCAGGACTATTGGCATTCCTGGGGAAGGAGGAAATTGACACTGAGGGAGTTGGTGGGGTGGTTTGCGTGAGCTTGGTTACAAGAGGAAGGGATTTACTGGTCAGTGGACTGCTTCCGCTGTCACCCAAAGTTTTTGAACTTGTCACTGACTTATTATGAATGCGCTGCAGGTGACGTATAAGGGAGGATGTTCCGAGGTGGTTAACGTCCTTACCCCTACTTATTACAGCTTGACAAAGGGAACACACGGCTTGACACCTGTTGTCCGCATTTCTGGTGAAATACTTCCACACCGAAGAGCTGATTTTTTTGGTATTTTCACCAGGCATGTCAACGGCCATATTCCTACCACGGACAACAGGTGTCTCCCCGGGTGCCTGACTTAAACAAACCACCTCACCATCAGAATCCTCCTGGTCAATTTCCTCCCCAGCGCCAGCAACACCCATATCCTCCTCATCCTGGTGTACTTCAACACTGCCATCTTTAATCTGACTATCAGGAACTGGACTGCGGGTGCTCCTTCCATCACTTGCAGGGGGCGTGCAAATGGTGGAAGGCGCATGCTCTTCACGTCCAGTGTTGGGAAGGTCAGGCATCGCAACCGACACAATTGGAGTCGGACTCTCCTTGTGGATTTGGGATTTCGAAGAACGCACAGTTCTTTGCGGTGCTACTGCTTTTGCCAGCTTTAGTCTTTTCATTTTTCTAGCGAGAGGCTGAGTGCTTCCATCCTCATGTGAAGCTGAACCACTAGCCATGAACATAGGCCAGGGCCTCAGCCGTTCCTTGCCACTCCGTGTGGTAAATGGCATATTGGCAAGTTTACGCTTCTCCTCCGACAATTTTATTTTAGGTTTTGGAGTCCTTTTTTTACTGATATTTGGTGTTTTGGATTTGACATGCTCTGTACTATGACATTGGGCATCGGCCTTGGCAGACGACGTTGCTGGCATTTCATCGTCTCGGCCATGACTAGTGGCAGCAGCTTCAGCACGAGGTGGAAGTGGATCTTGATCTTTCCCTAATTTTGGAACCTCAACATTTTTGTTCTCCATATTTTAATAGGCACAACTAAAAGGCACCTCAGGTAAACAATGGAGATGGATGGATTGGATACTAGTATACAATTATGGACGGGCTGCCGAGTGCCGACACAGAGGTAGCCACAGCCGTGAACTACCGCACTGTACTGTGTCTGCTGCTAATATATAGACTGGTTGATAAAGAGATAGTATACTCGTAACTAGTATGTATGTATAAAGAAAGAAAAAAAAACCACGGTTAGGTGGTATATACAATTATGGACGGGCTGCCGAGTGCCGACACAGAGGTAGCCACAGCCGTGAACTACCGCACTGTACTGTGTCTGCTGCTAATATATAGACTGGTTGATAAAGAGATAGTATACTCGTAACTAGTATGTATGTATAAAGAAAGAAAAAAAAACCACGGTTAGGTGGTATATACAATTATGGACGGGCTGCCGAGTGCCGACACAGAGGTAGCCACAGCCGTGAACTACCGCACTGTACTGTGTCTGCTGCTAATATATAGACTGGTTGATAAAGAGATAGTATACTCGTAACTAGTATGTATGTATAAAGAAAGAAAAAAAAACCACGGTTAGGTGGTATATACAATTATGGACGGGCTGCCGAGTGCCGACACAGAGGTAGCCACAGCCGTGAACTACCGCACTGTACTGTGTCTGCTGCTAATATAGACTGGTTGATAAAGAGATAGTATACTCGTAACTAGTATGTATGTATAAAGAAAGAAAAAAAAACCACGGTTAGGTGGTATATACAATTATGGACGGGCTGCCGAGTGCCGACACAGAGGTAGCCACAGCCGTGAACTACCGCACTGTACTGTGTCTGCTGCTAATATAGACTGGTTGATAAAGAGATAGTATACTCGTAACTAGTATGACTATAAAGAAAGAAAAAAAAAACCACGGTTAGGTGGTATATACAATTATGGACGGGCTGCCGAGTGCCGACACAGAGGTAGCCACAGCCGTGAACTACCGCACTGTACTGTGTCTGCTGCTAATATAGACTGGTTGATAAAGAGATAGTATACTACTAATATTATATATACTGGTGGTCAGGTCACTGGTCACTAGTCACACTGGCAGTGGCACTCCTGCAGCAAAAGTGTGCACTGTTTAATTTTAATATAATATTATGTACTCCTGGCTCCTGCTATAACCTATAACTGGCACTGCAGTGCTCCCCAGTCTCCCCCACAATTATAAGCTGTGTGAGCTGAGCACAGTCAGATATATATATACATTGATGCAGCACACTGGGCTGAGCAGTGCACACAGATATGGTATGTGACTGAGTCACTGTGTGTATCGTTTTTTTCAGGCAGAGAACGGATATATTAAATAAAACAAACAACTGCACTGTCTGGTGGTCACTGTGGTCGTCAGTCACTAAACTCTGCACTCTTCTACAGTATCACAGCCTCAGGTCAATCTCTCTCTCTCTCAACCCTAATCTAAATGGAGAGGACGCCAGCCACGTCCTCTCCCTATCAATCTCAATGCACGTGTGAAAATGGCGGCGACGCGCGGCTCCTTATATAGAATCCGAGTCTCGCGATAGAATCCGAGCCTCGCGAGAATCCGACAGCGTCATGATGACGTTCGGGCGCGCTCGGGTTAACCGAGCAAGGCGGGAAGATCCGAGTCGCTCGGACCCGTGAAAAAAAACATGAAGTTCGGGCGGGTTCGGATTCAGAGAAACCGAACCCGCTCATCTCTAATGTTGACACGCCGACTGCCACGGTCTCCGACGATCCGAGGGTACCTGTGAAAAAATGATACTCACCTTCCAGCGTCCAGAGATAAATCCACGTCCAGAGAGATAAATCCACGTACTTGTAAAAAAAAAAAAACGCAAATACCCGCTCCATACCGGACTAGAAAGGGGTCCAATGCTTTCACATCAGACCCCTTTCTCCCGAATGCCGGGACACCACGTGACTCCTGTCACTGAAGTCCCTTCAGCCAATCAGGAAGCGCTACTTCCGTGGCGCTCACCTGATTGGCTGTGCGCTGTCTGTACTGTGACAGCGCATCGCAAAGCCGCTCCATTACTTTCAATGGTGGGAACTTTGCGGGTAGCGGTGGGGTCACCCGCCGGTCAGCCGCTAACCGGCGGGTGACCTCACCGCTAGCCGCTAAGTTCCCACCATTGAAAGTAATGGAGCGGCTTTGCGATGCGCTGTCACAGTACAGACAGCGTACAGCCAATCAGGTGAGCGCAACGAAGTTGCGCTTCCTGATTGGCTTAGAGACCTTTCTGTGACAGCTGTCACTGACAGGTCTCATTCGTGGAAAGGTGTCCCATGTGTCAGCATGGGACCCCTTTCAGTCCAGTGGTCGGGTATTTGCGTCTTCTTTTTTTGCCAAGTACGTGGATTTATCTCTGGACCATGGCTGAGGTGAGTATATTGAACTTTTCTTTTCAGGTATCCGTGGATTCTACATGGAGAAGAGGACCGATGTCGGCGTGTGAACATAGGTAAGTATGTGTGTGTCGACATATGAAATAAAGTTTTACTGTCGACGGTGTGTGTGTCCTGTTTTTATTTGGGTATTTTTTCCCCAGTAGTACTACAGGTACCAGCGGGCCCGTTTTTCTCCCGCATGCTGGTACTTGTGGTTCTCCAAGTACCAGCTTGCGGGGGAGGCTTGCTGGGACTTGTAGTACTACTGGAAAAAACAATATCTTTTTATTATCACAAAAGGCTATCAGACCCCCCATCCGCAGCCCATTGGATGGGGGGGGACAGCCTCGGGCTTCACCCCTGGCCCTTGGGTGGCTGGGGGGGGGACCCCTTGATTGAAGGGGTCCCCACTCCCCCAGGGTACCCCGGCCAGGGGTGACTAGTTGGATATTTAATGCCACGGCCGCAGGGCACGGCATAAAAGTGACCCCCGGCTGTGGCATTATCTGTCCAGCTAGTGGAGCCCGATGCTGGTGTTAAAAATACGGGGGACCCCTACTCTTTTTGTCCCCCGTATTTTTGGCACCAGCACCAGGCGCAGAGCCCGGTGCTGGTTTTAAAAATACGGGGGATCCCCTGTCAATTTTTCCCCCGCATTTTTAGAACCAGGACCAGCTCGAAGAGCCCGAGGCTGGTTATGCTTTGGAGGGGGAACCCCACGCCATTTTTTTTTATGATTTTACCGTTCCAGCATAAAAAATAAATAAAAATAAAAAAAATATTTTAAAAAATATATAAATAATATTTGTGCCTCCAAAAAAAAAAAAAAAAGTACCTAAACCCTTCTAATATAAATAGATCTGCTATTCCCAAAAAAAAAAAAACACAAAAAAAAACATGTTTAAATTTTTTTTATTTGTTTCACCCTCCAAAGTGTGGCGGATTGAAAATGACGAATTTGCTGTCTAAAAGCACTGCTGTCGAATTTCCAAACTTGAATTGAATATGCTTTGGTCGAATTGCAGCACTTGTATCATTGCAGAAAAGTCGAATTTGCAAAAATTCGAATTTCAAAAAGTCGAATTTTGAAAGTCCGTTTTTTGGTCGGAAAGCACTGAATTGCATAGGCGATTTTTTTTTTGGTCGAAAATGACCCGAAATTCGACAATTTCGGGAATTCGACCGCAATTGCATATACCCCTATGTATTGTTGATCAGATGTTATTTGGCCTGGGAGGCTTAGTTCCCTGTATATGTGAATTTGTCTGTACTTTGTTTATCTTATAGACACATGATTAAGAATTGATGAACGATGTTAACCTAAAGAGTTACTAGTCTTGAGAAAGGTTCGTCATACGGACCGAAACGTCGACATATAAGGCTTTTTGACTTTTCCAATAAAAGTCTTTTTTATGAACGGACTTCATTCATTTCAGCGAGAGTGCACCTTCCACCTAGTGGAATTATTGCTGTTTGAGTGGACCTGACTGGGTTCATTAGGAGCACCCGCAACGTTGGAACTAATGAGATGAGAGTGCAGGATCAACGTGGATATATATATATATATATATATATATATATAGTTTAAAAAAAGGCACTGAAGATCATTCCAGTTGAATATGACAGATTTCTTTGCAAAGAAATTGCTCAAGTTGTGATGGAGATATCAGAAGGACAATGAACTCAACGCGTTTCATCCCACAGGACTTCCTCAGGAGTGCTGTATCAAGTGTTTAAGAAAACATGATGTACAGGAATATATCACTAGAAGTGCCAAGTTGAAGCAATCTGGAAACAAATTGGTTCTATGCGCAATGGAAAATCAGTAAAGCTGTCATATAGAAATTTTTCAATTGAAAATAGTCCTTTATAGGCGCTAGAAGTATAAAATGACCAACAATAATGTTGGACCCAAAGGGTGAGATTCAAATGATATATCACGCTCAATTTCCTTTCTAAAATGATCTCTGTTATCGCGCATATTGCGCATATAGTAATCAGGTTTACTGTGTAAAGGTTTGGGTGCCTCACTACTCCGGGGGTAGCGAGCTGAAATAATGATACAACGTCCCTGAGGGTAGAAACAGAACGAGTGTGGAAAGGGGTGAAAATAATTGAATCTCCCCCATTAAGCGTAAAAGTAGGCGACACTACTGAACTTTTAATGATTCCACTGGATGATATACTAACTTCACCGAACCAGCAGTAAAGGACAATAAAAGCCTGGTGTGTATCTAACAAAGGGGCAGATGTATTAACCTGGAGAAGGCATAAGGAAGTGATAAACCAGTGATAAATGCAAGGTGATACATGCACCAGCCAATCGGCTCCAATATGTAAATTAACAGTTAGAAGGTGATTGGCTGGTGTGTGTATCACCTTGCATTTATCACTGGTATAAGAAAAGAACACTCTGCGCTATTTAAGAACCTTCCAGACTCCAAATAAAGTGAATTCAAATGTATACATAAAAACACCTTTTTATTCCGGATTAGATTAATCACATAAATCTCTAATTAGTAGATGGAACCACATAAAATTCTTAATCTAATAAAAAAGCTATCATATGCATATATAAATTTAACAACTCTAATTAATTCTTATTTTCAAAAGCCGGCTTTCTATATGCACCTAAAATAAAATATGGATCCAGGGGCGGAACTGTGGGAGGCAGTGGAGTCGGCTGCCGCCGGGCTCCTGGCCGCAAGGGGGCGCATCTCCTCCACTGTCTCCCGCAGCCTGAGAACTGCGCTGCTATTGCAGATGGAGGAGCTGTGTCAGTGACACGGAAGCTGCCTCCTGTAGAGAGAGATGGCACTGGCTGCAGCTAGGGGGAGCTCCAGAGCACAGCTCCTCCCGGGCCCTTAGTAAGCCAGCCGAGGGAAGCTCAGAACTCTCTGCTCCTCCATGCTCTGGATGATAGCCAAAGGTAGGCACTGTGTGGGGGGTGGGGGAGAGGTGTATTTGGGGGGGAAGTACTGTGTTTTGTGTGTGCTTGTTTTTAAGTGAGGTGTGTTTGTTTTTAAGGAAAGTTGTACATTCAAGTAAAAGAGGCATGTGTGATGTGTGTGTGAGAGTGGCATGTGTGTGAGAGGCATGTATGTGTATGTAAGTGAGAGGCATATGTGTGTGTGTGTGTGTGTGTGTGTGTGTGTGTGTGTGTGTGTGTGTGTGTGTGTGAGGCATGTGTATGTAAGTGGGAGGCATGTGTATGTAAGTGAGAGGCATGTGTGTGTGTGTGTGTGTGTGAGAGGCATGTGTATGTAAGGGGCCCTACACACTAGGCGATGCGCCACCAAGGTGCCCGACGGCCGATACGGCCGACGAGCGACCCGGCGGCGGGGGGGCAGTGACGGGGGGAGTGAAGTTTCTTCACTCCCCCCGTCACTCGGCTCCGTAGACTTGCAGGCAAATATGGACGATCTCGTCCATATTGGCCTGCATGCACAGCCGACATGGCCCCAGCGATGAACGAGCGCGGGGCCGCACATCGTTCATCGCTGGGGACTCCACACTGCACGATATGAACGATATCTCGTTCATTAATGAACAAGATCGTTCATATCGTGCAGTGAAATCGCTATGTGTGTAGGGCCTATAAGTGAGAGGCATGTGTATGTAAGTGAGAGGCATGTGTATATGAGAGGCACGTGTATGTGAGAGGCACTTGTGTGAGAGGTGTGTGTAAGTGAGAGGCACGTGTGTGAGAGGTGTGTGTAAGTGAGAGGCATGTGTATGTAAGTGAGAGGCGTGTGTGTTTAAGTGAGACGTGTGTGAGTGTTTAAGTGAATGAGGCGTTTGTGTTTTTTTTAATATATATCTAGTGTTCACGCTAGGTGTCTGCCCCTTTTTTAGACAGCTGAATCCCGCCCTGCCAGTTTTTGTGCGCCCTGCCGCCCCGCCGTTTGCTGCCTGCCGGACCCCTCCACGTCGGCCAGCCGTGCGCCGCCAGACCCGGTACGTACATGAGAGTCCCCCTGGGCTAAATTAACCTTGTAAGTATTTTGCAGCTGTAAACATTAATCTCAGTGCTCTCTACCTGGTGCAATGTATCTCAGTGCTCTCTACCTGGTGCAGTGTGCCTCAGTGCTCTCTACCTGGTGCAGTGTGCCTCAGTGCTCCCTACCTGGTGCAGTGTGCCTCAGTGCTCCCTACCTGGTGCAGTGTTCCTGAGTGCTCTCTACCTGGTGTAGTGTGCCTCAGTGCTCTCTACCTGGTGCAGTGTGCCTCAGTGCTCTCTACCTGGTGCAGTGTGCCTCAGTGCTCCCTACCTGGTGCAGTGTGCCTCAGTGCTCCCTACCTGGTGCAGTGTGCCTGAGTGCTCTCTACCTGGTGCAGTGTGCCTCAGTGCTCTCTACCTGGTGTAGTGTGCCTCAGTGCTCTCTACCTGGTGCAGTGTGCCTCAGTGCTCTCTACCTGGTGCAGTGTGCCTCAGTGCTCCCTACCTGGTGCAGTGTGCCTCAGTGCTCCCTACCTGGTGCAGTGTGCCTCAGTGCTCTCTACCTGGTGCAGTGTGCCTCAGTGCTCTCTACCTGGTGCAGTGTGCCTCAGTGCTCGCTACCTGGTGCAGTGTGCCTCAGTGCTCTTTACCTGGTGCAGTGTGCCTCAGTGCTCTTTACCTGGTGCAGTGTGCCTCAGTGCTCTCTGCCTGGTGCAGTGTGCCTCAGTGCTCTCTACCTGGTGCAGTGTGCCTCAGTGCTCTCTACCTGGTGCAGTGTGCCTCAGTGCTCTCTACCTGGTGCAGTGTGCCTCAGTGCTCTCTACCTGGTGCAGTGTGCCTCAGTGCTCTTTACCTGGTGCAGTGTGCCTCAGTGCTCTCTACCTGGTGCAGTGTGCCTCAGTGCTCTCTACCTGGTGCAGTGTGCCTCAGTGCTCTCTACCTGGTGCAATGTGTCTCAGTGCTCTCTACCTGGTGCAATGTATCTCAGTGCTCTCTACCTGGTGCATTGTGCCTCAGTGCTCTTTACCTGGTGCAATGTGTCTCAGTGCTCTCTACCTGGTGCAATGTGCCTCAGTGCTCCCTACCTGACGCAATGTGTATAATGTGCTCTATCTGACGCAATGTGTATAATGTGCTCTATCTGGCGCAATATGTATAACGTGCTCTACCTGGCGCAGTGTGTATAGGAGGTTCTAACTGGTGCAATGTGTATTAGGGGCACTACCTTCCCCACGAAACAACGCCCCTAGATTTTTGCTGCGCACCTTCGGTGCGCACTGTCCATGTTTTGGCCATAGGAATGGGAGCACCAAGCATTATAGTATGTACCTAAGTTTGCCCATCTAACTTAAAAATGTGCCCTCCCGAATGAAAAATGTGCCCTCCCCGTGATCAGCACCCTGCCCTAAAAAAAAAACCCACAGTGAACACTAATTATATTGGCACACCGCTGCGCCAAAGCATCTCCATGGAGACCTGGCGGGTGAGGGAGCACTGTAGGTGTACTATAATGGTATGCTGGTGTCTGTTTTATTGTAATGACTGACTTGGAGTGCGTCCACTTTCTATGTGTATCTATATTACTATTGGGAAAGGTACCTGAGCACGCTGCTACTGTTCACCCTGGGTGCCGGATAGCTACATATGGTATGTGTGTGTATGTGTAGGGGGGCACCAAAATGTATCATGCCTCCGGGCGACTAGGACGAACTTACGCCACTGTATGGATCAGCTCTCATGCGTATATAATAACCACAATATGTGCAATAGGGGATATACTTATTAATTGATGTGCAAATCAGTATTCTCAGATTGTCCACTAACTGCTTGTAGAAAGATGGAATGATCAGATGTAGTAATCACCGCTTGTTGTTACAAAGTCTCAAAACGGCTCCTTGTGTTAGTACAATGAACACTCGTTGTTACAAAGTCTCAAGCAATTCCTTTTGCATAGATAATAGTAACAGTTCCTGATTGCCTAATCAGGCTGGCTAAATAGTAAAAGTTCTCACCCTCCGTCTTACACGTAAACGGATCCAGCTGGAGATACACTGCACTGCCGGTCAGGTGCGGCTAGGGAGCTCCGGACGTCTCCGGCCCCCAACGTATGAAATGCCGCTGCAGTCCCAAGTGAAGCCGCTGATGTAACTTCACTGGCGTCCGGCGTGGTGCAGTGATTCTTAGGTGATAACCGCAATGAATGGTATTGTCATCAGATGTCCCTTCTTTCCTCTGACTAGTTTCGCTCGTCGCTGGAGCTTCCTCATAGAGTAATTGTGGTAGCAACTGATGACTCCTTTTATACCTACTCCGATTTTCCTATTGGTCTCTCTATTTTGCACACCTGTTAGTGGTTTCTCTCACCATTTGTTTCATGTCTGATCCACCTTTTGGTTGTAATTAACAGTCCTTATCCCCCATCCACAGAGCTGAATCTTTTGTATGGATATTCATTATTCACCACATTCAATAATAAACTTGTAATCCACATATATGTATATATATTTATTAATTAAAACTAATAGGTAGTCAACTATAAAAATCTATAAAAATAACAATAATCTGTTTATTTGTTTTACTCAGCAAACATACGGACTCGTGCTCGGTCCCAGACTTATGGCTCCCATTATAACTATTATTGTAACTCCTATATTTTAATATCTTTTAAAGGCCTTAATCCTGAAGAGTAAATAGATATTTAATCAGTAAAATTATATATATATAAGTGAATAAACAAATTTTCACCCTCTCTATTCTCCTTTCTACCCCGCCTGAGTTCCAAACCCGGGACCGTATGTATGTTAAACCGTCTCTCTAATCTCTACACCACTAAATCTTCAGTTGAATTACTTACTTCGTTTCCTGCTATATTATCCACATTCTCTTACTCCTATCACAAACTATCCCCCCAAAATCAGATTCAAGGTATATAATTGCATCAACGATTAATATCAATATTTATTCATTTGTTATCAATAGACAGATTTCAATTCAATCATCCAGGCTTCAGACTTTTTTCTCACCTACCGAAAATAAGGTGACTTTTATGTCCTTTATAGAAATAACAATGACCTTCATATAGGCTTATAAAAAAAATAAAAAAAAAGGGGAAGAAAAGAAAAATAATTGCCTTCATATATAGTGCCTCAACTTGTCTCTCTCTCTAATTTTCTCCCTGTCAGCCTGAGATTTGAACCTGAGACTTCATATGCAGTAACCGATTCCCTAACCCCTACACCACATGCTCCTCAGCCAAAATAAAAGTAATCTCAAAGTGTGACCTTAATTATTCTACTGACTCTACCCCATATAGCTAACAGATAACACATATAAAATACAAATATTTGAAGAAAGATAATAAACGAGTGGACATAGTGGAGTACATTAAATTCTTTATATTATCCAGAGGTACTGTTATGCCGCAACCAGTATCCTTTGGACTATCAACACCCCAGCTTCCTTATTGTCCGTTGCTAAACATCTTTTACTTCAGGCAAAGGACTCAAAGTCCATAGTTTCATTTAACCCTAATGGAAACATGGTTTGGAGTTTAGGCATCCATAAGACTTCCTTACTACAAAGATTCCTAAATCTGTCGCCTCCCCTAGATGTCTTTTTGATCTGTTGAACTCCTACCATACTAATACAATCAGCTCTACCTCCATGTACTTCCGCACAGTGTTTTGAAGCGCTATGATAGGGATATTTCTTCAGTATGTTTAACCTATGTTCTCTGAATCTATTCTTCAGAGCCCGCGTGGTCCGACCTACATATTGTAGCCCACACGGCATTGTAGAACATATATACAATATGTGCTATCACAATTGATGAACTCTTGTATAGGAAATTTCTCTTTTGTGTTAAAGGAGACTATTTCTTTTGTTTTGTTCTGAATGTATCCACATGTAAGACACCTAGTTTTACCACATTTGAAACATCCCTTTAGTGGTTCATGTAGCCAACTGGGTCCACCCCCTCTCCTCTGATTCAACCCATTATTTTTCCTCAGCATGCTAGGTGCCAATATACTCTTAAGGCTGGTATTTTTCTTGAATACCACTTTTAGTTGGGGATTCAAGACAGATTGTAATATTTTATCTTGCTGTAAAATCCCATAATTTGATTTCAAAACTTTTTTAACTTGATTCTATTATTATATTTGGAAACATACACCATAGTACCTTCATGGTCCCAATTCCCATTTCCTTGTGTCCCCTTAAAGAACCCTTTACTTCTACTATTATTTTTACTTTTGTTTTTATATTTTAACAATTTCTTTCTATCCCCATTAAGATCCTTCTCATATGCTGACTCCAAGATGGGGACTGGGTATCCCCTACATACGAAGTCATCATACATTTTCTCTGCCTGAGGTATAAAGGATTCCATTTTAGAACAGTTGCGACGAAGTCTGCTAAACTGACTGAATGGTACGTTTTTCAGCCATGGTTTATAGTGGCAGCTGGTATAATGTAGGAAACTGTTTGTATCAACCTGTTTCCTATAGTTTTCCGTCATAAGACCGTTGCCCTCGGAGGAGATGATCAGATCTAAAAAATGAACTGAACTAGTGCTAAAATTGTGCGTGAACTTCAAATTAAACGTGTTCTGATTCAAAAAGGTGACGAACTGAAGTGCAGTGTGCTCATCCCCATTCCAAATAATAAATAAATCATCAATATAATGGCCATAGTACACTAGGTTCGCGCCAAATGGTCCATTCCAAATATATTGATCTTCAAATGCACCCATATAAAGGTTCGCAAAGCTAGGCGCGAATCCAGTGCCCATGGCCGTACCCAACACCTGAAGAAAAAATGTGTCCTCAAAAATAAAATAATTGTGCGTCAAAATAAACATAATAGATTCTAGTAGGAATGTGTTAAATTCCACCAAAACCTCACCATCTGTGTCTAAAAATTCCTTAATTTTCTGTACCCCCCCTTCATGGGGTATATGGGTATATAATGCTTGTACATCTAATGAAAGGAAAGAATTGTGTGATTTCCATTCTATACTATTCATACAATTAAGCTACTGTGTTGTGTCAAGGATATAGGATTTCAAAGTGATAACATATTTCTGTAGAAAGTGATCAATAAACTGTGATAAATTAGACGTGAGTGCCCCAATACCAGAAATAATAGGGCGACCCGGTGGTGACGTGAGTGACTTGTGAATTTTTGGGATGTGATAAAAGATAGGTGTTACGGGATATTTACTATATAAAAAGGAATATTCATCCTTACTGATTACACCTCCTCCGAGGGCTTGGTCCAATAGATGTGTATACTGAATCTGGAATCCTATTGATGGATCCCCAGGCAATTTTCTATAGAATTGAGGGTCTTCTAACTGTGAATATGCTTCCCTAATGTATGCATCCCCTAAAACGACGACCCCCCCCCCCCCCTTTATCTGCATTCCGAATGACTAGGGAGTGGTCTCTTTCTAGTTCTTTCAATGCTTTCATTTCATTTCTAGACAAAGTAGACCCATAGGTTTTTCTACTACATATGGTCTTGAAATCCTCCATGGTCTTCTTGTAAAAATACAATATAGTCCCTGACTTTTGATTAGTAGGATAAAAATTAGATTTTTTTCCTGAAGTGATTTCTTGGGCCCAAGTTGGATCCCTGAAGTCCTATATCAAATATTTTAGTCTTTTCCTGTCCTAGTTCTACATGATTCTCTTCCCATAGGTTCTCAAGTGTCAATAGTGATTCTATATCCAATGTGTCTAACAACACAGGGGATATATCATCTTTTTCCTTCAATCTTTTTAATGCAAAATGTCTCTTTCTACACCGATTTCTAACAAAATTATTCAACTCTACAAACAGATCAAACATATTAGGAATCTTAGATGGAACAAAATTGAGTCCTTTTTTAAGTAAAGAAATCTGGCCCTTTGTAAGAGTTTTATCTGTTAGATTAAAAATATTGTCCTGATCTATTGAATTCTCAGTTTTCTTATGTAATTTCCTTCCTCCTCTTCTTCCTCTATATCTCTTCGTCTTTTTGGGGTTCCCACTGATATGGGTGCAAACCTGTTTTTGTGGTGAAACTGATCTAGGGGGCGGCTCTCTTCTAAAAAAGTCCGATTTCTAAAGGTTCTGTGGGGGCCTGATCTCTTTCCAAGGGAATCATGTTCCTCATTTACTCCCTCTCTATAATGGTTTCTAGGTGTTGTCTGTTGATAACTAGTATTCCCATTGTGAAATCTTTCTCTTTTCCTCCCCTCTCTAAACCTGACATCGTCTGTGGTCTTATATTCTCTATCCATACCAACGGTTTTCTTTGATTGTGGAGTATTCTTATTCCAACTCCTCCATGTGTATGTCTTCTTATGATAAGTCCTTACTTGATTATCTTGATAATCTTGTCTATCTCTGGCTAGTTTCCTACTCTTGATGTCTAATATTTCTTGTTCGTATGTTTCTACTCGTTTGTTGGTAAGCCTATCTCTTTCACTAGAGCAAGGTAGATCTTTATATTGAATGAGTGTGTTTTTCACTTCTTCTATTTTTGACTCCTATTTCTGCTACTTTTCTTTTTCTATACTGGATTAGCAATTCTATCAATCTAAATGAACAGTCATCAAGTGTATGATTCCAACTTTCAATGAGTTTGGAGTCATCCTGAATGGCTAGTGACTTAATAAGTATAAGTATAATTTTACTGATTAAATATCTATTTACTCTTCAGGATTAAGGCTTTAAAAGATATTAAAATATAGGAGTTACAATAATGATTATAATGGGAGCCATAAGTCTGGGACCGAGCCAGAGTCCGTATGTTTGCTGAGCAAAACAAATAAACAGATTATTGTTATTTTTATAGATTTTTATAGTTGACTACCTATTAGTTTTAATTAATAAATATATAATAAGATTTTACTTACCGGTAAATCTATTTCTCGTAGTCCGTAGTGGATGCTGGGGACTCTGTAAGGACCATGGGGAATAGACAGGCTCCGCAGGAGACAGGGCACTTTAATAAAGAATTTGGATTCTGGTGTGTTCTGGCTCCTCCCTCTATGTCCCTCCTCCAGACCTCAGTTAGAGAAACTGTGCCCGGAAGAGCTTACAGTACAAGGAAAGGATTTTGGAATCCAGGGCAAGACTCATACCAGTCACACCAATCATACCGCATCACTCGTGATAAATTTACCCAGTTAACAGTATGAACAACAACGGAGCATCAGATCAACCCTGATGCAACCAAACATAACCCTTATTTAAGCAATAACTATATACAAGCATTGCAGAAGAAGTCCGCACTTGGGACGGGCGCCCAGCATCCACTACGGACTACGAGAAATAGATTTACTGGTAAGTAAAATCTTATTTTCTCTAACGTCCTAGTGGATGCTGGGGACTCTGTAAGGACCATGGGGATTATACCAAAGCTCCCAAACGTGCGGGAGAGTGCGGATGACTCTGCAGCACCGAATGAGCAAACACAAGGTCCTCCTCAGCCAGGGTATCAAACTTGTAAAACTTTGCCAAGGTGTTTGAACCTGACCAAGTAGCTGCTCGGCAAAGCTGTAATGCCGAGACCCCTCGGGCAGCCGCCCAAGAAGAGACCCCTTCCTTGTGGAGTGGGCTTTTACTGATTTGGAAGCGGCAATCCAGCCGCAGAATGAGCCTGCTGAATCGCGTTACAGATCCAGTGAACAATAGTTTGCTTTGAAGCAGGAGCACCCAGCTTGTTGGATGTATACAGGATAAACAGCGACTCAGTTTTCCTGACTCTAGCCATTCTGGCTACATAAATCTTCAAAGCCCTGACCACATCCAGCAACTCGGAATCCTCCAAGTCACGAGTAGCCACAGGCACCACAATAGGTTGGTTCATATGAAAAGATGACACCACTTTTGGCAGAAATCGTCAAACGCACCCGCGGTAAGTCTTGGAACAGACAGGGCCCCTGTTGCACAAGTCCTGTCTTAGAGGCAGAGGCCACGGGTCCTCTGTGAGCATTTCTTGCAGATCTGGATACCAAGTCCTTCTTGGCCAATCCGGAACAAAGAGTATTGTTCTCACTCCTCTTTTCCTTATGATTCCCAGCACCTTGGGTATGAGAGGAAGAGGAGGAAATACATATACCGACGGGAACACCCACGGTGTCACCAGTGCGTCCACAGCTATCGCCTAAGGGTCTCTTGACCTGGCACAATATCTCTGCAGCTTTTTGTTGAGGCAGGATGCCATCATGTCCACCTGTGGCAGTTCCCACCGACTTGCAATCTGCATGAAAACTTCTTGATGAAGTCCCCACTCTCCCGGGTGGAGGTCGTGCCTGCTGAGGAAGTCTGCCTCCCAGTTGTCCACTCCCGGAATGAACACTGCTGACAGTGCGCTTACGTGATTCTCCACCCAGCGAAGAATTCTGGTGGCTTCTACCATCGCCACCCTGCTCCTTGTGCCGCCTTGGCAGTTTATATGAGCCACTGCGGTGATATTTTGTCTGACTGAATCAGAACCGGTTGGTCGCGAAGCAGGGTCTCCGCTTGACTTAGGGCGTTGTATATGGCCCTTAGTTCCAGGATATTGATGTGAAGGCAAGTCTCCTGCCTTGACCACAGCCCTTGGAAATTTCTTCCCTGTGTGACTGCCCCCCACCCTCGGAGGCTTGCATCCGTGGTCACCAGGACCCAGTCCTGAATGCCGACTCTGCGACCTTCGAGAAGGTGAGCACTCTGCAGCCACCACAGGAGAGACACCCTGGCCCTGGGGGATAGGGTGATTAACCGATGCATCTGAAGATGTGATCCTGACCACTTGTCCAGTAAGTCCCATTGGAAGGTCCTCGCATGGAACATGTCGAAGGGAATGGCTTCGTATGATGCCACCCTCCTTTCCAGGCCTCGAGTGCAGTGATGCACTGACACCTGTTTTGGTTTTAATAGATTCCTGACCAGTGTCACGAGCTCCTGAGCTCTCTCTATCGGGAGATAAACCCTTTTCTGGTCTGTGCCTAGGACCATGCCTAGGAGAGGCAGATGAGCTGTAGGAACCAACTGCGACTTGGGAATATATAGAATCCAGCCGCGTTGCCGTTACACTTCCAGAGAAAGTGATACGCTGTTCAGCAACTGCTCTCTTGATCTCACTTTTATGAGGAGATCGTCCAAGTACGTGATAATAGTGACACCTTGCTTCCGCAGGAGCACCATAATTTCCGCCATTACCTTGGTGAATATTCTCAAGGCCGTGGAAAGACCAAACGGCAACATCTGAAATTGGTAAGACAATCCCATACCGCAATTCTGAGGTACGCCTGATGAGGTGGATAAATGAGGACATGAAGGTATGCATCCTTTATGTCCCGAGTCACCATAAAATCTCCCCTTTTCAGGCTTGCAATGACCGCTCTTAGCGATTCCATCTTGAACTTGAACCTTTTCAGGTATATGTTCAGGGATTTTAAATTCAATATGGGTCTGACCGAACCGTCTGGTTTCGGACTACAACATGGTCGAATAATAACCCCCTCCTTGTTGAAGGAGGGAAACCTTGATCACCACCTGTTGAGGATACAATTTGTGAATTGCAGTTAACACTGTTTCCCTCTCGTGGGGGGAAGCCGACAGGGCCGTCGGTGAGGGGGCATCTTCTCAAAGTCCAGCTTCTATCCCTGAGACACAATATCTATTGCCCAGGGATCTAACAGGGAGTGAACCCACTTGTGGCTGAACTTACGAAGGCGTGCCCCCACCGGGCCTAGCTCCGCCTGTGGAGCCCCAGCGACATGCGGTGGATTTTTGTAGAGGCCGGGGAGGACTTCTGTTCCTGGGAACTAGCTGTGTTGTGCAGCTTCTTTCCTCTGCCCCCGCCTCTGGCAAGAAAGGACGCACCTCGGACTTTCTTGTTTCTTTATTCGAAAGGCTGCATTTGATAATGTTGTGCTTTCCTAGGCTGTGCAGGAATATAAGGCAAAATATCAGAATTACCAGCTGTAGCTGTGGAGACCAGGTCCGAGAACCCTTCTCCACACAATCCTCAGCCTTCCATATGCCTCTTAAGTCGGCATCATCTGTCCATTGCATATTCTACAGGACACGTCAAGCAGAAATCGACATAGCTTTGACTCTAGGACCCAGTATACTCATGTCTCTTTGGGCATGTTTTATATATATATATATATATATATATATATATATATATACACATATCTCTTAAGACAGCATCTTTAATATATATATATATATATCTATATATACATATATATATCTATATGCATACTAGGGTCTCAATCTCTGCTGATAAGGTACCTGTCCACGCTGCCACAGCGCTATAAACCCATGCCGACACAATCGCCGGTCTGAGTAGTGTACCAGAATGTGCACGCTATCTGCAGGATCCCTGAGAATAGCTGTTACGTCAGGGCTACCTTTTGGGCAAACGTGACACCCTAGGGGAAGATTCCCATCATATCCTGGCCCTAGTGGGGAAAGGATACTGCCTGAGAATTCTTTGTGGGAAACTGCCGTCTCTTGTCTGGAGATTCCAGCTCTTTTTCATCATGAGAGGAGGGAAATTTACCTCAGCTTTCTTCCCCTTAAACATGTGTACCCTTGTGTCAGGGACAGATGAGTCATCAGTGATATGCAAATCATCTTTTATTACAATAATCATATATTGAATACTTTTCTGCCATTTTGGCTGTAACTTTGCATTATCGTAGTCGACACTGGAGTCAAACTCCGTGTCGATATCAGTGTCTATTATTTTAGATAGTGAGCATTGAGAGACTCTGAAGGTCTCTGCGACATAGGGACAGACATGGGTAGATTTCCTGTCTGTTCTCTAATCTTTTGTGCAATAAATTCACCTTAGCACTTAATTTCACATATCCAAACAGGTGTTGGCGTTGTCGACGGAGACACGCTCTCACACACATATTTGCTCCATCTCCTCCTTAGGGGAGCCTTTTACCTCAGACATGTCGACACACACATACCGACACACCACACACTCAGGGAATGCTCATCTGAAGACAATTCCCCCATAAGGCCCTTTGGAGAGACAGAGAGAGAGTATGCCAGCACACACCCCAGCGCTATTAACCCAGGAATAACACAGTAACTTAATGTTAACCCAGTAGCTGCTGTTTATATTGATTTTTGCACCTAATTATGTCCCCCCCCCCCTCTCTTTTTACCCTCTTCTACCGTGTAACTGCAGGGGAGAGACTGGGGAGCTTCCTCTCAGCGGTGCTGTGGAGAAAAAACATGGCGCTGGTGAGTGCTGAGGAAAAAGCCCCGCCCCCTCGACGGCGGGCTTCTGTCCCGCTTTCATGTACAATTTTGGTGGGGGCTCATACATATATACAGTTCCCAACTGTATATTATGTAAACTTTTGCCAAGAGGTACCTAATTGCTGCCCAGGGTGCCCCCCCCCCCCCTGCGCCCTGCACCCTACAGTGACCGGAGTGTGTGGGTTTAGTGTGGGAGCAATGGCGCACAGCTGCAGTGCTGTGCGCTACCTCATATGAAGACTGGAGTCTTCTGCCGCCGATTTCGAAGTCTTCTTGCTTCTGACACCGGCTTCTGTCTTCTGGCTCTGCGAGGGGGACGGCGGCGCGGCTCCGGGATCAGACGACCAAGGGTGCGATCCTGTGTACGATCCCTCTGGAGCTAATGGTGTCCAGTAGCCTAAGAAGCAGGACCTATCTTCAGTGAGTAGGGCTGCTTCTCTCCCCTCAGTCCCACGTAGCAGAGAGCCTGTTGCCAGCAGATCTCTCTGAAAATAAAAAACCTAACAAAATACTTTCTTTTTAGCAAACTCAGGAGAGCCCACTAAGTAGCACCCAGCTCGTCCGGGCACAGATTCAAACTGAGGTCTGGAGGAGGGACATAGAGGGAGGAGCCAGAACACACCAGAATCCAAATTCTTTCTTAAAGTGCCCTGTCTCCTGCGGAGCCCGTCTATTCCCCATGGTCCTTACGGAGTCCCCAGCATCCACTAGGACGTTAGAGAAATGCATATATGTGGATTACAAGTTTATTATTGAATGTGGTGAATAATGAATATCCATACAAAAGATTCAGCTCTGTGGATGGGGGATAAGGACTGTTAATTACAACCAAAAGGTGGATCAGACATGAAACAAATAGTGAGAGAAACCACTAACAGGTGTGCAAAATAGAGAGACCAATAGGAAAATCGGAGTAGGTATAAAAGGAGTCATCAGTTGCTACCACAATTACTCTATGAGGAAGCTCCAGCGACGAACGAAACTAGTCAGAGGAAAGAAGGGACATCTGATGACAATACCATTCATTGCGGTTATCACCTAAGAATCACTGCACCACACCGGACGCCAGCGAAATTACATCAGCGGCTTCACTTGGGACTGCAGCGGCATTTCATACGTTGGAGGCCGGAGACGTCCGGAGCTCCCTAGCCGCACCTGACCGGCAGTGCAGTGTATCTCCAGCTGGATCCGTTTACGTGTAAGACGGAGGGTGAGAACTTTTACCATTAAGCCAGCCTGATTAGGCAATCAGCAACTGTTACTATTATCTATGCAAAAGGAATTGCTTGAGACTTTGTAACAACGAGTGTTCAGTGTAATAACACAAGGAGCCGTTTTGAGACTTTGTAACAACAAGCGGTGATTACTACATCTGATCATTCCATCTTTCTACAAGCAGTTAGTGGACAATCTGAGAATACTGATTTGCACATCAATTAATAAGTATATCCCCTATTGCACATATTGTGGTTATAATATACGCATGAGAGCTGATCCATATTTTACTTTAGGTGCATATAGAAAGCCGGCTTTTGAAAATAAGAATTAATTAGAGTTGTTAAATTTATATATGCATATGATAGCTTTTTTATTAGATTAAGAATTTTATGTGGTTCCATCTACTAATTAGAGATTTATGTGATTAATCTAATCCGGAATAAAAAGGTGTTTTTATGTATACATGTGAATTCACTTTATTTGGAGTCTGGAAGGTTCTTAAATAGCGCAGAGTGTTCTTTTCTTATATTGTCTAGCTGGTAATCCCCATTTCTTAAAGGGGAACACTGATTTTGTGCTTACACTAGCACAACTAACATTCAGCAGCTGATTAATATCTGTATTCCTTTTAACTATTAAAGTTTGTTTTAGAATAAATATAAAATGTAAAATTTAGTATTAGCGCCGTGAGACATTCTTGTATAAAGTATTTATCACTGGTATATCACTTCCTTTTACACACAGCGACGGACTGGGGCCTCGATTCGGCCTTGGCTTCACGTGTGTGTGTGTGTGGGGGGGTGTCGCACGACGCATGGGGACGTGCGGGGTGTGTGACGCAGGTCCGGGGGAGACCATGGAACCAGAGATCCGGAGGCTACGCTGCGCGCGGCCTTCCCGGCTCTCTGAGTGACCAATTCGGCCCACCTGCCCATCGGCCCTTCTGGCATGTGCCAGAAGATATATTAAAAAGAAAGATAACCCAGCGCAAGCTGATAATATTAAAATATCTGCAGCCTCTAAAGTGGGTATGCTCTTCCCACGATGTAGCAAAAAGACTGGAAAATTTCTTTCCACAAGTGGAAAGAGGGTAGAGGCGCTGATATGAAAATATTATTAATACACACGTACTATAACAATGTATATAATTAATAATTTTTTATTTTAAGCAATAAAAATGATTGTTTATATTAATACCGGCCGGTAAATATGTTCAAATACATTACATGATTTGTGCAATCCTTAAAAATAAACAATTTAAAACAAATTCATTCCTGTATCAAAAGAGCTACAATACAGAGTGTCCTTTATAATAGACAGATATCCAGGTACTGGGGATCTGTTGCACCGATGTGTTACCCAGCTCAATAATGATAATCTCTCTTCCCGTCCGCTGGTAGCAGTTCCTTTAAATGCGGACCTATCTGGAAATGAGGTATATTTGATAATGAGCTGTTTTTTGTGCAATACTCAAACTCAATATTAATTTGCCCAGTATGGTTCACTATAAGGCAGTCTCTTAATTGCTAAAGCACAAGAGGGGCACAATTTTCCTTTTGTGCAGATGATGATTTACTTGGTAATGGGAGAGCTAGACGGCAGTATTTCCATTTATGCGAGGTGTATAATGAAGTGCTCACCTCGTCCTCTCCGCCGGACCACACACCGCTTCCAAGCCACGGTGCCGGCGCTGCCTCCAGCGCTAGTCTCTCCTGCAACCGCTTCTCAGTCTGCTCCCTCTGTGCTGAAGTGTCAGACTCCACACTGCACGGCACTTGCTGTTCCTAGTGTCGCTCACTTCCGGACCAGGCTACCGACGCTGCTTAGAGTGCTTGTCTCTCCTGCAGCCGTCTCCTGATTGTCTCCCTCTGTGTCTGCAGTGTCGGGCTCCACACTGCCCGTGAACCGCGCGGTAGTATGCTGTACCCAGCGCCGCTTCTCCTCAGATATCGATTAGCTTTCAGGCCATAGAAGGCAATAGATGAAATGCCGGCTTTTGGTAGAAAGTGTAGAAAGGTTTACGCGTTTCTCTGCCTTTAGATCAACTCGGCAGCTTCCTCAGAACATAGTGAGGTTGTCTGCATAGGGGTATGTTTTTAAACATTCACAATTCAATACACCTGTGTGAGGTTTAATTTGACCCCTCCTATTTTAACTCTTTCAAATATATTATTACCAATACAGACAGCCTCTCATTGCTTAAAACAATATGCATATTAAAATCACAAAAAGATTCATAGTGTGTTTATGGCTTCATTAGAATATGTTCCCGCTTGCTAAATAATTTATATAAACAGCGTATATTATAATCTAAGCAGAGGTGAAATGACAGATTATTATAATACCACCTATCGCTAGAGTTAAAAACCCTTCCTAATTCAAACATGTATAGTAGATTTCATAGAGAGAAAAAGAGAGAAAGACTTTTTTGAAAGTTAATACGATCATCTCAGTATATTACCATAATAGTATAATCATCTTATAAATCTATATAATAGATATATAGTATATACACCTGGGGACCTCCTATATATATATATAAACTCATTACCAATATAGGTATGCATATATATATTATTGTGACCATATGTATGTTAACATAGGGAGAAACCCAGTTAAAGGAGAATTGATGCCAACATATATATACATATCCACATATACATGCATAACGCATGTACATGTATACAGCTACCCCCAATGATTATATTGACGCCAAAGCAAATATCAGATATTGTTAAGCTCTACTGTATCATTAAGTCCGTAGGGTACTAGCGTTTCAAGTCTGTAGATCCAAAATGCTTCTCTTCTACATAGCAAGTTGAATCTATCGCCACCCCTTTTTGTATTTTTGATGGTTTCAATAGCCCTAACATTAATGCTACCAAAAGTGTCTGATTTCATGCATTGTGAAATGTGGCTTGAAAGGGGATGAGTCTTAATTCCCTTATTTATATTCCGCCAGTGTTCCATGAATCTAGTGTGCAACATACGTGTAGTTCTTCCCACGTATTGCTTGCCACAACCACATTGAATTATGTAAATAATATATGTAGATCTACAATTCATAAAATTTTTAATAGTAAATATTTTTCCATTACTATTTGAAATAAACTCTGTAGTTTTTCTCAGAGCATGTTTACAAGTAGTACAAGTGGATTTCCCACAGACATGGAACCCCTTGGGGCGTTCTGGTATCCATGTTTTGTTAATAACCTGTTCTTGTGAAAAATGACTCTTAACTAATAGTGATTGTAAATTCGTAGATTTTCTAAAAATTACTGTACCTTCCAAGTCCACATTTTCACGTAGTATGTTATCTAGTTTAAGTAGAGCTGAATTCTTTTTTATAATAGACCTGATTTTAAATGCACAGTTGTTATATTGCGTAGTAAACAGAGCAGTCCTATCTGTATTGCCCTTACTATTAGATTTTTTGGAGGTCTTAAGGAGGTTTGCTCGATCTATTTTAGTAACCTCTGTCAAGGCCTTTTGTAATATATTATCCGGATAGCCCTGTTCTAGAAATGATTGATATAGTTAGCCGCCTGTTCCTTAAAACTACTGTCTACACCACAATTCCTTTTTAGCCTTATAAATTGCCCCTTCGGGATATTGGTTTTCCATGAATTTTTGTGTGAACTGGTAAAATTCAAATATCGGTTTTGGTCAACCGGCTTAATATATGTTTGAGTAATTAGTTTACCCTCAGTAACATATAGTGAAATATCCAAAAAATTGATAGAGGTTTCATATATATTAAACGTGAAGTGCAAACCAAACTCATTATTGTTTAAATTAGAAGCAAACTGTTGTGCAGAAAATAAATCCCCATCCCAAATAAAAAACAAATCATCTATAAATCTGCCATACAGGGCGATGTTCGCTTCATATGGCCCCCCCCCATATATGATGTTCTTCAAATCTTCCCATAAAGAGATTTGCTAGGCTCGGAGCGAACCCCGCCCCCATCGCAGCACTACGTGTCTGCAAAAAAAACTGTGAATCAAATGTGAAACAATTGTGACCCAAAATAAATTGTATAGACTGTAAAATAAGACTCCGTAACTGTGATGACATGTTGTGATCTTGTAGAAGGTAGTGTTCTACTGCTTTTGTTCCCAGTGTATGTGAAATGTTTGAATACAATGCCTCTACATCACAAGTCATCAACAAATAATTTTGTTTCCAAGGGACAGTATTCACTAAGTTCAAAAAGTGAGTGGTGTCTTTAATATAGGACCGCAAGTTTTTTACATGGTCCTGTAAATAGTGATCAACAAAAAGTGATAAATTGCTAGTGAGGGACCCCATACCTGAAATAATAGGACGACCAGGGGGTGTGGTGAGGGATTTGTGAATCTTGGGTAAATAATAAAAAGTGGGAGTGATGGGATGTGCATTAAATAAAAAATGATAGGTATCTTTGGTTATTGCACAGTCTTCCAGGCCCATAGTTAATAGGTCTGAAAGTTGTTTTTGGAAGAGGGTGGTGGGATCGAGATCCAATTTCTTATAATAATGTTCATTAGATAGTTGTCTATTAACCTCAAATAGGTAATCCTCAGTATTGAGTATCACGATCCCGCCCCCCTTATCTGCTGGCTTAATGATAATATTTTTATCAGAATATAGAGTTTTTATTGCCTTTCTTTCACCTTTATTAAGATTGTCCTTAAACTTTTTCTTTTCTGACAGTTCACACATGTTTTTAAAGTGTTCTAAAGTGCTGTTATAGAAACTCTCAATGAAGGGACCTCTGTATTGTAAGGGATAGAATTCTGATTTTTTTCTTTGTGAAAAACTATTTTTAGTATCATATATTTTTATAGTATCCTCATTGTTAGAACCTCCCTCTTGTTGTAGGAGCTCTAATGCCTCAATCGCTGCATTATCCTCCTGATCTAAAATAATGGGTGTCCCTACAATTTGTTTCTGTTTAATTGTTTTTAGTGCAAAGTATCGTTTGCGACTGAGAGTCCTAACGTACCTGTTAAGGTCAACAAACAAGCTAAAAAGGTTAGGTTTCATTACCGGGGCAAAATTCAATCCCTTTTCAAGTAGGGCAAGTTCATATTCATTTAGACTTTTGTCAGATAAATTAAAGATTCCTCTGCCAGTAGATTTTATCTTGTGCACAGATTTTTGGTAGGATTTTCGACTCCCTCCCCTACTTCCCCTTTTCCGTTTTCCCTTGGTCTTTTTTGTCCCCCTCCTGTTAAAAACCTGGAGTGGGGTGGGAAACGTTTCTCTAAAAAAACGTCGCTTCGGGGAGACATATCAAGATCATCTTCAGTTTCTGACTGTCTAAAATGTTGATAATATCTCGGTGAGGGCTGATGAATGGGAGATTCATAGTCATTAAGAACCTCATATCTGTTTTTATGCATGAAATTCACATGTCTATATACATCCCTGGGGGCAGTGGCGGAACAAGCAAGCGGTGGGCCCAGGTGCGACAAAATGCTTTGGGCCCCCCCCCCCCCCCCATCCAAGTCCACCCCGGGGGCAGTGCGCGCCGTAGGCGCGCGCAAAAATACATAGTGGCGTGGCTTCGTGGGGAAGGGGTGTGGCCACAAAATAATACCAACACAGTAGTCTCCATTATTCAAATTACGCCGCACAGTAGCACCACTACACCAGGTAGAGACCCTTTTACACCTTACAGCGAACAGATTCCTCTTTTTACACATTACAGCAGACAGCGTGCCCTTTTTACACATAACGGCAGACAGCGTGCCCTTTTTACACATAACGGCAGACCGCGTGCCCTTGTTACACATTACGGCAGTTAATAAACAAGAGAGAAAAGACAACTCCTTTTTATGGGGCACTCATTAGTAGTAGTCTAAATAAAACGTAACTTTTATTGAAACGGACTCACATTGGACATACAACATAAAACACTTAATTTATGGGGATGTTAATGATATATCTGGCTGTATTAATTACGACTACCCCCTGCTAATGATTTGTTGTTCCATTCATCTGACAAATCACACAGCACTGCCTAACATATGGCTGATTAATTTGCCCGTTAGGGTAATAAATCAATATTGTGTGAAAAGAATTTCTGAAGATAAAAGTCAGAAGGAAGATAGGGAGGAATAGATGATGATGCCTGGTTTCTGCTTTCGAAGATCTGCTTAAAAAGCATCGAATCCCCAATGAGAGAACCAACTGGAGCATATATGCATCACTCCCAAGACCTGTATCTGCTGTTAACTCCACCTAGCGAAACTATGGCAGAGTTAATGAGAGTGCAGGGGAGAAGTCCCTAACCAGTGTTAAATAACTGTGATACTGATTATTTTCCAGCCCTTAATTTGTATCAAATACAGTATACATTTAGGGTATCACCCTCTTGTGAATATTCACAGTGAATTTATGTAACATTTAGTGAAGGAACACTAAAAAGATCAAAAGATACTTTGGTATATATCTGTAACACATTTATTGAGTTGGTTTCTAAGAAATACAGCTTTCATATGCAGTGACACCCGGGATGTCTACTGTCCCCAATCTTATCCAATGACATCGAATTGAGGATGAGAGAGTCCTAATGGGTGTGAGTGCAATATGAAAAAAGTGTGCTTCTGCTGTCGTTGTCTCAATAGATGAGTCAAACCGATGAGAGAGCACTTACAAAAGAAAATGGATACAAGTGAAAATAAAAATGATAATACATTATGTGTTTTAGATAGTACTGTCAATGAATTATATTTTTTTGATGTTTTTTTGTGTTGTATTTCTTTGAGTGTATTTACTCCACATCATAAATGTAAAGGGATTAGCTCAGTATCAACAAATTTCTTCATTCCCATGTAATTTATATTTAAGAACAATAAAACAATGGGTTAATCTGCCCTACAAATTGATCAATTAAGTACATAATTATGCAATGGGTTTATTCTGCCCTTAATGGGTTAATCTGCCCAACAAACTGTACAATTAATCAATTAAGTACATAATTTCTGTGGTATGTTCAGTACCCACACAATAAACATTGTGCGTTTAATCAATTTGGTGCATGATTAATGTGGTATGTTCAATTCCCGCACAGTAAAGATTATATCCAATTAAAACACATTTGCATTATATTTGCTCTGATCAGAATAATTTGCATTTTATTTGCAAAGAGGCGGATTTGTACATGCGGATGCGACCCTAATCGCTCGTACCACAGTAAGAAGAAGAACACCCTACTATTAAATTCATCCACAATAATTCATATTGTACTAATGGTAAATTGATTGTTAAATAATTAAGCATATCATAGCCCATAAGTAATAAAATAGTACAATAATAAAATAAGAGTAGGGAATGTTGTTACTTATCCTCTGTGTGTTGTTATCGATTACCCTCTGCTGCTATCAGTGTGCGGCTCCTCATTAATCGTTTGGCTCCGGAGCCGTGATGCCAGGAAATGTAGTTACTACTGTCTCCGACATGCACCTCCCTTCAGGATATCCTTATTCTAGGACGTCTTCGGGATGGCTGGTCACAGTCAAGTAACTGGCGTTCAAGACCACCGCGGGCAAAATACAGCCCGTCGCTGCCGCTAGATCAGTGTATGAGGGCAGAAGAAGCAATTTTCAAATGGCATCCACATACGCTGTCATCCGCCATTAGTCCGTCGCTGACATATACTTCCCTTCAGGATATCCTTGATCTAGGACATCCACGGGATGGCTGATCACAATCAGGAGCCTGCCGTCCTAGACTGCCGCGGGCAGCGTGCAGTCCGTCGTAGCCGCTGAACCAGTGTATGTAAGCAGGATAGGCGATTTTCGGGTAGCATCCACATGCACTGTTATCCGCCGTTAACCCAACGTGCACGTTTCACCTGGACGGCTTCGTCAGGGGTAATGAAGCTCTTCCTGCCGGTAGTCTTATTTACCTGAAAAGGTGTAACTCACTCGGCCAATCATTGTTATCCTACGATCTGATACAATGTGGATTGAATTAATTCATTTAGCATTGCTGCATTATGGGATACGTAGTTTTAAGTTCCCATCCATGTTCTGTGATTGCTGTAATTAAGGGTATAGTGCCTGATCTCGGCAGCTAAATAGAACACAAATTATCACATAATAAAGTTCGCAATTCACCAATATAATTAAATTAGAAGTTACAAAAATTGTAAACATATATGGATACCAGTGACCACATTCAACAACATATAAATGAAATATTTTGTATATATGTATATATACATATGTATATTGAAAGTATAATACAGAAATCGATTACAAAATTAATTATTCTATATCTATATAATAATAGACAATAATAATAATAGAAATAATACCAAAAAACTCCAAATTTAGTCATTATTTGAAAAAAACATTTTTTCATATATAAATATGTAATTTATCTCTTCATATTAATTATCCTATATATGTATGTATGTTTGGGACTAAATTGATTGCACTTTACTAATAATTCTATATAATCAATTACATGCAATTTCACATACACCTCTTTAATCGTATTTATGATCTTACTAATTCACACGTAGCTGGAGAAATGATCCATAGCAGTTGTTTAAAAATAACACAGTCATAATGTAACCAAAGAGTCATAACTAATCTATGCATTCTGTTGAGTCCTCAGCTGATGGAAATATCTTTTTTCAGACACCCCATCAATTATATAGATCTAGGATTGCACATTATTTACACATTGTGACTTTATCCATAATTAAAATGTCTTCTAGGATATTAGTATATTTAGCATTGATTATGCGTATAATTTCGCACTATAGCGACTTATTTCATGATCTCCCATAAAGAATTTATTAAAGATTAAAGGTTTTACCTATTAGATTGATAGAGGATTCAGAAAATTGCAGGAAAAAATTGCAAGAAAAAATATATATACATATATGCAGGAAAAAAAAAATATATATATATATCCGGAAAAATATAACCATATATAAAGTGTACAAAAAAAGGGGGGGTCCATGCCCATTTATAAATCATTACACAAGGATCCTCCCATGTATACACCCATCCACATATACCTACATAGATATGTATAAATGTAGATAACCACCTACATATGAGGATACTGATTATCACAAATGGAGGGGAAAGGAAGGGGAAAAGGAGAAAGGGGAAAGAACCGTACTCAAAAAGGTGGAGAGGCCAGTATGTATTTTTAAAGAAAGGCTCCATAGTTTTGACTTTCATTAAGCCCATCCGGACTCAAAGTCCCTAGTCTAAATATCCATTTACTCTCCTGCTGAAGGAGTATCTTGTTCAGATCTCCTCCTCTAATGCCTAGATGGATCTTTTCCAGGCCAAAGACTTTCAGACTCTTGCCACCACCTCCATGTTTAACATACATATGCCTTGCTACAGGGGAAAGTTTTTTCATCTTATTTAAGTCGGTGGTTATGTTCCTTATATTACCAATATGTTCCAGAACTCTCTGTTTCAAAGCTCTTGATGTCATTCCGACATATTTCATTCCACATTCACATTGCAAGCAATATATGACTCCCACGGTATTACAGTTGAAAAAAGATTTAATTTCCACCCTATTTCCTTGTCTGTCATAGGTGTATTTTGTCTTAGCCATGTACTGGCAAGCCTTACAGCTTCCACATGGGAAGGACCCCTCGATTGTAGGTGTTTTTCTTGATGTTCTTTCAAAATGGCTGTCTACCAGAATGTCTCTCAAATGTTGAGATCTCCTCCAGCCCATAATCGGGCTGAAGTCACCCACAAATCTGGCCTGATTTATTGTACTGGTTTTGGCTTTGTTCTTGGGGAAGATTAGCTCCTCCCTTTGTGGGTGACTTCTGCCAGGAATGGCAGGAGATAGTGAATATCACACAACAACACTGGTCAGTTTTACATACCGATAGAGATTTGAGTCGACAACTTGCCTCAAAACCGATTATGGGCTGGAGGAGATCTCAAAATTTGAGAGACATTCTGGTAGACAGCCATTTTGAAAGAACATCAAGAAAAACACCTACAATCGAGGGGTCCTTCCCATGTGGAAGCTGTAAGGCTTGCCAGTACATGGCTAAGACAAAATACACCTATGACAGACAAGGAAATAGGGTGGAAATTAAATCTTTTTTCAACTGTAATACCGTGGGAGTCATATAATGCTTGCAATGTGAATGTGGAATGAAATATGTCGGAATGACATCAAGAGCTTTGAAACAGAGAGTTCTGGAACATATTGGTAATATAAGGAACATAACCACCGACTTAAATAAGATGAAAAAACTTTCCCCTGTAGCAAGGCATATGTATGTTAAACATGGAGGTGGTGGCAAGAGTCTGAAAGTCTTTGGCCTGGAAAAGATCCATCTAGGCATTAGAGGAGGAGATCTGAACAAGATACTCCTTCAGCAGGAGAGTAAATGGATATTTAGACTAGGGACTTTGAGTCCGGATGGGCTTAATGAAAGTCAAAACTATGGAGCCTTTCTTTAAAAATACATACTGGCCTCTCCACCTTTTTGAGTACGGTTCTTTCCCCTTTCTCCTTTTCCCCTTCCTTTCCCCTCCATTTGTGATAATCAGTATCCTCATATGTAGGTGGTTATCTACATTTATACATATCTATGTAGGTATATGTGGATGGGTGTATACATGGGAGGATCCTTGTGTAATGATTTATAAATGGGCATGGACCCCCCCTTTTTTTGTACACTTTATATATGGTTATATTTTTCCGGATATATATATATATATTTTTTTTTTCCTGCATATATGTATATATATTTTTTCTTGCAATTTTTTCCTGCAATTTTCTGAATCCTCTATCAATCTAATAGGTAAAACCTTTAATCTTTAATAAATTCTTTATGGGAGATCATGAAATAAGTCGCTATAGTGCGAAATTATACGCATAATCAATGCTAAATATACTAATATCCTAGAAGACATTTTAATTATGGATAAAGTCACAATGTGTAAATAATGTGCAATCCTAGATCTATATAATTGATGGGGTGTCTGAAAAAAGATATTTCCATCAGCTGAGGACTCAACAGAATGCATAGATTAGTTATGACTCTTTGGTTACATTATGACTGTGTTATTTTTAAACAACTGCTATGGATCATTTCTCCAGCTACGTGTGAATTAGTAAGATCATAAATACGATTAAAGAGGTGTATGTGAAATTGCATGTAATTGATTATATAGAATTATTAGTAAAGTGCAATCAATTTAGTCCCAAACATACATACATATATAGGATAATTAATATGAAGAGATAAATTACATATTTATATATGAAAAAATGTTTTTTTCAAATAATGACTAAATTTGGAGTTTTTTGGTATTATTTCTATTATTATTATTGTCTATTATTATATAGATATAGAATAATTAATTTTGTAATCGATTTCTGTATTATACTTTCAATATACATATGTATATATACATATATACAAAATATTTCATTTATATGTTGTTGAATGTGGTCACTGGTATCCATATATGTTTACAATTTTTGTAACTTCTAATTTAATTATATTGGTGAATTGCGAACTTTATTATGTGATAATTTGTGTTCTATTTAGCTGCCGAGATCAGGCACTATACCCTTAATTACAGCAATCACAGAACATGGATGGGAACTTAAAACTACGTATCCCATAATGCAGCAATGCTAAATGAATTAATTCAATCCACATTGTATCAGATCGTAGGATAACAATGATTGGCCGAGTGAGTTACACCTTTTCAGGTAAATAAGACTACCGGCAGGAAGAGCTTCATTACCCCTGACGAAGCCGTCCAGGTGAAACGTGCACGTTGGGTTAACGGCGGATAACAGTGCATGTGGATGCTACCCGAAAATCGCCTATCCTGCTTACATACACTGGTTCAGCGGCTACGACGGACTGCACGCTGCCCGCGGCAGTCTAGGACGGCAGGCTCCTGATTGTGATCAGCCATCCCGTGGATGTCCTAGATCAAGGATATCCTGAAGGGAAGTATATGTCAGCGACGGACTAATGGCGGATGACAGCGTATGTGGATGCCATTTGAAAATTGCTTCTTCTGCCCTCATACACTGATCTAGCGGCAGCGACGGGCTGTATTTTGCCCGCGGTGGTCTTGAACGCCAGTTACTTGACTGTGACCAGCCATCCCGAAGACGTCCTAGAATAAGGATATCCTGAAGGGAGGTGCATGTCGGAGACAGTAGTAACTACATTTCCTGGCATCACGGCTCCGGAGCCAAACGATTAATGAGGAGCCGCACACTGATAGCAGCAGAGGGTAATCGATAACAACACACAGAGGATAAGTAACAACATTCCCTACTCTTATTTTATTATTGTACTATTTTATTACTTATGGGCTATGATATGCTTAATTATTTAACAATCAATTTACCATTAGTACAATATGAATTATTGTGGATGAATTTAATAGTAGGGTGTTCTTCTTCTTACTGTGGTACGAGCGATTAGGGTCGCATCCGCATGTACAAATCCGCCTCTTTGCAAATAAAATGCAAATTATTCTGATCAGAGCAAATATAATGCAAATGTGTTTTAATTGGATATAATCTTTACTGTGCGGGAATTGAACATACCACATTAATCATGCACCAAATTGATTAAACGCACAATGTTTATTGTGTGGGTACTGAACATACCACAGAAATTATGTACTTAATTGATTAATTGTACAGTTTGTTGGGCAGATTAACCCATTAAGGGCAGAATAAACCCATTGCATAATTATGTACTTAATTGATCAATTTGTAGGGCAGATTAACCCATTGTTTTATTGTTCTTAAATATAAATTACATGGGAATGAAGAAATTTGTTGATACTGAGCTAATCCCTTCACATTTATGATGTGGAGTAAATACACTCAAAGAAATACAACACAAAAAAACATCAAAAAAATATAATTCATTGACAGTACTATCTAAAACACATAATGTATTATCATTTTTATTTTCACTTGTATCCATTTTCTTTTGTAAGTGTTCTCTCATCGGTTTGACTCATCTATTGAGACAACGACAGCAGAAGCACACTTTTTTCATATTGCACTCACACCCATTAGGACTCTCTCATCCTCAATTCGATGTCATTGGATAAGATTGGGGACAGTAGACATCCCGGGTGTCACTGCATATGAAAGCTGTATTTCTTAGAAACCAACTCAATAAATGTGTTACAGATATATACCAAAGTATCTTTTGATCTTTTTAGTGTTCCTTCACTAAATGTTACATAAATTCACTGTGAATATTCACAAGAGGGTGATACCCTAAATCAGGGGTCTTCAACCTTTAAGACAGTGTGGGCCACATAAAAAAATGAAACGAAGCCGAGGGCCACTAAGCTATACTGCGGTATTTAGAATCTAAATTTTAATTTATGATTGTAATGAGACCTTTTCTAGACTCATAAGACCATAAAAAAGACTTCAAAAGATAATTATTGTAATTTAATGAATGAAACATGGTCTACTTTACCTTTGTTATTATAATAAGTTCATATCAGTGGGAAACTTGGCATTGTTTTTGCTTGGCCAGCTTGTCGATGTTGGCATCAATGTTAGAAGTCGCTATGCGCAGAGTATTCTCAAGATGTTGGTCTGTAAGCACTGAACTGGACTCATACGGCAGTATCACTGGACTGGTGGGTATAATGTGGGCATGCTTTCACAATATTGCTGCTGTCTGTCTGTGATGGGGGGAGGGAGGGTATGATAGCGCCTATGTCAAGACATAGGTGCTATCATACCCTCCCTCCTCCCCATCACAGACAGACAGCAGCATTGTCAAAGCATGCTCCCTGCCATCTCTGCTCTTAATACTTAATACACCCCCTGCTGGGTCCCCCGCCACGCCCCCTGCCCTCAATACTAATTTATTCACTGCCATGCTCAGGCTGCCGCACCCCCGTCCCCGCCGCTCCCGCACGCCGGGTTCCTGCACTGCCCCCTGCCCTCAACACTTATACACTTTTATTCTCCTGCCGCAGCCCCCCCCCCCCCCGCGCCGGGTCCCCGCCGCACACAGCCATGCTCAGGCTGCATACATGCTGCCGCACCCCCTCCGCTCCCGCCCGCCGGGTTCCCGCACTGCCCCCTGCTCTCAATGGTAACTTGCCGCACCCCCCCCAGCCGGGTCCCCGCCGCTCTCACCCACCTATTCAACACTGCAGGCGGAGGGAGACACAGGGAGGGAGACACAGTAAGGGTGACCAGACCACTGACCAGCCTAAGAGGAGCTACTCCCCTTCTTCACAGGCAACCAGTGACAGTGCGGGGGAGTCACATGACTCCGGGAAAGGGAAAATTTTTTTTTTTTTTTTTTTTTGTGTTCATATGTGCGCTGCGGGCGGGCGCGTCGGCGGGCCATGGAAACCATAGCAGCGGGCCACCTGTGGCCCGCGGGCCACGGGTTGAAGACCCCTGCCCTAAATGTATACTGTATTTGATACAAATTAAGGGCTGGAAAATAATCAGTATCACAGTTATTTAACACTGGTTAGGGACTTCTCCCCTGCACTCTCATTAACTCTGCCATAGTTTCGCTAGGTGGAGTTAACAGCAGATACAGGTCTTGGGAGTGATGCATATATGCTCCAGTTGGTTCTCTCATTGGGGATTCGATGCTTTTTAAGCAGATCTTCGAAAGCAGAAACCAGGCATCATCATCTATTCCTCCCTATCTTCCTTCTGACTTTTATCTTCAGTAATTCTTTTCACACAATATTGATTTATTACCCTAACGGGCAAATTAATCAGCCATATGTTAGGCAGTGCTGTGTGATTTGTCAGATGAATGGAACAACAAATCATTAGCAGGGGGTAGTCGTAATTAATACAGCCAGATATATCATTAACATCCCCATAAATTAAGTGTTTTATGTTGTATGTCCAATGTGAGTCCGTTTCAATAAAAGTTACGTTTTATTTAGACTACTACTAATGAGTGCCCCATAAAAAGGAGTTGTCTTTTCTCTCTTGTTTATTAACTGTGTCTTTAACAACTCAAGGGAGCACCGCCGGGTGTTAGTTATTGTGACAAGTTTATGATTCAATAAGTAATGGTTAACATTAGATATCATTGAAAACAACATATTTTTCTTATTCCGGTTTTGTATTTTTGTTATACCATTAGATAGGTAGCTCAGTGCGCTATTTCTCCCACAACAATCCCAGTTTCGCGTACACATTACGGCAGACAGCGTGCCCTTTTTACACATTACGGTAGACAGCGTGCCCTTGTTACACATTACGGCAGACAGCGTGCCCTTGTTACACATTACGGCAGACAGCGTCCCCATTTTTACACATTACGGCAGGCAGATTCCTCCTTTTTACACATAGCAGCAGGCAGATTCCCCATTTTTACACATAGCGTCAGGCAGCCCCCCTTTTTTACACATTACGGCAGGCAGATTCCCCATTTTTACACATAGCGTCGGGCAGATTACCCCTTTTTACACATAACGGCAGACCGCGTGCCCTTGTTACACATTACGGCAGACAGCGTGCCCTTTTTACACATTACGGCAGACAGCGTGCCCTTGTTACACATTACGGCAGACAGCGTCCCCATTTTTACACATTACGGCAGGCAGATTCCCCTTTTTACACATAGTGGCAGGCAGTCCCCCCTTTTTACACATTGCGGCAGGTAGTCCCCCCTTTTTACACATTGCGGCAGGCAGTCCCCCCTTTTTACACAGTGCGGCAGGCAGTCCCCCCTTTTTACACATTGCGGCAGGCAGTCCCCCCTTTTTACACATTGCGGCAGGTAGTCCCCCCTTTTTACACATTGCGGCAGGCAGTCCCCCCTTTTTACACATTGCGGCAGGTAGTCCCCCCTTTTTACACATTGCGGCAGGCAGTCCCCCCTTTTTACACAGTGCGGCAGGCAGTCCCCCCTTTTTACACATTGCGGCAGGTAGTCCCCCCTTTTTACACATTGCGGCAGGCAGGCACAAGAAAGAAAGAAAGAAAGAAAGAAAGAAGAATTATACTTACCCTCAGGCTCCTCGGTGCAGCTGCGTCAGACGACGATTCCCGGGCAGTAGAGAATGAGGAGGAGGGAGCCGGAGGACGGAGCCGCAGCAGCGCTTTGTTACTGGTGGAGGCGCTGCTGCTGCTGCCCCTCTGCTTCCCTATAGGCTGTTCTCGGAAGACAGCCTATAGGGAAGCAGAGGAGCAGCAGCAGCAGCGCCTCCACCAGTAACAAAGCGCTGCTGCGGCTCCGTCCTCCGGCTCCCTCCTCCTTCCCCCGTCTGTACCGCTGCTCAGCTCCTATCTCCGGGCGGCTGTGCGCTGCGGGCAGCGGTTGCCTGCAGCGCACAGCGGCATGTAATGAGTCAGTTTGACTCATTACATGCTTGGGCCCCTGGACAGAGGCGGGCCCCAGTGCAGTGCACTGCCTGCACTGCCGGTAGTTCCGCCTCTGCCTGGGGGGTCTTCTATTCTGAGGGCCGTAGACTGGTGGTCTTTCTAATTGATTTTTTCTATTGTTAGAACCATATCTAGGTCGCTGTTTCCACTGTGCATGATATGGTTTTCTATAGACCTCATTAGAAGTATTGTAATTTCTCCTATGTTCTAAATGGCCCGCATTGTTCCTCCTATTGTAACTATGAATTTCCCCTTTTTGATAGTCTTGTCTATCCCTGCTGATTTTATTTTCCTTACGTGTCACAAGAATCTGTTCATAATTTTCTATCTTTTTATTCACTCTAATATCTCTCTCTACAAAGTCTGGATTATTATCAAACACTTTTAGTGCCTTTTGTGTGGATTCAATTTCCACCTGTAGTTCTTTAACTTTTTCCTCTCTATATCGAATGAGGAGTTTCATGAGATTCCTTGAGCATGAATCTAATATCTGATTCCAATCTTCCGTGAATGATTTATCTTCACTAAAAGTGGATGTTTTCAATATTCTTAAACCTCTAGGTATTAAGTTGTTGTCCAAGTATTTTTGTAAAGTAACTTGGTCCCACCAGTGTCGCATCTCTGCTGTGCAGAGATGTTCCAATTTGTTAAACAAACTGTGCATGCTCAAAGAATCTCCCTCAGTCTCCGTGGTTATAATTGATACTGTATCTTTAAGGTAGCCACTTCTCCTCTGCATCCTATCTGTCACACATCTCAATGAAGCCATATTCACTCAGCTTGCAGCTAGGTTTGAGCAACCAACAAAAAATATATTAAAAAGAAAGATAACCCAGCGCAAGCTGATAATGCATGAAATCAGACACTTTTGGTAGCATTAATGTTAGGGCTATTGAAACCATCAAAAATACAAAAAGGGGTGGCGATAGATTCAACTTGCTATGTAGAAGAGAAGCATTTTGGATCTACAGACTTGAAACGCTAGTACCCTACGGACTTAATGATACAGTAGAGCTTAACAATATCTGATATTTGCTTTGGCGTCAATATAATCATTGGGGGTAGCTGTATACATGTACATGCGTTATGCATGTATATGTGGATATGTATATATATGTCGGCATCAATTCTCCTTTAACTGGGTTTCTCCCTATGTTAACATACATATGGTCACAATAATATATATATGCATACCTATATTGGTAATGAGTTTATATATATAGGAGGTCCCCAGGTGTATATACTATATATCTATTATATAGATTTATAAGATGATTATACTATTATGGTAATATACTGAGATGATCGTATTAACTTTCAAAAAAGTCTTTCTCTCTTTTTCTCTCTATGAAATCTACTATACATGTTTGAATTAGGAAGGGTTTTTAACTCTAGCGATAGGTGGTATTATAATAATCTGTCATTTCACCTCTGCTTAGATTATAATATACGCTGTTTATATAAATTATTTAGCAAGCGGGAACATATTCTAATGAAGCCATAAACACACTATGAATCTTTTTGTGATTTTAATATGCATATTGTTTTAAGCAATGAGAGGCTGTCTGTATTGGTAATAATATATTTGAAAGAGTTAAAATAGGAGGGGTCAAATTAAACCTCACACAGGTGTATTGAATTGTGAATGTTTAAAAACATACCCCTATGCAGACAACCTCACTATGTTCTGAGGAAGCTGCCGAGTTGATCTAAAGGCAGAGAAACGCGTAAACCTTTCTACACTTTCTACCAAAAGCCGGCATTTCATCTATTGCCTTCTATGGCCTGAAAGCTAATCGATATCTGAGGAGAAGCGGCGCTGCGTACAGCATACTACCGCGCGGTTCACGGGCAGTGTGGAGCCCGACACTGCAGACACAGAGGGAGACAATCAGGAGACGGCTGCAGGAGAGACAAGCACTCTAAGCAGCGTCGGTAGCCTGGTCCGGAAGTGAGCGACACTAGGAACAGCAAGTGCCGTGCAGTGTGGAGTCTGACACTTCAGCACAGAGGGAGCAGACTGAGAAGCGGTTGCAGGAGAGACTAGCGCTGGAGGCAGCGCCGGCACCGTGGCTTGGAAGCGGTGTGTGGTCCGGCGGAGAGGACGAGGTGAGCACTTCATTATACACCTCGCATAAATGGAAATACTGCCGTCTAGCTCTCCCATTACCAAGTAAATCATCATCTGCACAAAAGGAAAATTGTGCCCCTCTTATGCTTTAGCAATTAAGAGACTGCCTTATAGTGAACCATACTGGGCAAATTAATATTCAGTTTGAGTATTGCACAAAAAACAGCTCATTATCAAATATACCTCATTTCCAGATAGGTCCGCATTTAAAGGAACTGCTACCAGCGGACGGGAAGAGGGATTATCATTATTGAGCTGGGTATACACATCGGTGCAACAGATCCCCAGTACCTGGATATCTGTCTATTATAAAGGACACTCTTTATTGTAGCTCTTTTGATACAGGAATTAATTTGTTTTAAATTGTTTATTTTTAAGGATTGCACAAATCATGTAATGTATTTGAACATATTTACCGGCCGGTATTAATATAAACAATCATTTTTATTGCTTAAAATAAAAAATTATTAATTATATACATTGTTATAGTACGTGTGTATTAATAATATTTTCATATCAGCGCCTCTACCCTCTTTCCACTTGTGGAAAGAAATTTTCCAGTCTTTTTGCTACATCGTGGGAAGAACATACCCACTTTAGAGGCTGCAGATATTTTAATATTATCAGCTTGCGCTGGGTTATCTTTCTTTTTAATATATCTTCTGGCACATGCCAGAAGGGCCGATGGGCAGGTGGGCCGAATTGGTCACTCAGAGAGCCGGGAAGGCCGCGCGCAGCGTAGCCTCCGGATCTCTGGTTCCATGGTCTCCATGAAAATGGGGGCGTGCCGCAAGTCCACGCCCCCGGACCTGCATCACACACCCCGCACGTCCCCATGCGTCGTGCGAACCCCCCCCCCCACACACACACGTGAAGCCAAGGCCGAATCGAGGCCCCAGTCCGTCGCTGTGTGTAAAAGGAAGTGATATACCAGTGATAAATACTTTATACAAGAATGTCTCACGGCGCTAATACTAAAGTTTACATTTTATATTTATTCTAAAACAAACTTTAATAGTTAAAAGGAATACAGATAATAATCAGCTGCTGAATGTTAGTTGTGCTAGTGTAAGCACAAAATCAGTGGTTCCCCTTTAAGAAAGGGGGATTACCAGCTAGACAATATAAGAAAAGAACACTCTGCGCTATTTAAGAACCTTCCAGACTCCAAATAAAGTGAATTCACATGTATACATAAAACACCTTTTTATTCCGGATTAGATTAATCACATAAATCTCTAATTAGTAGATGGAACCACATAAAATTCTTAATCTAATAAAAAAGCTATCATATGCATATATAAATTTAACAACTCTGATTAATTCTTATTTTCAAAAGCCGGCTTTCTATATGCACCTAAAGTAAAATATGGATCAGCTTTCATGCGTATGCGGTCTCCCCACCGTTGGCCTCCATTTTTGAGCTGTACCTGGATCCGGTATGTATTCCTCAATGACACCCTGCAGCTCACACCAAGGTGGATCAAAGCACAGAGTGGCGAGTACCCAAGGAGCCCTGAACACACCTATCACCCACCCCGTGTGTGACCCCCTCTACCCCCCTCACCCCTGCCGTGTGAACCCCTCTACCGCTGTGTGTCTGACACCTCCTCTGTGTTTAACAGCCTGTACTTCCCCACCTCTGTGTATGACACCCTGAACCCCCCTATCCCACCTCATGTATGATACACTGTTCATCCCCAGTCCGTGTGTGTGTAAGACGTCCTGTACCCCCTCTGTGTTTGACACAGTGTACATCCTCTGCTCCTGTGTGACAACCTGTACCCCCATCTATGACAGTGTACTCCTGTGTGCGTGTGACACCCTGTACCCCCCCTACCCCCGAGTATGACACTGTACACCCCCTACCTCTGTGTGTATGACACCCTGTACCCTGCTACCCGAGTATGACACACTGTACACCCCCTAGCTGTGTGTATGTGACACCCTGTACCATACCTCCACACATGACCCTCTCCAATGCTCTGCTCCTGGACTTCCCTCTTAATGTACGATTGCCAGCACCTGTACTGAAACACCTTTCTTATCCATTAACCTGTTCAACACAGGTGCTGGCAATCATACATTAAGAGAAAAGTCCAGAAGCAGAGCATTCTGTCCCTCCTGGAGAGGGTCATGTTGGGAGGTATGCTGTACTCCTCTACCAGTGTGTGTATGTTGCCTGTCCCACCCTACCCCGTGTGTGTGATGCCTTGAACCCCTACTCTACCTGTATGTGCGTGTGTTACCCTGTACCCTCTACTCTATTTATTAATTAACAGTTTCTTATACAGCGCAGCATATTCCGTTGCACTTTACAATTAGAACAACAGTAATAGAACAAAACTGGGTAAAAACAGACATAGAGGTAGGAAGGCCCTGCTCGCAAGTTTACAATCTATAGGGAAATAGGCATAGATGCACAAGGATAGATGCTATCTATTGCATAATGGTCCACCAGATTGCTATGTTCTTAATGGGTTGTATGCTGATGATACCCTGCAATGTTGGCCAAGTGCCAGGAGGGTGTGAGAGTTAAGAAAGACAAGATATGTGATGTTATGTGTACTGTACAGAGAGGCTGTAATTAGATAGGGAAGCACTGAAGGTTATGTGGTTGGGTCTGGAATACTCTACCCCTGTGTCACCCTGTATCTCCCCTCCCTAAAGAAGGGGGGTGCCCTCTCAAAATTTTGCTATGGGACCCACAAAGTTTTGGTTAGCCAGAGTGCTGGATTGATGCAAGACACATATATTACATATGCATATAGATACATATGTATACACACGGGATCGGTATGAAATCCCGCCAATCATAATCCCGACCGTCTATATACCGACACCCATTGACCGATGGTCGAAATCCCGACAAGGTCTAAATACCGACACGGACTAAATACCGACATGTAAAATACCGACAAGGTCTAAATACCGACATGTAAAATGCCGACAGGTCGAAATACCGACATGCATTTTTTGATGTTTTTTTGTGTGTCGACATAAATCAACATGGACACCATATAAAGTGTACCGCGTCCCCTCGCATGGCTCGCCATGCTTCGGGCACGGTGCCTCGCTGCGCTCGGCACACTATTATATTCCCCCTCCAGGTCCACTGGGACGGTAAAGTATGAACAAGTCGGTTTTAATGAAAAAAATCATGAAAAACTTGTGTCGGTATTTCGACCTGTCGGCATTTTACATGTCGGTATTTAGACCTTGTCGGTATTTTACATGTCGGTATTTAGTCCGTGTCGGTATTTAGACCTTGTCGGGATTTCGACCATCGGTCAATGGGTATCGGTATATAGTCCGTCGGGATTATGATTGGAGGTAAAGTGACTGCATCCCATACACACACACATAGTTGCAGTCCATACTTGCCTACCTGACCCTCTCCATGAGGGAGAAAATGCTCTGTTCCTGGACTTTCCTGGTAATGTATGATTGCCATCACCTGTGGTGAGCAAGTTAATTGATAAGAAAGGTGTTTCACTACAGGTGATGGCAATCATACATTACCAGGAAAGGCCAGGAACAGAGCATTTTCTCCCTCATGGAGAGGGTCAGGTAGGCAAGTATGACTGTTGCACGCTCTTTCCCTAATCCAAATATGGGGGGAGAGGGGGGGGGGGCAGTCCCTTACTTTGCCAGGGGTGCTCGGTCCCCTACATACACCCCTGACAACGGTACTGTACCGGCCAAAAAAGGTACAGTTGGAGGATATGCTGGATATGAGCCCAGCACGCTACTTTCTAAAAAGCACTATTTAAAATGATTGTTCTAGAATAAATAATACTGAAATAAACAAAAAATAAGAAGCACGCCCCAGTAGGCAGCACGGACATATTGACAGAAGAATTGTTCGGAGCCACATAGGCTGTTGTGTTGCTATGGTGATCAGAACAGGAAGCGCCTTGTGATGACGTCAGACGTACAGCGCAGGAGATGGCGCATGTGCAGAGCTCTCTCCTGGCAGCCGCTTAAATCTGTTTGTGGACTCCCCGGCTCCCGGTCATGGACGGCCTCGGGGACTGCGAGTTCCTGGTGCAGAGGGCGCGCGAGCTGGTACAGGAGGACACGTGCGCGGCACGAGCCTGGCTGATCACCGCCCGCACCTTGTACCCCCAGGACTTCAATATCCAGGTGGGCGCCCGTGGCGGGGCGGGCAGGGTTACAAGCCAGGGCTACCCATAAACTGGGCTTCATGGATGACGATGAGCTACGAGCCCTGTATACCCGATTACCTTTGTAGTGTCGGTGGTGATTGGAATTGTGATTCTGTATATAGCTGTAGGCGCACAGGGTGATGCAGTAGACTGGTCCTGGCTTCCTGATCTCTCCTGTCATGTCTCGTCTTTCAATAAAATTGGTAATAGGGCTATAGCTATTGTATATAACACAACAAGTGTTATTTATTGTATGTCCCTAAATAATATGGTTGGTGCGAATGTGTCACAGTAGAAACGGGTAGTTATATGCCTTCAGTCCCCATACATCAGTAGCTTGGATCCAACCATTAGCGCAGCCAGTGTTGATAGGCTATGCGTCGGGGAATCGTTGAAATGAAACATGTTAAGAATGCTCAATTTGCCGATCCTGACCATTTTTGGTATTGGGATTTTTAAACCTGTTTAATATTCCTAAATCTCCAGACCCAGCCATTGGGGGATCTGCAATTAATTCTAATATGTTGCAGTTCGCTGTGAACTGTAATTTGAGAAATACAAAAATGGAAATATAACTGCCAGATAAGATGTAGTGTGTCACGTCTAGCAAAGTTTGAGGATCCGGCAGCTGAGATTTGCCCGAGGAAGTAGCAGGCTGTGAATGAACAAGATGAGGGGGCTGGATATAGTTCCTTCGCATGGGACACGGAGCAATGAAGAACGTAGGCGGGGTTTGAGAGTCAATGGAAAGTATTTATTATGTACAGGGTTGAGGTAGAGGACCGAGGCTGGAGCACAATGGTTAAGGAACGTAATTGCGGATAAAGAACTGCGGATTGTGGCTTGAAAGACGAGGTTGTGATTAATGAACTGCAGAACTGTGGATAGTGGTTAAAGACGTGGCTGGAGGCGAAGAACTGTGGACTGTGATTTGAAAGATGAGACTAGATGATGAACTGTGGATGGTGGTTGAAGACGTGGCTGGAGACAAGGACTGTGGTTTGGAAAACGAGGCTGAAGATGATAATCTGCAGGCTGTGGTCGGTGGTACAAAGGCGTGGCTGGTGAAGGAGATCTGTGGAGTGTGGCTTGAAAGACGAGGCAGAATACCCGGGGCCGACTGTGCCCAAAGAGTCTTACTGGAACGGTTTTTCCAGGAGCGCTTCCACAGGCAGTAGCAGGCTAGAAACAGGGCTGCAGCAACAGAGAACCGACCAAGCAGGATCAGGAGGAACCAGAATACAGCAGGAATCCTGGGAGCACAGGCTAAAGCACCTACAACAGGGTTGTACCTTGAAGCACTGGCGTCCCTGTCCTAAACCAGCCCCCTTTTATAGGGAGAGCTTCCCCTGGATTGGGTGGAAGAAACAGGAACTATGCTTAAAGCTTGGTCTCCAACATGGCGGCGCCCAGTAATGCAGACCTTTTTGCAAAGCCACATTGCTCACTGCCCCTGGTCTCCTAGCAAAGGCTCAGCAAGAGCGACCCGCTGTAGCTGCGTCCCGCCGCCACGAGCGGACCCCCTCACCGCCGCTACTGCTGCCCACGGATCCGGCGCAGCAGCCCACCTCCGTCGCTGCCCGCACATCGCCAAGGAAGCCAGCCCCGTGGCCCCAGCGTACCGGTAAGACTCCGGACGCTGACATAGTGCAGGCCAGGGTGGCTGGACTTTTGTGACCTACTCCCTGTTCACTTAATCACTGGTGATCTACCAGCATCATTGTGTTGAAACTTAAGGGCCCCATACACTAGAACGACAATCCCAGATTTCAGCAAATTTTGGGCCGATATACTGGGGGAGATTCAAATGTTTGAAAAGTCAGTTGGGTGTCTGTTTTTTCCTATCTAATAGACAGGCAAAAACAGACACTCAACCGACTTTTCAAACATTTGAATCTCCCCCATTGTGTGAAATCTGGCATTTTGGAGGTGTTTCTGATCCGAACTGATGCGCGTTCCCGTGAGGGCCGGATCGGCTCCCCTAGATCGTTAGTGCTGCACTCGGGATATGTCGGTACCCGCAGGCATGGCTGGGATCATATACGCTATATTGCATGCAAAATGTACCAAATTGTTTGGAATCGTATGGAACCACTCCCGGGTAGCTCCCTGGAGAGTTCAAGGGAAATCGCTTCCAACTTCAGCCTCAAACATATCGTTCTAGTGTATGGGGCCCTTTACTGTAAAATTGATAAGATTTCTTAGCAAGCTCTGAATCAGGGCCATAGGTACTCATTGTTAACCGTAAGCAGGTGTCAAGGTGGTTAAAAAATAGTTCTGATAATAACGCACACATTAAAAAAACAGCATCAATAATACTGTTCTTTTTTTTTTTTTCTTCCTGGGCAGTGATGCTATGTGAGCCAGTTCCACAAAATGCAGCCAATCACAGGGCCTGATTCAGAGTGATGTTTGTGCAGTTGAGTGATTTGTTTGCTGCGCTTGTGCAAAAACCTGCAGAAAACCCTTACTGCACACGAGTGACCCTAACTGTACAATTGGCTGTCACATTTGCGGACAGGATCGTTGCCATTAGAGACTCTAACTGCATACGGGAAGTGGTTAGCATACCGCTACTCAGGATCCCGGCTGTCAGAATACTAACGTCGGGATCCCGATTAGCAGTGAAATCCCGATGCCGGAATAATGGCGGCACAGGCTGATCTCCCTCTGTGGATGTCCACGACACCCATAGAGGGAGCAAACCATGCCCGCAAGGGGCTTTCAAGCACTCGCCCCGCTGCCGGCATACTGGTGGCCAGGATGCCGCTGTCGGCATACTGACTGCCGGCATCCCAATCACCGGTAATTCGTATGCATTACCTGCAGACATCGGGTTGTAGTTTTAGTCATTTGGAGGACACTTTTTTTTTTTTTTTTTTGTGTGTGTGTTTTATGACGACATATAATATGGGTGTTGTGCAATCAATTTAATGGCCCTTCACAGGTGTATGAAAGGGAGGGATTAATCTAAACAAGAAAAAAAGGACAATATACCCTCATGACATTGAAAAGGATCAGCAATGAGATTTTAATACTGCAAGATAATAAAAAATTCAGAGATCTAAGGGTGTGTACAAACAGTGAGATCCTTGCTATGCCCGATTTTCACTTACGATTTCCCCTGAACTCCCCGGAGCCCAGCACCACCGATTTTGACTAACTTTTCATGAGATATGGACTGTGTGATTACGATTTTGGCTTATGTGAGATTTTGGCTTATGTGAGATGTTATTGACATGTGAGGTGAACTAGATAGTACACCGATCTAGCAAGGATTGACTTGCCTGCACAGTCTATCTTTTCTTGCGATGCCGACCTGGCGGGACCGCGCATCGGGCTCGCAAGTGGCATAACACCTTGCGATTTGCACTAACTTTTCTTGCGATTTTAATTATATAGTCCAAAATCGAAAGAAAAAATCTCACCGTTAGTTTGGCGTGTCAAAGTCTCTGTTATGGCAGTCCCTACCACTACATGATGATAGCACCCACTCTGGGTTATATAATTGTTGTGGGTATATTTTTCCATTTTTTTCTTGTTTTATGAAGAATACTGCTGCGCAAATCAGAGGGATCCAAGCAGCTGTCATTATGGACACAAGTTGTTACTGCTAACTGCAAACACAAAATGGATCCCAGAAAACCCATTTTGCTACCTATACAGACCTGGTCACATCTCATGTTTATGGTCAGGGCTGTATAATGTTTATAGCTCCTTTTATCCCACCTGTACAGATGTGTCCTCTTCCATCTTTGCAACATCGCAGGCAAAGACTTCCAGCACAGCATGGCGCACGCTCCCGCTACTGCATATTTAGGACGCCGAGCATTTGCAGGCAGCGGGAGTACGACGCTGCCATACATGACAGGGGGGGGGGGGGGGGGGGTCTCGATTACAATGTATGGAACGGGTAGCAGGCAGATATGCTATGGCTAACCGTGGTTATGTGCTGTCTTTATAGCTGCATGCATATTCACGCACCTGCAAATTCTAGCACAATAAAGGGCTGCTAGTGGCGTTGCTGCGATCCACGCTATGCAGCTCTTTTAAGCAAAGATGTGCGAGGACACATCTGTATATGAATACAGCCTCTACTTTGCCATCACAATTCATATACTGAGCTTTTAATCCTCTACTTGTGTCTGGGGGTATTCTTTAGCACGAATATCTCCGCTTTTGGAAGGAAAAGTCAGGTGTCTGGCATAGTGCTCTCCAATGACTGTAGTGAGACAGGGAGCATAGGGGTAGACGTAGAAATGTGTGTTATGGAGGGGGAAGTGGTATCGCGCTGATACCACTTGCTTCCCCCATGTATGACAGCAGCAGTGTGTGCCCAGTGACAGGGGTATTATGCTGTGTTTTAGATAATACCCCGATATGCAGGGCAATTTAAGAACGGTCAGTGGCACTGACTATTTCAGCGGCTGCAGGTATTGATGCCCTATCTTCACAGCAGGCACAGTGCTGGCCCTGGCAAGTGCAGGCTCCTCATGTGAGATCTTGCGTGAGTAGTGAGATCTCGCACATGTGCACTGGTCCCGGCCGGGCAGGGAGACGCTGTGTGCTCTAGTGGGGATTGCCGGAAGGGGGAGTTTTCACTTACATCTTGTTGCTGTTCCTCTCTGCTACTCCTCAGTAATGTTCCATAGTTCCATGTGTAAGTTATAATGCCTTTTTTAAGAGAAAGTTGTAAGCATTTTCTTTAATACGTATATTCATGGAAGGCTTAGAAACTTGTTATTCATTTTCAACTGTAGTTTGGATTTTATCTTTTTGTTTTACATTAATAATTGGTCATACAGCTTCCTGGTGAACTGTCCAGAGTTCCAGCAGTTCCCAGTAGATTGTGATTTTGTCTGAGATTTTCACATGTAAAATTTTTTTACTTATTTTATCCCCCCTGTTGTAGTATGCGATGTACAGTATTGAAAGGAATGCAGAACGAACAGCTTCAGCTGGGAGACAGTTGTATGACATGTGAGTGATTCTTTCTATTTAATCCTGAAAAAAAATCATATATAAATGGCAAGAATTTAAGATCATGAAGTTAATTATATAGTATTCTATAGACATGGACAGGATGAAATAGTAATGTATATTATGTTTTTTAGATGCAATCAAAATACAGACAACCATTGACTGACGGTCAAAATTCCATCATTTAAAATGTCAAAAAGTCGACACGAGTTTTTCATGATTTTTTCATTGAAACCGACTTGTTCATACTTGGACCCGGAGGGGGAATATAATAGTGTGCCTAGCGCAGTGAGGCACCGTTCCCGAACGCGAGCCATGCAAGGGAACGCGGTACACTTATACGGTGTCCATGTCAACCTATGTCGACATACACAACAAGAAACAATGAAAACTTGTGCCGACTTTTCGACCTGTTGACATTTTAAATGTCAGTCTTTTGACCGTCGGCCAATTGTTGTCTGTATTTTGACCGTCAGGATTTTGATTGTAGGTATTTCATACTAAACCCATGTTTTTGTTTTACCCTAACCCAGTGGTTCTCAAACTGTGTGTCGTGGCTCCCTGGGGTGCCGCAGAACACTGGCAGGGGTGCCTTGGATTGGTTGTCCAGGACCAATTAAAATTATTTATGGTCAATGTAATATGCAAAACCAGAGCTGGTGGCTGCCAATCATAAAATATGTGGACAAACGGAAGCAAATCTTTTCCCTCACCGCACAATTGAACCTAAGGATGACATATAAATGCGATCTACTTAATTTAATATTTATTTCTAAATTTCTCAATAAGAAACTTTTGGCCTAGGGATGCTGTGAAAAGAATTCTGATGCTGTAGGTCGCCGTGATTCAAAAAACTTAGAGATCCACTGCCCTAACCATAGATTTGACTGAATTTAAGATAATATCACATAAATCACTGCACTCGGGTACTCTCAAATAGAAGTAAGTTTGCATAAAATACATGTTGAACTTCGATTTTCCGGCACCTCTTTTAATCCGGACACATCAGGTGCCGGTGGAAGTTAGGCTGTGGGTGGTAGTTAGGCTGCGGGATGGTTTAAATAGGCAGCAGGAGTCTTGGTTAGGCTGGGGAGGGGGGTGGGACGGCTGCGAGCGGCTAGTCAGGCTGGGGGTTGGAGATAGGCTGTGGGAGGCATGCTGGGTAGAATTAGGCTGCAGGCGAAGGGGGAATCAGGATGCTGCCGACACCTCCGTTGCCAATACCACTGATAATCCAGCAAAACTGGTAATCTGGCACAGTGCCAGAATTGATGGTGCCGGATTATCGGTGGTGTACCTGTATTATGTATCTGCTTTTAATTAAGTGAGGGCATACAGGTTCAATAATAGTTGATTACTTTACCAGAATAGCATAACTTGACCCGCTAGTTATTCTCTGTAACTGTTTTGTCTTGTAGTTTTATGTCTGTATTTGTATGTACAGGTTTGTGAACTTCAACGACCAGCCAGTGGTTTGGAGGGAAATAAGTGTGATTACAGCAGCACTCCGAAATGATTCACAGGATAAGCAGACACAGTTTTTAAGAGGTAAGAAGCAACCTGTAATTAATGTTACTGTATAGATATTGATGATTGCCAGACCAAGATAGTGCTTTCCAATGTCTAAAAATATTTAGATTGAAAGTATACAAGTAATGCCATACATCTTAGTTACTATTTCTGTATGTTTCATGAATACAGCAGTTGTTTAAAATGCAGCAAAATACTTTGCACATCACTGATATACATAATGTATAAATGGCTGGCGAGATGTGGTCCAGTGATAACTGTGATTTACAGGTCTGTTCGAGGCTCTTCCTGGCCGTGTACAGTGTGAGATGTTGCTGAAAGCTACAGAACAATGTTTTAATACACTGGAAAGGGCAGAAATGCTGCTTCTACTGCTGAGGCGTTTCCCTGAAACGGTGGTACAGCATGGGGTAAGCAGGTCTATTTCCTTGTGTTACATTTGGAAATTATTTATATATTGAATTAGAGCTGTAATCACATGAATCACAAATTCCATATTTTGATTGAGAAAAAACCACTGGGAATTGCTGTGCTGCGTTTGTTAGCATGACAGCTCTGACCAGTAACAGAGCGGTGTTATTCCAGTGCCAGCTTCCCTGCCCTACATCAGGGCTGTTAGTGCTTGGTAGTGTTCTGAAGCCCAGTGTACAGAACCTGTAGAGTAGAAATAATGCTGCCCAGGTGAACTGATAAGATAATTGGGCACGATATAAGTCAGACATTGAGTAGGTGTTTTGTGGTGAACTAGATCTTAAAGCCAAAGTCCATAAAAACCCATCTGTGTCCACGAGATCCTGGGGCCACTTTCATTTCTCTGACGTCCTAGTGGATGCTGGGGACTCCGTCAGGACCATGGGGAATAGCGGCTCCGCAGGAGACAGGGCACAAAAGTAAAAGCTTTAGGATCAGGTGGTGTGCACTGGCTCCTCCCCCTATGACCCTCCTCCAAGCCTCAGTTAGATTTTTGTGCCCGGCCGAGAAGGGTGCAATCTAGGTGGCTCTCTTAAAGAGTTGCTTAGAGTAAAAGTTTTGTTAGAGAAAAACCTAACGTCCTAGTGGATGCTGGGGACTCCGTCAGGACCATGGGGAATAGCGGCTCCGCAGGAGACAGGGCACAAAAGCAAGCTTTTTAGGATCACATGGTGTGTACTGGCTCCTCCCCCTATGACCCTCCTCCAAGCCTCAGTTAGGTTTTTGTGCCCGGCCGAGAAGGGTGCAATCTAGGTGGCTCTCTTAAAGAGTTGCTTAGAAAAAGTTTTTAGGTTCTTTATTTTCAGTGAGTCCTGCTGGCAACAGGCTCACTGCATCGAGGGACTTAGGGGAGAGATTTTCAACTCACCTGCGTGCAGGATGGTGACAATGCTAAATTCCTTTGTCGTATAAACAACCCTTTATGAAGTCTAAGAACACTGTACGCTGTTTGCTTAAGAAGTACCGTAATGGTACGCTAGTTGCGTAACGATCGCTCAGCCGTAGGCGAGACGCTCAAGCGTCACGTTCGCTCACGGCCCAGTGATCACAGGACACGTTATTGGCTATGACTAGAGTAATGATTCGCTATGGCGTAGCATACGCTCGAGACCACGAGGAGGTCACCAGCGGCGCAGACGCTCACAACGCTATACCTTAATGTTTAAACCTTATACCAATGAAATACACAGAATAACTTAATGTGAATACAGGGTGTAAGTGCAACCTTGTGTAACCTGACTAACTACAAAGCTGCTTGAGCGTCACCGACGCTCAAGTGAACACTTAACACTATAGAAAATACACAGATACTGGTTTAGGTTCCAAAGCCTATTAACTGTATTATATCTAATATATTTGTAAAAGGGGATAACAGTACAAATGATACACTACAATATAACAGAGACTTCCTAACCACAGAACTAAACAATAAATACAAAAGGACAATACTACACTGACCTAAATGCAATACAATACTATCTAATACAATACAATACTAGCCTAGTCTAGGGGAGATATGAGAGAACAGAACAGGGAGAGAGAGAGAGAGAGAGAGATGAGAGAAATTGGCTCACAGAAAGACAATGATTACGGAGAGAAACTTATGCACAAAGGGTATGATCGCCTGCGCCTCGATATCCAGCTCCCGGCTATCAGCAGATAACCGTTGATGAGAGAGTGAGAGCTGGATGTGGTCGGCCTGCCTATTTATGCCCCACACACAATGCAATCTCCTGGTCCTACAATCCCATTGTCCATTGGCCGAAGGAATTCGGCCCTGCATCATAACAAAAGGTCATAGGGTGATTCATACAGGTGGGCTGTGACGATTTCCAACAGCTCAGGTGGGTGGGAAACTGGGTTTCCCGCCGCATACCTGAGTATGTGTAAATAATAGAAATGGACATAAACTTCTTATGTCCATAACTATTCGCACGAGCGATTAATATGCTCCAAACCAACACCGGAATATTACTAATTAAATACTCTTCCGATGGGTACCAAACACGGCTGTATGATTCCTGTCAGACCCTTCGTACAATACAAAGAGGGATTCCTTTAAACAGGGACCTTCTATTTTAACCAAACTTTCAGAATCTATCAAGGGGACCATGATCTACAAACTACATTAATTGTGAACATTTGTAACGAATGAGTCGCACGCTACGACTACATAAACTCTACCGTAAATACGCATACCGCGCCTGCGAGTCCACGCTATCGCGGGTATGCGCCTTCACGGGAGAGCGTACGCATGCGCAGCGCGGACCAGTGTGCGGTGCAAATATGGCAACGTGCATAGAGACATTTTTCTGACTTTGACAGTCCACCCTTTGGCAGTCAATAATAACTGCCACCTTCTAAAATATTTAAGGAGAAAAATGTAAGTCAGGGGTTAATTGATTTCCATGGTTGGGTAGGGGAGAAGAGTGGAGTAGGTGTGAAGAGGGTATGACCTAGTGAGAAAGCAGAAGCATGTGTGTATGAGTCCATGTTTGGAGGGTCATGTATCATCGTGCCGTACGTGTGGTAAATCAAGCTTCGAGGTATTGCGAAGTATACATTTGAATTCCTTCTTATCCTGTGGTACAGGTCTGTGGATGGGCTGTCAAACTCTACCGAGCTCATTTCGGCTGTGGTTGTAACAAAATGGGGATGCACATTTTAGTTGATGATACATGAATGGGGGAGGTATGTGGTTGCTGATATCTGTGCCTGTATTCCCTATCGTCTATGTGTGTCGTTACCTGAGGGTTGTAGAGATGAAGATAAAGAACACTTACGAAAAATGCAATGATATTCTATGTCAGGGAAATGTACATCTGTTGTTGAAGTTGTGTTCGGTATCTGTTGAGAGTCGTCTTCTTTGCGCTGTTTTGCTCCTTAGGCATGAGCAACAAGCTTTGTCAGTGCCATCAGATTTACAAAAATGTTGGGCTAGCGTGAGTTTAAAAATACTAGGGAAACTGGGGATCCATGGCAAAGTTCATCAAGTGTCCATATTTAAAGTTGTCAAATCTTCTTCTTTGGTGCTTGTCTGTTGTCTGTATAGCGTCTCGTCAACTTCCTCGTCCAAGGGGGTCTTTGTATCTTGGAGAAAAGCAGAAAAACAGGTGAAAGAAACGGACCGTATAATCGCATTTTCATCACATTCTGGTTTCTATCATTGGGTCATAAATCAAATCCAGGTTAATTACAGTTTCCTCGCTCCTCAAGCTCATCACTCTTGTACTTTGTTTGCACCTCATTAAAGCCTGCCCGCATCTAAATATCAATCCAATCGATATAATGACACCCAAGATACATAGTAGAAACTTTCCAACATCCATTATGACTCCTTGAGCCCAGTCTCCTAAACCGGAGAACCAATTTCGCGGGTTCAACCATGACACCCAACCAGTCAGCTCATTACCTACAGCAGCAAGGGTGAGATTGTGTTTTCGACGAAATTCCCACTTTAATTGCAGAATATCGTCCATCTTTTGGTCTATGACCTCTACCGGATCCTCGGTGCTATTTGTGATATACGTGCAACACTTTATGCCGTACTGTGTTGCCAATGTAACACAATATCCGCCTGTTACTGCTGTAAGATAATTAAGAACCATCCTATGCTGAACTAGTTCTGTTTTGTAAGCTTGAAGTTCTCTTCCAGTGTATCTAAACGTGTCATCATACATTTCAGTGATATTATCTAACAAATTGGCGAGTGCGGAAATGTATCTATAATTCATCACACCTCGAGCGGTGCGAGTGAAATCTAACGCTACCAGAACCTGAATCCCGGTGGATTCATGGATAAGATCAGAGGCCGGATGCTCTAACCTTTCTGACAGTTGTCTTTTAACTCGGTGCTCGTAATGAGTGTGAGTATAAGGAGCTTGGGCACCACGGTGTATGTCCTTCATTTTGTCATGTGTTACAGTCATCACTTCAGGCAATACTTTTCCAATATAACACAATCCTTCAGAGTTTGGGGCAAGCCACTTGTACGCCTTTCTCCCGCATATGAAATATGCGTCATCGGGGAGAACATAAGGGACGGAGAAGGACATGACCATGTTACAAACCTTCCAGGTGAAATCTCCTGACCCTAATTCTTCCATCTGCTTAATGCACGTATCAGTTTGTACGATATGTGCACAGTATCCTGGTGATACCTCTCCAACTCTAGTAATCCTATTTCCTAAGGTATATCGATACCGGAAAGATTTTCCTCTACTGGCTATGTGGCGTACGAGCTCTGTATCTGTAGGCATTCTATCTGCTCTGTGTGAAAAGGTCATGGTAAGGTTGCTCCATGACACTTCCCAATTTCCCGGTTTTCTGGGATTGGAGATGTTGAAACATAAGAGGGACCTATCCACATGGTATTGGTGGAGCTTCAAACTAGGAGGGCTGGAGATGTTAAACCTCCGATCCACCGGTCTCCCACCACTTAGCTCAAGTACCTCCCCTAACGTTAAAGGAAATGGTACTAGCCCTGATTTGCTGTGACCCTGAGGTACTTGAGAGCATACCCAACAATCTGTTTGGTTTAACACGTTACCCACTAAGGAGTGATAGTCACTCAATGGATGCCGGTCCATATGGATATTAAAACTAGATTGGCATTTCTTTATGCATCCATCTTCAACCAGATTATCACAGAGCCTACAGATACAATTTTCTTCAGCTAACAATCCATCACAATTTCTTCTATCGGATCGTTTTCTGATACTCGCCTTTGCTTGTTGGTTTGGTTGATCTTGGAAAACTACGCCTCCATCATCATAATCGGAACCCATTCCAGAACCTCTCTCGACCTCTATGGTACTCTTGCCGGAACAGACTGCTCTGGTCAACATCATGGTTAACATCAAAATCCGGATCACAGTCTCTTGGGGCAAGTCCATCTTTGAGGAGGAAATAGAGAAGAATGAGAAGGGGGAAAAAGAAATTTTTAAGGGAGAGGGGCTGGGAAGTGGAGAAAAACAATAAAAGGGAGAGGGGAGTCGACAACTGCTTCCGGTCTTCAAGGCTCAGGTGCCGCCTCAGTCCTCCTGGAACAGACACTCCAGTGATACAACCTCTACCGTCTGTTCCTCATCACGGGACTTCTCTGGATCGGCAACCTTTTTGCAGTGGGATGAATGGACCCAAGTCTCTCTCTCAGCAACCTTCAATGCTGTGGTGCTAGTCAATAAGACCTGGTATGGTCCTTCCCATCTATCAATAAGACAACCTGAGCGTAGAAAATTTCGTATCATTACATAATTCCCAGGTTCAATGTCATGACAATTACTATCTGGTAAATCGGGAATCACCAACTTCAGATTATCATTTTGATTCCTCAACTGTTTACTCATGTTAATTAAGTATTTTACAGTTACTTCATTGTTACATTTCAAATCATCCTGAGGGTTAATCATGACATGCGGTTGTCGACCAAACAAGATTTCAAAAGGAGACAGATTAAGAGGGGACCTGGGAGTGGTTCTGATGCTATACAAAACAATGGGTAAAGCTTCTGGCCACGTCAATCCTGTCTCTGTCATTACTTTACTCAATTTATTTTTAATAGTGCTGTTCACTCTTTCGACCTTCGCGCTCGCCTGTGGACGGTACGGAGTGTGCAGCTTACTATCAATTCCCATCAACTTACACATTCCTTGAAAGACATCACCTGTAAAATGGGTACCCCTATCACTTTCAATGATTCTAGGGATACCATATCTACATACAAATTCCTGCACAATTTTCTTAGCTGTAAACATAGCGGTATTTGTAGCTGCTGGAAATGCTTCGACCCAATTCGAGAAAACATCTATACAGACAAGTACATATTTCAAATTTCGACATGGGGGTAATTGAATGAAGTCAATTTGTATTACCTGGAAAGGGCCGCCGGCAGGTGGGATATGGGATGGTTCTGTAGGTATTGCTTTTCCAATATTCTTTCTCAGACAGGTAAGGCATGACATTGCTCTTTTACCCGCATGAGAGGAGAATCCTGGGGCGCACCAGTATGCTCTTACCAATTTGCACATCCCCTCCTTGCCTAGATGAGTCAGCCCGTGAGCTGCTTCAGCCAGACATGGAAGGTATGCCCTGGGGGCCACCGGTTTACCATGTCCATCCGTCCAGAGCCCTGAGGACTCCTGGCCATATCCCTTTGCCTTCCAGACTGCTCTTTCCTGTGTGGAACACAAATTCTGCATCTCACACAACTTCTGTGTGTTGATGGTATTAAATACCATCAGTTGTGTGGTGTCTGTCTGTATGGGGGTAGCAGCTGCAAGCTTTGCGGCTTCGTCTGCTCGGCTGTTACCAAGTGACACTGGGTCTTGACTATATGTATGTGCTTTACATTTGATAACAGCCACTCTGTCGGGTTCCTGTATCGCTGTTAGAAGCCTTTTTATATGAGCTGCATGCGCTATCGGTGTGCCAGCTGCCGTCATGAAATTTCTGAGCCGCCATTGGGCTCCGAAATCATGGACTACCCCGAAGGCGTATCTAGAATCGGTGTAGATATTGGCTGACTTACCCTTAGCCAATTCACATGCTCTGGTTAGGGCGACCAGTTCAGCAACCTGGGCTGAGTGAGGTGGGCCTAGCGGTTCCGCTTCTATGGTGTCTTGGTCATCTACGACTGCGTATCCAGTACACAAGTCTCCCGAGTCTGACTGTCTGTGACAACTACCGTCCGTGTAGAACGTGAGTTCTGCATCTTCCAGTGGATTGTCACTGATGTCAGGCCTTGCGGTAAAATTTTGGGTCAAATATTCCATACAATCATGTGTATCTTCCTTTGCATTAAATCCTCCTTCCCCATCACTCTCACCTTCCACCCTTTGTGTCTGACCAGGCACACCTGGGAGAAATGTTGCAGGGTTTAATGCACTGCATCTCCTTATGGTGATGTTTACTGGGGCCATTAATGCCAATTCCCATCTTGTAAACCTTGCTGATGAGACGTGTCTGGTTTGGGCAGAATTCAATAAGGCAGATACCGCATGCGGTGTATGGATTGTGAGGTTGTGGCCTAGCACGACATCTTCGCTTTTTGTCACTAGCAATGCTATCGCCGCAACGCTACGCAAGCATGTGGGGAGGGATCGCGCTACCGTATCTAGCTGAGCGCTGTAATATGCAACTGGCCTGCTGGCATCACCGTGTTTTTGTGTTAGTACACCTGCTGCGCACCCAGCACTTTCTGTTCCGTATAGTTCAAAGGGTTTCCCATAGTCTGGCATACCTAGTGCTGGTGCCTGCGTTAGGCATTGCTTGAGTCTCTCAAATGCTGTTTCAGATTCGTCTGTATGCGAAATCCGATCAGGTTTGTTTGAAGAGACCATTTCCTGCAAAGGTAGCGCCAATATGGAAAACCCTGGGATCCAATTACGGCAATACCCACACATTCCTAGAAACGTCCTGATCTGTTGCTGGGTTTGTGGCAGTGTCATGTCTCTAATGGCTTGAATTCTATCAGCGGTCAGGTGTCTCAGTCCTTGTGTTAGACAGTGTCCCAAATATTTTACCTTAGTTTGGCATAATTGTAACTTGTCTTTGGAAACCTTGTGACCTGTGTCTGAAAGATGAAACAGGAGCTGTTTCGTATCCTTCAGGGAAGCTTCCAATGAATCAGAACACAGTAGTAGATCATCCACGTACTGTATCAACACTGATCCACTCTCCGGTTGGAAAGACTGTAAACAATCATGCAAAGCCTGAGAAAATATACTTGGACTATCTATGAAACCTTGGGGTAACCGAGTCCACGTGTATTGGACTCCTTTGTATGTGAATGCAAACAAATATTGGCTGTCAGGGTGCAGAGGTACCGAAAAGAATGCGGAGCAGAGGTCAATAACAGTGAAAAATTTGGCAGTGGGAGGAATTTGCATTAGGATGACAGCTGGATTAGGCACTACGGGGAACTGACTCTCAACTATTTTGTTAATCCCCCTTAGATCCTGCACTAGCCTGTAACCCCTCCCCCCACTCTTTTTAACAGGGAAGATGGGACTATTTGCTGTGCTGGACGTTCTTACTAGAATGCCCCGTTGTAGCAAGCGCTCTATTACGGGAAAAACTCCTAACTCCACCTCTGGCTTCAGAGGATACTGTGGGATTTTTGGAGCTATCCTACCATCTTTTACTTGTACAACTACTGGAGCTACGTTTGCCATTAATCCAGTGTCCTGTCCATCTTTTGTCCAAAGTGACTCTGGTATCTGAGATGTCATCTCTTCTACTTGGGATGGATTCCTATTTGTCATAATGGAATGTGACATTAATTTTGATGGGGAGTCTAACATGTCTCGTACTTCCTGAGCGTGATTCTCAGGGATGTCCAAGAATACACCTTCAGGAGTACAATAAATGACGCAACCCATTTTACATAGTAAGTCTCTTCCCAGGAGATTAGTTGGTGCCGATGCAGCCAGCAAAAAGGAATGCTTGGTATGCAAAGGCCCTATTGTAATCTCGGCTGGTTTGCTAACAGGGTAGTGCTGGACTACTCCTGTTACTCCCATGGCTGGAATTGTCCTACCAGTGGTTCTCATGCCCACTGTCGAATTTATCACTGACTTGGCCGCCCCTGTGTCTACAAGAAAGTTTAAAGTTTTACCAGCTACATTGATTGCAATCTCTGGTTCGCTTCCAAGACTAGCAATCAACTTAACTGGGTGCAGATTACAGGTATGGCCACACCCCTATTGGGTATGCTGACCTCCCTGAATCCCGCTGGCAGCGACTACTTGTGCGGGGGTTAGCTGGGAACTACCAGAGGCATGCCAACCTCTGTTCGGGGGGCATCTTTTTGTTTCCCCTGTATGTGGCTCAAAACTCCGCCTCTGTGGACCCTGCTCCCATTGTCGTGTGTTGTGTTGTTGTCTAGGGGGTTGAAAAGATCTTTGTACATTCTTTGTTCTACATTCTCGTGCAAAGTGTCCCGGTCTGTTACAAGAAAAACATGTTATTACACTTGCCTTACCCACAGGATTCGGTGGTACATACGCAGGCTGCTTTGTGGTCAGCGCCTGTATACTTACTGACATCAACTTATCACTTTGCGACTCCCTGTGCCTAGTGATATTTCTGTCGTGATCAATAGCAGCCTCTCTCAATGTGGACACTGACAGACCTCGCCAGCATGGTTGCGTGGTCTGTACCCTAGCTTTTAATGTTTCTTTCAAACCATCCATCAGTACAGATACTGCTACTTCTCGATGGTTTGGGTTGGTCTTAATGTCTTCTATACCAGTGTACTTTGCCATGTCTAATAGTGCCCGGTGAAAATATTCTGTTGCCGTTTCGGACTCCTTTTGCTTAATGGAAAATATTTTATTCCATTTAACAACGGCTGGGAAATACTCCTTTAGCTGTAAATTTATCCTTTTTACATTATCCTTGTTGTACACGTCTGTAAGCGGTACATCTTTATCCAATGCACAGTCAGCTAAAAATTGAGTTGCGTCAACATTGGAAGGTAAACAAGCTCTTAGCAGTATCTGCCAATCCTTGTTGTTGGGTTCTACAGTGTTACCTAGATCCCTGATGTATTTTTGGCTAGCAACTAAGTCCTTTCTGGGGTCAGGAAATTCGGACACTATTGTTCTTAATTCCATTCTGGAAAATGGAGTGTACATGGCAATGTTCCTTATGGGAGTGGCTCCAGACACATGTGTTTTTCCATTGGGAACTGCTATTACCCTTACAGGAGCAATTCTAACAGCCTCTTCCTGTGTAGATTCTACAGCTTGTTGTGGTACAATTGTTTCAGTGTAGTGCATGGTGCCGTACTTACCCGTTGACACGACCTCACCTATCCCTCCGCTAGGGGCTTTCACTAATCTCGTGGGTGTCGCTGTGCCTACTGTGGTCTCTGCTATGGTGGCTGCAAGAGAGAGAGCTGAAATTGTTGCTGAATCGTCTTCTTGATCACACTCCTGAGGAAGGTTCAAAACAGGGTACATCTTGCACGGGTTAATACTTGCATGAGTTATTTGGTTAACATCATTAACATTTACAAGGTTACTAAGAGTTTTTGTTTTATAACCCAGTGCGTTTCTCTCCGTAATCAACTTCTCTCCTGCAATGTATGGTGGAGGAGGAGCTGTGGCTATCAGCTTCCTGACTGCCCCAGATCCTGCCGCCAGAGCCAAACCTCTCTGTATCTCACCTTCCTGGTGCCATAACTGTAAATAATCATGATGCTGAATTCGTCTCTTTGCTGATTTTACGAGACATATCCTCCTCCTTAAATTTTGTAACACTTCTGGACTAAAGCTACCTATTCTTGGGAATTTGTCCCTGTCTTGTACAGTCATTCTCTCCCATTCATCACATAAAGATTCGGTGTGACTTCCATATTTTTCACACATTACATATCGTGCCGACCCAACTGGTCGGTTCACAGAATCAACCTGAACCAGGGTTGATCGCCCCCTACCTGAGCAACTGGCCCCCATAGTCTGCAGGTGTTGCTTAGTCCTCCTTGGATCTCTGTATCAAGGTTTTCAGCAAGCCTTTTCAGACAACCAAATTACTCCACAGTAGGCCGGCGGTGGCGGTTTACCGAGTACCCCACTCACTCGCCCACCTCGACCAATACGACCTGATCACACCGACGTGGTGCTGGCGTACTCGATACAGGGCCCCTATGGAACCTTCAGTTTACTGGAACATATGAGGGTTACCCGCAGGACACTTACTCTTTCCAGTAAAGGTGGGGTTGTTAGATAGTTCCTGAGTGACCAGCGAACTTCCCTTCCAAAAATAAAAAATTACACAAATCACGTCAGAATGTACAAATAGCGTTTGTGACCACTTTACTCTAATGGTATTAGGTCAGATTACTAACTACTGCACACAATTACGTGCGGTCCAATCGTTCAGTACATAAGCACTACCTGTTATGTACTGAGAGATTAATGGAATCGATGTTTCCGGCCGCGATTCCTTCAGCAAGAGCTTATGGCCTATATGGGTTCTGCACCAACGCCCCAGGCGTTGTGCCACTGGACTTTTATAGCGGACCTTTTACCTTACGACCTCCTGGTCTTGTTACCTTATGGTCCGCTATACTCTAATGCTCAAATATTATTTAACCAGGGATGCCTCCCTAGCCACCGTATATGTCACTTACACGTATGTCCCTTGACGAGTACCCGGCTTTCCTTTTGGTTCCACCTTAAAGTTGTATAAACTTATGTATACAAAACCACACTCACTCAACACATGTACACTTTGTTTCTATATCTATTTCTGCGCAGAAATTGTCTTCAGTCCAACAGTGTTACCAATTAGGAGCAGGATCTGTTAAACTAAATTTCAGATTTTTTCCAAAAATAGATTTGCGTTATTTACCGCGTCGCGTTATCTACCGCTGTGCGTTACTTATCGCTTTGCGCTAATTATCGCTTTGCGCTAATTCACCTTTTTCGTGACTTGAGCTACGTGAGCGTAACCGGACGCTACGTTGCGTAATGTACGCTGCGTGCGTCTGCCTTTTGGATTGCGTACGCTAGTCTTTGTTAGCGACACGTGTACGCAATGCAAAGATCCACCGTAACACAATATATATACTTTTATCAATGTAAATGATCCCTGATCATCTACCGCAATCCACACTGACTGCCTTGTCTCCTAGACAAATCGTGTGTTGTTCTATACTTTAACTATTACCTCTACTATGAAATAACAGCAAATCTCTTTTAGCACTTTCTATCAACTATAAAAATTGGCAAACAGGAATAGTGATATACGAAATTGAAAAAAAAGAAATGCAGATAAATGTATGCGTGCGTGTATACGCAAGACAGAAGAGAAATAAAACAGTTTTTAAAAGACACAAGCGTTTTGTTCTTACTTCCGGTTCCCGGATTCCTTCAGCACTCTTTATCTAAGCGAAGCAGACGCTTATCCCGTCAGCACTGGGAGACAACCTCCCACCCTTTGCTGGGGGATAATGTCTGCTGATCTACCTAGTGCAGATATGAGAAGGATAGGACGAGTCCCCAATTGACAATGCTAAATTCCTTTGTCGTATAAACAACCCTTTATGAAGTCTAAGAACACTGTACGCTGTTTGCTTAAGAAGTACCGTAATGGTACGCTAGTTGCGTAACGATCGCTCAGCCGTAGGCGAGACGCTCAAGCGTCGCGTTCGCTCACGGCCCAGTGATCACAGGACACGTTATTGGCTATGACTAGAGTAATGATTCGCTATGGCGTAGCATACGCTCGAGACCACGAGGAGGTCACCAGCGGCGCAGACGCTCACAACGCTATACCTTAATGTTTAAACCTTATACCAATGAAATACACAGAATAACTTAATGTGAATACAGGGTGTAAGTGCAACCTTGTGTAACCTGACTAACTACAAAGCTGCTTGAGCGTCACCGACGCTCAAGTGAACACTTAACACTATAGAAAATACACAGATACTGGTTTAGGTTCCAAAGCCTATTAACTGTATTATATCTAATATATTTGTAAAAGGGGATAACAGTACAAATGATACACTACAATATAACAGAGACTTCCTAACCACAGAACTAAACAATAAATACAAAAGGACAATACTACACTGACCTAAATGCAATACAATACAATACTATCTAATACAATACAATACTAGCCTAGTCTAGGGGAGATATGAGAGAACAGAACAGGGAGAGAGAGAGAGAGAGAGAGATGAGAGAAATTGGCTCACAGAAAGACAATGATTACGGAGAGAAACTTACGCACAAAGGGTATGATCGCCTGCGCCTCGATATCCAGCTCCCGGCTATCAGCAGATAACCGTTGATGAGAGAGTGAGAGCTGGATGTGGTCGGCCTGCCTATTTATGCCCCACACACAATGCAATCTCCTGGTCCTACAATCCCATTGTCCATTGGCCGAAGGAATTCGGCCCTGCATCATAACAAAAGGTCATAGGGTGATTCATACAGGTGGGCTGTGACGATTTCCAACAGCTCAGGTGGGTGGGAAACTGGGTTTCCCGCCGCATACCTGAGTATGTGTAAATAATAGAAATGGACATAAACTTCTTATGTCCATAACTATTCGCACGAGCGATTAATATGCTCCAAACCAACACCGGAATATTACTAATTAAATACTCTTCCGATGGGTACCAAACACGGCTGTATGATTCCTGTCAGACCCTTCGTACAATACAAAGAGGGATTCCTTTAAACAGGGACCTTCTATTTTAACCAAACTTTCAGAATCTATCAAGGGGACCATGATCTACAAACTACATTAATTGTGAACATTTGTAACGAATGAGTCGCACGCTACGACTACATAAACTCTACCGTAAATACGCATACCGCGCCTGCGAGTCCACGCTATCGCGGGTATGCGCCTTCACGGGAGAGCGTACGCATGCGCAGCGCGGACCAGTGTGCGGTGCAAATATGGCAACGTGCATAGAGACATTTTTCTGACTTTGACAATGGATTGGATTCTTAGGCTACTGGACATAGCTCCAGAGGGAGTCGGAACACCCGGAGCCGCGCCGCCGACCCCCCTTGCAGATGCTGAAGATGAAGAGGTCCGGAACCAGGCGGCAGAAGACTCTCAGTCTTCATCAGGTAGCGCACAGCACTGCAGCTGTGCGCCATTGTTGTCAGCACACTTCACACAGCGGTCACGGAGGGTGCAGGGCGCTGGGGGGGGGCGCCCTGGGCAGCAATGTATAATACCTGTATGGCGAAAAATACATCACATATAGCCCTTGAGGCTATATGGATGTATTTAACCCCTGCCAGATATCTAAAACTCCGGAGAAGAAGCCCGCCGAAAAGGGGGCGGGGCCTATTCTCCTCAGCACACAGCGCCATTTTCCCTCACAGAAACAGGGTTAAAACAGAGAGGGGGGGCACTGATTTGGCGATATGTATATATATTAAAATGCTATAAGGGAGGAACACTTATATAAAGGTTGTCCCTGGATAATTATAGCGTTTTGGTGTGTGCTGGCAAACTCTCCCTCTGTCTCCCCAAGGGGCTAGTGGGTCCTGTCCTCTATCAGAGCATTCCCTATGTGTGTGCTGTATGTCAGTACGTGTGTGTCGACATGTATGAGGAAAATATTGGTGAGGAGGCGGAGCAAAATTGCCTGTAATGGTGATGTCACTCTCTAGGGAGTCGACACCGGAATGGATGGCTTATTTATGGAATTACGTGACAATGTCAACACGCTGCAAGCCGGTTGACGACATGAGAGGGCCGGCGAACAAATTAGTATCTGTCCAGGCGTCTCAAACACCGTCAGGGGCTGTAAAATGCCCATTTACCTCAGTCGGTCGACACAGACCCAGACACGGACACTGATTTCAGTGTCGACGGTGAAGAAACAAACGTATTTTCTTTTAGGGCCACACGTTAAGGGCAATGAAGGAGGTGTTACATATTTCTGATACTCCAAGTACCACAAAAAAGGGTATTATGTGTGAGGTGAAAAAACTACCTGTAGTTTTTCCTGAATCAGATAAATTAAATGAAGTGTGTGATGATGCGTGGGTTTCCCCCGATAGAAAATTATTGGCGGTATACCCTTTCCCGCCAGAAGTTAAGGCGCGGTGGGAAACACCCCTCAGGGTGGATAAGGCACTCACACGCTTATCAGAACAAGTGGCGGTACCATCTACGGATAGGGCCGTACTTAAGGAGCCAGCTGATAGGAGGCTGAAAAATATCCTAAAAAGTATACACACACATGCTGGTGTTATACTGCGACCAGCGATCGCCTCAGCCTGGATGTGCAGAGCTGAGGTGGCTTGGTCGGATTCCCTGACTAAAAATATTGATACCTTTGACAGGGACAGTATTTTATTGACTATAGAGCATTTAAAGGATGCATTTCTATATATGCGAGATGCGCAGAGGGATATTTGCACTCTGGCATCAAGAGTAAATGCGATGTCCATATCTGCAAGAAGATGTTTATGGACAAGACAGTGGTCAGGTGATGCAGATTCCAAACGGCACAAAGATGTATTGCCGTATAAAGGGGAGGAGTTATTTGGGGTCGGTCCATGGGACCTGGTGGCCAGGGCAACTGCTGGAAAATCCACCGTTTTTTACCCTAAGTCACATCTCTGCAGAAAAAGACACCGTCTTTTCAGCCTCAGTCCTTTCGTCCCTATAAGAGTCATATCTGCCCAGGGATAGAGGAAATGGAAGAAGACTGCAGCAGGCAGCCCATTCCCAGGAACAGAAGCCCTCCACCGCTTCTACCAAGTTCTCAGCATGACGCTGGGACCGTACAGGACCCCTGGATCCTACAAGTAGTATCCAAGGGGTACAGATTGGAATGTCGAGAGGTTTCCCCCCTCGCAGGTTCCTGTAGTCTGCCTTACCAATGTCTCCCTCCGACAGGGAGGCAGTATTGAAAACAATTCACAAGCTGTATTCCCAGCAGGTGATAATAAAATTACCCCTCCGACAACAAGGAAAGGGGTATTACTCCACACTATATGGTGGTACTGAAGGCTAGGTGAGACCTATTCTAAATCTGGAAAATTTGAACACTTACAAGGGTTCAAATCCAGATGGAGTCACTCAGAGCAGTGATAGCAAACAAGGGGACTATATGGTGTCCCGGGACCTCAGGGATGCTTACCTCCATGTCCCAAAATTTGCCTTTTCTCACCAAGGGTACCTCAGGTTCGTGGTACAGAACTGTCACTATCAGTTTCAAGACGATGCCGTTGGATTGTCCAAGGCACCCCGGATCCTTACCAAGGTAATGACCGAAAGGAGGATTCGTCTTCAAAGAAAATGGACGACCTCCTGATAAGAACAAGGTCCAGAGAACAGTTGGAGGTCGGAGTAGCACTATCTCAAGTAGTTCTACGACAGCACGGGTGGATTCTAAATATTCCAAAACCGCAGTTGTTCCGATGACACGTCTGCTGGTCCTAGGGATGATTCTGGACACAGTCCAGGAAAAGGTGTTTCTCCCAGAGGAGAAAGCCAGGGAGTTATCCGAGCTAATCGGGATCCTCCTAAAACCAGGAAAAGTGTCAGTGCATCATTGCACAAGAGTCCTGGTAAAAATGGTGGCTTATTACGAAGCGCTTCCATTCGGCAGATTTCACGCAAGAACTCTTCAGTGGGATCTGCTGGACAAATGGTCCGGATCGCATCTTCAGATGCATCAGCGGATAACCCTATATCCAAGGACAAGGGTGTCTCTCCTGTGGTGATTACAGAGTGCTCATCTTCTAGAGGGCCGCAGATTCGGCATTCAGGATTGGATGCTGGTGACCACGGAGGCCAGCCTGAGAGGCTGGGGAGCAGTCACACAAGGAGTGTGATCAAGTCTGGAGAATTCTCTCCACATAAATATACTGGAGCTAAGAGCAAATTTATAATGCTCTAAGCTTAGCAAGACCTCTGCTTCAAGGTCAGCCGGTATTGATCCAGTGGGATAACATCACGGCAGTCGCCCACGTAAACAGAAAGGGCGGCACAAGAAGCAGGAGGGCAGTGGCAAAACTGCAAGGATTTTTCGCTAGGCGGAAAATCATGTGATAGCACTGTCAGCAGTGTTCATTCCGGGAGTGGACGACTGGGAAGCAGACTTCCTCAGCAGGCACGACCTCCACCCGGGAGAGTGGGAACTTCATCGGGAAGTTTTCCGCATGATTGTGAACCGTTGGGAAAGACCAAAGGTGGACATGATGGCGTCCCGCCCGAACAAAAAATGGGACAGGTATTGCGCCAGGTCACGAGACCTTCAGGCGATAGCTGTGGACGTCCTGGTAACACCGTGGGTGTAACAGTCGGTGTATGTGTTCCCTCCTCTGCTTCTCATAACCAAGGTATTGAGAATTATAAGACATAGAGGAGTAAGAACTATACTCGTGGCTCCGGATTGGCCAAGAGGGACTTGGTAACCGGAACTTCAAGAGATGCTCACAGAGGACTAATGGCCTCGGGAGCTAAGAAGGGATTTGCTTTCAGCAAGTACCATGTCTGTTCCAAGAGGAACCGTGGCATCGGCCTTTAAGAAAGGACCTGCTCCAGCAGGGACCTTGTCTGTTCCAAGACTTACCGCGACTGCGTTTGACGGCATGGCGGTTTGAACGCCGGATCCTAAGGGAAAAGGCATTCCGGAAGAGGTCATACCTACCCTGGTCAAAGCCAGGAAGGAGGTGACCGCACAACGTTATCACCACATGTGGTGAAAATATGTTGCGTGGGTGAGGCCAGGAAGGCCCCACGAAAAAATTTCAACTAGGTCATTTTCTGCACTTCCTGCAAACAGGAGTGTCTATGAGCCTCAAATTGGGGTCCATTAAGGTTCAAGTTTCGGCCCTATAGATTTTCTTCCAGAAAGAATTGGCTTCAGTTCCTGAAGTCCAGACGTTTGTCAAGGGAGTATTGCATATACAGCCCTTGTGTGCCTCCAGTGGCACCGTGGGATCTCAACGTAGTGTTGGGATTCCTCAAATCATATTGGTTTGAACCATTCAAATCTGTGGATTTGAAATATCTCACATGGAAAGTGACCATGCTGTTGGCCCTGGCCTGGGCCAGGCGATTGTTAAAATTGGCGGCTTTGTCTTACAAAAGCCCATATTTGATTTTCCATTCGGACAGGGCAGAACTGCGGACTCGTCCCCAGTTTCTTCCTAAGGTGGTGTGAGCGTTTCACCTGAAACAACCTATTGTGGTGCCTGCGGCTACTAGGGACTTGGAGGACTCCAAGTTGCTAGACGTTGTCAGGGCCCTGAAAATATATATATATATATATATATATATATATATATATATATATATATATATATATATATATATATATATATATATATATATATATATATATATATATATATATATATATATATATATATATATATATATAATTCCAGGACGGCTGGAGTCAGAAAGTCTGACTTGCTGTTTATATTGTAGGCACCCATAAAGCTGGGTGCTCCTGCTTCTAAGCAGACTATTGCTCGTTGGATTTGTAGTACAATTCAGCTTGCACATTCTGTGGCAGGCCTGCCACAGCCAAAATCTGTAAATGCCCATTCCACAAGGAAGGTGGGCTCATCTTGGGCGGCTGCCCGAGGGGTCTCGGCTTTACAACTTTGCCGAGCAGCTACTTGGTCAGGGGCAAACACGTTTGCTAAATTCTACAAATTTGATACCCTGGCTGAGGAGGACCTGGAGTTCTCTCATTCGGTGCTGCAGAGTCATCCGCACTCTCCCGCCCGTTTGGGAGCTTTGGTATAATCCCCATGGTCCTGACGGAGTCCCCAGCATCCACTAGGACGTTAGAGAAAATAAGATTTTACTTACCGATAAATCTATTTCTCATAGTCCGTAGTGGATGCTGGGCGCCCATCCCAAGTGCGGATTGTCTGCATTACTTGTACATAGTTATTGTTACAAAAAATCGGGTTATTATTGTTGTGAGCCATCTTTTTTAGAGGCTACTTCATTGTTATCATACTGTTAACTGGGTTCAAATCACAAGTTGTACGGTGTGATTGGTGTGGCTGGTATGAGTCTTACCCGGGATTCAAGATCCTTCCTTATTGTGTACGCTCGTCCGGGCACAGTACCTAACTGAGGCTTGGAGGAGGGTCATAGGGGGAGGAGCCAGTACACACCATGTGATCCTAAAAAGCTTGCTTTTGTGCCCTGTCTCCTGCGGAGCCGCTATTCCCCATGGTCCTGACGGAGTCCCCAGCATCCACTACGGACTATGAGAAATAGATTTATCGGTAAGTAAAATCTTATTTTTATTTTCAGTGAGTCCTGCTGGCAACAGGCTCACTGCATCGAGGGACTTAGGGGAGAGAAGTGAACTCACCTGCGTGCAGGATGGATTGGCTTCTTAGGCTACTGGACACCATTAGCTCCAGAGGGAGTCGGAACACAGGTCTCACCCTGGGGTTCGTCCCGGAGCCGCGCCGCCGACCCCCTTGCAGATGCCGAAAAGTGAAGAGGTCCAGAAACCGGCGGCAGAAGACTTTTCAGTCTTCATAAGGTAGCGCACAGCACTGCAGCTGTGTGCCATTGTTGTCAGCACACTTCATAGCAGCGGTCACTGAGGGTGCAGGGCGCTGGGGGGGGCGCCCTGGGCAGCAATGATAGTACCTTATTCTGGCTAAAAATACATCACATATAGCCCCTGGGGGCTATATGGATGTATTTAACCCCTGCCAGGTCTCAGAAAAACGGGAGAAGAAGCCCGCCGAAAAGGGGGCGGGGCCTATTCTCCTCAGCACACAGCGCCATTTTCCCTCACAGAAATGCTGGTGGGAAGGCTCCCAGGCTCTCCCCTGCACTGCACTACAGAAACAGGGTTAAAACAGAGAGGGGGGGCACTTATTTGGCGATATGACTATATATATTAAAATGCTATAAGGGAAAAACACTTATGTAAAGGTTGTCCCTGTATAATTATAGCATTTTTGGTGTGTGCTGGCAAACTCTCCCTCTGTCTCCCCAAAGGGCTAGTGGGGTCCTGTCCTCTATCAGAGCATTCCCTGTGTGTGTCGACATGTATGAGGACGATGTTGGTGAGGAGGCGGAGCAATTGCCTGTAATGGTGATGTCACTCTCTAGGGAGTCGACACCGGAATGGATGGCTTATTTAAGGAATTACGTGATAATGTCAACACGCTGCAAGGTCGGTTGACGACATGAGACGGCCGGCAAACCAATTAGTACCTGTCCAGGCGTCTCAAACACCGTCAGGGGCGTTAAAACGTCCTTTTACCTCAGTCGGTCGACACAGACACAGACACGGACACTGACTCCAGTGTCGACGGTGAAGAAACAAACGTATTTTCCTTTAGGGCCATACGTTACTTGTTAAGGGCAATGAAGGAGGTGTTACATATTTCTGATACTACAAGTACCACAAAAAAGGGTATTATGTGGAGTGTGAAAAAACTACCTGTAGTTTTTCCTGAATCAGATAAATTAAATGAAGTGTGTGATGATGCGTGGGTTTCCCCCGATAGAAAATTATTGGCGGTATACCCTTTCCCGCCAGAAGTTAGGGCGCGTTGGGAAACACCCCTTAGGGTGGATAAGGCGCTCACACGCTTATCAAAACAAGTGGCGGTACCGTCTCCAGATAGGGCCGCCCTCAAGGAGCCAGCTGATAGGAGGCTGGAAAATATCCTAAAAAGTATATACACACATACTGGTGTTATACTGCGACCAGCGATCGCCTCAGCCTGGATGTGCAGCGCTGGGGTGGCTTGGTCGGATTCCCTGACTGAAAATATTGATACCCTTGACAGGGACAGTATTTTATTGACTATAGAGCATTTAAAGGATGCATTTCTATATATGCGAGATGCACAGAGGGATATTTGCACTCTGGCATCAAGAGTAAGTGCGATGTCCATATCTGCCAGAAGTTGTTTATGGACACGACAGTGGTCAGGTGATGCAGATTCCAAACGGCACATGGAAGTATTGCCGTATAAAGGAGAAAAAGACAACGTCTTTTCAGCCTCAGTCCTTTCGTCCCCATAAGGGCAAGCGGGCAAAAGGCCAGTCATATCTGCCATGGGATAGAGGAAAGGGAAGAAGACTGCAGCAGGTAGCCCATTCCCAGAAACAGAAGCCCTCCACCGCTTCTGCCAAGTCCTCGGCATGACGCTGGGGCCGTACAAGCGGACTCAGGTGCGGTGGGGGGGGGTCGTCTCAAGAGTTTCAGCACGCAGTGGGCTCACTCGCAAGTGGACCCCTGGATCCTACAAGTAGTATCCCAGGGGTACAGATTGGAAATTCGAGACGTCTCCCCCTCGCAGGTTCCTGAAGTCTGCTTTACCAACGTCTCCCTCCGACAGGGAGGCAGTAGTGGAAACAATTCACAAGCTGTATTCCCAGCAGGTGATAATCAAAGTACCCCTCCTACAACAAGGAAAGGGGTATTATTCCACACTATATGGTGGTACTGAAGCCAGAAGGCTCGGTGAGACCTATTCTAAATCTGAAATAGTTGAACACTTACATACAAAGGTTCAAATCAAGATGGAGTCACTCAGAGCAGTGATAGCGAACCAGGAAGAAGGGGACTATATGGTGTCCCGGGACATCAGGGATGCTTACCTCCATGTCCCAATTTGCCCTTCTCACCAAGGGTACCTCAGGTTCGTGGTACAGAACTGTCACTATCAGTTTCAGACGCTGCCGGTTGGATTATCCACGGCACCCCGGGTCCTTACCAAGGTAATGGCCGAAATGATGATTCTTCTTCAAAGAAAATGGACGATCTCCTGATAGGGGCAAGGTCCAGAGAACAGTTGGAGGTCGGAGTAGCACTATCTCAAGTAGTTCTACGACAGCACGAGTGGATTCTAAATATTCCAAAACCGCAGCTGTTTCCGACGACACGTCTGCTGTTCCTAGGGATGATTCTGGACACAGTCCAGAAAAAGGTGTTTCTCCCGGAGAAGAAAGCCAGGGAGTTATCCGAGCTAGTCAGGAACCTCCTAAAACCAGGAAAAGTATCAGTGCATCATTGCACAAGGGTCCTGGGAAAAATGGTGGCTTCTTACGAAGCGATTCCATTCGGTAGATTTCACGCAAGAACTTTTCAGTGGGATCTGCTGGAAAAATGGTCCGGATCGCATCTTCAGATGCATCAGCGGATAACCCTGTCTCCAAGGACAAGGGTGTTTCTTCTGCGGTGGCTGCAGAGTGCTCATCTACTAAAGGGCCGCAGACTCGGCATTCAGGACTGGGTCCTGGTGACCACGGATGCCAGCCTGAGAGGCTGGGGAGCAGTCACACAGGGAAAAAATTTCCAGGGAGTGTGATCAAGTCTGGAGACTTCTCTCCACATAAATATACTGGAGCTAAGGGCAATTTACAATGTTCTAAGCTTAGCAAGACCTCTGCTTCAAGGTCAGCCGGTATTGATCCAGTGGGACAACATCACGGCAGTCGCCCACGTAAACAGACAGGGCGGCACAAGAAGCAGGAGGGCAATGGCAGAAACTGCAAGGATTCTTCGCTGGGCGAAAAATCATGTGATAGCACTGTCAGCAGTGTTCATTCCGGGAGTGGACAACTGGGAAGCAGACTTCCTCAGCAGGCACGACCTCCACCCGGGAGAGTGGGGACTTCATCGGGAAGTATTCCACATGATTGTGAACCGTTGGGAAAGACCAAAGGTGGACATGATGGCGTCCCGCCTGAACAAAAAACTGGACAGGTATTGCGCCAGGTCAAGAGACCCTCAAGCAATATCTGTGGACGTTCTGGTAACACCGTGGGTGTACCAGTCGGTGTATGTGTTCCCTCCTCTGCTTCTCATAACCAAGGTACTGAGAATTATAAGACGTAGAGGAGTAAGAACTATACTCGTGGCTCCGGATTGGCCAAGAAGGACGTGGCACCCGGAACTTCAAGAAATGCTCACAGAGGACTCATGGCCTCTGCCGCTAAGAAGGGACTTGCTTCAGCAAGTACCAGGTCTGTTCCAAGACTTACCGCGGCTGCGTTTGACGGCATGGCGGTGGAACGATCCTAAGGGAAAAAGGCATTCCGGAAGAGGTCATTCCTACCCTGGTCAAAGCCAGGAAGGAGGTGACCGCAAAACATTATCACCACATGTGGCGAAAATATGTTGCGTGGTGTGAGGCCAGGAAGGCCCCACGAAGAAATTTCAACTCGGTCGATTCCTGCATTTCCTGCAAACAGGAGTGTCTATGGGCCTCAAATTGGGGTCCATTAAGGTTCAAATTTCGGCCCTGTCAATTTTCTTCCAGAAAGAATTGGCTTCAGTTCCTGAAGTCCAGAAGTTTGTCAAGGGAGTATTGCATATACAACCCCCTTTTTGTGCCTCCAGTGGCACTGTGGGATCTCAACGTAGTTCTGGGATTCCTCAAATCACATTTTAAACCGCTCAAATCTGTGGATTTGAAATATCTCACATGAAAAGTGACCATGCTGTTGGCCCTGGCCTCGGCCAGGCGAGTGTCAGAATTGGCGGCTTTGTCTCACAAAAGCCATATCTGATTGTCCATTCGGACAGGGCAGAGCTGCGGACTCGTCCCCAGTTTCTTCCTAAGGTGGTGTCAGCATTTCACCTGAACCAGCTTATTGTGGTACCTGCGGCTACTAGGGACTTGGAGGACTCCAAGTTGCTAGATGTTGTCAGGGCCCTGAAAATATAGGTTTCCAGGACGGCTGGAGTCAGGAAAACTGACTCGCTGTTATCCTGTATGCACCCAACAAACTGGGTGCTCTTGCTTCTAAGCAGACGATTGCTCGTTGGATTTGTAGCACATTTCAACTTGCACATTCTGTGGCAGGCCTGCCACAGCCTAAATCTGTCAAGGCCCATTCCACAAGGAAGGTGGGCTCATCCTGGGCGGCTGCCCGAGGGGTCTCGGCATTACAACTCTGCCGAGCAGCTACGTGGTCGGGGGAGAACACGTTTGTAAAATTCTACAAATTTGATACCCTGGCTAAAGAGGACCTGGAGTTCTCTCATTCGGTGCTGCAGAGTCATCCGCACTCTCCCGCCCGTTTGGGAGCTTTGGTATAATCCCCATGGTCCTGACGGAGTCCCCAGCATCCACTAGGACGTCAGAGAAAATAAGATTTTACTAACCGATAAATCTATTTCTCGTAGTCCGTAGTGGATGCTGGGCGCCCATCCCAAGTGCGGATTGTCTGCAATACTTGTACATAGTTATTGTTACAAAAATCGGGTTATTCTTGTTGTGAGCCATCTTTTCAGAGGCTCCGCTGTTATCATGCTGTTAACTGGGTTCAGATCACAGGTTGTACAGTGTGATTGGTGTGGCTGGTATGAGTCTTACCCGGGATTCAAAATCCTTCCTTATTGTGTACGCTCGTCCGGGCACAGTATCCTAACTGAGGCTTGGAGGAGGGTCATAGGGGGAGGAGCCAGTGCACACCACCTGATCCTAAAGCTTTTACTTTTGTGCCCTGTCTCCTGCGGAGCCGCTATTCCCCATGGTCCTGACGGAGTCCCCAGCATCCACTACGGACTACGAGAAATAGATTTATCGGTAAGTAAAATCTTATTTTTATAGTTATTACAGGTTGAGTAACCCTTATCCAAAATGCTTGGGACCAGAATTATTTTGGATATCGGATTATTCCGTATTTTGGAGTAATTGCATACCATAATGAGACCATAGCGATGGGACCCAAGTCTAAGCACAGAATGCATTTATGTTTCAAATACACCTTATACACACAGCCTGAAGGTCTTATTATACAATATTTTTAGTAACTTTGTGTATCAAACAAAGTTTGTGTACATTGAGCCATCAGAAAAATAAGATTTTAAACCTACTGGTAAATCTTTTTCTCCATGTCTGTAGAGGATGCTGGGGACTCTGTAAGGACCATGGGGTATAGACGGGCTCCGCAGGAGACATGGGCACTATAAAGAACTTTTAGTATGGGTGTGCACTGGCTCCTCCCTCTATGCCCCTCCTCCAGACCTCGGTTAGAGAACTGTTCCCAGAGGAGATGGACAATATGAGGAAAGTATTTTGTTAATCTAAGGGCAAGATTCATACCAGCCCACACCAATCATACCATATAACCTGGAATATACACAACCAGTTAACAGTATGAACAAAAAACAGTATCAGTCAAAGACCGATTCTAACTGTAACATAACCCTTATGAAAACAACAACTATATATGTATGTGATGTTTTTCTTGTAATTTCCTATGTATGTGATTGAATTTATTGTGGATAGCTAGAGTAGTTTTTGTCTGATTACCCACCCTGTGCAATTTGTTCTTTGATCAATTAGCATTTCAATCAGGTGACCAAATGTTCAGAGGTAGGCCTATTCTTAATCAGAGACAGTATTTCTTTTGATTTAGGTAAGGGGTCAGCTTGCTGGGGGTAGTTTGCGTGGATTTTAATAAGTGTGGATTTAAGAAGTGTGTTATCCGAACAGTTAAAAAAAAACAGTTGAAAAAACATTGAACAACATCAAGGAAAAGTAACTTTTACAACTTACTCCTACTCCACTTTAACCCAAGAAAACACAAACAACCACAGCATGTTCATCAAACTACTGTTTCTTATTTCTATTCATGGAATTCTCACCAAATTTCACACATTTTACACACCCCCTGAAACTCACCACTCTGTGCACATTACAGCTTCTATTCTCCACTCCCCTCTTCTAACCACTCATGAGCTTTATACTTACTTCTCTGCAAGTACTTTGACAACCACAATTGGCCACCAGAATAAACACTCGCAAACATCCACCAATATTTATCTCACTCTATTAGCTGGTGACATATCACCAAATCCAGGCCCCAACCACCTTTCCCTCTCACACTCAGCTGTCTCAAAACAACATTGAAATCCATCTAACCTCATAAATATCACGTGTCTCCCATCCCCCTCCAAGTCACTAAAATGTGCCTTATTGAATGCACGCTCTGTTTGCAACAAATTAACATCCATCCATGACCTCTGCATATCTCACAACTTTAATCTGCTTGCTATAACAGAAACATGGCTCACACAATCAGACACGGCCTCCCCTGCAGCACTGTCACACGGTGGTTTCCACTTCACACACACACACACACACACACACACACACACACACACACACACACACACACACACACACACACACACACACACACACACACACACATCTATCTAGGCCTAATAATAGTAAAGGTGGTGGGGTTGGAATCTTACTGTCACAGTTTTTCACATACACTGTTCTACTTCAGGTTCCATCACTCGCATTCACATAATTTGAAGTTCACTCTCTCATGATTTTCACCCCCTTCTCTCTGCGTGTTGCAGCTAACTATCGCCCTCCTGGGCAACCTAAACAACAATTTCTAGAAGATTTTTCTGCCTGGCTCCCACACTTCTTAACCTCTGACATCTCCACCATCATTATGACCGATTTCAATATAGCTCTTGACAGTCCACAATCTGTTCATGCATCCAAACTCCTCTCTCTAACCTCCTCTCTTGGCCTAACCCAATGGTCCGACTCCTCTACTCACCAGGAGGGCCACTGCCATGATCTTGTGTTCACCAGGCTCTGCTCAGTTTCCCAACTCATTAACACTCCTTTCCCTCTCTCTGATCACAACCTGATCACCTTCACAATCTCTTCTATTACTTTAAATTCTAGGACACTAAAACCAAGCAAGCCTCCTATAACACGCAGAAATACTAACAATATAAATTTTCAACAACTTTCCACTTCTCTGCAACAAAGTCTCTCACCAATCTCTACATTCACCACACCTGACACTGCTGTATCCCACCTGCACCAGACCCTAGAGAGTGCCCTTGATGAAGTTGCTCCAGCTATCCATCACACTCCACGTAGGCTTAGATGCCAACCATGGCACTCTAAATCAACAAGACACCTACAAAAACTGTCACGTAAGGTAGAACGTCAGTGGCGGAAATCTCAGAATCCAAGTGACTTTCTCACATATAAGACTACCTACCACTCCTATCGTCAGGCCCTGGACACTGCCAAACAAACATATTTCCAATCTCTTATCATGCCACCAACCCCAAACGACTTTTTAATACATTTAAATCACTTCTTTACCCTCCCTCACCTCCCCCACTAGCTACTATCAGTGCACAAGAACTTGCTTCCTACTTCAAGGATAAGATTGATAAAATCCGAGATGAAATGGTATGCTCTAACTCAGCCAGTGACCTGCTCAAATCCCTATCTGCACCCTCTGGCACTTTCTCTTCATTTGATCCCACAAGTGAAGATGAAGTATCAACACTCTTTTCATCCTCCTACTCCACTACCTCTCCTCTTGATCCTATACCCTCACAGGTCAGCAAAAGTTTGTCTCCTGTGCTTATCCCAACCTTAACTAAAATCTGTAATCTCTCTCTCTCTCTACTGGCATCTTTCCATCTCTGTTTAAACATGCAGTGATTACTCCCATTCTGATAAAACACAACTCTGACCCAAACACACTCTCTAACTACCGTCCCATTTCTCAGCTACCCAGTCCCTCCAAGCTACTTGAGAGACTTGCCTACACTCGCCTTACACACTTTCTTAACTCCCACAACTTACTGGACCCACTTCAGTCAGACTTTCGTGCCCAACACTCCACGGAGACGGCACTGACCAAAGTAGTGAATGATCTGGTCACTGCTAGATCAAAAGGCCATTACACACTACTTATACTTCTAGATCTCTCTGCTGCTTTTGATACTGTTGACCACTCTCTTCTCATACAAACACTAGAGTCCCTAGGTCTTCAGGACACAGCCCTTACTTGGTTTTCATCCTACCTATCTAATCGATCTTTCAGTGTTTACTTCTCTGATTCTACCTCCTCTTCTCTACCTCTATCAGTTGGAGTACCGCAAGGCTCAGTCTTAGGTCCTCTGCTTTTCTCAATTTATACCTCCTCTCTTGGTAAACTAATCAGCTCCTTCGGATTTCAGTATCATTTGTACGCTGATGATACTCAAATCTACCTATCCTCCCCAGATTTATCACCATCTGTATTGGCTCGTGTCACTGGATGCCTGTCTGCCATTTCATCTTGGATGTCATCTCGCCATCTCAAACTCAACATTTCCAAAACAGAATTATTTTCCCACCAGCTAAGGGTAGTTACCAACCTGATATTGCCATAACTGTTGACAATGCAACTATCCACCCTACCCCACAAGCTCGCTGCCTAGGTGTCATCCTTGACTCTGAACTGTCGTTTGTTCCACACATTCAATCCGTCTCTAAATCATGTTACATGCACCTTAAAAACATATCCAAAATACGCCCTTATCTTACACAAGACACTGCAAAAACTCTGATCCATGCACTCATCATCTCCCGCATTGATTATTGTAATAGTCTCCTTACTGGTCTTCCCAAACATAGGCTCTCACCACTTCAATCCATTTTAAATGCAGCTGCGAGGCTAATCTTCCTCGCCAGACGTTCTTCGTCTGCTGATCCGCTCTGTCAGTCCCTCCATTGGTTACCGGTATTCTACCGTGTCAAATATAAAATACTTTTACTTACATACAAGGCTATTACCCAAACTGCACCATCATACATCTCCTCACTCATCTCAAAATATCTCCCTACCAGACCCCTCCGCTCTGCACAAGATCTGCGTCTCTCATCCAGATGTATTACCTGTTCCCACTCAAAATTACAGGACTTTACCCGGGCTTCACCCACTCTGTGGAATGCCTCCCACGCACAATAAGACTCTCCACTAGTCTCCAAACCTTTAAACGTTCCCTGAAAACTCATCTCTTCATACAAGCCTACCAAATTCCTGACCCACACACACAACCTTCAATGCTTCCCTATCCAGTTACATTTCCTCTACACAGTCCCCATAACCTCACATTTTGTCTTCCAACATTGCTGGGTGATCATATCATACAACCCACTAAGAACCTAGCAATCTGGGGAAACATTATGTAACAGGTTGCATCTATCCTTGTGTATCAATACCTATTTCCCTATAGATTGTAAGCTTGCGAGCAGGGCCTTCCTACCGCTATGTCTGTCTTTCTCCTGTTTTGTTCTATAACTGTTTTTATTATTGTAAAGCGCAACGGAATATGCTGCGCTATATAAGAAACTGCTAATAATAATAATAATAATAATATACAAGTCTTGCAGATTTAGTCCGCACTGGGACGGGCGCCCAGCATCCTCTACGGACTAGGAGAAAAAGAGTTACCGGCAGGTTTAAAATCTTATTTTCTCTTACGTCCTAGAGGATGCTGGGGACTCCGTAAGGACCATGGGGTTTATACCAAAGCTCCCAACCGGGCGGGAGAGTGCGGATGACTCTGCAGCACCGACTGAGCAAACGCAAGGTCCTTATCAGCCAGGGTATCAAACTTGTAGAATTTAGCAAAAGTGTTTGAACCCGACCAAGTAGCTGCTTGGCAAAGCTGTAATGCCGAGACGCCTCGGGCAGCCGCCCAAGAAGAGCCCACCTTCCTAGTGGAATGGGCCTTTACTGAATTTGGTAACGGCAATCCAGCCGTAGAATGAGCCTGCTGAATCGTGTTACAGATCCAGCGAGCAATAGTCTGCTTAGAAGCAGGAGCGCCAACCTTGTTGGCTGCATACAGGACAAACAGAGCATCTGTTTTCCTAACCCTAGCTGTCCTGGCTACATAAATCTTTAAGGCCCTGACTACATCCAGGGACTTGGAGTCCTCCCAGTCCCCCGTAGCCACAGGCACCACAATAGGTTGGTTCATATGAAATGAAGAAACCACCTTAGGCAAAAATTGAGGACGCGTCCTCAACTCTGCTCTATCCACATGGAAAATCAAATAGGGGCTCTTGTGGGACAAGGCAGCCAATTCGGACACCCGCCTTGCAGATGCCAAGGCCAATAACATGACCACCTTCCTCGTGAGAAATTTTAATTCAACTGTTTGAAGAGGTTCAAACTAGTGAGATTTCAGGAAACTTAACACCACGTTAAGGTGCCACTGGGGGCACAAAGGGGGGCTGGATGTGCAGCACGCCCTTCACAAACGTCTGGACTTCTGGGAGAGAAGCCAATTCCCTCTGAAAGAATATAGATAGGGCTGAAATCTGTACCTTAATGGAGCCTAACTTCAGACTCATATCCACCCCTGTCTGTAGAAAGTGGTGAAACCGGCCCAGATGGAAATCTTCCGTAGGAGCATTCTTGGCTTCACACCAAGATACATACTTCCTCCAGATACGGTGATAATGCTTTGCAGTCACCTCCTTCCTAGCCTTTATCAGAGTAGGGATGACTTCCTCCGGAATACCTTTCCCAGCTAGGATTCGGTGTTCAACCGCCATGCCGTCAAACGTAACCGCGGTAAGTCTTGGAACACACATGGCCCCTGCTGTAACAGGTCCTCCCTGAGAGGAAGAGGCCACGGATCTTCTGTGAGCATTTCCTGAAGATCTGAGTACCAGGCCCTTCGAGGCCAATCTGGAACAATGAGTATTGTCTGCACTCTTCTTTGTCTTATGATTCTCAATTTTTGAGATGAGAAGAAGAGGAGGAAATACATAGACCGACTGAAACACCCATGGTGTCACTAGGGCGTCTACTGCTACTACTTGAGGGTCCCGTGACCTGGCACAATACCTCTGAAGCTTCTTGTTGAGGCGTGACGCCATCATGTCTATTTGAGGAATTCCCCAAAGACTTGTTATCTCTGCAAAAACTTCTTGATAAAGTCCCCACTCTCCTGTATGGAGATCATGTCTGCTGAGGAAGTCTGCTTCCCAGTTGTCCACTCCCGGAATGAAGACCGCTGACAGAGCGCTTACGTGATTTTCCGCCCAGCAAAGAATCCTGGTGGCTTCCGCCATCGCCACTCTGCTCCTTGTCCCGCCTTGGCGGTTTACATGAGCCACGGCTGTGACGTTGTCTGATTGAATCAGAACCGGTAGGTCGCGAAGAAGATTCTCCGCTTGTCGTAGGCCGTTGTATATGGCCCTCAATTCCAGCATGTTGATGTGTAGACAAGCCTCCTGGCTGACCATAGTCCCTGAAAACTTCTTCCTTGTGTGACTGCTCCCCATCCTCGGAGGCTCGCGTCCGTGGTCACCAGAACCCATTCTTGTTTGCCGAACCTGCGACCCTCTAGAAGGTGAGCACTCTGCAGCCACCACAGGAGAGACACCCTGACCCTGGGGGACAGGGTTATTTTCTGATGTATAAGTAGATGGGACCCGGACCACTTGTCCAGAAGGTCCCACTGAAAAGTCCTCGCATTAAAACTGCCGAAGGGGATGGCCTCGTAGGCTGCCACCATTTTTCCCAGAACTCGAGTGCATTGATGAAAAGACACTCTTTTTGGTTTTAGCAGGTCTCTGACCATGTTCTGGAGATCCTGGGCTTTTCTCTGACGTCCTAGTGGATGCTGGGAACTCCGTAAGGACCATGGGGAATAGCGGCTCCGCAGGAGACTGGGCACAAAAGTAAAGCTTTAGGACTACCTGGTGTGCACTGGCTCCTCCCCCTATGACCCTCCTCCAAGCCTCAGTTAGATTTTTGTGCCCGGCCGAGAAGGGTGCACACTAGGCGCTCTCCTGAGCTTCTTAGTGAAAGTTTAGTTTTAGGTTTTTTATTTTCAGTGAGACCTGCTGGCAACAGGCTCACTGCATCGAGGGACTAAGGGGAGAAGAAGCGAACCTGCCTGTTTGCAGCCAGCTTGGGCTTCTTAGGCTACTGGACACCATTAGCTCCAGAGGGACCGAACACAGGCCCAGCCTCAGAGCTCGGTCCCGGAGCCGCGCCGCCGGCCCCCTTACAGAGCCAGAAGCAAGAAGAGGTCCGGAAAAATCGGCGGCTGAAGACATCAGTCTTCAACAAGGTAGCGCACAGCACTGCAGCTGTGCGCTATTGTTACTCAGGCACACTTCATACTTCGGTCACTGACGGTGCAGGGCGCTAGGGGGGGGCGCCCTGAGCAGCAATGTAAACACCTTGGCTGGCATAAATACACCACATATAACCCCCAGGGCTATATGGATGTATTTTAACCCCTGCCAGAACTCACCAAAAAGCGGGAGAAAAGGCTGCTGAGAAGGGGGCGGAGCCTATCTCCTCAGCACACAGGCGCCATTTTCCATCACAGCTCCGCTGGAAGGACGTCTCCCTGACTCTCCCCTGCAGTCCTGCACTACAGAAAAGGGTAAAAAAGAGAGGGGGCACTAATTTGGCGCAGTTTTAATACTAACAGCAGCTATAAAGGGAAAAGCACATTTTATAGTGGTATTCCTGTCTATATATAGCGCTCTGGTGTGTGCTGGCATATTCTCCCTCTGTCTCCCCAAAGGGCTAGTGGGGTCCTGTCCTCTATCAGAGCATTCCCTGTGTGTGTGCGGTGTGTCGGTACGATTGTGTCGACATGTTTGAGGAGGAAAATGAGATGGAGGCGGAGCAATTGCCTATTATAGAGTTGTCACCCCCTAGGGAGTCGACACCTGAGTGGATGAGCTTATGGAAGGAATTGCGTGACAGTGTCAGCTCTTTACGACAGACAGTTGACGACATGAGACAGCCGGCTACTCAGCTTGTGCCTGTCCAGGGGTCTCAAACGCCATCAGGGGCTTTAAAACGCCCGTTACCTCAAATGGCAGACACAGACACGGATACTGACTCCAGTGTCGATGATGAGGAGACAAACGTGACTTCCACTAGGGCCACACGTTACATGATTGAAGCAATGAAAAATGTATTGCATATCTCTGATAATACAAGTACCACTAAAAAGGGTATTATGTTTGGTGAGAAAAAACTGCCTGTAGTTTTTCCTGTATCCGAGGAATTAAATGAAGTGTGTGATGAGGCGTGGGTTTCCCCCGATAAAAAACTGATAATTCCTAAAAGGTTATTGGCATCGTTCCCTTTCCCGCCAGAGGGTAGGGCACGTTGGGAAACACCCCCTAGGGTGGATAAAGCGCTCACACGCTTGTCTAAACAGGTAGCACTACCCTCTCCTGATACGGCCGCCCTAAAGGAACCTGCCGATAGAAAGCTGGAGAATATCCTAAAATGTATATACACTCACACGGGTGTTATACTGCGACCAGCAATCGCCTCAGCCTGGATGTGCAGTGCGGGCCTGGCATGGTCGGATTCCCTGACTGAAAATATTGATACCCTAGATAGGGACAGTATATTACTGACTATAGAGCATTTGAAGGATGCATTTCTATATATGCGTGATGCACAGAGGGATATTTGCCGACTGGCATCAAGAGTTAGCGCGCTGTCCATTTCTGCAAGAAGAGGTTTATGGACGCGGCAGTGGTCAGGTGACGCGGATTCTAAAAGGCACATGGAAGTATTGCCTTATAAGGGGGAGGAGTTATTTGGGGTATGTCTATCAGACCTGGTAGCCACGGCAACTGCTGGAAAATCCACATTTTTACCCCAGGTAGCTTCTCAACCTAAGAAGACGCCGTACTATCAGGCGCAGTCCTTTCGGCCCCATAAGGGCAAGCGGGCAAAAGGCGCCTCATTTCTGCCCCGTGGCAGAGGGAGAAGAAAAAGGCTGCAACAAACAGCCAGTTCCCAGGAACAAAAGCCCTCTCCCACCTCCGCAAAGTCCTCAGCATGACGCTGGGGCTTTACAAGCGGACTCAGGCACGGTGGGGGCCGGTCTCAAGAAGTTCAGTGCGCAGTGGGCCCACTCGCAAGTGGACCCCTGGATCCTTCAGGTGGTATCTCAGGGGTACAAATTGGAATTCGAGACGTCTCCCCCTCGCCGTTTTCTAAAGTCTGCTTTACCGACGTCTCCCTCAGACAGGGAGGCAGTATTGGAAGCCATTCACAAGCTATATTCCCAGCAGGTGATAATCAAGGTACCCCTCCTACAACAGGGAAAGGGGTACTATTCCACACTATTTGTGGTACCGAAGCCGGACGGCTCGGTGAGACCAATTTTAAACCTAAAATCCTTGAACACTTACATACAAAGGTTCAAATTCAAGATGGAGTCACTCAGAGCAGTGATTGCAAACCTGGAAGAAGGGGACTATATGTTGTCTCTGGACATCAAAGATGCTTACCTACATGTCCCAATTTACCCTTCTCACCAAGGGTACCTCAGGTTTGTGGTACAGAACTGTCACTATCCGTTTCAGACGCTGCCGTTTGGATTGTCCACGGCACCCCAGGTCTTTACCAAGGTAATGGCCGAAATGATGATACTCCTTCGAAGGAAGGGAGTTTTAGTTATCCCTTACTTGGACGATCTCCTGATAAGGGCAAGATCCAGGGAACAGTTGGAAGTCGGAGTAGCACGATCTCATATAGTGCTGCGCCAGCACGGTTGGATTCTCAATATTCCAAAATCGCAGCTGATCCCGACGACACGACTTCTCTTCCTAGGGATGATCCTGGACACAGTCCAGAAAAAGGTGTTTCTCCCGGAGGAGAAAGCCAGGGAGTTATCCGAACTAGTCAGAAATCTCCTAAAACCAGGCCAAGTCTCAGTGCATCAATGCACAAGGGTCCTGGGAAAGATGGTGGCTTCTTACGAAGCAATCCCATTCGGCAGATTCCACGCAAGAACCTTCCAGTGGGATCTGCTAGACAAATGGTCCGGGTCGCATCTTCAGATGCATCAGCGGATAATCTTGTCACCAAGGACAAGGGTGTCTCTCCTGTGGTGGTTGCAGAGTGCTCATCTTCTAGAGGGCCGCAGATTCGGCATTCAGGACTGGGTCCTGGTGACCACGGATGCCAGCCTGAGAGGCTGGGGAGCAGTCACACAGGGAAAAAATTTCCAGGGCTTGTGGTCAAGCCTGGAGACATCACTTCACATAAATATCCTGGAGCTAAGGGCCATCTACAATGCTCTAAGCCTAGCAAGACCTCTGCTTCAAGGTCAGCCGGTGCTGATCCAGTCAGACAACATCACGGCAGTCGCCCACGTAAACAGACAGGGCGGCACAAGAAGCAGGAGGGCAATGGCAGAAGTTGCAAGGATTCTTCGCTGGGCGGAAAATCATGTGATGGCACTGTCAGCAGTGTTCATTCCGGGAGTGGACAACTGGGAAGCAGACTTCCTCAGCAGACACGACCTCCACCCGGGAGAGTGGGGACTTCACCCAGAAGTCTTCCACATGATTGTGAACTGTTGGGAAAAACCAAAGGTGGACATGATGGCGTCCCGCCTCAACAAAAAACTAGACAGGTATTGCGCCATGTCAAGGGACCCTCAGGCAATAGCTGTGGACGCTCTGGTAACACCGTGGGTGTACCAGTCAGTGTATGTGTTCCCTCCTCTGCCTCTCATACCCAAGGTACTGAGAATCATAAGAAGGAGAGGAGTAAGGACTATACTCGTGGCTCCGGATTGGCCAAGAAGGACTTGGTACCCGGAACTTCAAGAGATGCTCACAGAGGACCCGTGGCCTCTACCTCTAAGAAGGGACCTGCTCCAGCAGGGACCCTGTCTGTTCCACGACTTACCGCGGCTGCGTTTGACGGCAGGGCGGTTGAACGCCGGATCCTGAAGGAAAAAGGCATTCCGGATGAAGTCATCCCTACCCTGATCAAAGCCAGGAAGGATGTAACCGTACAGCATTATCACCGTATTTGGCGTAAATATGTTGCGTGGTGCGAGGCCAGGAAGGCCCCTACAGAGGAATTTCAACTGGGTCGTTTCCTGCATTTCCTGCAAACAGGACTGTCTATGGGCCTAAAATTAGGGTCCATTAAGGTTCAAATTTCGGCCCTGTCGATTTTCTTCCAGAAAGAACTGGCTTCAGTTCCTGAAGTTCAGACGTTTGTCAAGGGGGTACTGCATATACAGCCTCCTTTTGTGCCTCCAGTGGCACCTTGGGATCTCAATGTAGTTTTGGGGTTCCTAAAATCACATTGGTTTGAACCACTCACCACTGTGGACTTAAAATATCTCACATGGAAAGTGGTAATGCTGTTGGCCCTGGCTTCAGCCAGGCGTGTCTCACATACGGACAGGGCAGAATTGAGGACTCGTCCTCAATTTCTCCCTAAGGTGGTTTCAGCGTTTCACTTGAACCAGCCTATTGTGGTACCTGCGGCTGCTAGGGACTTGGAGGACTCCAAGTTGCTGGACGTAGTCAGGGCCCTGAAAATATGTGTTTCCAGGACGCCTGGAGTCAGAAAATCTGACTCGCTGTTTATCCTGTATGCACCCAACAAGCTGGGTGCTCCTGCTTCTAAGCAGACTATTGCTCGTTGGATTTGTAGTACAATTCAGCTTGCACATTCTGTGGCAGGCCTGCCACAGCCAAAATCTGTAAAAGCCCATTCCACAAGGAAGGTGGGCTCATCTTGGGCGGCTGCCCGAGGGGTCTCGGCTTTACAACTTTGCCGAGCAGCTACTTGGTCAGGGGCAAACACGTTTGCAAAATTCTACAAATTTGATACCCTGGCTGAGGAGTACCTGGAGTTCTATCATTCGGTGCTGCAGAGTCATCCGCACTCTCCCGCCCGTTTGGGAGCTTTGGTATAATCCCCATGGTCCTTACGGAGTTCCCAGCATCCACTAGGACGTCAGAGAAAATAAGAATTTACTTACCGATAATTCTATTTCTCGTAGTCCGTAGTGGATGCTGGGCGCCCATCCCAAGTGCGGATTGTCTGCAATACTTGTACATAGTTATTGTTTCAATAAATCGGGTTATTATTGTTGTGAGCCATCTTTTCAGAGGCTCCTCTGTTATCATGCTGTTAACTGGGTTCAGATCACAGGTTGTACGGTGTGATTGGTGTGGCTGGTATGAGTCTTACCCGGGATTCAAAATCCTTCCTTATTGTGTACGCTCGTCCGGGCACAGTATCCTAACTGAGGCTTGGAGGAGGGTCATAGGGGGAGGAGCCAGTGCACACCAGGTAGTCCTAAAGCTTTACTTTTGTGCCTAGTCTCCTGCGGAGCCGCTATTCCCTATGGTCCTTACGAAGTTCCCAGCATCCACTACGGACTACGAGAAATAGAATTATCGGTAAGTAAATTCTTATTTTTCCAATGGAAGAAAAACCCTCTTTTGTTCCGTGTCCAGAATCATGCCTAGGAATGATAGCCGAGTCGTTGGAACCAATTGTGACTTTGGCAGATTGAGAATCCAACCGTGCTGTTGCAGCACTTTCAGAAAGAGCGACACGCTCTTCAGCAATTGATCTCTCGATCTCGCCTTTATCAGGAGATCGTCCAAGTATGGGATAATTGTGACTACCTGCCTGCGCAGGAGCGCCATCATCTCCGCCATTACCTTGGTGGAAAGCCCAAACGGCAACGTCTGAAACTGTTAATGACAGTCCTGTACAGCGAATCTCAGGTACTCCTGATGAGGGGGGTATATGGGGACATGAAGGTATGCATTCTTTATGTCTAGTGACACCATAAAATCCCTCCATTCCAGGCTGGATATTACAGCTCGGAGCGATTCCATCTTGAATTTGACTTTTTCAAGTACAGGTTTAGGGATTTTAGATTTAAAATGGGTCTGACCGAACCATCTGGCTTCGGGACCACAAACAGGGTTGAATAATACCCTTTTCCCTGTTGGACCAGGGGAACCTTGACCACCACTTGCTGTTGACACAGCTTTTGAATTGCAGCTAACACTACTTCCCTCTCCGGGGGTGAAGCTGGCAAGGCCGACTTGAAAAATCGGCGAGGGGGCACCTCTTCGAATTCCAGCTTGTAGCCTTGGGAAACAATTTCCATCGCCCAAGGATCCACGTCTGAAAGAATCCAGATCTGGCTGAAAAGTCGAAGGCGTGCCCCCACTGGTGCGGACTCCCTTAGGGGAGCCCCAGCGTCATGCGGTGGATTTTGTAGAAGCCGGGGAGGACTTCTGTTCCTGGGAACTAGCCGAAGCAGGTGTTCTCTTTCCTCTACCCTTACCTCTGGCAAGGAAGGAGGAGCCCCGACCTCTTCTGGACTTATGCGACCGAAAGGACTGCATCTGATACTGTGGAGTTTTCTTTTGCTGTTGGGGAACAAAAGGTAAAAAGGTAGATTTACCCACGGTAGCTGTGGCAACCAGGTCTGCGAGCCCCTCCCCAAACAACATTTCACCCTTGTAAGGTAAAACCTCCATATGCTTCTTTGAGTCTGCATCACCCGTCCATTGGCGGGTCCATAGAGCTCGTCTCGCAGAAATAGCCATGGCATTGGCTCTGGAACCCAGCAGCCCAACGTCTCTTTGAGCGTCCCTCATATATAAGACTGCGTCTTTAATGTGGGCTAAGGTTAATAAAATGGTATCCCTATCTAGGGTATCAAGGTCCGCTGACAAGGTATCTGTCCATGCTGCAACTGCGCTACATACCCATGCCGATGCTATTGCCGGTCTGAGCAAAGCACCTGTATGCGCATAAATAGACTTTAAAGTAGTCTCCTGTCTGCGATCAGCAGGATCCTTGAGGGCTGCCGTGTCCGGAGACGGTAGCGCCAACTTCTTGGACAGGCGTGTTAAAGCCTTGTCCACCCTGGGAGAGGATTCCCAACATACCCTGTCCTGTGCAGGGAAAGGATACGCCATAAGAACCCGTTTGGGAATCTGCAGTTTTTTATCTGGAGTTTCCCAAGCTTTTTCAAATAACTCGTTAAGCTCATGAGATGGGGGAAAGGTTACCTCAGGTTTCTATTCCTTACACATGCGCACCCTCGTGTCAGGGACAGAGGGGTCATCTGTGATATGCAAAACATCTTTTATTGCAATAATCATACACTGAATACTTTTTTCCACCCTTGGGCGCAATTTTGCATCATCGTAGTCGACACTGGAATCAGAATCCGTGTCGGTACCAGTGTCTACTATTTGGGATAGGGGACGTTTTTGAGACCCAGAAGGGCCCTGTGACCCAGTCCAATCCGTGGATTGACTCCCTGCTTTCTCCCTGGACTCTGCTTTGTACAGTCTCTTATGTAATGAGGCCACACTTGCATTTAACATATGCCACATGTCCATCCAATCATGAGTCGGCATTGCCGACGGGGAGACACCACTCATCTGCTCCACCTCCTCCTTGGACGAGCCTTCCGCTTCAGACATGCCGACACGCACGTACCGACACCCCCACACACACAGGGATATATCTATAAGAGGACAATTCCCCAACAAGGCCCTTTGGAGAGACAGAGAGAGAGTATTCCAGCACACACCCAGGGCCAACTGACACTGGAATAAAACCCAGATAGCGCTTCTCTGCAGCGTTCTGTGGAGCAAATGGCGCTGTTAGTGCTGAGGGATCAAGCTCCACCCCCTCCAGCGGCGGGCTTCGGTCCCGCTTCAATATACAAAAAATGGCGGGGGATCTCTGCATTTACTGCCTCCGCAGCCTAATGTACCCTTATATGCCAGTCCAGAGGTTTATTGCTGCCCAGGGCGCCCCCCCTGCGCCCATCAGTGCCTGTTCCGTGTGTGTAGTGTGTGGGAGCAATGGCGCGCAGCGTTACCGCTGCGCGCTTACCTCAGTGAAGATCTGAAGTCTTCTGCCGCCTTGAAGTCTTCTTTTCTTCTTATACTCACCCGGCTTCTATCTTCCGGCTCTGCGAGGAGGACGGCAGCGCGGCTCAGGGACGAACGGCGGGGTGAGACCTGCGTTCCGACTCCCTCTGGAGCTAATAGTGTCCAGTAGCCTAAGAAGCAGAGCCTATCATTTAAGTGGGTCTGCTTCTCTCTCCTCAGTAAGACGATGCAGGGAGCCTGTTGCCAGCAGTGCTCCCTGAAAATAAAAAACCTAACAAAATTCTTTTTCAGAGAAACTCCGGAGAGCTCCTCTGTAATGCACCCTATCTCCTCTGGGCACAAAATCTAACTAAGGTCTGGAGGAGGGGCATAGAGGGAGGAGCCAGTGCACACCCATACTAAAAGTTCTTTATAGTGCCCATGTCTCCTGCGGAGCCTGTCTATACCCCATGGTCCTTACGGAGTCCCCAGTATCCTCTAGGACGTAAGAGAAACAAAGGTTTCACTATCTCACTCAAAAAATTCCGTATCTCGGAATATTCCGTATTTCGGAATATTTGGATATGGAATATTCAACCTGTACCTATGTGACGAGAACACTACATAAATGTTACAGTGCAGTTTAAACTGTGCAGTTATCCTTTAATATAGTGTTGGATTATTTAAATGTATTATTTTCCTATAATAGTGTAGTAAAGAAAATAAGTGTAAAAATCTTGTTTCCTGTTGTAGAACATACATGCTTTTACTAACATAACGATTAGAGATTTATTAGGTATCATATTAGTGTTTTGAATGTCTGAAATGTACGTAGTGATCTAACATAGCAGTGTTTGTCTATGCATACAGCGTAACTGGCAGTTCTTTGTCTTTGTCAGGTTAGCTTGGGTGAAACGCTGCTGGAAGCGGAGAGTCTTGAGGACCAAGAGTCTCCTGTAAACTGTTTTAGAAAATTGTTTGGTGAGTGTAATACAACAAAATAGCAGCTGTCCTATTTCTTCGTAATGGAAATGTGAGCTACTGCAAGTATCATTTTATAGGATTTACAGGTTTTTTTTTTAAAATGATCTCAGCTTTCTCTGTGAGGCATATGATTGTGATTATGATGTCAACCAGTGCTGGAAAGCTTAGTATATGCTAATAACTTGGAATTGACTAGAACTGGTTCTATCTAATATACAAGAGGCTGTGAACTGTTGCATGTTGAGAACTAGCGTAAAACCAAGCAGTTGTAGGTACACCGTCATGCACACACATAGTCTAAATGGAAAAGTGAGAGCGCTTTAACCCTACAATGAGCGCTCATTGTTCCACCATTGTTGCACACCGTATACGCAAATACAGTGTTCTGTCATTTTTGTTTAAACTGATGCCTATAATCTCCTTTTATTGCCAGTTTGTGATGTTTTGCCCCTTATTATTAACAACCTGGATGTACGGCTGCCTGCCAGCCTGTTATACAAATATCTCAACAAAGCTGCAGAGTTTTACATCAATTATGTGACTCGGTCTCCCCAGGCAGATAACCAGCATCCAGGTATGTACCTTAGTCATCTAATACATGTCATAAGTATGTTGCTGTCCGTTCAACTGTTTCTGGATCTCCTGTTTTTTTTGTCACCAGGTACACAGGACACGTCCGATCTACTATCTCCCACAAAACGTAACTCCCAAAAATACATCATTGAGGGTCTGACTGAGAAGTCCTCACAGATACTGGACCCCTGGGATCGGCTGTTTAAGATCCTTTCTGTTGTTGGAATGAGATGTGAATGGCAGATGGACAAGGGAACCAGGTACAACATAAACCAATTAGTGCTGTTTTATTTCCAGTATTCCGTCAACATTTATAAATGCTTATATTTGAAAAATGTCAGGTTTTGTTCATGGAGCAAATTCATGTTCTGGGTAAAATAGACACATGCATATACCACATCACAGCACAGTGAAACAGATTACTATGCTGTCTGACCTTAGTTTATGAGCAGTACTTATTATTATAGAAGCTTCCTGTTCTCTCTTATACCATCACCGTCTCCCCTGCTTTTCATAACACCCATGTATGTATATTCCAAATTGTTTCTCTAGCATGCATAAGGGATATCGGGGAGACTTAGTACGATGGGGTATAGACGGGGTGCAAAGGAGCCGGTACACTTTAAATTTCTTCACCTGGGTGTTCTGGCTCCTCCCCTCTATGCCCCCTCCCACACGCAGTTTAGTAAAAAGAGAGGATGCACATCTCTGAGCTCCAGAGAGTTTTCTTCAGTTTATTTTAAATCTTTGTTTCTCTAACGTCCTAGTGGATGCTGGGGACTCCGTCAGGACCATGGGGAATAGCGGCTCCGCAGGAGACAGGGCACAAAAGCAAGCTTTTAGGATCACATGGTGTGTACTGGCTCCTCCCCCTATGACCCTCCTCCAAGCCTCAGTTAGGTTTTTGTGCCCGTCCGAGAAGGGTGCAATCTAGGTGGCTCTCTTAAAGAGTTGCTTAGAAAAAGTTTTTAGGTTCTTTATTTTCAGTGAGTCCTGCTGGCAACAGGCTCACTGCATCGAGGGACTTAGGGGAGAGAATTTCAACTCACCTGCGTGCAGGATGGATTGGATTCTTAGGCTACTGGACACCATTAACTTCAGAGGGAGTCGGAACACAGGTCTCGCCCTGGGGTTCGTCCCGGAGCCGCGCCGCCGACCCCCTTGCAGATGCTGAAGATTGAAGAGGTCCGGAACCAGGCGGCAGAAGACTTTTCAGTCTTCCTCAGGTAGCGCACAGCACTGCAGCTGTGCGCCATTGTCTGTCAGCACACTTCCCACAGCGATCACGGAGGGTGCAGGGCGCGGGGGGGGGCGCCCTGGCAGCAATGTAGAATACCTGTATGGCGAAAAATACATCACATATAGCCCTTGAGGCTATATGGATGTATTTAACCCCTGCCAGACTTCACAATCTCCGGAGAAGAAGCCCGCCGAAAAGGGGGCGGGGCCTATTCTCCTCAGCACACAGCGCCATTTTCCCTCACAGAAAGGCTGAGGGGAAGGCTCCCAGGCTCTCCCCTGCACTGCACTACAGAAACAGGGTTAAAACAGAGAGGGGGGGCACTGATTTGGCGATATACATATATATTAAATGCTATATGGGAGGAACACTTATATAAGGGTTGTCCCTGTATAATTATAGCATTTTGGTGTGTGCTGGCAAACTCTCCCTCTGTCTCCCCAAAGGGCTAGTGGGTCCTGTCCTCTATCAGAGCATTCCCTATGTGTGTGCTGTATGTCGGTACGTGTGTGTCGACATGTATGAGGAAAATGTTGGTGAGGAGGCGGAGCAAATTGCCTGTAATGGTGATGTCACTCTCTAGGGAGTCGACACCGGAATGGATGGCTTACTTATGGAATTACGTGATAATGTCAACACGCTGCAAGTGGGTTGACGACATGAGACGGCCGGCGAACAAATTAGTACCGGTCCAGGCGTCTCAGACACCGTCAGGGGCTTGTAAAAACGCCCATTTACCTCAGTCGGTCGACATAGACCCAGACACGGACACTGATTTCAGTGTCGACGGTGAAGAAACAAACGTATTTTCCTTTAGGGCCACACGTTAAGGGCAATGAAGGAGGTGTTACATATTTCTGATACTCCAAGTACCACAAAGAAGGGTATTATGTGTGAGGTGAAAAAACTACCTGTAGTTTTTCCTGAATCAGATAAATTAAATGAAGTGTGTGATGATGCGTGGGTTTCCCCCGATAGAATATTATTGGCGGTATACCCTTTCCCGCCAGAAGTTAAGGCGCATTGGGAAACACCCCTCAGGGTGGATAAGGCGCTCACATGCTTATCAGAAAAATATCCTAAAAGTATACACACACATGCTGGTGTTATACTGTGACCAGCGATCGCCTCAGCCTGGATGTGCAGAGCTGAGGTGGCTTGGTCGGATTCCCTGACTAAAAATATTGATACCCTTGACAGGGACAGTATTTTATTGACACTAGAGCATTTAAAGGATGCATTTCTATATATACGAGATGCGCAGAGGGATATTTGCACTCTGGCATCAAGAGTAAATGCGATGTCCATATCTGCAAGAAGATGTTTATGGACACGACAGTGGTCAGGGGATGCAGATTCCAAACGGCACAAAGATGTATTGCCGTATAAAAGGGGAGGAGTTATTTGGGGTCGGTCCATGAGACCTGGTGGCCACGGCAACTGCTGGAAGATCCACCGTTTTTTACCCTAAGTCACATCTCTGCAGAAAAAGACACCGTCTTTTCAGCCTCAGTCTTTTCGTCCCTATAAGATATCTGCCCAGGGATAGAGGAAAGGGAAGAAGACTGCAGCAGGCAGCCCATTCCCAGTAACAGAAGCCCTCCACCGCTTCTACTAAGTTCTCAGCATGACGCTGGGACCGTACAGGACCCCTGGATCCTACAAGTAGTATCAAAGGGGCACAGATTGGAATGTCGAGGCGTTTCCCCCCTCGCAGGTTCCTGTAGTCTGCTGTACCAATGTCCCCCTCCGACAGGGAGGCAGTATTGAAAACAATTCACAAGCTGTATTCCCAGCAGGTGATAATAAAATTACCCCTCCTACAACAAGGAAAGGGGTATTGTTCCACACTATAGAGTGGTACTGAAGCCAGAAGGCTAGGTGAGACCGATTCTAAATCTGAAAAATTTGAACACTTACAAGGGTTCAAATCCAGATGGAGTCACTCAGAGCAGTGATAGCGAACTGGGAACAAGGGGACTATATGGTGTCCCGGGACAACAGGGATGCTTACCTCCATGTCCCAAAATTTGCTTTTCTCACCAAGGGTACCTCAGGTTCGTGGTACAGAACTGTCACTATCAGTTTCAGACGATGCCGTTGGAGTGTCCAAGGCACCCCGGGTCTTTACCAAGGTAATGACCGAAATGAGGATTCGTCTTCAAAGAAAATGGACGACCTCCTGATAAGAACAAGGTCCAGAGAACAGTTGGAGGTCGGAGTAGCACTATCTCAAGTAGTTCTACGACAGCACGGGTGGATTCTAAATATTCCAAAACCACAGTTGTTCCGACGACACGTCTGCTGGTCCTAGGGATGATTCTGGACACAGTCCAGGAAAAGGGTGTTTCTCCCAGAGGAGAAAGCCAGGGAGTTATCCGAGCTAATCGGGATCCTCCTAAAACCAGGAAAAGTGTCAGTGCATCATTGCACAAGAGTCCTGGTAAAAAATGGTGGCTTATTACGAAGCGCTTCCATTCGGCAGATTTCACGCAAGAACTCTTCAGTGTGATCTGCTGGACAAATGGTCCGGATCGCATCTTCAGATGCATCAGCGGATAACCCTATATCCAAGGACAAGGGTGTCTCTCCTGTGGTGATTACAGAGTGCTCATCTTCTAGAGCAGGCCTGGCCAACCTGTGGCTCTCCAGCTGTTGTAAAACTACAAGTCCCATCATGCTTTGCCACAGATTTGTTATTAGAGAATGCTAAAACTGTGGCAAGGCATGCTGGGATGTGTAGTTTCACAACATCTGGAGAGCCACAGGTTGGCCAGGCCTGTTCTAGAGGGCCGCAGATTCGGCATTCAGGATGGGATGCTGGTATCCACGGAGGCCAGCCTGAGAGGCTGGGGAGCAGTCACACAGGGAAAAAATTTCCAGGGAGTGTGATCAAGTCTGGAGAATTCTCTCCACATAAATATACTGGAGCTAAGAGCAAATTTGTAATGCTATAAGCTTAGCAAGGCCTCTGCTTCAAGGTCAGCCGGTATTGATCCAGTGGGATAACATCACGGCAGTCGCCCACGTAAACAGATAGGGCGGCACAAGAAGCAGGAGGGCAGTGGTCAAAACTGCAAGGATTTTTCGCTAGACGGAAAATCATGTGATAGCACTGTCAGCAGTGTTCATTCCGGGAGTGGACGACTGGGAAGCAGACTTCCTCAGCAGGCACAACCTCCACCCGGGAGAGTGGGAACTTCATCGGGAAGTTTTCCGCATGATTGTGAACCGTTGGGAAAGACCAAAGGTGGAAATGATGGCGTCCCGCCCGAACAAAAAAACGGGACAGGTATTGCGCCAGGTCACGAGACCTTCAGGCGATAGCTGTGGACGTCCTGGTAACACCGTGGGTGTAACAGTCGGTGTATGTGTTCCCTCTTCTGCTTCTCATAACCAAGGTATTGAGAATTATAAGACGTAGAGGAGTAAGAACTATACTCGTGGCTCCGGATTGGCCAAGAGGGACTTGGTACCCGGAACTTCAAGAGATGCTCACAGAGGACTAATGGCCTCGGGAGCTAAGATGGGATTTGCTTTCAGCAAGAACCATGTCTGTTCCAAGAGGAACCGTGGCATCTGCCTCTAAGAAAGGACCTGCTCCAGCAGGGACCTTGTCTGTTCCAAGACTTACCGCGACTGCGTTTGACGGCATGGCGGTTGAACGCCGGATCCTAAGGGAAAAGGCATTCCGGAAGAGGTCATACCTACCCTGGTCAAAGCCAGGAAGGAGGTGACCGCACAACGTTATCACCACATGTGGTGAAAATATGTTGCGTGGGTGAGGCCAGGAAGGCCCCATGAAAAAATTTCAACTAGGTCGATTTCTGCACTTCCTGAAAACAGGAGTGTCTATGAGCCTCAAATTGGGGTCCATTAAGGTTCAAGTTTCGGCCCTGTAGATTTTCTTCCAGAAAAAATTGGCTTCAATTCCTGAAGTCCAGACGTTTGTCAAGGGAGTATTGCATATACAGCCCCTTGTGTGCCTCCAGTGACACCGTGGGATCTCAACGTAGTGTTGGGATTCCTCAAATCATATTGGTTTGAACCGATCAAATCTGTGGATTTGAAATATCTCACATGGAGGACCATGTTGTGGCCCTGGCCTCGGCCAGGCGATTGTCAGAATTGGGGGCTTTGTCTTAAAAAAAAAAAAGCTCATATTTGTTTTTCCATTCGGACAGGGCAGAACTGCGGACTCGTCCCCAGTTTCTTCCTAAGGTGGTGTCAGCGTTTCGCCTGAAACAACATATTGTGGTGCCTGCGGCTACTAGGGACTTGGAGGACTCCAAGTTGCTAGACGTTGTCGGGGCCCTAAAAATATATATATATATATATATATATATATATATATATTTATATATATATATATATATATATATATATATATATATATTTATATTTCCAGGACGGCTGGAGTCAGAAAGTCTGACTTGCTGTTTATATTGTATGCACCCCAAAAGATGGGTGCTCCTGCTTCTAAGCAGACTATTGCTCGTTGGATTTGTAGTACAATTCAGCTTGCACAGTCTGTGGCAGGCCTGCCACAGCCAAAATCTGTCAATGCCCATTCCACAAGGAAGGTGGGCTCATCTTGGGCGGATGCCCGAGGGGGTCTCGGCCTTAAAATTTTGCCGAGCAGCTACGTGATCAGGGGGGAACACGTTTGTAAAATTCTACAAATTTGATACCCTGGCTGAGGAGGACCTGGAGTTCTCTCATTCGGTGCTGCAGAGTCACCCGCACTCTCCCGCCCGTTTGGGAGCTTTGGTATAATCCCCATGGTCCTGACGGAGTCCCCAGCATCCACTAGGACGTTAGAGAAAATAAGATTTTACTTACCGATAAATCTATTTCTCGTAGTCCGTAGTGGATGCTGGGCGCCCATCCCAAGTGCGGATTGTCTGCATTACTTGTACATAGTTATTGTTACAAAAATCGGGTTATTATTGTTGTGAGCCATCTTTTTTAGAGGCTACTTCATTGTTATCATACTGTTAACTGGGTTCAGATCACAAGTTGTACGGTGTGATTGGTGTGGCTGGTTTGGGTCTTACCCGGGATTCAAGATCCTTCCTTATTGTGTACGCTCGTCCGGGCACAGTACCTAACTGAGGCTTGGAGGAGGGTCATAGGGGGAGGAGCCAGTACACACCATGTGATCCTAAAAGCTTGCTTTTGTGCCCTGTCTCCTGCGGAGCCGCTATTCCCCATTGTCCTGACGGAGTCCCCAGCATCCACTACGGACTACGAGAAATAGATTTATCGGTAAGTAAAATCTTATTTTTCGGTATGCTGTTTGGGCAACAGCATACCTGCACCTTGGGAGTTGGGGGGAGGCGGTCATTGGCCTTGCGAGGTGTCAGAGCCGCTTCCCCGCTGCAGGACCACCATCCTGAGAGGTTGTTGTAAAGCAGGGCACTGTGCCTTGGCGGTCACAATCGCAGCGCACCGCACACCCGTAACAATAGCCTGAAGGTGACGACAGTGGTGAGTACAAACCGGGGACCCCGCTAGGGGTGTCCTCCGGTTCAAAGTGCGGCTGACACACAGAGGAGGCATATGGGACCCTCCTGGGAGGGACCCGCTATAGCCCCCTGTGTACACTGGCTAGTGGTGGCTTAAACTAGCACTTGTGTGATGTTTTCTCCTTCATCCACTAGGGGCCACTGGAGTGTAGTTACAATGGGGAAATAGTAGGCAGTAAATGGGAGCTGGCACTTTAAAATTCTCACACTGTGGCTAGCTCCTCCCCTACTATCTCCCCTCCAAGGCAGTCTTAGTTAGTGCCCGATGTGAGCTGGTTCACTTGGGTTTAGCTGAAGAAATTTTTTTCTTTTTTCTTTATTATTTTATTTTTCTCTCACAGACTGGCAGCTCTGCCACTGCCAGTCTGCACCGTGGGAGCTGCCGGCGGGGTCCCATCGCAGCTGCGTGCGGCTCGGGATGGGCCCCGGCTGAGGGAGACACTGAGCTCTCCTGAGTTGGCCAGACACCGCTGCGTGCGGCGCGTGTCGGGGCCACTCCATCCAGCAGAAGATTCCGGCAGCATGGCAGCGGTGAGTATAAAGGGCCGGACACCGCTGCGTGCGGTGTGTGTCGGGGCCGCTACACCAGGAGACACCGCTGCGTGTGGCGCGTGTCGGGGCCGCTCTGTCGAGCAGTGTAACACCGCTAAGTGCGGAGTGTATCGGGAAGGACAGCGGTGAGTACAATCTCTCCCCTCTCCCCCCCCCCCCCCCTCCTTCCATGACTTATTATTTTACACTGTCTGTTTTCATATTTGCATATGTGGCCCCCTATGCCGGAGCGTATAAAGGGCGCATTTGGGGTTTTAGATGGGAGCTTCAGCCCGCTCTGTAAGCGGGCTCAGCGATCTCCACTCCCCGGCCGCAGTATACAGGCAGCCGGTTATGCAGACAAAATAAAAAAGTTTGAATTGGGCGCCAATAGTGGAGGGGGCGGAGCTAACTCCCGCTCCGTTCGGCGCTAAGCACTCTCCGCTCCCCGGCCGCTGCATACAGGCGGCCGGGGAGATACAGTCGCTTCCCGCTTCATGTGCAGCGGGTTTCATTTTTGAAATTGGCGCCGGAGCGGGGGGGGCGGAGCTAACTCCCGCGCTGTAGGCTCATCGCTCTCCGTCCCCCGGCCGCGGCAGCTGCAGCAGCGTGTACAAGTCCCCGGCCGCTACAGCAGCGCGTACTACGACCTCTCCAGCACTTCCGCTCCACGGCCGCTCCAGTACCTCCGCTCCCCGGCCCCTCCAGTACCTCCGCTCCCCGGCCGCTCCAGCAGGTGAGGCTGACATTCCCGCTTGCTCAGCGGGCTCCCGGCGGCGGCTGACATTCCCGCTTGCTCAGCGGGCTCCCGGCGGCGGCTGACATTCCCGCTTGCTCAGCGGGCTCCCGGCGGCGGCTCCCATCGCTCATGGTCACATAGGGGGATTTTACCTTTTTGTGCAGGCATTCCTTCATGCATGAGAGTCCTCTGCCCGGCATTCCATACAAAAGGCTGTAGATCAGGGAGCCTGCTATATAACAGGAGCTGGGGATCAGCTCATTAAGGATTTAAATCTAGTGTGCAATAACAGTTTTTCACACAGTATTTATCTACCCTGTTGGGTGTTTGTTTGTGTATAGCCGGGCACTGTGGCGTGTGTCTGTAATCCCAGCTACTTGGGAGGCTGAGAAACTGTTGGAGTGTTTGAGGCCAGGAGTTCTGGTCCCCATTGAGCTATGCTGATCGGGTGTCCACATTAAGTTCAGCATCAATATGGTGTCTCTGGGGAAGCTCAAAGACACCAGGTTGCTTAAAGAGGGATGAACCGGCCCATAGATATTTGTATATGTGCGGGTGTATGTATATATGTGTATATATATATTTAGATATATATGCATACAATGCCAGATATAGGGGGTAAAACAAACCACTTCCGCAATGTTTTATAACAACAAAATGCCCCGCCTTGCCACATAACACTTTCCCCCATCTCCTCTCGCAGGCTGGCCACCATTTTGAAAAGCCAGCGGAACCTCCGAAAGCGGGGTGTTGCCTACCCTTTATTATTCCTTGGTGTCACTGGGTACTAATGCTATTGGCAATTTGGGGAATGTGTGTGTATATATATATATATATATATATAAAACAGTGTGGCTCAGCACACTAATCCCCTAAACACCCAATCACAGAGGCCTGGGTTCAAGTACCACAACAGATACTTTTAGCGTTGCGGCTCAGTACGCTAGTAGCGGGTATCTCAACAGGGGGACAGGGGTTTTGAATCCCAACAGAGCACAGATAGCTCAGTCAGTAGAACAGCGCAGCGCTACGGGTTCACTAGAAGTTTATATGGAATTGTGTAGGTCTCTACACATTATAGTGCAGACCTTACATAGTGCTGTGTTTATTTAACCCACCTTTTCTCCTTTCGTTTGTCTCACCTGGGATAGTCAAAGAATTCCCTCTTAGGTGTGAAGTATGCGGTGGAGCCATCTGCTTAGCCCTCCACGCACCTGCAGGACACTCCTGTTGGAACAGCTCAGATTACGCAGGTAATATCACTGTTAACCAGAGACCTTGTATCACCTCTCCAGGTTTCTAAAAGAACCTTGCTAGCCTCCCAGATTACACGACTCGGCAGTGGAAAGGCCCCTCGGGGAGGAGGCGAGAGATGCCCAGGATACAGTGGAATGTCTGTTTTCGGTGCAATCTCAACCAGTGTCTCAGATTATCCAGGTGCATTATACAGCAGTTTGTCTGATACTGCAGGTAAAGAAGGCGGACACGTCACCGGTAGGCGGCTTGCAGACACCCGCATACACAATTTCAGGTATAAAACAATGTTTGTTTTCCTATCTTTTCCCCGCAGAAGGAGGGAAATGGTATCAGAACCTCTCCAAGGTTTACCCTCGATGTATCACCGGTCCATCAAGCTGCCGTTTTCCTGAGGCAACATTGCTCAGGTATCCATCGAAGACACAGATAGGGCAGCAGGGTTCTACCTTGTCCGGAGCAGGTAGGTTGTGGACCAATTGTCCTCTAGGTTACAGGAGAAAACTGATATTTTGGTACAGGTCAGAATCACGATTCTGCTTTATCTTCTTTGGAGGTCTCCACGTCTGCAGACTCGGAACCTGCATTTTCGCTTGGGCTGTCTTAACCAGACGACCTCTGGGGCTGCAACAGTGACAGGTGAACATGAAATCCTACGGGGCAGATGGTTCAGGGGAAGGAACTATCTGCAGGATTTCTTGAACCATTGGAGGTAAATCCACTTTTCTTTCTCCTACTGCTGCCCCAGCTTCAGGACAGACCTTTACCGGTTTTTCATCTAGATCTTTCCGTGCCTTTCAAGCTTTCGACTCCACACACGATATCTATGTCGCCAGGGTGACAGGCTGAAGCAGCGGTTCAACATCCTTGGTCCAGTCCGAGTTTAGGTCATCCTATACACTCACTACAGGTCAAACCTTCCTACCAGCTGGAGGGTCCCAGGGTAGGCACATGTCGGTGGTCCTACGGGGAGTACTGAGAAGGATTGGGCGGTTACAGACTAGATTTTGCTGTACAACCTTTTCAGGAATCAAGAGAGTCATACTGCAGGTGGCACTCCATATGCTTTTAACCGAAAAGGATGTTGATCCCTGTTTCTCAGATATCCTTTGAATCGGAACAGTATTCAGGTCTTTGTTTTCTGTTCACGTTCCGAAGCCAGTTGACTAGGCCAGGCCTATTCTGACCTTACAATCCTTTCAGTCTGTGATTGCTAGTTTTGAACAAGAAAGGGGGTTTTACGTGTCCCTTGTCTTCAGGGATGCCTGTTTACTGATTTCCGTTGGACGGGCTTTTCTCAGAGTCGCATTACAGGATTCTCATTTTCGCTGTCAGTCCTTTCCTTTCGGTCTCTCTTCCGCTCCCACAGGGTTCAGGAAGATCACACAATAACTCTTTTTCAAGGACAGTAGGTGACGTTGGTTCCCTAATGGGACAATCTACTGCTACTATCCCACTCTGTACATTAGGTGGCTTCGGAATATCCGGAGGTTCCAGGAGCTTCTGGTTCGACACAGATCCTATCTATGCTCCTCGTAGACGTTTCTCAACACGGTTCGTCAGAGGATTTTTCCTTCCTCGGCACCAGGTACTCTATTCCTTCAATCAAGTTGCGACGCAATGAGTGGTCGCCTACATTCCTCTCTGAGCGGAGGGCAACAATCTTCTTTCCAGGTCAGACTCCCGGGTGAGGGAACATTCCCCGGAGTTTTATCAGCCGGTCCGCTGTGGGCGGAGATTTCGGATCGACCTCAGGGCGTTCTGACTGACTCTTTAACCCTTTACTACTCTGGGACGTGAGCTCTGGCGGCAGTAGCCGAGGAGGCCCTCAGGGCTCCGGGGAGTTTTTCTGGTTACTCTATCCTGCCTCCTTTTCTATTTCTACCTCATGTTCTGTAACACAGGAGGGAATTATGTGTGCTAGTCTTCTCGGTGGCGCTGGTTGGGCCACGCATGACTTGAAGATACAGATACACCTGTTGTCAGTAGAGGAGCCTGGGCTCCTACCTCGACTGGACTGTCTACTTCAACAGGGTCCTTTTTTCTTTGTTCAAGCTTACACTTGTTTCGTTTAAACGGGTGACTGTTCACGAGATCTCAGAAGGGAGGAGTTCCCTAGTTCGGTTAGGCCTACTGGGCACCGATTTCAGAAGTCTGTTACCTCTTCTCGCTTTTGCCACTTTTGGAAAACTTTATGGGACATAATAAGGATAAAAGGGGTTTTTCCCCTTCTCCCAGTTACCATTCATCTGTGGTTTCTCTGGGAGATTTGGCTCCGCTGCGCTTCAGACCACAATGACCGGAATTTTAGCTCTCTGCCTTTTTCGGTTTTCTTCCAAAAGAGATTAGTCTAGCGACCGTAGGTTCGGCCTCTTTTTCAGGGAGTACTCTATTGGCAACTCCCCCGGCTGAGCTTCGGCCTCAGCTGTCGTTTCTTCCAGAGGGGATATCCATTTTTCAATAAATCTGACACTAGTGTTTTTCGGTCCTCTTTGAAGGCTTGTCAGGGCTCGCCGACTCTCTCTACAGAGGTCTTCGGCTATTCGACGAAGTGTTTTTCTTCTTTGTCTCTGTACGATGCTCCCGTGCTAATTAGCCGGGGTCCCAGCGTACGCTGGGCCGTTGGATACATCTGACCATCAGACAGTCTTCTTGCCAGTTGCTAGGGAGCCTCCGTTTTACATTTCAGCGAACTTTACGCGCGTGGTAAGACCTTCGTGGGCGGCTGCCCGTGAGGTCTCCATGAATACTTTGTCGGGCGGCTACTTGGTCAGACCGACATTCGTTTTGTCAAATTCTACAAGTTTGACACTTTTGCGGCCTCTGCATCACAGTTTGGCCGAGCAGTTTTTACAGGACTCTCAGCGCTCTCCCACCCGTTTTTGGGAGCTCTGGGACGTCCCCATTGTAACTACACTCCAGTGGCCCCTAGTGGATGAAGGAGAAATCAGGATTTTGGTACTTACCGATAAATCCCTTTCTCCGATTCCACAGGGGCCACTGGACGCCCGCCCAGCGCTGTTTCTCCTTGTATTTTGCTTAAAGGTTTGCAGATCACCATATGACTGCTTGTTGAGTTCAGGCTAGCCTGGTTTTTTGTCAGGTTCTGTTCCAGGTTTAGTTTCTGTTATCCTGGTTTACAGGGCGTCATTAACCTCCTCTACCTTAAGGTTTGTTTATTCCATCTCTCATCGGGCACAGTTTTCCGTAGACTGCCTTGGAGGGGAGATAGGTAGGGGAGGAGCTAGCCACAGTGTGAGAATTTTAAAGTGCCAGCTCCCATTTACTGCCTACTATTTCCCCATTGTAACTACACTCCAGTGGCCCCTGTGGAATCGGAGAAAGGGATTTATCGGTAAGTACCAAAATCCTGATTTAAGCTATTTGGGAGACATTGCCAGTATGAAAAACACTGTTGCTCTGGCACCATTGGGGGGGGGGGGGAGCAAACTCAGAGCGGGAGCAGCTGTTATTTTGACGCCTTCCTCTGCTTACAGCAGAAGGCGCACACAGCTCCTCCTGACACTCAAGAAACGTTGGAAAACTGGTACAGGGTGTAGCTAAGGGGAGAGCCGCTATTGTACACTGTCTGGGTCCTATAAAGGACAGTATTCATAGGTGTTTCACTGTGAAATATCAGCTTACAGGGTCACTGGGGCTGTGTAGCTGGGGTGTGCTGGTCTCCTCTCTCTATCTCCCTCCTCACATACAGTAAGGGCAGGCTTGCTACGTTATTACTTGTCTGTGTATATGTATTGTGCTTTACTGTGAACATGGGTAAACACAAACTGTGCAGTGTATGTCACACCAGATTCTCTCTCTTATAATCTGATTCTGTATCATGTGAACAATGCAGCCAATCTACACAACTCAGTGAGGGGGCTGGGGGAGAGGGTCAAGAGCCTTCTTGGCTAGGTGCCATTAAAACTAAGATGTCTGATATGTCATCACAACTCACTGCAAATGCTCAAAATACTCAGCTACTACAGCAGGCTGTTGCAGACCTAGCTGCCAGGGCAGATGTTACACAGCCCCCCCCCACCCCCCCCCCCCCCCCCCCCCCCCCCCCTCTCTAACTCAGGTCCACACAAGCCTGGTTTACCTGCTTTACTCTCTGATTCAGATGAAGACATACAGAAGGACTTGGATCCCATTAGTGGGAATTCCACTTCTGCTCAGAGTATTGAACCCCTCATTCTGACTATGCGGACGTGTTACAACTCCCTCTAGAGGACACTGCGTCACAGCAGTCGTTTTTCTTTACACAGAACAAGGCTACTGTTACTTTCCCTGATTCTGCAGATGACCTATTTAAGTTAGCCTGGAAAAATCCAGACAAAAAATACTAAATGTCAAAAAGATTTTTGAACACTTTCCCATTTGCTCCTGAAGGTAGGAAATTCTGGAAGAACCCCCGGGGTTTGACGTATCAGTCTCTCGACTGTCTAAAAAGGCGGTGCTGCCTGCCCTGGGCTCCTTTACCATAAAGGACCTTGGGGACAGAAAAATAGAGACTACGCTAAAGTCTATCTACACAGCAGCAGGTGTATCGCAAAAGCCGGTCATAGCGAGTTGCTGGATGATCCATGCCATTCATATGTGGGCTACTCAGATTCAGGAGGGCATCTCCGGGGATATGCCTCTGGTCACTACGGTGACTCTCCTGAAGCACATTCAGGACACTGCACGCGTCCTGTGTGACTCAGGAGATGTGCAATATTAATGCTAGGACCTCTGCCATGGCAGTGGCGGCGCGCAGGGCCTTGTGGTTGCGTCAATGGATAGCGGACGCAGAGTCCAAGCGCAGTGTGGAATCTCTCCCTTTTACTGGGGAATGGCTCTTTTGGGTTGAGTTGAATACGTGGATTTCCAAGGTTTCTACGGGGAAATCCTAATTTCTCCCCCTGGAGCCCCGCCGGCTAGGTGTTCCTACCCGGGACCGTCTGTTCAGTCCTTTCGGTTTAACAGATTTCGATCTAGGGCCGGAGGGTGCCTCCAATGTGGCTAGAGGCACCAGAGGGAAGACCAGAAAACCTACAAGCACTGGTTCTCAGGAACAGAGCACCAGTTCTGCTTCCACTAGATCCTCAGCATGATGGTACCCACCCACCCCAAGGGGATCTAGAGGTGGGAGCTCGTCACTTCAGCCACATCTGGGAGAGTTTCCTGCCAGGATACCTGGGTCAAGGACCTCATTTCTGAGGGCTACAAGCTGGAGTTCGATGGTGCTCCTCCCCAACGCTTTTTCAAATCAAGCTTACCAGCTTTGGAGGATACGCAGGTTACGTTGTAACAGGCCATCCAAAAGTTGGTCCAGTCCCACGTCATTGTTCCAGTACCAATACAACAACAGGGAAAGGGTTATTACCCCAACCTGCTTGTGGTACCGAAACCGAACAGTTCGGTAAGGCCCATTTTTAATCTAAAGTCCTTGAACCCTTACCTAAAGGTATTCAAAATGGAATCTTTGCGAGCAGTGATGCGGGCCTGGAAGAACAAAGGCGCCTATCTCCATATTCTGATTTGGCCACCTCATCAAGCTTATCTGAGGTTTGCCCTACTGGATGATCACTACCAGTTCCAGGCGCTGCACTTCAGCCTGTCCACAGCTCCGAGGGTGTTCACAAAGATGATGGCGGAGATGATGTTCCAACTCAGAGTCCAGTGGGTCAATGTTGTCCCTTACCTGGACGATCTCATGATAAAAGCAAGATCCAGGGAGCTTTTATTGCTCCATATCGACCGCACTATCCAACTCCTGTCACACCATGGGTGGATTCTCAATTTACAGAAGTCCCACCTGGAAACGGCTCAGCGACTCCTGTTCCTGGGGATGTTACTGGATACTGTGGCCCAGAAAGTGTTCCTCCCAGAGGACAAGGTGAAAACACTTCAGAAGATGGTCCGCATGGTTCTCCGACCTGCTCGATTATCCATCCATCCATCCATCCATCCATCCATCTTTGCATAAGATTGTAGCCTCATACCAGGCGATCCAATATGGGGGGTTCCATGCCAGAACATTTCAATTGGATCTCCTGAGCAAGTGGTCCGGATCACATCTTCAGATACACCGGATGATACGGCTGTCACCTCAGGCCAGGACTTCCCTCCTGTGGTGGCTACAGTCTTCCAATCTCCTGGAAGGCCGAAGTTTCGGGATTCAGGATTGGATCCTCCTCACGGCGGATGTGAGTCTGAGAGGATGGGGAGCTTCACCCAAGTGGCTCACTTCCAGGACATGTGGTCAGCCCACGAAGCCCTCCTTCTGATCAACATTATGGAACTTCGGGCAATCTACAATGTCCTGCTTCAGGCCTCTCCTCCTACTCAGGGATCACGCGATCCAGGTAAAGTCTGACCACACCACAGCTGTGGCGTACATCAGTCGACAAGGAGGGACAAAAAGCAGGGCCTTGCGAGTAGTGTCCAGGATACTCCTCTGGGCAGAAAGAAATGCAAGAGCACTGTCAGCAATCTTCATTCCGGGAGTGGACAACTGGGAAGCGGACTTCCTGAGTCGTCACGATCTCTACCTGGGATAGTGGGGGCTCCACCATCAGGTATTTCAGCAGATCATCGACCGGTGGGGCTGCCCACAGATAGACATGGTGGCTTCTCGACTCAACAAGAAGCTTCGTTGGTATTGCTCACGAACCAGGGACCCTCGGGTGAGGGCAGTAGATGCACTGACATCGCCTCGGACTTACCGACTGGTCTACCTGTTTCCTCCGATTCCATTGCTCTCGAGGGTGCTAAAGCGAATCAGAAATCAAGGAGTCCAGGCAATTCTGATTGCCCTGGATTGGCCTCGGAGGGCGTGGTACACAAATCTTCTGGAAATGTCTGTCGAAGACCCTTGGCCTCTACCACTAAGGAGATCTTCAACATGGACCGTTCGTCTACCTGGACTTACGGCGACTTCGTTTGATGGCATGGAGGTTGAGCGGAGCATCCTAGCTCATAAGGGCCTTTCCAAGAAGGTCATTGCAGTTCAACTTGGGACGTTTCCTGGAGGCTGGTGTGGATAAGGGCTTACGTCTGGTTTCATTATAGTCCAGATTTCTGCTCTCTCCGTTTTCTTCTAGAAGAAGTTGGCAGTGTTGCCAGAAGTTCAGACCTTCTTGCAAGGGGTACTCCACATACCACCTCCTTTTGTGCCGCCCACGGCACCCTGGTATTTGAATGTTGTGTTGGAGTTTCTACAGTCTTCCTGATTTGAACCACTGATGACGGTAGAAGACAAGTAACTCACGTGGAAGACGGTGATGTTGTTGACCCGGGCTTCTGGTAGGCGTGTCTCTGAATTGGGGGCCTTACCATGTAAGAGTCCCTACTTGGTCTTTTACAAGGACAGAGCGGAGCTCAGGACTAGGCAGCAGTTCCTGCCGAAGGTCATCTCTGCGTTCCACTTGAATCAACCTATAGTGGTTTCGTCAAGTTCTGGCACTTCTGCTTCTCTGGAGGCATTGGATGCGGTGCAAGCCTTGAAGATCTGTGTCAAGAGAACGGCTCGGATCAGAAAGACTGATTCCCTGTTAGTGCTCTGTGATGCGCAGAAAAAGGGTTGTACTGCTTCGAAGCAGTCCATTGCTCGTTGGCTTAGGCTTACTATCCAACAGGCCTATGTGTCGGCAGCCTTGCCTGTTTCACAATCTCTGAAGGCTCACTCTAGAAGATCGGTGGGGTCTTCCTGGGCAGCTGCCGTGGAGTTTCTGCTTTTGCAGCTATGCCGAGCTGCTACCTGTCCCCGCTCGTTCCCACCTGTTCTGGAAGCTTTGGGACGTCCCCATCGTACTAAGGGGGTCATTCCGAGTTGTTCGCTCGCAAGTGAATTTTAGCAGATTTGCTCATGCTAAGCCGCCGCCTACTGGGAGTGAATCTTAGCATCTTAAAATTGCGAACGATGTATTCGCAATATTGCGATTACACACCTCGTAGCAGTTTCTGAGTAGCTTTAGACTTACTCGGCATCTGCGATCATTTCACTGCTTGTCGTTCCTGGTTTGACGTCACAAACACACCCAGCGTTCGCCCAGACACTCCCCCGTTTCTCCAGCCACTCCTGCGTTTTTTCCGGAAACGGTAGTGTTTTTTCCCACACGCCCATAAAACGGCCTGTTTCCGCCCAGTAACACCCATTTCCTGTCAATCACATTACGATCGCCAGAACGATGAAAATGCCGTGAGTAAATTCCTAAGTGCATAGCAAATTTACTTGGCGCAGTCGCAGTGCGGACATTGCGCATTAAGCGGAAAATCGCTGCGATGCGAAGATTTTTACAGAGCGAACAACTCGGAATGACCCCCTAAGTCTCCCCAATATCCCTTATGGATGCTAGAGAAATTAGGATTTTAATTACCTACCCGTAAATCCTTTTCTCATAGTCCATAAGGGATATTGGGCGCCCACCTCAGTGTGTTGACACTTCTGCAGGTTCTCTTTTATGTGGTTACCTCTTTAGCTGTTGCTGTTTGTTGTTGCCAGCCGTTGCTGGCTGTTATTTGTTAGTGGTGTGCTGGTGTGTAAATCTCACCACTCTGTTATGTTCTTTCTCTCAAGTATGTCCTTTCTCCTTCGGGCACTGTTTTACTTATAACTGCCTGTGGGAGGAGGTATAGAGGGGAGGAGCCAGCACACCCAGTTGAAGAAATTTAAAGTGCACCGGCTCCTTTGGACCCTGTCTATACTCCATCATACTAAGTCTCCCCAATATCCCTTATAGACTATAAGAAAAGGATTTACCGGTAGGTAATTAAAATTCTATTTTTGTCATCAGATTGTTTTTCTAATATAACTGTTTATATTGCTGTCTAATGTTGTTTTATTTTGTTCAGGAATTTTAATGACCTATTTCACCGTGTGAAAGAACTGTGCCGTTATATCAGCAACTTTGATAATGAAGCTCATGCAAAATACAAGAATCAGGTTGTCTATTCCACTACACTTGTTTTCTTCAAAAGCGTCGTCCAGTACATAAGTGCCATTCAGCCCTCCCTCTTCCAAGGTGCGTGCATGTAGGCTTCTTTACAGTAAGAATTCTCAGCAATCATTAACAGAAGCTGACACCAATGCTTATCTGTTATGTTATAGCACAAAGCTGGGGTGTTCAATGGGGATGTAGTTATGATCCCGGCGGTCGGGATCCCAGCTGCCAGATTGCCGGCAGGGGGCCCAGGACTATTCCCACTCGTGGGTGTCCACGACACCCATCGAGCGGGAATAGAACCTGTGGCGAGCGCAGTGAGCTCGCAAGGGGTTTCGTTGCGGGGATTCCAGCATCGGTATGCTGACCACCGGGATCCCGACCAAGTCACCCGTTCCCAACCCATTACATGTGTCTATTTGAACCACAGGGCCTCTAAAGGTAAAGTTGATCATATTTCTCTAGCATCCATAAGGGATACTGGAGTCACTTAGTATGATGGGGTATAGATGGGGTCCAAAGGAACTGGGGGAATTTAAATTTCTTCAACTGGGTGTGCTGGCTCCTCCCCTCTATGCCCCATCCCACAGCCAGTTTAGAAAATTGTGCCCGCAGCTCCAGAGAGTTTACTTCAGTTTATTTTAAATCTTTGTTATTTTCGGTATGCTGTCTGTGCACCAGCATACCTGCACCGTGGGAGTTGGGAGGGGAATGGACGGTCACCAACCTCTGTAAGGTGTCAGAGACGCTTCCCCGCTGCAGGACCACTGTCCTGAAGGGTTGTTGTACAGCGGGCACGGCACCTTAGCGCGCGCACCCGCAGCACGCCAGACACCCCTAACATGAGCCTGAAGGTGAGAAGGGTGGTGAGTATGGCCCCCTGTGTAGACTGGCCAGTGGTTTGGTGCAAACGGGTAATTTGACTATGTTTGCCACCACAGGAAACATTTGCCAGTATAAAAAAAGATGCATATCTCCTGCGCCATTATAAAGGGTGGAGCTAACTCAGAGCGGGACCAGCGGCTTCCTGGCGCATACCTCTGCTTGCAGCAGCAGCATGGCATACAGCTCCGCCAGGAACACTCCAGATACCCAGGAAACTGGTACAGGGGTTTTAGCAAGGGGGAGAGCCGCTAGTATACTTAACAATAGAGTCCTGAAAGGGACACGCTCCGGTGTTTACAACTAACTCACAATGTAATATACAGCCTGCAGTCTTACTGAGTCTGCTAGGCTTGGTGTGCTGGTCGTTACCTCTCTGGGTCTACTCACATTCCAGTCTGGGCAGGCCTGCAATATACTTGTCTGTGTGGTTGTGTTTTTGTCTCCAATAAACATGGTAAAACACCAATTATGCATGGTATGCAACAGAGCCGTAACTAGGTGTGTGCGGAGGGGGCACTGCACATAGCGCTGCAAGGTAAGGGGCGCTGTTGGCGGCACATGTCAATTACCTGTTTTAACTACATTCACTTGCAGCTTCCCCCCTTTTTGAAACCCAGCATCTCCTGACCGCCCCTGTCTCCTACTCCCACCCATTCTGTCGCTAATAACTATACAGCAGGGGTGTTAAACTTGCGGGCCACGGGACGCATGCGGCCTCTACCGCATTTTTTTGCGGCCCCTGGCCAGGGGTCCTCATGTGGTCTGTTGGCAGGAAATTGAGCCAGAATGCTGACCAGGTTAGAGGTGTCCGTCCGGCTTCAGCCCCCGCTTCGGGATGTAGCCCATCTCATCCGAGCTCTGTAGGATGAACCCCAGCGGCGGCAGCAGCAGCAACACTGCGGGCAGGAACGGGCTCTGGACATCAGCAGAGAGGATGGGAGTGGGCTGGAGCAGGGGCAGCAGACTGAGGAGGAGGCTCCCGGCACAGGCTAGCAGCACGGCCCCCAGCACACATAGCACGGCTAGCGAGAGCAACGAGCAGGGGAGCGACTCCATCACCTCCCGCCCAGCATCTCACCTGAAGCACGATGCTGCTCTGCTCACCTTCCCAGCCTCTTATATCACCGGGCCCCGCTACTGGCAACCCAGTGGTGTCCCTGTCACACAGCAGCACACTGTACACACACACTCTCACACCACACAGATGTAGGAGAAAATACAGTAGTGCCATTACTACAGTAGGGTGCCGGCCTTCTGTTGGGGCAGCCAGTGAGCGGGGGCAGGGTGTCTCTGCACTCTGAGCTCCTCTGTCTTGCTGACCTGACCATACTGTCTGTGCTGACTGGAGCTGGGAGCAGATTGTGCTGCTAGAAGGACAGAGCCGGTGGCCGCTCTCCTTACCTAGATGCAAGTACTCTAATGTCCAGACGGGGCCCGCAGCACTGTTCGCGCCTGCGTGCTTTCAAACTACTGAAACTGACCCTCCAAAAATGGCTGTCGCCTCAGAGTAGACAGTATGAGGCCTCCTCTAGTCTAGTGTCTTTAATAACTGTCTCCTCCGACGCAGCGACCATCTTTGGAGGGACATTTTCAATGGAGCACTGCGAGTAGGGTTGCCACCTCATCCCTTTAATTCTGGGCACATATTAATTACACAGGTTCTGTGGCTGGCTGACTTCAAGACTCCATTTCACCTGGTTTTTAATCAGCCACAGAACCTGTGTAATTAATGGGTCCAGAATTAAAAGGATGAGGTGGCATCCTTAACTGCGGGTGGACAGAGCACAGCTGTGGATGGACGGGCGGCGTTGGTGGGCAGACAGCGTCATGAGCTGCCCGGGCCCTCCCCTCTCTGTCAGAGAGACCAAGCCGAGGACTGCTGTGCGCCCAATACCGCACTGATGGCAGGGGCAGGAGGCAGGGGTAGGTGATTGGAGGATGGCAGGGCACTATACTGGGGGCATTACTTGTATCTGGCATTATAGTGGGGGCAACATTTTTTAAATATTCCGAAATACGGAATAATCCATTATCCAAAATGCTTCTGATCCCAAGCATTTTGGATAAGGGATACTCAACCTGATATATATTGGTCCCAAGCCTCCTCAGTAGTTTCCATTATAGTGCTGTTAATTCTTTATTTAGCCTTTGCTAATGAGACTCAAGTGCATGATTTGGTATTAAACTGTAGTTGCCACATTCTTGACCAGTCTACCTGGATCCTCCTACAAACCCCCCCCCTGTGTGTCTACCCTGTTGCATACCTTTGAGTCATTTGCAAAAAGGGATACTTTCTCTTGAGAAATGAAATGTAAAAGGTGAGTGATTCCTTAGATGGTGCTAGGATCAAATATAGTCACTTTCCTTTATGACGTGTACTGTCCCTTCAAAAAAAAGAATCCAAAATCCTCATTTTTTCCAATAGAAATTTTATCAGTACTGTGCCAAATGCCTCTTTCAATGATGTCTCATATTTCTCTTTCATCCACTAGGGGACACTGGAGTCCTGTACAGTAGGGGTGTGAAGCCTTGAACCGGAGGTGTGGCACAATCTAAATTAGCATTGTCTGCACAGCCGGCTCCTCCCCCTTCACATCCCTCCTCCCTCAGTTTGAAAAATTGTGCTTGAGGTGAAGCACGTGGGAGCACAGAGCTCCTGACAAGAGATACTAAAAGGGGCTGCGTAACCCTAATAAAAGGGGGACAAGGCTGCCTAATATCAGAGAGACAAAGATCCCTATTGAAGGGACCTGCCTCTCTCCACAGGAGATCCTCTAAGACTTCTAACAGTGAGTACTGGTAGAAGGAAGAGTTAGGGTCCCTCCATGTATTTTTATTTATTTTTATAGTGAGCAGGGAGAGACCAAAACTATCACAGACTGGGCTATCTGCTGAGATCCTGTAATGATCTCTGTTGTAATGCTGCCTCTCACTGTACAGGAGCTGCCTCCTGTAATAGCTAAACATAATGCTAACTCCGGTATAAATAGCCCCTCACAGCAGTTACAGCGGCGGGAGCAGAGTGCGGCGCGGGACTTGGCCTTTCCTCCCTGTGAGCAGGGAAGGACGGCAGAGCGGCGCGCTGCACAGCGAGAAGCTGAAGCCGACGTGGAGCTCAGGCGCCGCTGCGGGAAGCTGCCCAGGCGCGCGCCGGCCAGCGGGTCCGGAGCGCGCCAAAATAGTGTCTGCACAGAGCGCCAGAGAGTGTACTCGGCGCGCGCCGGCCAGCGGAAGGTGACTGGTATAAAAGTACATCCGAGGCAGCAGCAAGTGGAACTCGTATAGCCTAATGGCTAGGGTTCCTTAACAGCAGTATATATATATATATATATTTGCAAAAGTCTTGCAAGACATTGGTGGGGGCCATGTGTACTGATTATGGCGCCAGGCTGAGGTAATAGGTGGATCCTCCCCCTCACCCCAGTAGATAACATAAGGGAAGTTGTTTAAGAAAGAACTAGCTCCCCCTGCTGCACTGACTGCATAGTGCATAGTAGAAGATAGCAGGGAGATCGTTAGGTAACTGCTCCCTCTGCTGGTGAATAATATATATACAGATGAGGATCTCCTGAAAAGTAATCAACTTTACAATTTATATTTTCAAGGGACTTCTATTTCAAAGATCCTGCAGAAAATACACGGAAGCAAGCGAATACTAACTCTAACATCGTAGCTGATTACAGTTGGGGTGTGAGAATTGAGAGTCGGCTGGTGTTTTTAATTTTTTTTTTTTCTTAAATTTTTTATTAAGGTTAATTTAAGTAAAGTTATTGACCTGCTCCTTTTATATACGAAAAGGACAGGTAATTCCAGCCGGATCCAATACCTTCGCTTCCGTCATCTCCCAATCTTTCTCTTCCTAGTTTAAAGGGTGAAAGCGCGGCGGGCTACCCTAGTATAGGGTTTTCTAAACAGCATGTCTAAGGCGGCCAAGACCTCCAAGACCTGTTATGTTTGTACGAAATGTAACAAGAAGAGCACGCGGGTTGGCAGCTCCGGGGTGTGCGACTCCTGCTTAGACAAGGACGCTCCACCCGGGAGCAGTGCTCTGGCCAAGGTATGGGAAGACAACCTGGCTAATAGAATCTCAATAGAGATGGCTGAGTCGCGCAAGCAGCAATCAGAATGGGCTGCGGGATTCTCAAAGACGATGGAGGAATTCCTCATCAGGTTAACGCCGCCCGCACCCGTAGAAACGAGTGTGCGCAAAGCGGTTAAAAGAACTCTCCCTATGATACAAGAATCAGAGGAGGAAGAGGGTTTACTTCCTGATACGGAGGAAGGTGAGTTAATTGAACCTAACCTAGACGCCGACTTTCCAGAGGAGGACTCTGCAATCTCAGGTCTGGACTCCTTAATTGACGCGGTAAAAGAGATCCTAAGTTTTAAGGATGAGCAAATACGGAAGCCGGAGGACTTCGATTTGTTCGAATCCCAGAAGCTGCGTTCAGCAGTGTTTCCTATTCCTAAATCCCTCCAATCTCAGATAGAGGAGGCTTGGAAACAACCTGACAAACGGTTTCAATTTCCGAAACGTTTTCAAGTAACTTATCCCCTACCTAAGGGTGTAATGGACAAGTGGGAGACTCCGCCGGTAGTGGATGCCTCCCTAGGAAGGTTGTCAAAAAAGACCATTTTACCAATTCCTAACGTAACTACTTTAAAGGATGCGTCAGACCGTAAGGTTGATACTGCGTTAAAGTAAATTTTTGTTGCAGCTGGTGCAGCGCAGAGACCTGTGATCGTCTGTGCTTGGGTCAACAAGGCCATGGGTGCATGGTCCGGGCGTATTGTACAAGCTATTGAGGAGGAAAATAGCTAAGAAGAGATGACCCAACTGGCGGAACACATTCGAGAATCTGCATCGTACTTGTGTCAAGCTTCTAAGGATATTAGCAGAATAGCATCGCGCATATCTGCATCGGCCATATCGGCTAGAAGGATTTTATGGCTCAGAGAATGGCAGGGTGACTCTGAGACCAAGAAGGCGGTAGAATCCATCCCCTTTGGGGGTGAAATGCTGTTCGGACCAGAATTAGACAAGTGGATTTCGTAGGCTACAGCGGGGAAGTCCACTTTTCTGCCTACTCCGTATACGAGAACCGCTCCACAAACTAGGAAAGGTTATTCGGGACCATCGTTTACTTCATTTAGATCACAGTCCTTTCGAGCCCGAGGTAGGGGTTTCGGTACACAGGCACGTGGGGGCAGAGGTAGAGGCCGCTCGCAAGCAGCAACCAGAAAGCAGGATAAACCTGCTGACAAGACCGTGGCATGACGGCCTCCCAGCTCACCTGGGGTCCCCCTTGGTGGGCGGCCGATTGGAAGGTTTTCAGGACATCTGGGCCAAGACCTCACCAGAGCTTTGGGTGAACAACTTAATCTCTCAGGGATACAAACTGGAATTTTAACAGAGGCCTCACAGTCAGTTTTTTACAACAGGATTGCCTCCGTGCCCTTAAAAAGCAAGGGCACTACGGGCAGCAAATCAAAAATTGCTGCAAGCAGAGGTCATTATTCCGGTTCCCGCTTCTCGGAGAGGAACAGGGTTCTATTCCAATCTTTTTGTCGTGCCAAAACCAGACGGGACGGTCAGACCAATTCTCAATTTAAAAGTTTTCAACCAGTTTTTAAGAGTCTACAAATTCAAGATGGAATCAATCCAATCGGTTATTGCAGGCTTAGAACCAAGCGAGTTCATGGTATCCATGGACATAAAGGATGCATATCTGCATATCCCAATCTGGACTCCTCACCAGGCTTACTTACGGTTCGCACTGGTGGCGGAGCACTACCAATTCCGGGCCTTGCCGTTCGGTCTAGCGTCAGCCCCAAGAATTTTCACAAAGATCATGGCGATCATGGTGGCAGGACTGAGACTGTTGGGGGTCACGATTATACCTTATCTGGACGATTTACTGATCAAAGCTCCATCTCAGAATCGACTGCTCAAGGATGTTCAGACATCCCATCAATTTCTAATTCAACATGGATGGATTGTCAATTTCAAAAAGTCCAACCTCATACCGACTCAACGGATTCAATTCCTCGGTCTCATCTTGGACACGGTCCTATTACGGGTGTTCCTACCAGAGAACAAGGTACAGGACCTACAGAGATTGGTGGCTCAGGTACTGAGCACGCAGACCGTTTCTCTGCACCTCTGTGTGCAACTTCTCGGGAAGATGGTGGCGTCGTTCGAAGCTCTCCAGTACGGCAGACTTCATTCACGACCATTCCAATTGAACCTCATTGCTCAGGGAGCAGGCTCGCACTGGCTTCTCCATCGGAAAATTCGACTTCAACCACAAGTAAGGGTCTCCTTGATATGGTGGTCTTTACACAAGAACCTTACAGCCGGCAAGAAATGCGGCATTTGGGATTGGAAGATCTTGACGACGGACGCCAGTCTCAGAGGTTGGGGAGCCGTCCTAGACGACCATCAGTTTCAGGGACGATGGACGCTACAGGAAAGCAAATTACCCATAAACATCCTCGAACTAAGAGCAGTCTACAATGCCCTTCTCTTAGCAGAAGACCTAGTCATGAATCAAAACATCAGGATTCAGTCAGACAATGTCACGACGACTGCTTACATAAACCGTCAAGGAGGAACAAAGAGCAGGATGGCGTTAAAGGAGGCCACAAAGATCTTGTTGTGGGCAGAAAGACGAGACATCATTCTCTCCGCAGTGTTCATTCCAGGTGTGGAGAACTGGGAAGCAGATTAACTCAGTCGCCAGGACATGCATCCGGGGGAGTGGTGCCTTCATCCACGGATTTTCAACATGATTGTGAGAAGATGGGGTCTACCTCAGGTGGACCTAATGGCGTCTCGACAAAACCATCAACTGCCCAGATATGTGTCAAGAACTCGAGATCCAGCAGCAGAAGGAGTGGACGCATTGACACTTCCGTGGTGTTACAGGAAGGTTTACATATTTCCACCATTCCCACTCATACCCAGGGTTCTGAAAAGAGTAAAGCGGGAACGAGTGTGGGTTATTCTAATCGCACCAGATTGGCCCCGCAGGAGTTGGTACACCGACCTGCGAGGGTTACCTGCGGAGGATCCTTGGAGGTTACCTCAGAGAGAGGACCTGCTATCTCAGGGACCGTTCCTGCACCCCGACCTAAACAGGCTGCGTTTGACGGCGTGGCTATTGAAACCCGGATCTTAAGAGACAGAGGGATCCCACGAACGGCCATTCCTACAATGATTGCCGCTAGGAAGCCGGTCACAGCCAGGCACTACTACAGAGTTTGGAGACGGTACATGGCTTGGTGTCAGGAAAGGGGATGGAATTCATCAAACTTCCAAGTATCGCAACTTCTACTGTTCCTTCAGGCCGTCTAGAGGGAGGACTCAGATTGGGCTCTTTGAAGGTTCAGATTTTGGCGCTCTCCATCCTTTTTCAACAGCGGTTAGCATCCTTGCCAGAGATTCAAACCTTTTTACAGGGGGTTCTGAGGATTCAACCCCCTTTTCGTCCTCCCACGGCACCATGGGACTTAGGTTTGGTGTTAGAATATTTGAAGTCACCGACTTTTGAGCCGTTGACAAGTACAGACCTGAAATATATTTCTTGGAAGGTCACGTTATTACTTGCCTTGGCTTCGGCTAGGCGGGTTTCTGAGTTGGGAGCCTTATCCTGTAAGAGTCCTTTCTTAGTTTTTCATGAGGATAGGGCGGAACTCCGTACAAGAGCAGACTTCCTTCCGAAAGTGGTGTCGGGTTTTCATGTAAACCAGCCAATAGTGGTCCCATCTTTCCAGGGTCTCACAGATGAGGACGTGTCATTGGATGTTGTCCGAGCTTTACGGGTATACGTACAGGTTACGTCGTCTTTCAGAAAATCGGACCATTTGTTTGTTCTTTATGATGGGCCAAAGAGGGGTTGGCCGGCCTCTAAGCAGACTTTGTCCAGATGGATTAGACTTGCCATTCGGCAGGCTTATATTTCCTGTGGCAAACAGGTTTCGGTTCAGACGGGTGCTCATACCACCCGATCAGTGGGTGCCTCGTGGGCGGCTGCCAGAGGTGCCTCCACTACTCAACTTTGCAGAGCAGCGACGTGGTCTTCAGCCCACACGTTCGCAAGATTTTACAAGTTTGATACTTTTGCGTCCGGAGAATCTAAGTTCGGACGTTTAGTTTTGCAGGCCACCGACAGCACTCCCTCCCTGGGGGAAAACTTTGGGACGTCCCCTACTGTATAGGACTCCAGTGTCCCCTAGTGGATGAAAGAGAAAAGAGGATTTTGGTACTTACCGATAAATCCATTTCTCTGAATCCTCTAGGGGACACTGGACGCCCGCCCCGATGCTGTCAAACCTGCTGTGTTCTAAGTTCTTGTTTTAAAACAGTTCGTATAAACAGCGTTCCTTTTTTTTTTTTCGGTTAAGAGTTCTTGGCCGCTGTTTGATATGTTGTACGGTTCGGTTCCTCGCCATGTGCTATAGTGTCATGTCCTATTCTCTCAGTCAAATTTTTCAAACTGAGGGAGGAGGGATGTGAAGGGGGAGGAGCCGGCTGTGCAGACAATGCTAATTTAGATTGTGCCACACCTCCGGTTCAAGGCTTCACACCCCTACTGTATAGGACTCCAGTGTCCCCTAGAGGATTCAGAGAAATGGATTTATCGGTAAGTACCAAAATCCTCTTTTTCTCATACGTCCTAGAGGATGCTGGGGTCCACTTCAGTACCATGGGGTATAGATGGTTCCGCAGGAGCCATGGGCACTTTAAGACTTTTCTAGAGTGTGAACTGGCTCCTCCCTCTATGCCCCTCCTCCAGACCTCAGTTTAGAAAATGTGCCCAGGCAGACTGGTCGCACTCAAGTGGAGCTCTACTAAGTTTCACTGAAAAGACTTTGTTAGGTTTTTTATTTTCAGGGAGACTGCTGGCAACAGTCTCACTGCTTTGTGGGACTTAGGGGGAAGAAGTAGGAACCAACTTCCTAAATAGTTTCTTGGCTCTGCTTCTTGCTGACAGGACACCATTAGCTCCTGAAGCGAACTGAACACTAGCTGCGGCTATGCGCTCACTCCCACAGCACGCCGTCACCCCCCTAACAGAGCCAGAAGTCAGAAGACGCGTGAGTATTATTACCGGAGATCTGCAAGAGGGACCTCCGGTCATCGTAATGGCCCAAGGTACCGCACAGCGAGCGGGAACGCTGCGCGGTCATGCTACCCAAACACAGCGCACAGCAGGGGGGGGGGGGGGACGCACGCACCCACCCTGGGCAGCATGAAAACCTACTCTTGCACTGGCAAAAGTAGCATATTATGCCGTGGCACAATCCTACACCCCCGCCAGTATAAATATTATCATGTTTGCTGAGGAAGAATGCGCCATTGCAGAGGGCGGGGCTTCTTCCTCAGGCAGCCAGCACACTGTTCAGCGCCATTTTCTTCCAGAAAAAAGCAAGGGAAGAAACGCTGATCCTCCTCTCAACGTATTATTTTAGTATCAGAGTGAAAAAAGGGGGGGAAAGTGTATATTGTGGTATTATAACCTATTATTGACAATATATATAGAGCGGAAAGTCTCCGTGTACAAAGTACACGGCACAGGGATTTTTTATTTATGTGCTGATTTGTGGACTGGCAATTCCTTTCTGTGTCCCTATGACAGATTTTACTGTGGATCTGTCCCCTATAAGCCCCGGAGTTACTGTGGTGTCATTGTGCACGTGTGTGACATGTCTGAGGCAGGTAGCTCTTCCTCTGTGGGAGCCATGTTAGGGACACAGAGTTGTAATGTGACACCAAGAGCCTGACAGGGTGAAAGATTTACGTGATAGTGTGAATCATATCAGTAAGAGATTGGGTAAGTCGGAGTCTCCTGCAGAAAACTGAAAATCTGTTGAATATGTGATTTTTAATAGTTCTGCCTTTCATCCACAGGGGACCCCTCTGGGTCACATAAACATTTGCACAAGTAGTATGAACTAGTACCGACACGGACGCTGATTCCTGTGTCGACAATAGAGATTCCAGGGGAATAGGTCCTAAGTTAGCGAAAAACAATAAAAACATGTTTTTAGCTATAAAGGAGGTATTAGAAGTTACGGGGCCCCCTCCTTTACCACAGGAGCAGGCTTACTTTAGTAAAGAATTAATGTAACTTTCCCTCCACCTCATGAGCTGAACAGGAGGGAGTCTGGTTTAACCCGAAAATAAATTTTCAGATTCCCAAAAGAAGTCAGGCAGCTTAGCTTTTTTTCATGCAGAGGACAGGAAAAGGTGGGAGTCACCTCCCGTTTTAGACAGTGCCCTGTCACGGTTAAAGAAAAAAGGTGTTTCTCCCTGCGCCTGGGACAGCTTCACTTAAGGAGCCGGCAGACCACAAGTTGGAGACTACGTTGTAATCTATTGATGTGGCCTATGGGACACTACTCAGGCCTACCATTGCCTGTGGGTGAGTGGTGCTATTGAAAAGTGGTCAGAAAACTTGTCATCAGACATTGACACAATAGATAGAGACGAGACACTCCTAACGTTAGGTCATATCAAAGACGCTGCTGCGTACATGCTAGAAACCATGAAAGATATTGGTCTCTTGGGATCAAGAGCCGCTACCATGGCAATCTCAGCACGGAGGGCGTTGTGGATTCGCCAATGGAATGCTGGCGCAGATTCCAAAAGGAATATGGAGGCTCTCCCGTATTAAGGTGAGTCCTTATTTGGAGATGGGCTGGATACTTTAGTTTCTGCGGCTACCGCAGGTAAGTCGACAATCTTGCCTATTGCTGCTGCGCCGGCAAAAAAGACACATCACTCTCAGATGCAGTCATTTCGGCCCAAAAATGACAAAAAAGGGTAAAGGTTCCCCTTTCTTTGTGGGTAAAAGGAAGAGGAAAAGGAAATAAAGTCCACAGTGTCTCCAGGATCACAGGAGCAGAAATCAACCTCTGCTTCTGGCAAATCTTCAGCATGACGCAGGGGCTCCCTTGCGGGAGTCCGCTCAGGTGGGGGCACGTCTGAAACTCTTCAGTCAATTCTGGGTTCAATCTGGCCTAGGCCCGTGGGTCATACAAATAGAGTCCCACGGGTACAAACTGGAGTTTCAAGACATTTCCCCAGGCCGAATTTTCAAATCGACCTTACCAGCTTCTATCCCAGACAGGGAAGTGGTGGCAGCAGCAATACAAAAATTGTGTCAGGATCAAGTTTTTGTCCTGGTTCTCTTGTTACAACAAGGAGAAGGGTTTTATTGCAACCCTATTCGTGGTTCTGAAGCCGGACGGCTCGGTCATACCGATTCTAAACCTGTATACTCTGAATCTCTACCTGCAAAGGTCCTAGTTCAAGATGGAATCTCTGAGGGCAGTGGTTTCCAGTCTGGAGGAGGGGGACTTCATGGTGGCAGTAGACATAAAAGATGCCTAGTTGCACGTTCCCATTTATCCTCCACGTCAAGCATATCTGAGATACAGAATTGTCATTACCAATTTCAGGCGTTGCCGTTCGGACTTTCCACGGCACCGAGGGTTTTCACCAAGGTGATGGCAGGAGACGATGGTCCTCCTTCGACAGCAAGGAGTCAATATAATTCCGGACCTGGAAGATCTCCTGATAAAAGCGAGATCCAGGGAAAAGTTGGTGCAGAACATGGCACTCTCCCTGACAGTACTTCAACATCACGGTTGGATCATAAGATTGTCCTTTCTGGGGATGATACTGGACACAGAAGTACAGAGGGTATTTCTTCCAGAAGAAAAGGCTCTGGAAATCCAGAGAATGGTCAAACAAATTCTGAAACCAACAAGAATGTCAATTCATCAATGCATTCGGGTGTTGGGGAAGATGGTAGCGGCCTACGAGGCCATACAGTTTGGCCGATTCCATGCCAGGGTGTTCCACTGGGACCTATTGGACAAGAGGTCCGGATCCCATCTACACATGCATCAGAGGGTAATCCTGTCATCCAAAGCCAGAATCTCGCTCTGGTGGTTGCTACACAGTTCTCACCTCCTAGAGAGACGCAGGTTCGGGAGTCAAGACTGGTTCCTGGTGAACACAGATGCAAGTTTCCAAGGCTGGGGAGCAGTCACACAGGGGGAATGCTTCCAAGGAAGATGGTCAAGTCAAGAAACTTGTCTTCACATAAACGTTCTGGAGTGGAAAGCCACTTACAAAGGCCTTCTACAAGTGGGGCATATTCTTCAAGATCACCCTGTACAGATCCAGTCGGACAATGTAACAGCAGTCGCATACAAAACCCGTCAGGGCGGAACGAAAAGCAAAGCGGCTATGCCAGAGGTGACAAAGATTCTCCTCTGGACAGAAAGACATGCAAGAGCTCTGTCGGCAATTTTCATTCCGGGAGTGGATAACTGAGAAGCAGACTTCTTCCTCAGCAGACACGATCTCCATCCAGGAGAATGGGGACTCCGCCAAGAAGTCTTTGCGAGGTGACGGGTCTTTCGGGAGTGCCTCAAGTAGACATGATGGCATCTCGTCTCAACAAGAAGCTTCGGTGATATTGTTCCAGGTCGAGAGACCCTCAAACAATAGCAGTGGACGCACTGGTGACCCAGTGGGTGTTTCGGTCGGTGTATGTTTTCACTCCACTCCCACTGATACCAAAAGTTCTCAATCATAAGAAGAACAGGAGTTCGAGCGATCCTCATTGTCCCAGACTGGCCAAGGAGGGCTTGGTATCCAGTTCTTCAGGAGTTACTCATAGAAGATCCTCGGCCTCTTCCTCTTCGTGAGGACCTGCTGCAGCAGGGGCCGTTCGTGTATCAAGACTTACCGTGGCTACGTTTGACGGCATGGCTGTTGAGCGCCGAATCCTAGCCAAAAGGGTATTCCCAAAGAAGTCATTCCCACTCTTATTCAGGCCAGGAAAGGAGTAACGTCTAAGCATTACACCGTATTTGGAGAAAATAATTATCTTGGTGTGAATCTAAGAAGGCTCCAACGGAACAGTTTCAGTTAGGACGTTTTCTCCATTTTCTCCAGGCGGGTGTGGATGTGGGCCTACGGCTGAGTTCAATCAAGGTCCAGATTTCGGCCTTGTCCGTTTTCTTTCAGGAATTTTTTTTTCGCCCTTGCTGCTTCTTTTTGTCCCTACGCCCCTACTGCCTGTGTCCCTACATCCCTGCTGCCTCTCTCTCTCTTACTATGCCCCTGTTGCCTCTTTCTGTCCCTAAGTCCATGCTGCCTTACTCTCTTTGCCCGCACTCTCTCTGTGTCTCTGCTGCCACTCTGTCTTTATGTTCCTGTTGCCTCTATCTGTTCCTGCCTCTCTCCTCGTCCCTGCTGACCCTCTATCTGTGTATATGTCCCTGCTGCCAATCTGTCGCTATGTTTTTGCCGGAACCCTCTCTCTCTCTGTTCCTGCCGTCACACTCTCTGTCTCGATGTTCCTGCTGCCATTCTCTCTCTGGAGACCTAAGTTGGGGAGGGGGGCTTAAAAATGTTGCTTTGGGGCCCGCAGAGTTCTAGGTAAGCCCCTGCCTCTATATAATTGTGGGGCTGATTCAGAGGTGGACACTAATGGCACCCCTGCAGTTGTGCAGAATTATGCAAAAGCTACATGAGGTGTATTAAGTGAAAGAGTAGCCCAGGATTCTGTAATGAGCTGCTGCATCTGAAGGGGCAGCACGGGATCATCTGTATGCACATAGGACATCGAGTAACCCTGAGGTTACTCAGGATGTTGCGGGACTAGATCTGCGCGTGTGCAGTACGGTGCCTGCTCATGTGCAGATCATTAAACATCAGAAATTTATGTAAATCTCAGAATCAGGCCCTATATATGTAACCAATATCTCACAATATTAGCTAATAACACTGTTCTGTAACATGACTTTTTCTTTTATCTTTGGCCTAATCTGAGCCGGACAGGGCCATGCCAGCTCAGGAGCTCCAACGGCACATCTTGTCCTACCGGCATTACAACATGGATGGGAGAAAACCTGAGATTTGGGCACTACCATAAGTGCCCGATATGTGCTCAGCTGGGCATTGCGGCAATACCTAAGGGAGAGATGTAGAAAACCTTCTAAAGAGTTTGTTGTCCATAGCAACCAGTGAGCTTCTAGCTATCATTTATCAAATATATTCTATAAAATGATAGCTAGAACCTGGTCGGTTACTATGGGCATTGTATGGGGGTCAGTGGGATGCTCCTTGGGCATTGTATGGGGGTCACTGGGATGCTCCTTGTATTGATTATCTCTCACTGGAATGGTAGACAGAGGCATTGTGACTTATTTTTTCTTTTACACTGCAAGGAAAAATGTGAGACCAATGGGTGTTTCGCAATGGATGAGACCCCAGTAAGAATGATCTATTTTATAATGACCTTTTACCAGGTCGGTGCTAATCTTTGGAATTCCCTGCTGTTGGATTAAGTAGTAGTAATCATTTAATGTGTGTACTTGTCACCCTGGTGTGCTGCCTACCAGTGCAATACCTCACCCATTGGTGTGATCTCCACCTACTGTGATAAGATCCTTCAGCTGTGACTAACTACCATGCTGCATTGGCCTTACTTACTACCATTGTGGCTAATGCTAACAATTTTCTAACCCCCAGTTTGTGTTGGGCCCCGCTTATATCTGACTTACTCCAACCTACATGAGGCCACTTTTCATATATTTCCAGGGCCACATTAAGTTCTCAATCCGCCCCTGACTGGCATGGAAGAAACGTGAATGATAAATCAAAGTAAATGTACCAGGAGGGTATTGACAAGCCATTAGAAACTTATCGGAAGATGGAAACCCTTTTTAACATTATCTTATACTGGGAATTTCTTACCCTGTTTCCAAGAAAAAGACATTGTCAATTATTAATCTAACTTGTTAATTAAGTGAAAAGGAGACATGATATTTTCCTGGAGATGATTCAAGCCGCGGAGAGAGATAAAGTTGAGTATTTGCCCAAAGCAATTGATGCTTCTAACTACAGGTATCATTTCATGTACTGTGCTAGATAAGTGACAGAAGATGATTGGGTGCTTTGGACATCTCCACTTTATCTCTCTCCAAGGCTTGATACATCTCCCCAAGAGTGCTGTATATAAAATATATGTCTAGCTGTGAAATTAGCATGCAATAAAGAACGGAGACTCGGTCAACGAATACGTAAAACATTTTTTATGCTAACATGTGAAAAGTTTATTATGAAGAATATTTAACAAATAATATTTGCGAGACATCTCCGGAAATATTAAACAGGCCCTGAATGTATGTATTGGGGACTGCAGTGGATATTGGACATATCTATTGCATTCCTCCTATTGTGATCACAAAGGCAGCCACCAAAAGTTTCTACGGCAGATGGTAAACTGCGAAACTCACCAAGCTCCAGAATGCAAAGCATTTCTGAGCTTGGCCCGGCAGCTAATGCCATTTCTAAATAGCGTTTGTAGCCTGTGGGCTACATTATGCAATTCTTCCCTGGAGAGGGATCCTTGGGATCCCTCTGCATTACTGTCTGCTCTCACATATGCAGTCTGACAAAAGCACATGTGAAGTAGCGCAGCGGGGTCGAAACCCAGAAGTAAAGTGATTGCATTAGCGATTATTTTACTTCTTATACATTGCAGGGACAGGCATGAGATTGATTATGGCATAAAAGTCCCCTGGACTCACAAAGAGTCATCCTTCAGCACTCAGGAGAGTAAAAACCCCCTTGGGGGGAAACCTCTATGGAACCATGGCCTCAGGATCGCCCTTCCCTCTGGGCATTAAGAGTGGGAAAACTCGGGGGGGGGGGGGGGGGGGGAAGAGATCCTCATTTGGTGGCCCTTGGGGTCAGAGCCTCTGGGGAGGAGGAGGCCATACTACGGGGACAAAGTGGAGGCAGCAACATGGTGGGGAGGAGGTGGAAAGAATGAGGGAGATTGTCAGGGAAGGAAAGAGGGAGCGGGAGAGACTAAGTGTCAGGGAGAGTGAGGTATAGAAAGGGTCATTGTCTGGTAGAGAGAGAAACAGTGTCAAGAAGAGAGAGGAGCAAAAGAAGAGAGAGTGTTGGGGGAGAGAGAGAGGAGAGTGTGTTGGGAGGGAGAGAGAGAGAGGAGAGTGTGTGTTGGGAGAGAGGAGAGTGTGTGTTGGGAGGGAGAGAGAGAGGAGAGTGTGTTGGGAGGGAGAGAGAGAGGAGAGTGTGTTGGGAGGGAGAGAGAGAGGAGAGTGTGTTGGGAGGGAGAGAGAGAGGAGAGTGTGTTGGGAGGGAGAGAGAGAGGAGAGTGTGTTGGGGGGGAGAGAGGAGAGTGTGTTGGGGGGGGGGGAGAGAGGAGATTGTGTGTTGGGGGGAGAGAGGAGAGTGTGTGTTGGGGGGGAGAGAGGAGAGTGTGTTGGGGGGGAGAGAGGAGAGTGTGTTGGGGGGGAGAGAGAGGAGAGTGTGTGTGTTGGGGGGGGAGAGGAGAGTGTGTGTGTTGGGGGGGAGAGAGGAGAGTGTGTGTTGGGGGGGAGAGAGGAGCGTGTGTGTTGGGGGGGAGAGAGGAGAGTGTGTGTTGGGGGGAGAGAGGAGAGTGTGTGTTGGGGGTAGAGAGAGAGAGAAGAGAGTGTGTTAGGGAGAGAGTTGGAGTGAGAGACTATTGTACCTTCCCTGATTACACAGCAGCACAGGAGACTGGCACTCCTCTGCATTAGGCCATGCCCCCAAAACACCCGCGATTCACGGCAGTTTGGCACTGCTCTTCTGCACCCCCCCCCCAACGGTCCGTCCATGTCTGTGTTGGCCGCGCCCCCTAAGTGGCAGCCTATAGCGCCGGCGTCCAGCCCCCTCCCGCCCAGCGACCGCCTCTGCCTTTCAATCAGGCAGAGGCGATCGCTAGGGAACAACGGCTTTCGGCCGTCCAGCATACGCCGGCGCACTGCGGCGCAAGCGCAGATCCGACCTGATTGCTGTGCTGCGATAAACTGCAGCGAGCGATCGGGTCGGAATGACCCCCTAGGCCCCTTGTGCGCAGTGCAGGTTACACGCATGCACAGTGAAAAAGCATTGGGCCACTTGCATGCAACAGCAGCTTTGCATCCGCATCTGGATCAGGCCCCATGTGCGGTAAGGAAAAGGACTCTTGGAAAAAGGGCTATGTTACCTTTATTATATGCAAAGATAGGGAAATAGTCACTTGTTCTATTTTACATAATTTATACCATATTGTTCCATTTCATCATTTGGTTATCCCTGCAGAGTGATAAAGTACCAGACAATCAGCTCCTAACTGCCATGTTACAGGCTGTGTTTGAAAAATGACAAATAGTAACGGATTGGTTGTTAGTTATTCTTTCTCCACTTTATCAATCTTCCAGGATTAGTATATCTGCCCCCAGTTCATTCATAAAAAGGTCAGCTGTTCCACTATCTCCAGAGAAGCGGCTTATCCAGTTTTGACATTAATGGAAACGAACAGAGAAAAATAGGCTCCCCACTACTACTGTGGGCATTATGTGTATAAGGGGCATTACTACTGTTGACTTTATGCATATAAGGGGCACTACTGTGGGCATAATATGTATAAGCAGCACTACTGCCGAGGGCATTATTTGTAAGGGGCATTGCTACCGTGGGCATTATGTGTGTAATGTGCACTACTGTGTAGTGTAACATGACTAGGGGGTGCTACTGTGTGACATAATGTGAAAAAGGGACACTACTACGTGGTGTCCTATGAATCAGGGGCACTTCGTGTGGTGTAATGTGAATAAGATTGTGCTATTGTGCGGCGTAATTTGAATTGGGAGTACTGTTGTGTGGCCATGCCCCTTCTTTGTGAGACCACACCCCTTTTCTCTAACGTCCTAAGTGGATGCTGGGACTCCGTAAGGACCATGGGGAATAGCGGCTCCGCAGGAGACAGGGCACAAAATAAAAGCTTGAGATATCAGGTGGTGTGCACTGGCTCCTCCCCCTATGACCCTCCTCCAAGCCAGTTAGATTTTTGTGCCCGGCCGAGAAGGGTGCAAACTAGGTAGCTCTCCAGAGCTGCTTAGAATAAAAGTTTAGTTAGGTTTTTTTTTTTTTTCAGTGAGTCCTGCTGGCAACAGGCTCACTGCATCGTGGGACTAAGGGGAGAAGAAGCGAACTCACCTGAGTGCAGAGTGGATTGGGCTTCTTAGGCTACTGGACGTTAGCTCCAGAGGGACGATCACAGGTTCAGCCTGGATGGGTCACCGAAGCCGCGCCGCCGTCCCCCTTACAGAGCCAGAAGAGACGAAGGTCCGGTGAAAGCGGCGGCAGAAGACATCCTGTCTTCAAGACTAAGGTAGCGCACAGCACCGCAGCTGTGCGCCATTGCTCTCAGCACACTTCACACTCCGGTCACAGAGGGTGCAGGGCGCTGGGGGGGAGCGCCCTGAGACGCAATATAACACACATATACCTTAGCTGGCAAAAGGAATACATCACATATAGCTCCAGGGCTATATGGATGTATTTTTCCCCCTGCCATTTTACACAAAAAAGCGGGAGTTAAGGACGTCGTGAAGGGGCGGGGCCTATCTCCTCAGCACACTGGCGCCATTATTCCCTCACAGCTCCGCTGGAAGGACGGCTCCCTGATTCTCCCCTGCAGTACTGCATCTGATTCAGGGTAAAAAAGAGAAGGGGGGGCATTTTGGCAGCAAATAACTAGATTAACAGCAGCTATAAGGGATTAACACTTATATAAGGTTATCCCTGTATATATATATAGCGCTGGGTGTGTGCTGGCAGACTCTCTCCCTCTGTCTCTCCAAAGGGCTAAGTGGGGTCCTGTCCTCTATCAGAGCATTCCCGGTGTGTGTGCTGTGTGTCGGTACGCGTGTGTCGACATGTATGAGGAGGAAAATGAGGTGGAGGCGGAGCAGTTGCCTGTGTTAGTGATGTCACCCCCTAGGGAGTCGACACCTGACTGGATGATTGTGTTTAAGCAATTAAGTGATAATGTCAGCAATTTACAAAAAACTGTTGACGACATGAGAAAGCCGGCAAATCAATTAGTGCCTGTTCAGGCGTCTCAGACACCCTCAGGGGCCCTAAAACGGCCGCTACCTCAGTGGGTCGACACGGATACAGATACTGAATCTAGTGTCGACGGTGACGAGACAAACGTAATGTCCAGTAGGGCCACACGTTACATGATCACGGCAATGAAAGAGGCATTGAACCTTTCTGACACTACAAATACCTCAAAGGCGGGTATTATGTGGGGTGTGAAAAAACTGCCAATAGTTTTTCCTGAGTCTGAGGAAATAAATGAGGTGTGTGATAAAGCGTGGGTTTCCCCCGATAAAAAAACAGCTAATTTCTAATAAGTTATTAGCACTATACCCTTTCCCGCCAGAGGTTAGGGCACGGTGGGAAACACCCCCTAGGGTAGATAAGGCGCTCACACGTTTATCTAAACAAGTAGCGTTACCGTCCCCTGATACGGCCACCCTCAAAGAACCAGCTGATAGGAGGCTGGAAAATATCCTGAAAAGTATATACACACATACTGGTGTTATACTGCGACCAGCAATCGCATCAGCCTGGATGTGCAGTGCTGGAGTCGCATGGGCGGATTCCCTGACTGAGAATATTGATACCCTGGATAGGGACAATATTCTGTTAACTATAGAACATTTAAAGGATGCATTGCTATATATGCGTGATGCGCAGAGGGATATTTGTACCCTGGCATCAAGAGTAAGCGCAATGTCCATCTCTGCCAGAAGAGCATTATGGACCAGACAGTGGTCAGGGGACGCAGATTCCAAACGGCACATGGAAGTATTGCCGTATAAGGGGGAGGAGTTATTTGGGGCTGGTCTAACAGACCTGGTGGCCACGGCAACGGCTGGAAAATCCACCTTTTTACCCCAGGTTACTTCACATCAACAGAAAAAGACAGTCTTTTCAAACTCAGTCCTTTCGTTCCCATAAGTACAAGCGAGCAAAAGGTCACTCTTTTCTGCCCAAGGGCAGAGGAAGAGGAAAAAGGCAGCACCATGCAGCCGCTTCCCAGGAGCAGAAGCCCTCCCCTGCTTCTGCCAAGTCTTCAGCATGACGCTGGGACTTTACAAGCAGACTCAGACACGGTGGGGGCCCGTCTCAAGTATTTCAACGCGCAGTGGGCTCACTCGCAAGTGGATCCCTGGATTCTACAGGTAGTATCACAGGGGTACAAACTGGAATTCGAGGCGTTTCCTCCTCATCGGTTCCTGAAGTCTGCTTTACCAAAGTCTCCCTCCGACAGGGAGGCAGTTCTGGAAGCCATTCACAAGCTGTACTCCCAGCAGGTGATAATCAAGGTACCCCTCTTACAACAGGGGAAGGGGTATTATTCCACACTATTTGTGGTACCGAAGCCGGACGGCTCGGTGAGACCAATATTAAATCTAAAATCTTTGAACACTTACATAAAAAGGTTCAAATTCAAGATGGAGTCACTCAGAGCGGTGATAGCGAACCTGGAAGAGGGGGACTATATGGTGTCGCTGGACATCAAGGATGCTTATCTCCACGTCCCAATATATCCTTCTCACCAAGGGTACCTCAGGTTTGTAGTACAAAACTGTCATTATCAGTTTCAGACGCTGCCGTTTGGATTGTCCACGGCGCCTCGGGTCTTTACCAAGGTAATGGCCGAAATGATGATTCTTCTACGAAGAAAAGGCATCTTAATTATCCCTTACTTGGACGATCTCCTGATAAGGGCAAGAACCAAGGAACAGTTAGAAGTCGGAGTGGCACTATCTCAGGTAGTGCTAAGTCAGCACGGATGGATTCTAAATATTCCAAAATCGCAGCTGATTCCAACGACACGTCTACTGTTCTTAGGAATGATTCTGGACACAGTCCAGAAGAAGGTGTTTCTCCCGGAGGAGAAGGCCAGGGAGTTATCCGAGCTAGTCAGGAACCTCCTAAAACCAGGACAGGTCTCAGTGCATCAGTGCACAAGGGTCCTGGGAAAAATGGTGGCTTCTTACGAAGCGATTCCATTCGGAAGATTCCATGCAAGAACTTTTCAGTGGGATCTACTGGGAAAATGGTCCGGATCGCATCTTCAGATGCATCAACGGATAACCCTGTCGCCAAGGACAAGGGTGTCTCTCCTGTGGTGGCTTCAGAGGGCTCATCTACTAGAGGGCCGCAGATTTGGCATTCAGGATTGGATCCTGGTAACCACGGATGCCAGCCTGAGAGGCTGGGGAGCAGTCACACAGGGAAGGAATTTCCAGGGCTTGTGGTCAAGCATGGAAACATCTCTTCATATAAACATTCTAGAACTAAGGGCCATTTACAATGCCTTAATTCAAGCAAAACCTCTGCTTCAGGGTCAGGCGGTGTTGATCCAGTCGGACAACATCACGTCAGTCGCCCACATAAACAGACAGGGCGGCACGAGAAGCAGGAGGGCAATGGCAGAAACTGCAAGGATTCTTCGCTGGGTGGAAAATCATGTGATAGCACGGTCAGCAGTGTTCATTCCGGGAGTGGACAACTGGGAAGCAGACTTCCTCAGCAGACACGACCTTCACCCGGGAGAGTGGGGACTTCACCCAGAAGTCTTCCACCAAATTGTAAACCGTTGGGAAAGACCAAAGGTGGACATGATGGCGTCACGTCTAAACAAAAAACTGGACAGATATTGCGCCAGGTCAAGGGACCCTCAGGCAATAGCAGTGGACGCTCTGGTAACGCCGTGGGTGTACCAGTCAGTGTATGTATTCCCTCCTCTGCCCCTCATACCGAAAGTATTGAGAATCATAAGAAGGAGAGGAGTAAGAAGAGATGCTCACGGACGAACCGTGGCCTCTACCTCTAAGACAGGACCTGCTACTGCAGGGGCCTTGTCTGTTCCAAGACTTACCGCGGCTGCGTTTGACGGCATGGCGGTTGAACGCCGGATCCTGAAGGACAAGGGCATTCCAGAAGAAGTCATCCCTACTCTGGTAAAAGCCAGAAAGGAAGTAACCGCAAAACATTATCACCGCATTTGGCGTAAATATGTTGCGTGGTGTGAGGCCAAGAAGGCCCCTACACAGGAATTTCAACTGGGTCGTTTCTTGCATTTCCTGCAAACAGGACTGTCTATGGGCCTAAAATTAGGGTCCATTAAGGTTCAAATTTCGGCCCTGTCGATATTCTTCCAGAAAGAACTGGCTTCAGTACCTGAAGTTCAGACATTTGTGAAAGGGGTGCTGCACATACAGCCTCCTTTTGTGCCTCCAGTGGCACCTTGGGATCTCAATGTTGTGTTGAGATTTCTAAAATCACACTGGTTTGAACCATTGTCTACGGTAGATTTAAAATATCTCACGTGGAAGGTGTCGATGCTGTTGGCCTTGGCTTCAGCTAGGCGTGTGTCAAATTTGGCGGCTTTATCATGTAAAAGCCCTTACCTAAATTTTCATTCTGACAGGGCGGAATTGAGGACTCGTCCTCAATTTCTACCTAAGGTGGTTTCTGCATTTCACATGAACCAACCTATTGTGGTACCTGCGGCTACTAGGGACTTAGAGGACTCTAAGTTGCTGGACGTTGTCAGGGCCTTGAAAATATATGTTTCCAGGACGGCTGGAGTCAGGAAAACTGACTCGCTGTTTATCCTGTATGCACCCAACAAGCTGGGTGCTCCTGCTTCAAAGCAGACGATTGCTCGTTGGATTTGTAGTACAATTCAGCTTGCACATTCCGTGGCAGGATTGCCACAGCCAAAATCAGTAAAAGCCCATTCCACAAGGAAAGTGGGCTCATCTTGGGCGGCTGCCCGAGGGGTCTCGGCTTTACAACTTTGCCGAGCAGCTACTTGGTCAGGGGCAAACACGTTTGCTAAATTCTACAAATTTGATACCCTGGCTGAGGAGGACCTGGAGTTCTCTCATTCGGTGCTGCAGAGTCATCCGCACTCTCCCGCCCGTTTGGGAGCTTTGGTATAATCCCCATGGTCCTTACGGAGTCCCAGCATCCACTTAGGACGTTAGAGAAAATAAGATTTTACTTACCGATAAATCTATTTCTCGTAGTCCGTAGTGGATGCTGGGCGCCCATCCCTAGTGCGGATTGTCTGCAATACTTGTATATAGTTATTGTTACAAAAAATTCGGGTTATTATTGTTGAGCCATCCTTTCAGAGGCTCCTTTAAATTTATCATACTGTTAACTGGGTTCAGATCACGAGTTGTACGGTGTGATTGGTGTGGCTGGTATGAGTCTTACCCGGGATTCAATATCCTTCCTTATTATGTACGCTCGTCCGGGCACAGTATCCTAACTGGCTTGGAGGAGGGTCATAGGGGGAGGAGCCAGTGCACACCACCTGATATCTCAAGCTTTTATTTTGTGCCCTGTCTCCTGCGGAGCTGCTATTCCCCATGGTCCTTACGGAGTCCCAGCATCCACTACGGACTACGAGAAATAGATTTATCGGTAAGTAAAATCTTATTTTTTTTAGGCAGCTCGCTGTCACTTTAGAAAGTATGGGAGGGTTTAATTTATTGTTTGCAGGGAGGCACCGAACACCGTAGCACCGCCCTTGTCCCCACACCATCTGTATGTGCTATACTGATCTGTCCCCTTCTGCATGTTTTGTATTGTCCACTTTCCACCACCATAGTCCCTGTTTTGTACTGTGCTCTCAATTCCACCCACCACACACACAATTACACAAGTATGGTAAATTACCGCCTGCATGTTGTCCTCCAGTCCTTACTGCCTCTGCGACCCCTCCCGTCGTCTTCAACTGACACTTTGCAGATCTCTTTGCCGGTCACCCGACACTCTGCAAATCTCTTTGCCAGAACTTTGCCAGATGATAATGTAAACAACCAGAATTTCTTGGTCGGACATACTATGTGTATAATTGTACTACTACATTTTGTTGTGTACTTTCAATATTATTCATTTTCAATTTATCTATTTTATTAACTTTTTTTAATCTAAAACCAAGATCCTGTCTCATAGAGACCCAAGTCATCTGCTCCAGATTTTCTTCCCTTGTGTTAGGACCAGGTTAGTATCCTACAGTACCCACAGTGTACAGGTTTCAGTCATAATGACAGAGCTTCTGTAACTATCCTTTATATTACAAATGAAATTAAGTGTATAAGGGACACTACTACTGTGGGCATTATGTGTATAAGGGGCACTACTGCTGTGCGCATTATGTGTAAAGGCCACTACTACTGTGGGTATTATGTGTAAGGTACACTACTACTGTGGGCATTTGTGTATAATGAGTACTACTACTGTGGGCATGATGTGTAAGGTACACTACTACTGTGGGCCTTGTGTATAAGGAGCACTACTGTGGACATTATGTATAAGGGGCACTACTATGGGCATTATGTATAAAGGTCACTACTGTGTGGCATTTGGTGTACAAGGGCCACTACTGTGGCCATTCTGTGTATATGGGGCACCACTACTATGGACATTATGTGTAAAATTGGCACTACTACTGTGGGCATTGTGTATAAGTGGCACTAGTACTGTGGGCATTATTTGTATGGGGCATTACTACTGTGGGCATTGTGTGTAATGGGCACTACTGTGTAGCATAATGTGACTAGGGGGCGCTACTGTGTGACAATGTGAAAAAGGGACACTACTATGTGGCGTACTATAAATCAGGGGCACTACGTGTGGTGTAATGTGAATAAGATTGTGCTATTGTGTGGCGTAATTTAAATTGGGAGTACTATTGTGTGGCCACGCCCCCTCTTTGTGAGACCACACACTCCTTCACGAAGCTCGCTGTCACAAGTATGGAAGGGCTCAAATTTATAGTTTGCAAGGGGACTCCGATCACCCTAGCACTGCCCATGCCCGTCAAACACCATCTGTATGTCCTATACTGAGCTGCCCCCTTCTGCATGTTTTGTATTGTCTGCTCTCCCCCACCATACTGTAATCTGTTTTGTACTGTGCTCTCAATACCCATCACCACACACACAATTACAGAAGTATGGTAACTTCCCTCCTGCATGTTGTCCTCCAGTCCTTGCTGCCCCTGCGACCCTTCCCGTCGTCTTCAACTGACACTTTGCAGATCTCTTTGCCGGTCACCCAACACTCTGCAAATCTCTTTGCCAGAACTTTGCAAGATGATGATCTAAACAATCAAAATTTCTTGGTCATACATACTATGTGTATAATTGTACTACTACATTTTGTTGTGTACTTTCAATTTTATTCATTTGCAATTTATCTATTTTATTGACTTTTTTTCATCTAAAACCAAGATCCTGTCTCATACAGACCCAAGTCATCTGTTCCAGATTTTATCTTCCCTAGGGTTAGGACAATGTTAGTCAGAACTTTGCCAGATGATGAAAAAACACAAAAGACTATCCTTAAGCATAGTAGTAGTTTAAGTACAATAGAAATAGAAGTACAATAAAATGTCCATGAGTCAACCACTTTTCCAATTTTCCTTAAACCAAACATACTTTCATATGTATCAATTTGCCATTTATCTATTTTATTTACTTTTTCATCCCAAAGCAAGATCATGCCTCATAGAGACTTATCTGCATCCCCTGTATGTGTGCTTGTCCTCCATACTGCCCTCTTTATTTCTGTAACGCTACATTTTTGTTCCAAAATATGTCATTCCTTCCTGATCTTCTCCTAATTATGTGTCCTTGTACCTGTATTCCCTGTTCTGTCTATCTTGTCTTGCCTTTCAGCGGACTATACTGCACTCTGTCTTCCCTACCCCTCTCCGTCATACCCTGCTATGTAGGACTCACCTCCTCCTACCTGTCTTCCTGCATCATGACTGGAAACTTCAGCAGCTGTAGATAGAATGTTACAGGAAGAAACATTGTGATGTCACAGGCTAGGTGTGTGAGGTCACAGTAACCAGCAGCAAAGCTACCAAGTTACAGCTATGTTACATATACATTTTATACATCAGTTATAACTGGATTTACATTAATTTGTAGTTTAAAAAAAAATGAGACTAGTGTAGAAAATGAAGTATAAGGCAATGTTGTACAGAGTGCCTCAATATATAGGTAAAGGGAACATATAAGTGAAAGGGATTTCTAGACTAAATCACCACTTATATTTTATAGGGAAATAAAGCTCTTTATCTAACAGGCTGAATGAATCATTTTCTATTATGTGTGTGTGTGTGTGTGTATATGTGTGTGTATATATATATATATATATATATATATATATAATAAAATAAGGAGAGCGCACCAGTGAATAATAGTAAAAAGTAACAATTTACTTGTGTAAATATCCACGTACATCAAGGTTTACATTCAAGCACTTAGCCACTTCTCCGATAACCTCCTCCGCGACGATGTAATTCAGTCAGTGGGGTATTTTTCCGGAGATGCCGTCTGCTCTGTATCAGGCGGAGGACAGGATTCGTCTTGCACTTGTAAGCCACGCCCAACGCGTTTCGTCACTAGAGGACTTTGTCAGGAGCTATGTCATTGGATCCTCTAAGTTCACCTTTTAACCATTGCTTTGTGCAACGATTGGCTGATTGCTTGATCACACATAGCATCTTTACTTTTAATACTTTGTTTAAAAAACATTTTATACCTCATTAGTTTTACCTACACATTGTATCTAATAACAACACTTTTGCCATTTATTGACACTTCTAAATAAAAACATAAATATGTAAACAGAAGTAGCGCCACTGCATTTACAGCTGATTAGCCTCTCACTGCTGGTCTCTTACTCATATGTTCTTAATTAATATGTCTCTACTTTCACATGTGTTCCTGTTCGTTTTGCCATCTGACAGCATTAGTTAGAGTGTAATCAGTAATGTGATTGCAGTGGCCAAAATTTATAAGCCATTCATTTATTCACCTAATTCATACTTAGTCTATATAGACATGTACATACATTTACATTTAATTTAAAAAGAAAGAACCTTTAAAAACCGACTTTTGCCAATATCTCATTCTAACCTGTACTATAAAAAGCTCCTCTCCTATATTAACCCCTTCGTGCTCGAACCCAGATTTTCATGAAACTAGGGTGCTCTATCTTTTCTGTTATGGCCGGGACCTACCCTGAGTGTTTGCCACTCCCCATCGGGTGCTAACACCAACTTCGATAGGGACCTCACCCAGAGACTTTCCCGGTCATTATTACAGAAACGGCACAATATCACATCCCTCGTTCAATCCGTCTGGGGTTAATGTACCTAACGTATAGATCCAGAAGGTTTCTCTCTGAGACAACAGTTTTAAAATGTCCCCCCCTCTATTTCCCAAATGAACCTGTTCTATGGCTTTAAAGGATAAGTTTTCCACCCTAGAATTACAACATTGTTGAAAGTGGCGGGGCACACTATGATTAAGCACTTTGTTAATAATGTTTCTTGTGTGCTCCAAAATTCTTATTTTAAGTTGCCTTTTGGTTTTCCCTACATATCTTTTACCGCATTTACACTCCAACATGTATATCACATGTGTACTCAGACAATTTAATTTTCCTTTTATCATCCAAGATTTTTGTTTATCATGGCTCCAGATCTTTTTATTATCCCTACTTGCTAATTTGCATATTTTACATTTGTTACATGGGAAAAAACCTTGTAGCTGACTTAGCCATCCTAATTTGCTGCCCTCCTCTTTTAATGAAGGATTACTTGGTGCTATTATTGATTTTAAATTTTTTGTTTTACGGCATATAATCTTAGGTTTCTCTGGTAATATTACTTTTAGTACTGGGTCCAATTCTAGTACCCCCCAATGTTTTTCTATGATTTTTGTAACATCTCCCAACCTACTATTATATGTGGTGACATATGGGATATTATTGAACTTGTTAGTTGGCTCCTTCGTTTTGTATCTTACTAGTTCATTTCTATCTCTATTTTTAGCTTTCAATATTGAGTCATTAATTAGTCGTTCCGGATACCCCTTATCTCTAAATCTCTGTCCATATATCTCTGCCTGCTCGTTGTATTTTTCTAATGTAGAGCAGTTTCGTCGCAGTCTAATGAACTGCGAATAGGGTATATTTGATACCCATTTTGTTATGATGACAGCTGTGGAAGTGGACATAGCTATTACAATCCACTTTTTTAATGTGGGTGTACGTGGCTACTTGATCTCCTGTTGTGCAGCTTGTGCTGTCCAGAACCAGATCTAAAAACTCTATCCTTTGTTTATTTATATTATACGTGAACTTGAGGTTATAGGTGTTACTATGTAAATATTTCATGAAATCCTCAAATATTGAAATTTCTCCCCTCCATACTATCACTATATCATCTATAAACCTTTTTATTAACTTTATATTATCTGTATATGGGTTATTATTTTGTATCATTTCTTTTTCCCATTTTCCCAAATATAAGTTAGCTAGGTTTGGAGCATAAGGTGTTCCCATAGCCACGCCCCTTCGCTGCATGTAATATTCATCCTTAAACTGAAAATAATTATTTGTTAGTATGTATTCTATACACTTCAAAATAAACTCTTTTTTTACTGTGCTAACTGAAGGGTCATTTTCCATAAATTCACCCACTGCCTCTAACCCTTTCTGGTGTGGTATACACGTGTAAAGGGCCTCAACATCTATTGTTGCCCATGAAAAATCTGTCTCCCATTTGAACGTTTCTAGGATTCCCAGTACTTGAGTTGAATCTTTTATAAATGTATCTAATTGCGTAACATATTGTTTTATTTGAATATCTACATATTCTGATATCCTGGAACTGTAAGAATTGATCCCTGATATTATTGGGCGTCCCGGAGGTTTATCTAGTCGTTTGTGTATCTTCGGTACACTGTAAAATATCGGAGTTACTGGTTTATTGTTTACCATATAATTATATTCATCCAAAGTGATTGCACCATCATCTAATCCATTGGCTAACAATTGGTTGACTTCAATTAGTATTCTTTCTATGGGATCATTCTCTAATTGTTCATAGGTTGTTATGTCACTTAACAACCTATTACATTCTGCCTCATAATCTTTTTTATTTAGCACCACTACCCCTCCCCCTTTGTCTGCTGATCTTATTATTATCCCATTGTTTTTTTCCAGGGTTTTAATTGCTTCCCTTTCACCTCTACTTAAATTGTCTTTTGCTCTTTCTACATTGTTACACAGGTTGTTCATATCTTTATGTACCAGACTAGCAAATGTCTCAATGTAGCTACCTCTAGATTCCACTGGGTAAAAGGTAGATTTTTTTCTTTAAAACCTTTTTATCCCCATGAATCTCTTCTTCCCCCTTATCTTTATTATCTTTATTAAAATGTCGTTTTAAGGTTAGATTTCTAACAAATTTGTTAGTATCTATAAATAATTGGAATCCATCAGGGGATTTATTGGGAGCAAATGTTAACCCTTACAGCTATGTTACATATACATTTTATACATCAGTTATAACTGGATTTACATTAATTTGTAGTTTAAAAAAAAATGAGACTAGTGTAGAAAATGAAGTATAAGGCAATGTTGTACAGAGTGCCTCAATATATAGGTAAAGGGAACATATAAGTGAAAGGGATTTCTAGACTAAATCACCACTTATATTTTATAGGGAAATAAAGCTCTTTATCTAACAGGCTGAATGAATCATTTTCCATTATGTGTGTGTGTGTGTGTATATATATATATATATATATATATAATATATGTGTGTGTGTGTGTATGTGTATATATATATATATATATATATATATATATATATATATATATATATATATATATTTTACTGCTCAAAAAAATAAAGGGAACACTAAAATAACACATCCTAGATCTGAATGAATGAAATATTGTTATTAAATACTTTGTTCTTTACATAGTTGAATGTGCTGACAACAAAATCACACAAAAATTATCAATGGAAATCAAGTTTTTTAACCCATGGAGGTCTGGATTTGGAGTCACACTCAAAATTAAAGTGGAAAAACACACTACAGGCTGATCCAACTTTGATGTAATGTCCTTAAAACAAGTCAAAATGAGGCTCAGTAGTGTGTGTGGCCTCCACGTGCCTGTATGACCTCCCTACAACGCCTAGGCATGCTCCTGATGAGGTGGCGGATGGTCTCCTCAGGGATCTCCTCCCAGAACTGGACTAAAGCATCCGCCAACTCCTGGACAGTCTGTGGTGCAACGTGGCGTTGGTGGATGGAGCGAGACATGATGTCCCAGATGTACTCAATTGGATTCAGGTCTGGGGAACGGGCGGGCCAGTCCATACCATCAATGCCTTCGTCTTGCAGGAACTGCTGACACACTCCAGCCACATGAGGTCTAGCATTGTCTTGCATTAGGAGGAACCCAGGGCCAACCGCACCAGCATATGGTCTCACAAGGGGTCTGAGGATCTCATCTCGGTACCTAATGGCAGTCAGGCTACCTCTGTCGAGCACATGAAGGGCTGTGCGGCCCCCCAAAGAAATGCCACCCCACACCATTACTGACCCACTGCCAAACCGATCATGCTGGAGGATGTTGCAGGCAGCAGAACATTCTCCTTGGCGTCTCCAGACTCTGTCACGTCTGTCACATGTGCTCAGTGAGAACCTGCTTTCATCTGTGAAGAGCACAGGGCGACAGTGGCGAATTTGCCAATCTTGGTGTTCTCTGGCAAATGCCAAACGTCCTGCACGGTGTTGGGCTGTAAGCACAACCCCCACCTGTGGACGTCGGGCCCTCATACCACCCTCATGGAGTATGTTTCTGATCGTTTGAGTAGACACATGCACATTTGTGGCTTGCTGGAGGTCATTTTGCAGGGCTCTGGCAGTGCTCCTCCTGTTCCTCCTTGAACAAAGGCGGAGGTAGCGGTCCTGCTGCTGGGTTGTTGCCCTCCTACGGCCTCCTCCACGTCTCCTGATGTACTGGCCTGTCTTCTGGTAGCGCCTCCATGCTCTGGACACTACGCTGACAGACACAGCAAACCTTCTTGCCACAGCTCGCATTGATGTGCCATCCTAGATGAGCTGCACTACTTGAGCCACTTGTGTGGGTTGTAGGGAGGTCATACAGGCACGTGGAGGCCACACACACTACTGAGCCTCATTTTAACTTGTTTTAAGGACATTACATCAAAGTTGGATCAGCCTGTAGTGTGTTTTGATTTGATTTCCATTGATAATTTTTGTGTAATTTTGTTGTCAGCACATTCATATATATATATAATATATATATCTACAAAGGAGAGATGAATGGAGGCGCCAATAGTGCATTAAAAGGATACTATTTTATTAAAATATCTTCACCGAGCACATTGATAAAAAAGTGTACCAGAGGTGGCGGTTAACCCACCGCTAGCATGTAAATACCACAGGCCACGAACAGGCATGCACGCCACCAAGTCTTTAGGCCGGAATCACCACTCGCCTCAAGCCACACCCCTACACGTTTCGTCACCAGTTCTTCGTTAGAGGGCCTGGCTTGACGACTTCCAGACCTATCCTTTTATATAGAAATCACACCTGTATTCTCTTAATTGTTTTCACAATGACTGGTATCTACCAGGAATGGCAATATATGATTAAATCTTAATAAAGATCCATTTTATATCTATTTAACAATGATATAGGTAAACCATATCACAAACATCATTAGCCATAGATAATGTTTCAAACACAACAGAACACTTTTAAACAGTACCGCAATTGCACTATCATTTCCAAACAGTGCAACAAAAACCTTATTTAAACTAAGATAAAAATGGAATGAGGTCGTAACCCTCATTTAACCCTTTTGGGTGCAACGTATTTAATGTCAGAATCCATTAAGTTTCTCTTCTGATTAATTTATTTAACCTGTCGCCACCCCGTTTATCGATAGGAATATGTTCTAATCCAATAAATTTCGTGCTTGAGGGATCACATCCTTGACATTGATTGAAGTGTCATGGGACACTAAGGTTCTCAACATTATTTTTAATATTTCTAAAATGCTCTAAGATACGTATCTTCAAAACTCTCATTGTCTTGCCCACGTATCTTTTACCGTAGCCACACATCAATAAATAAACTACATGTGTAGTATTACAATTAATAAAACTTTTCATTTTAAACTTTTGTTCAGGATTGTCAACGCTAGTGAAATCTTTTGTCCCTTTATTACCATGAGTACACATTTTACATTTTACCGCAGGTAAAAAAAAACTTTTAATCTTTTTAAAGGCACAGTGCCGATTAGAGGAGGTTTATAGAGAAAGGATACCCAATATCTTTAATAGAGACTGCTGCAGAAAGAGCCACACCTGGGCAGGCCAGATTTAAGAAGGACTTGTGGGGGATATGTCTCTGGTAAATATGGTTACACTGGTAAAACACATTCAGGATACTGCACGCGTCCTGTGTGACTCTATCAAGGAGATAGGCGCTATTAATGCAAGGCCAGGCGATCCTACCCGGCCATCTTTACAGTCCTTTCGGACTTCTAGATTTGAGTCAAGAGCCAGAGGCGCCTCAAGTGCTGCTAGAGGCACCATAGGCAAGACAAGGAAACCAGCCACTGCCGGTTCTCAGGAACAAAGCACCAGCGCTGCTTCCACCAAGGCCTCAGCATGACTGTGCCCCCACCCCGATGGAAATTCGAGGTGGGAGCTCGGTTGCATCACTTCAGCCGCATCTGGGAAAGCTCCTGCCAGGATGCCTGGGTAAGGGATCTAATTTCTCAGGGCTACAAGCTGACGTTAGACAGTGCTCCACCCCACCGATTTTTCAAAGCAAGCTTACCAGTTTTGGAAGATACGCGGGTTACACTGC